>NC_091815.1:4220011-4845011 GCF_041296235.1 Equus asinus | reverse complement strand
AACCGTCCCATAAAATGGAAGACACATAGAAATCACACCTGAATAATCCACAATGAAAGATGTCCGTTTTAGAAATACCCTGAACGTTCGAAAGACAGAGAAAGGCACAAACCCCAAACCTGCAGTAAATGTCAAACCTAGGCTAAATGGTAAGCGTGAGTTATGAGACTGCTAAAATGGGGCTCTGAAAACCTGTGTCAATGAAGTTTGCTGTCACAGCAGTGACCCAATTCTGAGAAATCCTCCGACATCACAGTGGAGAAGAAAAACAAACTGGCCTCGTCTACACAGTGCAAGATTTGTCCCAAATAGCATATTCAACTCACATTCCACATCAAATGCAGGTTTCCAATGGAACATGAAAGGTGCTGGCCAGTGGTGCAGTGGTGAAGTCCACAAATTCTGGATCGGCACCCAGGGCAGACCATGCAGAATCCTGGAGGTGAACCTCCTCACCGATGGTCCAGATATTCTGGGGCAGGCATCCAAGGTAGTGTTAGGTAGATGGGAAGCAACATCAGACAGCGTCATTCTTGCCCAGCTAATACAGCAGCATAGCCACCAGATGTGAGCACAGCCATAAACATCTGCCAAAACAAAACCAATGAAAAGTTTCAAAGAATAGGAAAACTGAACCTCTGGAAAAAAAACATGCAAGTAAGAAGAAGAAGATTTCTAGGAATAAGCTTAGACAAACAGGTGCAAGCTATGGAAACCAAAAACTAGCAAAGCTTTAGGGAAAGAAATTCCAGACAACACAAGGAAACAGAAGGGTATTCCATGCTCTAGGAATGTAAGATCTAAAACACCTGAAACGTCTGTAATGGATAAAGCAATCTCTGGATTGCATGCAATCCCAGTCAAATTTACAGCAATCTTTCCCACAGAAATAGAAGAGAAAATCCTAAAGTCTCTATCCAGCAACAAGGGACCCTGAATAACCAAAGGAATTCTGAGGAGAACGAACAAAGCAGGTCGTATCACACTTTCATTTCAACATGTAGGACGAAGCTCTTGGTACCGAACCAGCACAGCCTGGTCCCAAAAACAGGCACAAAGACCAAGGGAACAGAATGCAGAACTCAAGGGTCAACTCACACATATATGGACAGCACATTTACAATGAGGAAGGCAAGAGGAGACAGTGGAGAAAGGAGAGTCTCTAAAATAAATGGTGCTGGGAAGACTGCACAGCCATATGTAACACAATAAGAGTAGATAATGATGTTACACCAGGCACACACACCACCTCGAAATGGATTAAAGCCTTCAATGGAAGTCTTGAAACAGTGAAACTTCTAGGAGAAAACACAGGCAGTTTGCTCTTTGCCATCTGGGGTAGCCGCCTATTTGGAAGAAGCATGTGTGACTGGGCAAGGGCAACAAAGAAAAGAAGAAAGAAGCAGGACTCCATCCATCGTAGAAGCTTCTGTTCAGTGGGGAAACCGTCCACTCAATGCAAAGACAGCACGACAACAGGGAGAGGATGTTACAAACCACACATCTGAGAAGGGCTGAATAGCCAAAAGACGCAATGACCACACACGTCTCCATAAGAGAAAAAACAAGCCCATTAAAACCTGGGCAGAAGATGGAAACAGAGACTTACCCCAAGAGACAGAAAGGTGGCCAACAGCTGTACGAACACATGTTCAACACCATTAAGTATAAGGCCAAGGCAAAATCCTCACGGCAATGAGATGACAGCTCGCTGTGTTCAGAATGGCTATAAGGAACAAAACAGGAAACAAGTGTCAGAGAGAAGGTGGAGAGAAGGGAAGAGTCCTGAACCTCTGGTTGGAGTGCAAACCGGTGAGGGCACTAGGCATAGCCATGTGAAATTGCCTCAGAAATTTCCAAATCCATCTACCATATTATCCACCTATTCCTCTCCAGCGTGTTTATCCAAAGAACTGCGAAACACTAATGCACACAGATCCGTGCCCCACTGTGTTCACCACAGCCTTACTCCCGATATCCAAGACTTGGAAGCCGCCCTGGTGCCCATCAAAGGACCAATGGAGAAGGAAGTTGGGCTATATCCACACAAAGGCAAAACACTCAGCTGTAAGAAACAGTGCAGTCCAGCGATTTGTGACAGCAGAATCACTCCTGAGGGTGTGAGGGGAACTGAAACAAGCCCAAGGGAGAAATCAAATACCATCGCATCTCACTTACAAGGAGAAGATTAAAATAAGGACAAACAAACAGGTAGAACGTGATATGGGATTGGTGGTCCCCAGAGGGAACGGGTGGCAGTGGACGGTGGGAGAAAGAGTTGATTAGGCACAAGTGTGGGGTGTGGGCCTGTAATTAGACTTACTGTGGGGAAGAAGATGTAGCATACACAGAAGTCTAAATCTATGAGGATGTAAATCTGAAAGCTGTAGGATTTTCTAATGCTAGGTTATGGAAATCAATTCACCTAAAATCAAAACTCCATAAAGGCAAGCAGGTTTAAGGGATAAAGTTTGCAGGCTGAAAGAGTTTAGAGATTATGAACTTCAAAGGATTGATAATCACCTCGAAATGTTTAATGATGCAACATAAAGGTAGACCATTGCAAAGAGATGAAGAGGAACACTACCAACAGAACATGACCCGTGCTAAACCCCTGAGTCAACTGAAAATGTTGCTGTCCACGATGTTACTGCTAATTACCTTTACAAATAAACAATGCAGACCAACATCTTCCCAAGTTCAAGCCAAAGGTTGGTGCAAAAGTCCAATTCAGGGCCAGCCCTCTGGTGTAGTGGGTAAGTGTCCGTGTTCCACTTGGGCGGCCTGGGACTCGCAGGCTGGCATCGCAGGTGCAGATCCGATTAGGAGAATTAGAAAATATAGATTTCAAGATATGGTGCCGACAGAGATCATGAAGAAGTAGAAATTGTGAGGATACCTTATGAATACACACCAGGAAATGAACCATGAGAATATTACAATCTATGAAGACATCAGGTACACTTCCCCAAATGATGAAGGAAGGAAAACATCTGACCTGCCAAGGTGGAAACACCAGACTGCTATGAGTTGACATGATCATTGCTCATCAGAGGATTGCTTGGGTAACTTCAGCTTTGCAGGGACTCCAGGACTTTCTGTGGGGAAAGTCCACACATTTGGCCACATCCACAGAAGATAAGAGATAAATCCCAGGACTATCTTAAAGGAAAGAAACCACTGTCTAGAAGGAATGTAGTAGAACTTTCAAGGTTCGAGGATAAAGTTAGAAACCGACAAGAAGTCCAGAAAAAGGAAAACTATCGCACCTGGAAAGGGGGAGTCGCCAGACTGGTATGAGATGGCTCTGAAACACTGTGTGCATGGAGGTTGTCAGGACAACTTAGAATTCTGAGCGTGTTTATGACATCACAGTGACCACGTCACCAAAGTTGGCCATAGGTTTCCAGCTCTAGGATTGGCCTGGGCTAGGATATTCAATTGAGAGGTACACAGAAACAGCTTTTCCAAACACAAACTGGACACAGAAACTTGAAGACATCAAAGAGATGCTAATTCAAGGGATGAGAAAGGAATCATTGGGAAGAAGAGACAATAGAGGGTCAAGTACTCAGAGGACAACATTGTCATCTACGGAAGTCTGGGGAGGCCATGCTGATTCAAGCTGGAAATGTGTTCTGAAAAACGAGGCCAGACCCGGCTCTTATCAGACCTACGTTGCCCTTCTGCCTTACCCATAATACAAAGTCAAGAATGATCAATTGAGGACATTGAAGAGAAGAATCGAGGCCTCCTTTCCTATGCCCCTAGCATTCTTGAAGAGAATTCTCAATTCCCACAGCTCTCAAGTCATGGGGGCCCACTGGGTATATGCCAATATGTCACAAGAGAGCTCATTGAAGCCTTGAAGGAATGGACCCCTGCCATGCTTGGGTATGTCTCTTGGTTTGGAGGGGCTCTAGAAGTGTGCTGAAAAGTACCCTTTTGCAGAGGGCTTCCATCCTTTGTGAAGGCCGGCCTCTCAGGCTACAGGGCTCAGTGGGATCAGTGAGATTCTCTCCCCATATCTCTTACGGTAGAAGGAGTATTGATTATGGGTTTCCATACCACATGTAGAGAGGATGACAGAAAATTAGAACATTACCATTATACTTAAAGAAAAATAAACATTCCACAGCTGAGGATGTAAATTAAACAAATAACAAACCCTGTAGAAATAAAGTAAGCCAGTATCTAGAGGTAATCTAGTGGAAAGTTCAAGAATCAGTGGTCAAGCTCGAAACTTCCCAAATCCAGAAAAGGGACAGAAGGTCTCTCACCTGCAGAGAGGAATTCATCAGATTCATCTAATTTGTGTCAGAACCATTGGGCCCGTGAAAGTGGTTGCCACGATAACCTTGAACCTGGAGTTTATCATCTCACAATGTCAAACGAACCAAGATGACCTCGTGTAGTCAGTGCTCAGTTGGATCTAGGCTAGGATAGCAAAGATTCCCTCAAGTGAATGATGGAAATTCCAGGACAACACCCAACAATCACGAAAGGACTCACACCTTGGCCTACAGAACATATGGTGATTAAAGAAATACAAAATTCCTAAAATGGAGTGAAGGAGATCGCACTGATAGGCATGTCAAAGGACAAGCTCATAAAGAACATGACGATTAGACCATGGAAAAGAAAACAGGGTCCCATAAAATGGAAGGCCAACAGAAATCACACCTCAATAATCCACAGTGAAAGATGTCAGTCCTTAGACAGACTCTACTTGAACGATTGAAAGTCCGGGAAAGTCACAACGCCAAAAACTGCAGGGAAGGTCTAACCTGGCCTAACTGGGAAGGGTGAGTTATGAGACTGCTCCACGCGTGCTCTGAAACCCTGTGTCCACCAAGCTAGACTGGACACAGGAGACACGATTCTGAAAAATCCTCCGACATCACAGTGGGCCACAGAAACAACCTGGCCTCATCTACACAGGGCCAGAGTTGGGTTCAAGTAGCATATTCAAGTCACATTCCACTCAACCGCAGGTGGCCAATGCAGCACGAAAGGGTCCAGCCAGTGGGCCAGCGGTGAAGTCCACGTGTTCTGTGTCGGCAGGCCAGGGTCGGCCACATGGAATCCTGGGGGTGAGCCTCCTCAATGCTCGTCCAGCCATTCTGCGTCAGGCGTGCGAGCTAGTGTAGAGGCAGATGGGAAGCGATGCTAGACAGTGCCACTCTTCCTCAGCAAAGAGAGCAGCACGGCCAGCAGATTTGAGCACAGCCATAAACTTCTGCCAAACATAACCAATTAAAAGTTGCAAAGAATAGAAAAGCTGAACCTCAAAAAAAACCCATGCCAGTGAGAAGAAAAGGATATCTGCGAATAACCTTGGACAAACAGGAGAAAGTGATGGAAACCAAAAACTAGCAAAGTTCTGGGGAAAGAAATTCCACAAGACACAAGGAAATGCAAGGCTATTCCGTGCCCTTCGAATGCAACAACGGACACACTTGAAACGTCCATACGGCATAAAGCTGACAAATAAAAATGGGAAGCAATTGGATATATTGGACTATATGAGGAAGCCATTTGGTATAAACCTCATTCGGCCTGATTTTGTTTTTTCCAAAAGGGCCTGACTATGGCTATTTAGCACTTATTGCATATCTGCTTAGACATTTCCTATGGCCCTTGAGATAAAGGTGCAACTTCCCCCCACATTAGCATTTCTTTAGGGATAAGCATTTCTCCCTAGGCTAGGAACTGATTGCTGCACTCACCTTTGACCACCCAGCTCACCTGTGACCAGTCAGCTGGAGACAACAGACTGCCACACTACTGGGTTCACTGAGACAGAAGACCTACCTGCTATTTCCATCAATAGCTGTGCCAACAGAGCAGTCTCGCGACTACTGTAAATGGGACATTTCAATCCTATGTGAAACATCCTCTATGAGGGGAATACAACCAGTCTGTGCACCCCACTACTCTGATGCTCTTTCTTCCTTTGGGTAGAAAGGCCCTGGGTTATAATCCTCAGATTGAAGCTCAGAATAAACTCCCCCAAATTTTCATTTACAGATTGGTTACGGATTATTTTTGTCGACAAAGCAATGTCTGGATTCCATGCAGTCCCAGTCAAAGTTGCAGCAATCTTTCCCACAGAAATAGAAGAGAGAATCCTAAAGTTTCTATCCAGCAACAAAGGACCCTGAATAGCAAAAGGAATCCTGGGGGAAATGAACAAAGCAGCAATTATCACACTTTCTTACTTCCACATATAGGACGAAGAGCTATGTACCAAAACAGCACAGCCTGGCCAGCAAAGGAGGCACACAGATGCATGGAACAGAATCGAGAGCCCAGAAATCAACTCACACATCTATGGACAGCCCATTTTCGACCAGGGAGCCAAGAGGAGAAAGTGGAGAAAAGAGACTCTAGACAGGAAATGGTGCTGGAAAGACTGCACAGCCAGATGTAACACAATGAGAGTAGACCGTGATGTTACACCAGGCACACACACCACCTCGAAATGGATTAAAGTCTTGAATGGAAGACTTGAAACCCTGACAATTCGAGGAGAAAACGCAGGCAGCTTGCTCTTTGCCTTCTGGCTTGGCCGCCTATTTGGAAGAAGCATGTGTGACTGGGCAAGGGCAACAAAGGAAACAAGAAACAAGCGGGACTCCATCCAACACAGAAGCTTCTGCCAAGCCAACGACACCATCGACTCAGTGCAAAGACGTCACAACAACTGCGACAGCAGGTTTGCAAACCACACATCGGAGAAGGGGTGAATAGCCAAAGATGCAGCAGAGTCATATGTCTCCACAGGAGAAAAATCAACGAGCCAAATAAATCCTGGGCAAAAGATGGAAACAGACAGCTCTCCCAGGAAGATAGAAAGATGGACAACAGGCTGTATGAAAAGATGCTCATCATCATTAAGTCTCTGCTCAATGCAAATACGAACGGCACTGAGATAGCAGCTCACAGTGGTCAGAATGGCTATAAGGATGAAGACAGGAACCAACAAGTTTCAGAGAGGAGGTGGAGAGAAGGGAAGCCTCCTGCACTGCTGGTGGGAGTGTAAACCGGTGCAGCCACTACGCGAAGTGGTGTGGAATCGCCTCAGAATTTTCAGAATCCATCTACAACATGATCCAGGTATTCCTCTGGGGCATATATATCCAAAGAACTTGCAAACGCTAATGCACAGAGATACGTGCACTGCTGTGCTCACCAAAGCCTTACTCCCGATATTGAAGACAGGGAAGCCTCCCTGGTGCCCATCAAGGGACAAGAAATATGGGCTATAGCCACACAACGGCATAGCACTCAGCTGCAGGAACAGAAACATTCCAGCCATTTGTGACCAACAGAATGGCTCCTGAGGGATTTAGGGGAATGGAAACAAGCCCCAGAGGGAAGGTCAGATACCATAGGGTCTCACTTACAAGGAGAAGAGGAAAAAAAGGACCAAGAAACAGGTAGCACGTGTCATGGGATTTCTGGTTCCCAGAGGGAAAGGTGGCGGGGCCCAGAGGGAGAAATAGTTGATTAGACACAAGTGTGTGGTGAGGGCCTGTAATTAGGCTTACGGTGGTGAAGATGATGTAACGTACACAGAAGTCTAAATCTATGAGGATGTAGATCTGAAAGGTATAGGATGTTATAATGCTGGGTTATGGCAAACAATTCACGTAGAATCAAAACTCCCAAAAGACGTTAAGGTTCACGGCTTAAAGCTTTGGAGTCTGTAAGAAATTAGAGAAGATGAACTTCGAAGGATTGGTAATCACCTCAAAATGCTTAATGACGCTACAGAAAGGTAGACCATTGCAAGGAGACGAAGAGGAACACTACCAAGAGAATGTGCTCCATGCTAAACTCGTGAACCAGCGGAAAATGCTACCGTCCATGATGTTACTAACTGCCTTCACGAATGATCGAAGCAGGCCAACATCTTCCCAAGATCAGGCCAAAGGTTTGTCCAAAAGCCCAATGCAGGGTCGGCCCTGTGGTGTAGCAGGTAAGTGCCCAAGTTCTGATTGGGCGGCCCGGGCTTCACCTGCTATCATCAGGGTTGCAGATAAGATTGCTAGCATTAGGAAATACAGATTTCACAGTATGGTGGGCACAGAGATCATAAAGAAGTAGAAATTCTGAGGAGGCATTTTCAATACACACCAGAAAATGGACGCTGAGAATATTACAACCTATGAATGCATAAGGTACAATTTCCCAAATGATGAAGGAAGGAAAACATGTGACCTGCCCAGGTGGAATTGTCAGACTCCTAGGAGATGACACGCTCATTGTGCATCAGAGAATTGCCTGGGCAAATTCAACTTGGGAGGAGCTCCAGGAATTTCTCTGGGGAAGGTCCACCCGTTTGACCACATCCACAAAAGATAAGGGAGAAAACCAGGGATAATCTTCATGGAAAGAAACCCGTGTCTAGAGGGAATGTTGTAGACCTTGCAAAGTTCGAGGAGAAAGTTAGAAACCAACAAGAAATCCAGAACTGGGAAAACTATCCTACTTGGAAAACGGGAGTAGTCAGACTGGTATGAGATGGCTCTGAAACACTGAGTTCATGGAGGTTGTCAGTACAACTTAGAATTCTGAGGGTGTTTATGATATCACGGTGAACATGTCACCCAAGATGGCCACATGTTTACAGTCCAAGGATTGGCCTAGGCTTGGAGAATCAAGTGAGAGATACCCAGAAACAGCTTTTCCAAACAGAAACCGGGCACAGAAACTTGAAGAGACGAAAGAGACGCTGATCCAAGGCATGAGAAAGGAATCATTGTGATGATACCTCATGATTTCTTCGTTTTCTTCCATTCCAAGAGCACTGAATTCCCTTCCGTTTCCCTGTGTCCTCTGGAATTTCTTTCCCAAAGGTTTGCTATTTCTCGGTTTACATAGCTTTCACCTGTTTTGTGCAGGTTATCCCTAGATTACTTGTTTTTCTTTCTAGCATGCTTTTTTGTTTTTTGAGGTTCAGTTTTTCTATCATTTGCAACTTTTAATTGGTTTTGTTTAGGCAGATGTTTACTGCTGTGCTCATATCTGCTGGCAATGCTGCCGTATTTGCTGAGGAAGACTAACGTCGTTTCGTATGTGCCTCTACACTACCTCGGACGCCTGCCCCTGAAAGGCTGCACGAGCGGTGAGGAAGCTCACCCCCAGAATTCCATGTGGCCAACCACACGCTGCCGACACAGAACACGCGGACGTCACCTATGCAACACTGGCCGGCCCCTTTCGTGTTCCATTGGCAACCTGCAGTTGAGTGGAATGTGACTTGAATATGCTACTTGAGCCCAAATCTGTTCCAGTGTAGACGAGGCCAGGTTGTTTTTCCGGTCCACTGGGATTTGTCAGAATTGGGTCTCTGCTGTCCCAGCAAGCATCATGGACACAGGGTTTCAGAGCCAGCTTGGAGCAGTCTGAGAACTCACCATTCCCAGTTAGCCCAGGTTTGACATTCACTGCAAATTTGGGGGTTGTCACTTTCTCGGACTTTCAAACGTTCAAGCAGACTCTTTGTAAACACTGACTTCATTCACTGTGGAGTATTCAGGTGTGATTTCGGTTTGCCTTCTATTTTCTGGGAGCTTGTTTTCTTTCCTTAGTCTAATCGTAGTGGTCTTTCTGATCACTCTCCCTTCGATATACTTATCAGTGTGTTCTCCTTCTTTCTAGGTTAGGAATTCTGTATTTTTTTAATCACCATATGTTCTGTAGGCCGACGTGTGGGTGCTTTGGTGATTGTTGGATGTTGTCTTCGAATTTCCATCTGTCAGTTGAAGGAATCTTTGCTATCCTAGCTTACGTCCAACTGAGAACTGAGGACACGTGTCCATCTTGGTTCATTTGACATTGTGAGATGAGAAACTCCAGGTTAGACGTTGTCCTGGCAACCACCTTCACGGACACAATGGTTCCGAGACCAATTCAATGAGTCTGATGAATTCCTCTCTCCAGGTGAGAAATCCTTCCGTCTCTTCCCCTGGATTTGGGACGTTTCGACGTTCAGCCCTGAACCTTGAACGCTCCCCTAGATTACATCTAGATACTGGCTTACTTTATTTCTACAGAGTCTGTTACTGTTTGATTGACATCCTCAGCTCTGGCGTGTGTATTTTTCTTTAAATATCATGGTAATGTTCTAGTTTTCAGTCAACCTCCTTCCATATGGTGTCAAAACACAGAATCAGTACTCCTTCTACGGCAAGAGATGGGGGAGTTAATTTCATTGGAGCCCAACTGAGCACTGTAGCCTGGGAGGGCAGCCTTCACACTGGAATGAAGCCCTCTCGAAAAGGGTGCTTTTCAGCACACTTCTAGAGCCCTTCCAAACCAAGCTACATACCCCAAGCATGACAGGCGTCCATGCCTTCAAGGATTCAAAGAGATCTGTTGGGAAACCTTAGCATGTAGCCAGTGGGCCCCCATGAGGCCAGAGCTATGCAAAGGTAGAGTCCTCTTCAAAGGATGTTAGGGGCCTACAAAAGGAGTCCTCGATTCTTCTCTTCAACGTCCCCAAGAGATCATTCTGTACTTTGGATTATGAGTAAGGCAGAAGGACAATGTAGGTCTGATAAGCCCCAAGTCTGGCCTCTTGTTTCAAATCAAGTTCCAAGATTGAATCTGCACGACCTCACCATCTACTTGAGTAGGTGACAATGTTCTCCTCTCTGTGCTTGTCCATCTATTATCGCTTGTTCCCAATGATTCCTTTCTTCTCCCTTGAATCAGAGTCTGTTTGATCCTTTCAAGTTTTTGTTTGGAAAAGGTGTTTCTGGGTATCTCTCACTTGAGTGTCCTAGACTAGGCCAATCCTCGGACTGTAAACATGAGGCCATCTTGGGTGACATGTTCACCGTGATGTCATAAACACCCTCAGATTCTAAGTTGTCCTGACAACATCAATGCACACAGTGTTTCAGAGCCGTCTCATCCCAATCTGACTAGTCCCCGTTTCCAGGTAGGATAGTTTTCCTTGCTCTGGATTTCTTGTTTGTTTCTAACTTTCTCCAAGGACTTGAAGGGTCTACTAAGTTCCCTCTAGACACCGGTTTCTTTCCTGTAAGCTTATCCCAGGTTTTATCTCTTATCTTTTGTGGATATGGCCAAATGGGTGGACTTTCCCCAGAGAACGTCCGGGAGGCCCTCTCATGTTGAAGTTGCCCAGGCATTCCCCTGATGCACACTGGTCGTGTGATCTCCTAGCAGTCTGACAATTCCACCTTGGCAGGTCTCATGTTTTCCTTCCTTCATCATTTGGGGAAGTGTTCCTTATGCGTTCATAGATAGTAATATTCTCGTGGATCATTTTCTGGTGCGTACTGATAAGGTCTCCTCACCATTTCTACTTCTTTATGATCTCTGTAACCACCAGACCTTGAAATCTGTATTTCCTAAAGCTAGTAATCTGATCTGCACGCGGGATGCTAGCCGGTGAAGCCCGGGCCGCCCAAGCGGATGTGGGCACTTACCTGCTACACCACAGCCCGGCCCCAAATTGGGGTTTTGGACCAACCTTTGGCCTGAATTTGGGAAGATGTTGGCCTGCTTCGATCATTCATGAAGGGAAGCGGTAGTAACATCAGGGTCGGTAATATTTGCCGTTGATTCATGATTTGGCTCGGACCATGTTCTCTTGGTAGTATTCCTCTTCATCTCTTTGCAAAGGTCTACCTTTCTGTATCATCATTAAGCATTTGGAGGCGATTGCTAATCCTTGGATGTTCATCATCTGTAATCTCTTTCAGCCTCCAAAGCTTAGGGCCGTAAATCTGCACCCCTTTTTGGAGTTTTGATTTTATGTGAATTGATTTCCGTAACCCAGCATTCTAACATCCTATAGCTTTCAAATCTACATCCTCATAGATTTAGACTTCTGTGTAGGCTACATCATCTTCACCAGCGTAAGCCTAATTACAGGCCCTCACCACACACTTGTGCCTAATCAACTCTTTGTCCCTCCGTCCCCCGCCCCCCTTTCCCTCTGGGAACTGCCAATCCTATGTCATGTGCTACGTGTTTGTTGGTCCATTTTTCCTCTTCTCCTTGTACGTGAGATCCTGTGGTATTTGACCTTACCCCAGGGCTTCTTTCAGTTCCCCTGATACCCTCAGGAGCCATTCAGGTGGTCACAAATGGCTGCACTGCATCTGTTCCTACAGCTGAGTGCTATGCCATTGTGTGGCTATAGCCCATCTTCCTTCTCCATTCGTCCCTTGATGGGCACCAGGGAGGCTTCCAAATGTTGCATATTGGGAGTAAGGCTGTGCAGAATACAGCGATGCACGGATCTCTGTGCATTAGTGTTTCCAAGATCTTTGGATATATACGCCACAGAGGAATACGTGGATCATGTGGTAGATGGATTCTGAAAATTCTGAGGCAATTCCACACCACTTTGCGTAGTGGCTGCACCGGTTTACACTCCCACCAGCAGTGCAGGAGGCTTGCCTTCTCTCCACCTCCTCTCTGAAACTTGTTGGTTCCTCTCTTCATCCTTATAGCCATTCTGACCACTGTGAGCTGCTATCTCAGTGCCGTTTGTATTTGCATTGAGCAGAGACTTAATGTTGATGAGCATGTTTTCATACAGCCTGTTGGCCATCTTTCTATCATCCTGGGAGAGCTGTCTGTTTCCATCTTTTGCCCTGGTTTTATTGGGCTCGCTGTTTCTTTTCCTGTGAAGACGTATGAGTTCATTGGATCTTATGGCTGTTCACCCCTTCTCCGATGTGCAGTTTGCAAACATCTGCTGTCAGTTGTTGCACAGTCTTCGCAGACAGTCGATGGTGTCGTTGGCTGGGCAGAAGCTTCTGCGTTGGATGGAGTCCCGCTTGTTTCTTGTTTTCTTTGTTTCCCTTGCCCGGTCACACATGCTTCTTCCAAACAGGTGGCTAAGCCTGATGGCAAAGAGCAAGCTGCCTGCGTTTTCTCCTAGAAGCTGCACGTTTTCAAGTCTTCCGTTCAAGGCTTTAATCCATTTCGAGGTGGTGTGTGTCCCTGGTGTAACATCACGGTCTACTCTCACTGTGTTCCATGTGGCTGTGCTGTCTTCCCAGCACCATTTCTTGTCGAGACTCTCCTTTCTCTGCTGTCTCCTCTTGGCTCCCTGGTCGAAAATGGGCTGTCAATATGTGTGTCAGTTGACCTCTGGGCTGTCGATTCTGTTCCATGGGTCTGTGTGCCTCTTTTGGGCGCCAGGCTGTGCTGTTTCCGTACCTAGCACTTCGTCCTATATCTGGAAATCAGAGAGTGTGATGCCTGCTGCTTTGTCCGTTTTCCTCAGTATTCCTTTGGCT
This sequence comes from Equus asinus, assembly GCF_041296235.1. NCBI lineage: Eukaryota > Metazoa > Chordata > Mammalia > Perissodactyla > Equidae > Equus > Equus asinus. Next base: position 4,831,719 of record NC_091815.1, on the reverse strand, counting down.
ATTCAGTGTCTTTTGTTGCGGGATAGAAACTCTAGGATTCTCTCTTCAATTTCTGTGGGAAATAGTGCTGCGACTTTGGCTGGGACTGCATGGAATCCAGGGATGGCTTTATGTGGTATGGACGCTTCAAGTGTGTTAGTTCTTCTATTCAAAGAACACGGAATAGCCTTCCGTCTCCTTGTGTCTTCTGGAGTTTCTTCCCCAGAATCTTTGCTGGATTTCGGTTTCCATAGCTTTCTCCTGTTTGGCCAAGGTTATTGCTAGACATTTTTTACTTCTTACTGGCATGCTTTCTTTTTTGAGGTTCAATTATTCAATTCTTTGCAACTTTCGATTGGCGTTGTTTTGACAGAAGTTTATGGCTGCGCTCACATCTGCGGGCCATGCTGCTGTATTTGCTGTGGAAGAGTGGAGCTGTCTAATGTCGCTTCCCATCTACCTCTACACTACCTCACACATCTGCCCCAGAATGGCTGGACGAGCCATGAGGATGCTCACCCGCAGGATTCCATGTTTCCGATGCCGGGCTCCCAAACCAGAATGCGCGGACTTCACCACTTCCCCCTTGGCCGGCCCCTTTCGTGTTCCATTGGCAACCTGCAGTTGAGTGGGACGTGACTTGAATATGCTACTTGAGCCCACCTCTGGCCCTGTGTAGATAAGGCCAGCTTCTTTTTCTGGCCCTCTGTGATGTCGGAGGATTTGTCAGAATCGTGTGTCTGCTGTCCTGTCTAGCTTCCTGGATGCAGGCTTTCAGAGCCCGCGTGGAGCAGTCCCATAACTCACCCTTCCCAGTTAGTCCAGGTTTGACCTTCGCTGCAGTTTTTGGCGTTGTGACTTTCTCGGACTTTCAAACGTCCAGTCAGAGTCTGTCTAATGACTGAAGTCTTTCACTGTGGATTATTCAGATGTGATTTCTATTGGCCTTCCATTTTCAGGGATTTTTTTCTCTTTTCCAAAGTCTAATCGTTACGGTCTTTCTGACCTATCTCTCTTTGATATGCTTATCAGTCTGTTCTCCTTCATTGCAAGCTATGACTTTTGTATTTCTGTAATCACCATATGTTCTGTATGCCGAGGTCTGAGTCTTTTCGTGATTGTTGTGTGTTGTCTTGGAATTTCCATCGGTCACCTGTAGGAAACTGCTATCCTGGCCGAGGTGACACTGAGCCCTGAGAACACGTGGTCGTCTTGGTTGCTTTGACATTCTGAGATCAGAAACTCCAGATTCGAGGTTTTGCTGGCAACCGCCTTCACGGACGTTATGTTTCCGAGACATATTAGAGAAATCTGATGAACTCCGCTCCAGGTAAGATACTTTTCTGTCTCATTTCTGGATTTGGGAAGTTTCGAACTTTACTCTCGATCCTTGAGTGTTCCACTAGATTATGTCTAGATACTGGCTTACTATATTTCTATAGAGTGTTTTACTTGTTCGATTTACATCCTCAGCTTTGGCATGTTTATTTTTCTATAAACATAATTGTAATGTTCTAATTTTGAGCCAACCTCCTTACATATGCTGTCAATACACGATATTAATAATCATTCTACTTCAAGAGATACGGTGAGAGAATTTCATTGAAGCCAAACCAAGCATACTAGCCTGGTAGGGCAGCCGTCACAAAGCAACAAAGCCGTCTGGAATAGGGTGCTTCTCAGCACAATTCTGGAGCCCTGTCAAACAATGGGACATACACGAAGCATGATGGGGGTCCATTCCTTCAAGTGTTCAAAGAGATATCTTGTGACACATTAGCATGTACCCAATGGGCCTCTGTAATGCCAGAGCTATGGAAAGTGAGACTTCTCTTCAATGAATGCTAGGGGCATAGGAAAGGAAGCATCAATCATTGTCTACAGTGTCCTCAGGAGATCATTATTAATTTTGGATTATGATTAAGGCAGAAGGACAATGTAGGTCTGATAAGCCCCAAGTCCAGCCTCTGGTTTCAAATCAAGTTTCAAGCTTGCATCAGCATGGCCTCCCCATACACTTGAGTAGATTACAATGTTCTCCACTCAGCGCTTGTCCCCTATTATTGCTTCCTCACAATGACTTCTTTCTTACCCCTTTAATCAGCGTGTATTCTCTCTCTTCAAGTTTCAGTGCCTGGTTTCTGTTTTTAAATTCTCTTCTGGGTATCTCTAACTTGAGTATCGTAGCCTAGGACAATCCTCAGACTATAACCATGAGGCCATCTTGGGTGACATGTTCACTGTGATGTCATAAACTCCCTCAAACTTCTAAGTTGTCCCAGCATCTTCTATGCACATGACTACTCTCCCTTTCCAGCTTGAATAGTTTTCCATTTCCTGAATTTCTTGTGGGTTTCTAACTTTATCCTTGAACTTTTAAATGTCTACTACATTCTCTCTAGACATGGTTTCTTTACTTTAAGTTTATCCTGGCTTTTATCTGTTACATTTTGTGAATATGGCCGAATGTGTAGACTTTCCCAAGTGAATGTCCTGGAGTCCATCCAAAGTTGAAGTTGCCCACTCAAGCCTCTGATGTGCAATGATCGCGTCATCTCATGCAGTCCGCCAATTCTACCTATGCAGGTCACATCACTTCCTTCAGTCTGTATTTAGGGAAGTGTACCAGATGTGTCATAGATTGCAATATTTTCATGTTTTTTTCCTATTGCCTATCTCTAATGTATGCTCACAATTTCGACTTCTTTGTGATCTCTGTACACACCATACCATGAAATCTATCTTTCCCAACGTTACTAATCTGATCAGCACCAGTGATGCGAATCCATGAATCCCAGGCCACCCAATAGGAATGTGGGCACTTACACTCCTGAACACATGGCTGGCCCTGAATTTTACTTGTGGACCCATATTTTTCCTGAACTTGGGAAGAATATGGCCTGCTGTGATTATTCGTGAATGTAATTACTCGTAACATCATAGACGATAACATTTTCCCTGGGTTAATCTGTTTAGCACGGAACACATTTCTTCATAGTATTCCCCATAATCTATTTGCAATGGTCTACTTTCTGTAGCATCATTAAGCATTTGGAGGAGATTCACAGTCCTTGGAAGTTCATCTTCTCTAATCTCTTTCAGCCTCAAATCCTTTATGCCCCAAATCAGCACGCCTTTTTGGATTTTTTCATTCCCTCTGGGAATCACCAATCCAAAGTGAAGACTGACATCCAAAGCTAGAATGCTCACTTTGGCACCAGTGAAATTCTCTCCCATCTCTGGCCGTAGAAGATTATTGACTATGTGTTTTGACAGCATATGTGAGGAAGCTGGCTGAAAATTAGAACATTACACTTATATTTAATGAAAAATAAACATGCCAGAGCTTAGGGTGGAAATAAAACAACTTACAAACCCTACAGAAATAAAGTAAAGCAGTATCTACATGTAATCTACTAGGAGGACCAGGGATCCAGGGTCAAGTTCCAGCCTTCCCAAATTTAGAAAAGAGACATAAAAATATCTTACCTGGAGACAGGAATTCATCAGATTTCTCTAATTTGTCTCAGAAACATTATGTCCATAAGGTGGTTGCCTGGACAACCTAGAATTTGGAGTTTCTGATCTGAGAATGTCAAACCAACCAAGATGACCTCGTGTTCTCAGTGCTCAGTTGGACCTAGGCTAGGATAGCAAAGATTCCTTCAAGTGAACGATGGAAATTCAAAGGCAATGCCCAACAATCATGAAAACACTCACACATCAGCCTAGAGAACATATGATGATTAAAGAAACACAAAATTCATAACTTGGAATGAAGGAGAACGGACTGATAAGCGTATCTATGGGAGATAGCTGATAAAGACAATGACGATTGATGTGGATTAAGGCTGCCCCAGCTCGAAAAGCCCAAGGTTACCTGGCCTACATGTCAAAGCATACAACCCGGTGAATTTTTTTTGGTATGAATTAGAGGTGCCCCAGTGAGAGAAGCCCAGGCGATGCTCACCTACATGCCTATCTATATGGCCAAATTCGTATCTAATGTTATACGACCACACAATAACCAGACTCCATCTGTACTGAAGTCATTTAATGGCTTTTTACAACATCTTTTCTTTTTCCAGTAAAAATGTCACGTACCCATGCCTTATAAAATTTGCCCTTACCCTCAACTCAGGGCAGCGGCAGGACATCTGACTGCCCATGGATCCTTTCCCCATGCAGCAGCAGCAGCTATTCACTGCCCGTGGGTCCAGTTCCCATGCCTGCAGCTCTTCACTACCCATAGGTCCTGTCCCCATGAAGCAACTCTTTACTGCCCCTGGGTCCTCTCCCTATGTTATCCTGTACCATTCTCTAAATAAAAGAGCATCTCTGCCAGGCCTTGAGAGACCAAGAAATCTTTCTTCCGACTCATCAGCTCGCTGACCCACCATCATATATTGTGGCCCCCCTACCGGGAACTTGCTTCATCGGTTTCTGAGCTCAACTTCTGGTAAGTGCCCTTTTCGTCCTTGTGCATCTCTCTATTTCAAGGATGGATCTAAATTCACTTCTCCATCAGGAACTTTCTTGGATAGCTGCTTGAATCCACGTTTGCTGCCAATGGCTACTCTATGGGGCAAATCATGGCATTCAGCTTGAAGAGAATCAGTACCTTAAGCCTAAGGGCGATGTAGAGTGAATTACTCCATTCCTTCCTGACCCTATCTCTAGTATACAAATTTTAGGTGGGCACGGGTCGGCCACTTAAGTCATTAGGATGGTCAGCAATCTGCAGGACTCCCCTGTAAGGTTTCTTTTCCTAAGGTTGGATTAGGATACCTCCCATGGCATCCGGCCATGCTCTGAACTGTGTGAATGTCCCAATTGGGACTCCAGTTCAAGGAAACTACCAAAGTCTAACCTTTGGTTGCGTATGGGAAGCCCTTCTCGGAGAATGCCTCCAACACGCAATTGGGTAGAATGTCCCCCAGAGCGGCGGAAAATGCCTCACTAATTTTCTCCATCCTGTTCTCTCTTAAAATTCTCCCTTTCTCTTGGGGACCATTCACCAGGCACCTATTACTGCCAGGCAGAATAGGAAAGATGTTCACCAGGCACCTGTAACTTCCAGGCATACCAGGGAAGATATGCAATGGAGGCAATGCTGGGGGACACCCTCATCACCCCTTGTTGTAGGAACCCCACAGTAGGAATGACAGGTAGGATGCTGCCCCAGGTTCAGGTGGGATTTTCAAGGTAATGGACCTGTCTCTTTCATCTTTCTTAGAGTTGCAATGGCGATTTTCGTCTCCTTTTGAGCTTTGCAACAGGCAAGCAATGAAATCTGTCAACAGTCATGGCCTCCACCCCTGGGAGTCCAAACTTGGCATTTCTGGGCCTGATCACCCTGGAAAGCCCAAGTAGGGTGCCCTCTCTTGGGGGTTGTCTCATTGAGTGTTTTAGTCACCTACTGAGTTGGCTATGAGGGTGGCAGACCTGTGATTTATTCTGTGAACTGTCATGCTACAGTAGTGTGCCCCAGCACGGGAACTGTTGAGTGAGTCTTCTCTTGAGAACCCTCTTTGAGCGGCCATGAGGGTGAGGTCTGATGTCTTCATTTCCTTTCTTTGTTTTGCTCATCATGTCCTCTGTTGTCACCAAGTCTGGGTTAAGTTCAGGCTGGACTTGACCAGAACCTGGAACTTCTGTAAAATCGGAAAACTTGAAAACCTTTTGCAAGGAACTTCATTCTCAACCCGGGTACTGGGAGCCCCGGCCTCCAGCCAGTTCAAGCCCTTTGTATGCACTCCACCCTTCTCCACTTCACTGTCAGTCTGACACTGGCTTTACTGCCGTGGGGAATGAGATAAGCAACCCTTAAGACTCATCACTCAGGGTCATTCTAACTAATTAGAAACACTTTCAATTGTATGGGTTATGCCCCGGAAACTCCAGCTGGTAGAAAATGTGTGATGTTTCTCTCTGCCTTTCTGGTGCATTTGGACAGGTAGATCAACCTAGAACGTCCTTCAAGTTACAGTCCAGTTTCTGAGAAATCAAGAGCAACCGTCCTTAGAAAATCCTTGCAAGACTGGAAATACAGTTCTAGAGGCAGTTCAGATTCCACCTTGTTCCTTTACCATGAAAAGGATTATCTTCCCCCCTCTCCAGGATCTACTATCTGGCATATCACTCATTCTTAAGACTGAAAAAAAAAAAAAGGAGGGGAAAGGATAAATGGCCATAAGTGTGCTCTTGCATAAAGTCTAGCATCTTGAGGGTCTTCTCCATAAGTATTAGTAAAAAGGCTCAAAACAAAGTTTTGATTTGTAACTGGTGAGCTTTATATTACTGTACCTGATTCATGGCAGTAGTTTTTAAAACAATAGTTGTACAGTCTCTGTGTATATGTGTCTATGTGTACATTATACGTGTGATATTTTAACCCCTGGATGGTCTGGCCAAAATTAAGATCTCTGTTTAGTTGGCTTAAAGTAAGTGCTTTCTTAAATTCTAAATGTAGTCGAAATTAACAGAGTGACTTTCAAAGTTAACGTGACGTGAATTAACCTTTGGTAAATGAAAGCTTCTTTAAGTTTGTTGGTTTCATTGAAAATTGTCTTCTTGTCAGAGTCGTCAGTATTTGCATAGGATGCAGGCATTCAGACTCGGTTTACTAGTCATATAAGTTCACGTTGTCTGTTAAATTTGTCAGCAAAATAATAGCTTTAAATGATGACCAGTTTGTCTAAAGCCTCATGAGGTTTCCGTAGTAATCTGAACATAATTGTTGGAAACAAATGGTTTACATACATAAAACTCATAAAAGTGAGTACAATAACTTTTATGGTCTGTATACTTGGGGAAAAAAACAGCTTCGAAATCCTTTTTGGTAACAATCTTGAGTTTTGCCAAGTTAAGTTAAATGACAAAAAGATGAATATGCGAGTCACTTTTGGATAGAACGGAACACTCACACATTATTGTTAAACATATCTATGTTATCTACTTTTGGCTTCTTATTGAAGAGGCTAAAAGCGTTTTGGTGTATCAAAAAGCGTGCCTTGTGTTTTATTGCGAAGTGGCATGTTTCTTAAGTTGTGAAGTGTTTAGAATGCTGATATAAAAGACATTTCATAATTGTTTACCTTTTTAGTGTTTACTAGGTCCGTTAAGCGTTAAAGGTTCTAACTAACCTATGGAATTAAAGCTACTGGAAATTACTAAGCAAAAGAGCTTTGTATTCAAGGAAGTTAAAATGTATGTTTTCAGTAAAAAAGGTATAAAGAGTGGAAATATTTCTGTTTGATGGGTTAAGAAAGATAAATTGTTCCTGATGTACTAGAAAGGAAAAAAGAAAGACTTTGGGACAAGTACTGAAAATGAAAAAGAAAGATTTAGAAGGTTTGTGAAGGAGGAATTCTGAAATGAGTTTTATACCTGCTCAAGTAGACTAAAGTAAGTTCAATTAAGTGAATGAGTTTGAATGTGAAACATAAGTAGGTGGAGAAATTCAAATTTAGTTTTCTCTAAAAGGATACATTTTCTTGAACCTTTTATCTGCTCTTGGTAAAGAGGATGTAAGAGCTGTTCCTTTGAGTACGTCTAACTAAGAGACGAATCTGTTTTGTGAAAATAATGGCTGAGGTTACTCTTAATATTTTTGACTCTTTAGGTTATCTCTTTGAATGGATACCTGAGCATTGTTTCACAGTGAGTGTTGTTTGCTATTTGATCAACATTTTAAAAACTTTTGATATGTTGTGACAAGCTTCTCCCTCAGAAATATTCAAATCCTGAATGAAGGCGTTCTTTAGACCTGGTAGACAGAAGAATGATTACTCTGAGGATTTTCAGAGGGTCCCTGAGAATTCTCAAAAAATTTGCTCTCTCTTCCTACAAGGAGGAAAATGCTAAAATCATTTGGCTTATTTGGTCTATTAAATTAAATGGGAAACATTGTGAAATAAGTGACAATAGACTTTCTTAGCTGGTATTTGATGGGGAAATGTTATTAATATAGACGTCTCAAAATTAGATAGCATTCCTAACATTCTGATCTGCCCTGGTTATCAGTGATAAGTTCACTTATTATCTGGCAGTGTTATATGTCACAGAAGTAGTCAAGTTTCTTTGCCAATTGCCCTTTTGAGTTCTTTGTCCATTTGCAGATAGTTGTTGTTTTACTCTGATGCTTTTTCCTTTTGCAAATATGTTTCAACTTCCGAGAAATTCCTGGAAAGGATTCTGACACAAAGAGTCTAAACGACAGGTTTCTGATAAACCATCAGATTGTAAAACTGAACGGAGTAAGAAATGACCGAATTCTAACAGAAACTATGCTCATCGATCTACTAACAGAAGATTCATCTCAAGAATTGATTATACACGACTGTGTGCACTGATTAGGACGATTATAAATTTTTAGGACTTCAGTTTGAAATATTGTTGAGTTTTGATGTGTTGTTTTGTTTTCTCATAATGAAGGAAATCTTTTTCTCTTTTCTCTTATGCTAACTATAACTTACAGCCATTTGGTGAAATTATACCTTTATGAGCAAAACTGAAACATTTATCTTTTTCTGCCTACTTTATCCCTCCTGAATTTGGAAACCCTTTGTGACTGAGTATGGTCATTTCGTGGCAATATTTGCATAAGTTCCATAAGAATCTGTTCTCCTTATAACAGGACACATTGGTTATATTACCAAGGCTTTGACTGGAATGTCATATTTGAAACACACAGTCTCTGATATGACAAGACAGCGTTTCAGGAACATAGATTGGACCTTCTGGAATATAGCCACTCGGAAACACAGACCTGGTACCTTGTTTACTGAGATTTTGCCAATCTTACCCGGTAAGTAAGGAAGCTTGCTTATCTGGCAGGTGCAAGGAACCTCCGAATATTTGGGGAGACCTCAAAGAGAACACCACTCAAATGTGTAGGTACTGCAGGCCATATCTGATGGCAAGTCCTTGGCTTGGCTTTTCTGGCCTCTGGAGGCCTTCACAGTTCAATCTGAGATTCCACAGGAAAAGATCCAGTGAAGCACATTTAAAACAGCCTGTATGAACAATTAATATTCTTGCTGCTCTTATGTAAATAATTGGAGCAAGTTGTATTGAAACTACACTTGATTTGCAAACCCGTTAATCCTGATCTGGCTATCTTTTGTAAAAATGAGAGTGATTTAAGAGAGAAAAAATTATGTTTCTGTAGAACCTATAGTAGGCATTCATGGATATTAGATTCTAGCTATTTTCTTCTGCAATACTCATGTATTATTAATATTAATGTCTCTTGTGACCATCTACCTCTGAGACCTGGAAGTTCCCTGGCCACAATGAAACATTTTCCTTCAATACTACTGTCCAAATACTAACTAGATTTGCCTTGTCACACTTGGATCATACAGAACAAGTTCCAAAGGTAATGTCCCCAACTTATTAATACACACAGGATGGACAATACAAAATTTGGGATGAATATATTTGGTTAACTCCTACTAGTGGGCAACTCAGTAAAAGGCCACTTTCTTTTGGAGAAAAAATATCACCCCTGTGATACATGGCCTTATAGCACTCGACCTATGGGAAAAAATCCCTGTTAGATGTGTTCTCATATCATAGCCTTAAAAAAATACTGATTGGTTTCAGACTGACTGGGATACATGGCTCAACATGCGTTGGTTAGCCCCTAACTGTGCTCAGTGGATATGTGGCTCCAATTTATGACCTTGGCTACCACCTGCATGGATTGGACGATGCACTTTAGGCTTTGTCTGGATGCAAGGTGGAACTACATTTACTATATCTCCTCCTGCTAACCTACCCAACTTGCAACAGCACTTGACCAGCCCTGTCTTCCACTAGTATGACCATCTTTCCGCAATTTTCTTTCACCAATTAGGAATCGACTTTTGTAGCATATTCAAGTCTTGCACATGGAAGTCCTAGACAAATTTACTATGAAGGCATTAAATGATACACAGCATTGCATTTCGCTGCTCAATTTAGAAGTATCCCAAGTGTGTAAGGCAGTCCTCCAAATCCAAATTGATCTGGATGTCTTGACAGCAGCACAAGGGGGCACCTGTGCCATTATAAAAACTGAATGTTGTGTCTATATTCCTGACTACCATCAAAATATTTCTGGCTTGGTATCCCAGCCACCAAATTAAATCCATGTCTGACCAACCCTAAATCTAAATGATTGGTTGAACTCCTAGTCAGGACAAGGTTTCTGCACTACTTCAAAACCTTATTCATTGGGTTAAACATACTGCTTGTATTTCTTATGATATTTTGTTGTCTGTTTCATTGCTTGTCTTATGCATGTCAAAAATGTTTCACTTCCTGGACCACCTCTTGTCAATGACTCTCTCATCTCCAGAGGATCTGTATAACTTGTCAGGCTTGAACTCAATGGGGCAAGCCTTCTGGTCCACTAAACTGCCTAAGTGTACCTATGGCCCCATTTAGGGACAGCTCTACGACCCTGTACAGCCAGAAGTAGTCACAGAAGACTGGCCATCATCCATATCCCCAAAGATTTCCAGTCCAAATAGGTTCAGGGAGGTTTTATGATGTGGATCAGGGCTGCCCCAGCTAGGGAAGCTGAAGGTGACCTGGAATATATGCCAAACTATAGGACCCACTGGATTTTTTTATGGTATGAATTAGGGCTGCCCCAGGGCGAGAATCCCAGGGCATTCTCACCTACATGCTGATCTATATGGCCAGATTCTTATCTAAAAATATGACAACACAATGTCCAGACTCCATCTGTACTGAAATCATTTAAAGACATTTTACATCATTATTTCTTTTTCGAGTAAAAATAAGTCATATACCCATGCCTTATGAAATTAGCCCTAACCCTCTGGTCAGGGCAGCAGCAATAGCTCTGACCAGCCATGGGTCCTGTCCCCAGGCAGCAGCAGCAGTAGCTCTTCACTGCTAATGTGTCCTGTCCTCATGCTATCCTGTGCTGTTCTCTCAATAAAAGAACACCAATGCAGGATCTTGAGATTCCAAGAAATCTTTCATTCGAGTCTTCAGCTCGCTGAGCCCATATCAACAATTCTACCACGGAAAATAAAAAATGGTCCAAGAAAATGGAAGGCACACAGAAATCACACATGAATAATACAAAAAGAAAGATGTCAGTTTTAGACATACTCTGAACGTTTGAAAGTCGGAGTAAGTCACAATCCCAAAAACCCAAGCGAAGGTCAAACCTAGGCTAACTGGTAAGGGTGAGTTATGAGACTGCTAAAATCAGGATCTGAAAGCCTGTGTCTATGAAGTTTGCAGGGACAGCAGAGACACAATTCTGACAAATCCTCTGACATCACAGTGGAGAAGAAAAACAAACTGGCCTCATCTACACAGTGCCCGAGTTGGACTCAAGTAGCATATTCAAGTACCATTCCACTCAACTGCAGGTTGCCAATGGAATATGAAAGGTGCCGGCCCGTGGTGCAGTGGTGAAGTCTGCATGTTCTGGGTCGGCATCCCGGGGCTGGCCATGCGGAATTCTGGGGGTGAACCTCCTCACCGCTGGTCCAGCCATTCTCGGGGAGGCATGGGAGGTAGTGTAGAGGCAGCTGGGAAGCAACGTCAGACAGCATCAGTATTCCTCAGCAAATACAGCAACATCGACAGCAGATCTGAGCACAGCCATAAACATCAGCCGAAACAAAACTAACGAAAACCTGAAAAGAACAGAAAAACCGAACCTCAGGAAAAAAAGAATAAGATCTCTAGAAATAAGCTTAGCCAAACAGGTGAAAGCTATGGAAATCGAAAACTAGCAAAACTTTGGGGAAAGAAATTCCAGAAGACACAAGCAAATGGAAGGGTATTCCGTGCTATAGGAATGTAGGATCTAAAATACTTGAAACCTCCATAACGGATAAAGCAATCTCTGGATTCCATGCAATCCCAGTCAAAGTTGCAGAATCTTTCCCACAGAAATATGAGAGAATCCTTAAGTCTCTATCCAGCAACAAGGGACCCTGAAAACACAAAGGAATCCTGAGGAAAACGAACAAAGCAGGACATATCACATGTACTGATTTCAAAATGTAGGCCGGACTTGGCGCTTATCAGTCCTATCTTGGCCTTCTGCCTTACTCATAATCCAAAGTCAAGAATGATCTCTTGAGGACATTGAAGAGAAGAATCGAAGACTCTGTCCTACGCCCCTAGCATGCTTTGAAGAGAAGTCTCCCTTTCCACAGCTCTGGAGTCATGGGGGCCCACTGGGTACATGCTAATGTGTCCCAAGACATCTCTTTGAAGACTTGAAGAAATGCACGCCGATCATTCTTTGAGTATGTCTGCTGGTTTGGAAGGGCACTGGAAGTGTGCTGAAAAGCACCCTTTTCCAGAGGGCTTCGTTCCTGTGTCAAGGCTGCCCCCACAGGCTAGCGTGCTCAGTTGGACTCCAGTGAAATTCTCTCCCATTATCTCTTGCCGTAGAAGGAGTACTGACTCTGTGTTTTGACACCATATGGAAGGGGGTTGGCTGAAAATTAGAACACTACCATTATATTTAAAGAAAACTACACATGCCAGAGCTGAGGATGTAAGTCAAACCAATAGAAAACCCTGTGGAAATAAAGTAAGCCAGTATCTAGACCTAATCTGGTGGAGCGCACAAGGATCAGGGGTTAAGTTCGAAATTTCCCAAATCCAGAAAAGAGACAGAAAAATCTGTTACCTGGAGAGAGGAGTTCATCAGATTTTGCGAACTTGTCTCAGAAACATACTGTCCGTGAAGGCGGTTGCCAGGACCCCCACGAATCTGGAGTTTCTGATCTCAGAATGTCAAACCAGCCAAGATGACCACGAGTTCTCAGAGTGCAGTGTCAACTCGACCAGGATAGCAAAGATTCCTACAAGTGACCTATAAAAATTCCAAGACAACACCCAACAATCACGAAAGGACTCACACCTCGGCCTACAGAACCTAAAGTGATTAAAGAAATGCAAAATTCATAACTTGGAATGAAGGAGAACACACTGATAAGCATACCAAAGGGAGATACCTCAGAAAGACCATGACGATTGGACGATGGAAAAGAAAATAAGGTCCTGTCAAATGGAAGGCCAACAGAAATCACAAGTGAATAATCCACAGTGATAGACGTCAGTCTTTAGACAGATTCTGCTTGAACGCTTGAAAGTCTGAGAAAGTCACAACCCCAAAAATTACAGCGAAGGTCAAACCTGGTCTAACTGGGAAGGGTGAGTTATGAGACTGCTCCCCGCAGGCTCTGAAGCCTGTGTCCACGAAGCTAGACTGGACAGAGGAGACACGATTCTGACAAATCCTCCGAGATCACAGTGTGCCAGATAAACAGGCTGGCCGCATCTACACAAGGCCAGATTTGGGCTCAAGTAGCATATTCAAGTCCCATTCCACTGAACTGCAGGTTGCCAATGGAACATGAAAGGGGCTGGCCAGTGGGGCAGTGTGGAGTCCACTTCATTTGGGTCGATAGCCCATGGTCAGCCACGTGGAATACTGGGGGTCAGCCTCCTCAATGATCGTCCAGCCATTCTGTGCCAGGCGTGTGACCTAGTGTAGAGGCAGATGGGAAGCGACTTTAGAGAGCACCACTCTTCCTCAGAGAATACAGCGGCATGGCCAGTAGATTTGAGCACAGCCATAAACATCTGCCAAAACAAAACCAATTAAAAGTTGCAAAGAATAGAAAAGCTGAACCTCAAAATAAAAAAGACCCATGCCAGTGAGAAGAAAATTATATCTACGAATAACCTTTGCCAAACAGGAGAAAGCGATGGAAACCAAAAACTAGCAAAGTTTTGGGGAAAGAAATTCCACAAGTCACAAGGCAATGCAAGGCTATTCCATGCCCTTCGAATGGAACAACGCACACACTTGAAATGTCCATACGGCAGAAAGCTGACAAATAAAAATGGGAAGCAATAGGATATATTGGAGTATATGAGGAAGCCATTTGGTATAGACCTAATTCGGCCTGATTTTGTTTTTTCCAAAAGGGCCTGACTATGGCTATTTAGCATGCATTGCATATCTGCTTAGACATTTCCAATGGCCCTTAAGATAAAGGTGCAACTTCCCCAACATTAACATTTCCTTAGGGATAAGCATTTTGTCCTAGGCTATGAACAGATTGCTGCACTCACCTTTGACCACCCAGCCCACCTGTGACCAGTCTGCTGGAGGCAACAGAGCGCTTCCCTGCTGTGTTCACAGAGACAGAAGACCTACCTGCTATTTCCATGAATTGCTGTGCCAACAGAGTAGTCTCGTGACTATTGTAAATGGGACATTTCAATCCTATGTGAAACATCCTCTCTGGGAGCATATAACCAGTCTGTGCACTCCACTTGTTTGATGCCCGGGTTATAATCCTCAGATTTAAGCTCAGAGTAAGCTCACCCAAAGTTTCATTTATAGATTGGTTATGGATTATTTTTGACGACAAAGCAATGTCTGGATTCCATGCAGTCCCAGTCAAAGTTGCAGCAATCTGTCCCACACAAATAGGAGAGAGAATCCTAAAGTTTCTATCCAGCAACAAAGGACCCTGAATAGACAGGAATCCTGAGGAAAAAGAACAAAGCAGCAATTATCACCCTTTCTGATTGCCACATATAGAACAAAGAGCTGGGTCCCGAAACAGCACAGCCTGGACTCCAAAATAGGCACACAGACCCATGCAACAGAATCGAGACACCAGAGGTCAACTCACACATCCATGGACAGCCCATTTACGACCAGGGATCCAAGAGGAGACAGCAGAGAAAGTAGAGTCTCGACAAGAAACGGTGCAGGGTAGACTGCACAGCCACATGTAACACAATGAGAGTAGACCATGATGTTACACCAGGCACACACACCACCTCGAAATGGATTCAGGACTTGAATGGAAGACTTGAAACCGTGACACTACGAGGAGAAAACGCAGGCAGCTTGCTCTTTGCCATCTGGCTTGGCTGCCTGTTTGGAAGAAGCATGTGTGACTGAGCAATGGCAACAAAGGAAACAAGAATCAAGCAGGACTCCATCCAACGCAGAACCTTCTGCCCAGCCAACAACACCATCGGCTCAATGCAAAGGCAGCACAACAACTGCGACAGGATGTTTGCAAACCACACATCGGAGAAGAGGTGAATAGCCAAAAGATCCAATGAACTCATATGTCTCCAGAGGAAAAAAAAACAACGAGCCCAATACAACCTGTTAAAAAGATGGAAACAGACATTTCTCCCAGGAAGATAGAAAGATGGCCAACAGGCTATATGAAAACATGCTCATCATCATTAAGTCTCTGGTCAATGTGAATCCGAACGGCACTGAGATAGCAGCTCACAGTGGTCAGAGGGCTATAAGGAGGAAGACAGGAAACCACAGGTTTCGGAGAGGAGGTGGAGAGAAGAGAAGCTCCCTGCACTGATGGTGGGAGTGTAAACCGGTGCAGCCACTATGCAAAGCTGTGTGGAACAGCCTCAGAAATGTCAGAATCCATCTACCATAAGATCCAGGTAGTCCTTGGCAGCATATTTATCCAGAGAACTTGGAAACACTAACGCATAGAGATCCGTGCACCACTGTGCTCACCACAGCCTTACTCCTGATAGCCAAGACTTCGAGGCCGCCCTGGTCCCCATCATGTGACGAAAGACGAAGGAAGATGGGCTATAGCCACACAATGGCATAACACTCAGTTGTAGGAACGGAGGCAGTGCCGCCATTTGTGAACACCAGAAAGGCTCCTGAGGGTATTAGGGGAACTGAAAAAAGCCCTGGGGAAAGGTCAAATACCACAGGATCTCAAGCACAAGGAGAAGAGGAAAAATGGACCAACAAACAGGTAGCACGTGACATAGGATTGGTAGTTCCCAGAGGGAAATGGGGGCGGCCACCGGAGGGAGAAAGAGCTGATTAGGCACAAGTGTGTGGTGAGGGCCTGTAATTAGGCTTACGGTGGTGAAGATGATGTAACTTACACAGAAGTCTAAATCTATGAGGATGTAGATCTGAAAGCTATAGGATCTTACAATGTAGGGTTATGACAATCAATTCACATAAAATCAAAACTCCAAAGAGGGGTGCAGATTTACGGCCTAAAGCTTTGGAGGCTGAAAGAGATTAGAGAAGATGAACTTCTAAGGATTGGCAATCACCTCCAAATACTTAATGATGCTACTGAAAAGTAGAGCTTTGCAAAGAGATGAAGAGGAATACTAGCAAGAGAACATTGTCCGAGGCAAACTCATGACCCGATGGAAAATGTTACCATCCATGTAGTTACTACTGATTCCCTTCACAAATGATCGAAGCAGGCCAACATATTCCGAAGTTCAGGCCAAAGTTTGGTCCAAAAGTCCAATTCAGGGCCAGCCCTGTGGTGTAGCGGGTAAGTGCACATGTTCCACTTGAGCTGACAGGGTTTCAAAGGTTAGCATCACGGGTGTAGACCATATTACAAGCATTAGGAAATCCAGATTACACGGTCTGATGGGCACAGAGAACATAAACAAGTAGAAATGGTGAGGAGACCTTATCAATACACACCAGAAAGAGAACCTTGAGAATATTACAATCTGTGAACGCATCAGGTACACTTCCCCAAATGATGAAGGAATGAAAGCATGTGACTTGCCAAGGTGGAATTGTCAGACTGCTGGGAGATCACATGATCATTGTGCATCAGGCAATTGAATGGGCAACTTCAGCTTGGGATGGCCTCCATGACTGTCTCCGGGGAAAGTCCACCAGTTTAACCATATCCACAAAAGGTAAGAGATAAAACCAAGAATAATCTTAAAAGAAAGATACCTGTGTGTAGAGAGAATGTAGTAGACTTTTCAAAGTTAGAAGAGAAAGTTAGAAAACGACGGGGACATGGTCACTGTGATGCCATAAAAAACCTCAAAATTCTAACTTGTCCTGACAACCTCCATGCGCACAGAGTTTCGGAGCCATCTCAGACCAGTCTGACTCCTCACCCTTTACAGGTAGGATCGTTTTCCTTTCTCTGGATTTCTTGTCAGTTTCTAACTTTCTTCTCGAACTTTGAAGTCCTGCTCCATTCTCTCTGGACACTGGTTTCTTTCCTGTAAGATTATCCTGGGTTGTATCTCTTACACCTTGTGTAGATGGCCAAGTGGGCGGACCTTCCCCTGAGAAAACCCTGGACTCCCTCCCAAGTTGAAGTTGCCCAGGCAATCCTGTGATGTGCAATGATCGTGTCATCTCCTAGCACTCTGCATATTCCACCTTGGCAGGTCACATGTTTTCCTTCCTTTCTCCTTTGGGGAAGTGTACCAGATTCGTTCATAGATTGTAATATTCTCATGGTTCATTTTGTGGTGCGTATTGATAACGTATCCTCACAATTGCAACTTATTTATCATCCCTGTCCACATATTACCATGAAATCTATATTTCCTAACACTGCTAATGTGATGTGCACCCGTGATGTCAAACAGTGAGGCCTGGGCCGCCCAAGAGGAATGTGGGCACTTACGCGCTCCATCACAGAGATGGCCCTGAATTGTAATTTTGGACCAACCTTTTGCCTGAATTGGGAAGACGTGGGCCTGTTTGCATTATTCATGAAGGTGATTAGTAGTAAAATCATGGACGGTAACATTTTCCGTTGGTTCATGGGTTTAGGAGGGATCATGTTCTCTTGGTAGTATTGCTCTTCATCTGTTTGGAATGGTCTACCTTTCTGTAGCATCAGTACGCATTTTGAGGTGATTTTCCATCCTTGGAAGTGCACCTTCTCTAATCTCTTTCAGTCCCCAAAGATTTATGCCGTCATTCTGGACCCCTTTTTGGATTTTTGAGTTTTGGTGAATTTATTGCCATAACCCTGAATTAGAACATCCTTTATCTTTCAGATTTGCATGCTCATCGATTTAGACTTCTGCGTAGCTTACATCATCTGCACCAGCGTAAGCCTAATGACAGGCCCTCACCACACACTTGTGCCTCATCATCTCTTTCACCCTCCCCCACCGCCCCTCTTTGCCTGTGGAACCCCCAATTAAATGTCCTGTGCCACTTGTTGGGTAGTGCTTGCTTATTCTTCTCCTTGTAAGTGAGATCCTATGGTATTTGACTTTCTCCCTGGGGCTTGATTCACCTCTCCTAAAACCCTCATAGCCATTCTGGTGGTCACAAATGGCTGGATTGCATCCTTTGTTCCGGCTGAGTGGTATGCCATTGTGTGGCTATAGCATATTTTCCTTCTGCATTTGTCCCTTGCTGGGCACCAGGGCGGCTTCCAAGTCTTCAATAGTGGCAGTAGTGCAGTGGTGAACTCAGCGGTGCACATGTCTTTATGCAGTAGTGTTTCCGGGTTCTTTGGATAAACACACCACAGAGGAATAGCTGGATCATATGAGACATGGATTCTTAAATTTCTGAGGCAGTTCCACACCGCTTGGAGTAGTGGCTGCACCGGTTTACACTCACACCAGCAGTGCAGGAGGCTTCCACTCTCTCCACCTCCTCTCTGACACTTGTTTCATGTCTGCTTCCTTATAGCCATTCTGACCACAGTGAGCAGCTATGTCCTTGCAGTTTGGATTTGCATTGGCCTGAGACTTAAGGATGGTGAACAAGTTTTCATGCAGCTCTTGGCCCTCTTTCAATCTTCTTGGGAGCAATCTCTGTTTCCATCTTTTGCCCAGGTTTTCATTGGCTTGTTGTTTTTTTTCTTGTGGAGACATGCGAGTTGATTATATCTTTGGGCTTTTCAACCGTTGTCCTATGTGTGCTTTGCAACCAGCCTCCCATGGTTGTTGTGCTCTCTTTGCATTGAGTCGATGGTTTCCTTGAGTGGGCAGAAGCGTGTGCATTTGATGTGGTCCCATTTGTTTCTTGTTTGCTTTGTTGCCCTTGCCTGGTCCGACATGCTTCTTCCAAATAGGGGGCTCAGACAGATGGCAAAGTAGACTCTGCCTAGGTCTTCTTCTACAAGGTTCACGGTTTCAAGTTTGCCATTCAAGGCTTTAATCCATTTCGAGGTGGTGTGTGTGCCAGGTGTAAGATCATGGTCTACTCTCGTTGTGTCCATGTGGCTGTGCAGGCTTCCCAGCACCGTTTACTGTACAGACTCTCCTTTCTCCACTGTCTCCTCTTGACTCTCTGGACCAAAATGGGATGTACATATGCGTTTGAGTTGGGCTGTGGGCTGTCGACTCTGTTGCAGGGGTCTGCGTGCCTGTTTTTGGGCCCAGACCGTGCTGTTTCGGTACCTAGCGCTTCGTCCAATATGTTGAAATCAGAAAGTGTGACACGTCCTGCCTTTTTCGTTTTCCTGAGGATTCCTTTGCCTACTCAGGGTCTCTTGTTGCTGGCTAGAAACTTTCGGATTCTCTCTTCTATCTCTGTGGCCAATATTGCTGCAACTTTGACTGGGATTTCATGGAATCCAGAGATTCCTTTCTCCAGTATGGACGTTTCAAGTGTGTTAATTCTTCCATTCCCAGATCCAGGAATATCCTTCTTTCTCCGTGTGTCTCCTTGAATTTCTTTCCCCAAACGTATGCTAGTTTTCGATTGACATAGCTTTCACCTGTTTTGCTAAGGTTCTTCATAAAGATCTTATTCTTCTCACTAGCAAGCTAGTTTTTTTTTTTAGCTTCAGTTTTTCTATTCTTTGCAACTTTTAACTGGTTTTGTTTTGGCAGAAGTGCATCACTGAGCTCACACCTGCTGACAATGCTCCTGTATTTGCTGTGGAAGTCTGGCTCTGTCTAACGTCCCTTCCCATCTGCCTCTGAACTACCTCGGACGTATGCCCCATAATGACTGAAGCAGTGGTGAGCAGGCTCACCCCCAGTATTCCAATCGGCCGAACCCGGGCCACTAAACCAGAAGGTGCAGACCTCACCACTGCACCACCGGCAGACACCTTTCTTGTTCCACTGGCAAGATGCAGTTGAGTGCAATGGGACTTGAATATGCTACTTGAGCCCAACTCTGGCACTGTAGATAAGGGCAGGTTGATTTTCGTCTACCCTGTGATTTCAGAGGATTTGTCATAATTGTGTCTCTGCTGTACTGGCAAGCTTCATGGACACAGGGTTTCAGAGCCTGCTTGGAGCAGTCTCATAACTCACCCTTCCCAGTTAGCCCAGGTTTGACCTTCGCTGCTCTTTTGTGGCTTGTGAATTTTTCTGACTTTGAAATGTTCAAGCAGAGTCTGTCTAAAGACGGACATGATCTTTCATTGTGGATTATTCAGATGTGATTTCTGTTGGCCTTCCATTTTCTGGGACCTTTTTTTCTTTTCCATAGTATACTCGTCATGGTCTTTCTCAGCTTTCTCCCTTAGACATGCTAATCAGTTCGTTCTCCTTCATTCCAAGTGATTCATTTTGTATTTCTTTAATGACCTCATGTGTTCTAGGCTGAGGTGTGAGTGCTTTCGTGACTCTTGCTTGTTTTCTTTGAATTTGCACTGGTAACTTGTAGGAATCTTTGCTATCATAGCCGAGGTCAAAATAAGCACTGAGAACACGTGGTCATCTGGGTTTGTTTGACATCCTGAGATCAGAAACTCCAACTTCGTGGTGGTCCTGGCAACCCCTTTCAGGAACACAATGTTTCCGAGACAAATTAGAGAAATCTGATGAATTCTTCTCTCCAGGAAAGATATTTTTCTGTCTGTTTTCTGGATTTGGGAAGTTTTGAACTTGACCCCCAATCCTTGAACGTTCGCCTAGATTCCGTCTAGATACGGGCTCACCTTATTTCTATAGGCTGTGCCATCTGTTTGACTTAAATCCTCAGACCTTGACTGTTTATTTTTCTTGAAACACAATTGTAATGTTCTAATTTTCAGCCCACTTCCTTACATATGGTGTCAAAACACATAGTCAATAATCCTTATGTGGCAAGAGGTAGGGGGAGAGAATTTCATTGGAGCCAAAGTGAGCACTCCAGACTGGGAGGGCAGCCTTCACAAAGGAACTAAGTTCTCTGCTAAAGGGTGCTTTTCAGCACCCTTGTAGAGTCCTTCCAAACAAAGAGACATACCCCAAGCATGACAGGGGTCCATTCCTTCAAGGTTTCCAAGAAATCTCTTGGAACACATTAGCGTGTACCCAGTCGGCCCCTGTGCCACCAGAGGTAGGGAAAGTCAGACTGATCATCAAAGAAAGCCCTGGGCCTAGGAAAGCAGGCATCAGTTATTCACTTCAATGTCCTCAAGACATCCTTCTTGACTTTGGATTGTGCTTAAGGCAAAAGGACAAAGTAGATCAGATGAGCCCCAAGTCTGGCCTCTTGTTTCCAATCAAGTTTCAAGCTTGAATCAACATGGCCTCCCCATAGACTTGAATACATGAAAATGATCTCCTGTCAGTTCTTGTCCCCTATTCTCGATTCTTGCCAAGGATTCCTTTCTTACCCCTTGAATCAGAGTCTGTTCTATCTCCTCCAGTTTTGGTGTCCACTTTCTGTTTATCAAAGCTGTTTTTGGGTGTCTCTGCCTTTAATAGTCTAGCCAAGGCCAAGCCTCAGACTGTAACCATGCAGACATCTTGGTGGACATGTTCACTGTGATGTCATAAACAACTTCAAAATTCTAAGTTGTCCAGACAACCTCTATGCATACAGAGTTTCAGAGCCATCTCAGAGCAGTCTGACTCCTCAGCCTTTCCAGGTAGGATAGTTTTCCTTTTTCCAGATTTCTTGTCGGTTTCTAACTTTCTCCTCGAACTTTGAAAGGCCTGCTACATTCTCTCTAGACACTGGTTTCTTTCCTGTAAGCTTATCCTGGGTTGTATCTCTTATACCTTGTGTAGATGGCCAAGTGGGTGGACCTTCCCCTGAGAAAACCCTGGACTCCCTCCAAAGTTGAAGTTACCCAGGCAATCCTCCGATGTGCAATGATTGTGTCATCTCCTAGCACTCTGCCAATTCCACCTTGGCAGGTCACATGTATTCCTTTCTTCTTCCTTTGGGGAAGTGTACGAGATGCGTTCATAGATTGTAATATTCTAATGGCTCTTTTTCTGGTGAGTTTTGATAACTTATCCTCACAATTGCAACTTATTTATGATCCTTGTCCACATAGTACCATGAAATCTATATTTACTAACACTGCTAATGTGATCTGCACCCGTGATGTGAAAGAGTGAGGCCGGGGTGCTGAAGCGGAAGGTGGAAACTTATCTGCTTCACCACAGGGCCGGCACTGAATTGTAATTTTGGACCAACCTTTTGCCTGAACTTGGGAAGATGTGGGCCTGTTTGGATTATTCATGAAGGTGATTACTAGTAACATCATGGAGGGTAACATTTTCCGCTGGTTCATGGGTTTAGGATGGATCATGTTCTCTTGGTAGTATTCCTCTTCATCTGTTTGGAATGGTCTACATTCCTGTAGCATGAGTAGGCATTTTGAGGTGATTTTCCATCCTTGGAAGTTCACCTTCTCTAATCTCTTTCAGCCCCAAAGCTTTATGCCGTCATGCTGGACCCCTTTTTGGATTTTTGATTTTAGGTGAATTTATTGCCATAACCCTGCATTAGAACATCCTATATCTTTCCGCTTTGCATCCTCATCGATTTAGACTTCTGTGGAGCTTACATCATCTTCAACAACCTAAGCCGAATCACAGGTCCTCAGCACACACTTGTGCCTCATCATCTCTTTCACCCTCCCCCACCGCCCCGCTTTGCCTCTGGGAACCCCCAATCAAATGTCCTGTGCCACTTGTTGGGTAGTGCTTGCTTTTCCTTCTCCTTGTCAGTGAGATCGTACCCCTTTGACTTTCTCCCTAGGGCTTGTTTCACTTCCCCTAAAACCCTCACAGCCATTCTGGTGGTCACAAATGGCTGGATTGCATACCTTGTTCTGGCTGAGTGGTATGCCATTGTGTGGCTATAGCCCATCATCCTTCTCCATTAGTCCCTTGCTGGGCACCAGGGCGGCTTCCAAGTCTTGGACAGCGGCAGTAAGGCTGTGCTGAACTCAGCGGTGCAAATGTCTTTATGCGTTAGTGTTTCCAAGTTCTTTGGATAAACACGCCACAGAGGAATAGCTGGATCATATGGGACATGGATTCTTCAATTTCTGAGGCAGTTCCACAGCGGTTGGAGTACTGGCTGCACCGGTTTACACTCCCACCATCAGTGCAGGAGGGTTCCCTTCTCTCCACCTCCTCTCTGACACTTGTTTCCTGTCTGCTTCCTTATAGCCATTCTGACCACAGTTAGCTGCCATGTCCTTGCAGTTTGGATTTGCATTGGCCTGAGACTTAATGATGGTGGACAAGTTTTCATGCACCTGTTGGCCCTCTTTCGATCTTCTGGGGAGAAATCTCTGTCTCCATCTTTTGCCCAGGTTTTCATTGGCTTGTTGTGTTTCTTGTGGAGACGTGTGAGTTGATTGTATCTTTGGGCTTTTCACCCTGGTCCGATGTGTGCATTGCAAACATCCTCTCCCAGTTGTTCTGCTGTCTTGGCATTGAGTCGATGGCTTCCTTGACTGGGCAGAAGTGTGTGCATTTGACGTGGTCCCGTTTGTTTCTTGTTTCCTTTGTTGCCCTTGCCCAGTCAGACCTGCTTCTTCCAAACAGGCGGCTCAGACAGATGGCAAAGAGCACTCTGCCTAGGTCTTCTCCTACAAGGTTCACGGTTTCAAGTTTGCCATTCAAGGCTTTAATCCATTTCGAGGTGGTGTGTGTGCCAGGTGTAACATCATGGTGTACTCTCGTTGTGTTCCATGTGGCTGTGCAGGCTTCCCAGCACCGTTTATTGTAGAGACTCTCCTTTCTCTGCTGTCTCCTCTTGGCTCCTTGCTACAAAATGGGCTGTCCATGTACGTTTCACTTGTGCTCTGGGCTGTCGACTCTGTTGCATGGGTCTGCGTGCCTGTTTTTGGGCCCAGACTGTGACGTTTTGGTACCTATCGCTTCATTCTATATGTTGAAATCAGAAAGTGTGACAAGTCCTGCTTTGTTCTGTTTCCTGAAGATTCCTTTGCCTAGTCAGGGTCTCTTGTTGCTGGCTGGAAACTTTCAGATTCCCTCTTCTGTCTCTGTGGCCAATATTGCTGCAACTTTGATTGGGATTGCATGGAATCCAGAGATTCCTTTCTCTGGTATGGACGTTTCAAGTGTGTTAATTCTTCCATTCCTAGAACCTGGAATATCCTTCTTTCTCCTTGTGTCTTCTTGAATTTCTTTCCTCACACATTTGCTAGTTTTCGATTGACATAGCTTTCACCTGTTTTGCTAAGTTTCTTCATAAAGATCTTATTCTTCTCACTGGCAAGCTGTTTTTTTTTTTTGTTTAGCCTCAGTTTTTCTATTCTTTGCAACATTCAATTGGTTTTGTTTTGGCAGAATTGCATTGCTGTCCTCACATCTGCTGACAATGCTCCTGTGTTTGCTGTGGAAGTCTGGCCCTGTCTAACGTCCCTTCCTATCTGCCTCTACACTACCTCAGACGGCTGCCACACAATGACTGAAGCAGTGGTGAGGAGGCTCAGCCCCATCATTCCACCCGGCCCACTTCGGGCCACTGACACAAAAGCTGCGGACCTCACCGCTGCACCACCGGTCAGCCCCTCTCCTGTTCCATTGGCAACCTGCAGTTGAGTTCAATGGGACTTCAATATGCTACTTGAGCCCAACTCTGACACTGTGTAGATGAGGCCAGGTTGTTTTTCGGGTCCACTGTGCTGTCAGAGGATTCGTCATAATAGTGTCTCTGCTGTCCCGGCAAGCTTCATAGACACAGGGTTTCAGAGCCCACTTGGAGCAGTCTCATAACTCACTCTTGCCAGTTAGCCCAGGTTTGACATTCACTGCCGTGTTTTGGGTAGTGAATTTCTCTGACTTTCAAATGATCAACCAAGTCTGTCTAAAGACTGACATCATCGTTCATTGTGGATTATTCAGGTGTGATTTCTGTTCGCCTTCCATTTTCTGGGACCTTTTTTTTTATTTTTCCAGAGTATAATCGTCATGGTCTTTCTCAGCTGTCTCCCTTAGACATGATTATCAGTCTGTTCTCCTTCATTCGAAGTGATTAATTCTGCATTTCTTGAATCACCGTATGTTCTCTAGGCCAAGGCGTGAATGCTTTCGTGACTCTTGGATGTTGTCTTTGAATTTACACCGGTCACTTGTAGGAATCTTTGCTATCCTAGCCTAGGTCAAACTAAGCACTGAGAACACGTGGTCATCTGGGTTTGTTTGACATCCTGAGATCAGAAACTCCAAATTCGAGGTGGTCCTGGCATCTCCCTTCAGGGACACAATGTGTCTGACACCAATTAGACAAATCAGATGAATTCCTCTCTCCAGGAAAGATATTTTTCTGTCACTTCTCTGGATTAGGGAAGTTTCGAACTTCACCCCTGATCCTGGAACGTTCCCCTAGATTCCATCTAGATACGGGCTTGCCTCATTTCTATAGGCTGTGCCATTTCTTTGCCTTGCATCCTCAGCCCTGGAATGTTTATTTTTCTTTAAACAGAATTGTAATGTTCTAATTTTCAGCCCACTTCCTTACATATGGTTTCAAAATACATATTCAATAATCCTTCTAGGGCAAGAGGTACAGGGAGAGAATTTCATTGGAGCCAAAGTGAGCACTCCAGACTGGGAGGGCAGCCTTCACAAAGGAACGAACCCCCTGGAAAAGGGTGCTTTTCAGCACACTTGTAGAGCCCTTCCAAACAAAGAGACATGCCCCAAGCGTGACAGGGGTCCATTCCTTCAAGGCGTCCAAGACATCTCTTGGGACACATTAGCATGTACCCAGTGGGCCCACGTGACGCCAGAGCTATGGAAAGTGAGACTGATCTGCAAAGAATGCCAGGGGCTTAGGAAACGAGGAATCGATTCTTCTCTTCAATGTCCTCAAGACATCATTCTTGACTTTGGCTTATTCTTAAGGCAGAAGGACCACGTAGGTCTGATAAGGCCCAAGTCCAGCCTCTTGCATCCAATCAAGTTGCAAGCTTGAATCAGCATGGCCTCCCCATAGACTTGAATAGATGACTAAGTTCTCCTCTCGGGGCTTGTCCCTCTATTCTCGCTTCTTGCCAAGGATTCCTTTCTTATCCCTTGATTCACAGTCTGTTTCATCTCTTCCAGTTTCTGTGCCTGCTTTCTGTTTGTCAAAGCTGTTTCTGGGTATCTCTCCCTTTAATAGCCTAGCCTAGGCCAATCCTTAGAGTGTAACCATGCGGCTATCATGGGGGACATATTCACCGTGTTGTCATAAACAACCTCAAAATTCTAAGTTGTCCTGACAACCTCCATGCACACAGACTTTCAGAGCCATCTCAGGCCAGTCCGACTCCTCACCCTTTCCAGGTAGGATAGTTTTCCTTTCTCTGGATTTCTTGTCAGTTTCTCACTTTCTCCTCGAACTTTGAAAGGCCTGCTACATTCTCTCTAGACACTGGTTTCTTTCCTGTAAGATTATCCTGGGTTGTTTCTCTTATATCTTGGGTAGATGGCCAAGTGGGTGGACGTTCCCCAGAGAAAGTCCTGGACTCCCTCCAAAGTTGAAGTTGCCCAGGCAATCCTGTGATGCACAATGATCGTGTCACCTCCTAGCACTCTGCCAATTCCACCTTGGCAGGTCACAAGTTTTCCTTCCTTCTGCCTTTGGGGAAGTGTACCAGATGCCTTCATAGATTGTAATATTCTCATGGTTCTTTTTCTGGCGCGTATTGATAAGGTATCCTCACAATTGCTACTTATTTATGACCTCTGTCCGCACTGTACCATGAAATCTATATTTCCTACCACTGCTAATGTGATGTGCACCCATGATGTGAAACAGTGAGGGCCTGGCCGCCCAAGCGGAACGTCGGCACTTACCCGCTCCACCACAGTGACAGCCCTGAATTTGACTTTTGGACGAACCCTTTGCCTGAACTTGGGAAGACGTGGGCCTGTTTGGATTATGCGCGAAGGTGATTAGTAGTAACATCATGGATGGTAGCATTTTCCGTTGGTTCATGGGTTTAGGACGGATCATGTTCTCTTGGAAGTATTCCTCTTCCTCTTTTTGGAATGGTCTACTTTTCTGTAACATCAGTAAGCATTTTGAGGTGATTTTCCATCCTTGGAAGTTCACCTTCTCTAATCTCTTTCAGCCCCGAAAGCTCTATGCCTTCATTCTGAACCCCTTTTTGGATTTTTGATTTTAGGTGAATTTATTGCCATAACGCTGCAATAGAACATCCTATGTCTTTCAGATTTGCATCCTCATCGGTTTAGACTTCTGTGTAGGTTACATCATCTTCACCAGAGTAAGCTGAATCACAGGCCCTTACCACACACTTGTGCCTAATCATCTGTTTCACCCTACCCCACCTCCCCGCTTTTCCTCTGGTAACCCTTAATCAAATGTCCCGTGCCAATAGTCGGTTACTGCTTGTCTTTTCTTCTCCTTGTAAGTGAGATCCTACAGTATTTTACTTTCTCCCTGGGGCTTGTTTCACTTCCCCTAAAACCTTCACGGCCATTCTGGTGGTCACTAATGGCTGGATTACATCATTTGTCCCGGCTAAGAGGTATGCCATTGTGTGGGTATAGCCCATCTTCCTTCTGAATTCCTCCTTTTCTGGGTCACCAGGGCGGATTCCAAGTCTTGGATAGAGGGAGGAAGGCTGTGGTGAACTCAGTGGTGCACATGTCTTTATGCAGTAGTGTTTCCGAGTTCTTTGGATAAACACGCCACACAGGAATAGCTGGATCTTATGGGACATGGATTCTTCAATTTCTGAGGCAGTTCCACAGTGGTTGGAGTACTGACTGCACCGGTTTACACTCCCACCAGCAGTACAGGAGGCTTCCCTTCTCTCCACATCCTCTCTGACACTTGTTTCCTTTCTGCTTCCTTATAGCCATTCTGACCACAGTGAGCTGCTGTGTCCTCGCAGTTTGCATTTGCATTGGCCTGAGACTTAATGATGGTGACCAAGTTTTCATGCACCTTTTGGCACTCGTTTGATCTTCTTGGGAGAAATCTCTGTTTCCATCTTTTGCCCAGGTTTTCATTGGCTTGTTTTTCTTGTGGAGACGTGTGAGTTGAATGTATCTTTGGGCTTTTCACCCCTTGTCCGATGTGTGGGTTGCAAACATCCTCTCCCAGTTGTTGTGCTGTCTTGGCATTGAGTCACTGGTTTCCTTGACTGGGCAGAAGCGTGTGCATTTGATGTGGTCCCGTTTGTTTCTTGTTTCCTTTGTTGCCCTTGCCCAGTCAGACATGCTTCATCCAAATAGGTGGCTCAGACAGATGGCAAAGAGCACTCAGCCTAGGTCTTCTCCTGCAAGTTTCATGGCTTCAAATCTGCCATTCAGGGCTTTAATCCATTTCTAGGTGGTGTGTGTGCCAAGTGTAACATCATGGTCTACTCTCATTGTATTCCATGTGGCTGTGCAGGCTTCTCAGCACCATTTATTTTAGACACTCTGCTTTCTCCACTGTCTCCTCTTGGCTTCCTGGCAGAAAATGGGCTGTCCATGTACATTTGAGTTGGGCTCTGGGCTCTCGATTCTCTTGCTTGGGTCTGTGTGCCTGTGTTTGGTCCCAGACTGTGCCATTTCGGTACCTAGTGACTTGTCCTATAGGTTTTATTCGGAAAGTGTGATACGTGCTGCTTTGTTCGTTTTCCTGAGGATTCGTGTGCCTATTCAGAGTCTCTGTCTGCTGGCTAGAAACTTTCAGATTTTCTCTTCTGTCTCTGTGGGAAACATTGCTGCAACTTTCACTGGGATTGCATGGAATCCAGAGATTCCTTTCTCTGGTATGGACGTTTCAAGTGTGTTGATGCTTTCATTCCTAGATCTTGGAATCTCCTTCTTTCTCCTTGTGTCTTCTTGAATTTCTTTCCCCCAACGTTTGTTACTTTTCGATTGACATGGCTTTCACCTGTTTTGCTAAGTTTCTTCATAGAGATCTTATTCTTCTCACTGGCATGCAGTTTTTCATTTTTTATTTTCAGCTTCAGTTTTTCTATTCTTTGCAACTCTGAATCGGTTTTGTATTGGCAGAAGTGCATCGCTGAGCTCACATCTGCTGGCAATGCTCCTATATTTGCTGTGGAAGTCTGGCCCTGTCTAACGTCCCTTCCCATCTGCCTCTACACGACCTCGGACGCCTGCCCCAGAATGACTGAAGCAGTGGTGAGCAGGCTCACCCTGAGGGTCCACACGGCTCACCCATGGCCAAGACCAAGAAGGTGTGGACCTCACCGCTGCGCCACCGGCCGGCCCCTTTCATGTTCCATTGGCATCCTGCAGTTGAGGGCAATGGGACTTGAATATGCTACTTGAGCCCAACTCTGGCACTGTGTAGATGAGGCCAGGTTGTTTTTCGTGTCCACTGTGATGTCAGAGGAATTTTAATAATCGTGTCTCTGCTGTCCAGGCAAGCTTCATGGACACACGGTTTCATGGCCCGCTTGGAGCAGTCTTATAACTCACCCTTCCCACTTAGCCCAGGCTTGACGTTCGCTGCCGTCTTTTGGCTTGTGAATTTCTCTGACTTTCAAACGTTCCAGCAGAGTCTGTCTAAAGACGGACATCATCTTCCATTGTGGATTATCCAGGTGTGATTTCCGTTCGCCTTCCATTTTCTGGTACCTTTTTCTCTTTTCCATAGTATAATCGTCATGGTACTTCTCAGCTATCTGTCTTAGACATGCTTATCAGTCCGTTCTCCTTCATTCCAAGTGATTCATTTTGCATTTCTTGAATCACCGTATGTTCTCTAGGCCGAGGTGTGAGTGCTTTCGTGTCTCTTGGTTGTTGTCTTTGAACTTGCACCAGTCACTTGAAGGAGTCTTTGCTGTCCTAGCCTAGGTCAAACTAAGCACTGAGAACACTTGGTCATCTGTTTTGATTTGACATCCTGAGATCAGAAACTCCATATTCCAGGTAGTCCTAGCATCCCTCATCATGGACACAATGTTTCCAAGACAAATTAGACAAATCTGAAGAATTCCTCTCTCCAGGAAAGATATTTTCCTGTCTCTTTTCCGGATTTGGGAAGTTTCGAACTTCACCCCTGATCCTGGAACGTTCCCCCAGGTGCCGTCTAGATACGGGCTTACTTTATTTCTATAGGCTGTGCCATTTGTTTGCCTTACATCCTCAGCCAGGGCCTGTTTATTTTTCTTGAAACAGAATTGTAATGTTCTGATTTTCAGCCCACTTCCTTACATATGGTGTCAAAACACATAATCAATGATCCGTCTATGGCAAGAGATGGGGGAGAGAATTTCATTGGAGGCAAACTGAGCACTCTAGCCTGGGAGGGCAGCCTTCACGAAGGAACGAAGCCCTTTGGAAAAGGGTGCTTTTCAGCACCCTTGTAGAGCACTCCAAACACAGAGACATACCGCAAGCATGACAGGGGTCCATTCCTTCAAGGCTTCCAAGAAATCTCTTGGGACACATTAGCATGAAGCCAGTGGGGTCCCGTGATGCCAGAGCTATGGAAAGTGAGACTGATCTGCAAAGAATGCCAGGGGCTTAGGAAACGAGGAATCGATTCTTCTCTTCAACGTCCTCAAGACATCATTCTTGACTTTGGCGTATTCTTAAGGCAGAAGGACCACGTAGGTCTGATAAGGCCCAAGTCCGGCCTCTTGCTTCCAATCAAGTTGCAAGCTTGAATCAGCATGGCCTCCCCATACACTTGAATAGATGACAACGTTCTCCTCTCAGGGCTTGTCCCTCTATTCTCGCTTCTTGCCAAGGATTCCTTTCTTACCCCTTGAATCAGCGTCTGTTTTATGTCTTCCAGTTTCTGTGTCCGCTTTCTGTTTCTCAAAGCTGTTTCTGGGTATCCCTCCCTTTAATAGCCTAGCCTAGGCCAATCCTCAGTCTGTAACCGTGCGGCCATCTTGGCGGACATGTTCATCGTGATGTCATAAACAACCTCAAAATTCGAAGTTGTCCTGACAACCTGCGTGCACACAGAGTTTCAGAGCCATCACAGGCCAGTGTGACTCCTCACCCTTTCCAGGTAGTATAGTTTTCCTTTTTCTCGATTTCTTGTCAGTTTCTGACTTTCTACTCGAACTTTGTAAGGCCTGCTACATTCTCTCTAGACACTGGTTTCTTTCCTGTAAGATTATCCTGGGTTTTACCTCTTACATTTTATGTAGATGGCCAAGTGGGTGGTCGTTCCCCAGAGAAAGTCCTGGACTCCCTCCCAAGTTGAAGTTGCCCGGGCAATCCTCTGATGCGCAATGATCGTGTCATCTCCTAGCCCTCTGCCAATTCCACCTTGGCAGGTCCCATGTTTTCCTTCCTTCTTCCTTTGGGGAAGTGTACCAGATGCGTTCATGGATTGTAAAATCCTCACGGTTCTTTTTCTGGTGCGTATTGATAACGTATCGTCAGAATTGCTACTTATTTTATGATCCCTGTCTGCAGTGTAACATGAAATCTATATTTCCTAACACTGCTAATGTGATCTGCACCCGTGATGTGAAACAGTGAGGCCTGGTGCCCAAGGGGAACGTGGGCACTTACCCGATCCACCACAGGGCCGGCCCTAAATTGTTCTTTTGGACCAACCTTTTGCCTGAACTTCGGAAGTCGTTGGCCTGTTTGGATTATTCATGAAGGTGATTACTAGTAACATCATGGACGGTAACATTTTCCCTTGGTTCCTGGTTTTAGGACTGATCATGTTCTCTCGTTAGTATTCCTCTTTAACTGTTTTGAATGATCTACCTTTCTGTAGCATCAGTAAGCATTTTGAGGTGATTTTCCATCCTTGGATGTTCTCCTTCTGTAATCTCTTCAGCCTCCAAAGCTTTATGCCGTCATTCTGGACCTCTTTTTGGATTTTTGATTTTAGGTGAGTTTATTGCCATAACCCTGCATTAGAACATCCTATATCTTTCGGCTTTGCATCCTCATCTATTTAGACTTCTGTGTAGGTTACATCATCTTCAGCAGCATAAGCCTAATGGCAGGCCCTAACTGCACTCTTGTCCCTAATCATCTCTTTCACCCTCCCACACCACCGCGCTTTGTCTCTGGGAATGCCCAATCAAATGTCCCTTGTCACCTGTTGGTTACTGCTTGCTTTTTCTTCTCCTTGTAAATGAGATCCTATGGTATCTGACATTCTCCCTGGGGCTTCTTTCGCTTCCACGAAAACCCTCACAGCTATACAGGTGATCACAAATTGCTGGATTGCATCTTTTGTTGTGGTTGAGTGGTATGCCATTGTGTGGCTATAGCCCATCTTCCTTCTGCCTTCGTCCCTTTCTGGGCACCAGGGCGGCTACCTAGTCTTGGATAGCGGGAGTCAGGCTAGGCTGAACCCAGCGGTGCACATGTCTTTATGTTGTAGTGTTTCCGAGTTCTTAGGATAAACAGGCCGCAGAGGAATAGCTGGATCATATGTCACATCTATTCTTAAACTTCTGAGGCAGCACCACACCTCTTGGCGTAGTGTTTGCAGCGGATTACACTCCCACCGGCAGTACAGGAGGCTTCCCTTCTGCCATCTCCCCTCTGACACTTGCTGTTTTCCGTCTGGTTCCTTATAACCATTCTCAGCACAGTGAGCTGCTTTGTCATTCCAGTTTGGTTTTGCATGGCCTGAGATTTAATGATGGTGAACAAGTTTTCATGCACCTCCTGGCACTCTTTCAATCTTCTTGGGAGAAATCTCTGTTTCCATCTTTTACCCAGGTTTTCATTGGCTTCTTGTTTTTTTCTAGTGGAGACGTGCGAGTTGATTGCATCTTTGGGGTTTCCACCCTGTGTCTGATGTGTGGTTTGCAAACATCCTCTCCCAGTTGTTGTGTTGTCTTCGCATTGAGTGGAAGGTTTCCTTGAGTGGGCAGAAGTGTGTGCATTTGATGTGGTCCCGTTTGTTTCATGATTCCTTTGTTGCCCTTGCCCAGTCAGACATGCTTCTTCCATATAGGCGTCTCAGACTGATGTCAAAGAGCTCTCTGCCTAGGTCTTCTCCTACAAGGTTCACGGTTTCAAGTTTGCCATTCAAGGCTTTAATCTATTTCGAGGTGGTGTGTGTGCCAGGTGTAACATCATGGTCTACTCTCGTTGTGTTCCATGTGGCTGTGTAGCCCACCCAGCACCATTTATTGTAGAGACTCTCCTCTCTCCTCTGTCTCTTCTTGGCTCCCTGCTCGAAAAGGGGCTGTCCATGCACGTTTGAGTTGGGCTCTGGGTTCTCGATTCTGTTGCATGGGTCTGTGTGCGTGTTTTTGGGCCCAGACTGTGCCGTTTCATTACCTAGCGCTTCGTCCTATATGTTGAAATCAGAAAGTGTGATACGTCCTGCTTTTCGTTTTCCTGAGGATTCCTTTGCCTATTCAGGGTCTCTTGTTGCTGGCTAGAAACATTAGGATTCTCTCTTCTATCTCTGTGGCAAGTATTGCTGCAACTTTGACTGGGATTGCATGCAACCCAGAGATTCCTTTACTCAGGTATGGGCGTTTCAACTGTGTTAATTCTTGCATTCCTAGATCCTGGAATATCCTTCTTTCTCCTTGTGTCTTCTTGAATTTCTTTCCCCAACGTTTACTAGTTTTGAATTAACATAGCTTTCACCTGTTTTGCTAAGGTTCTTCATAGAGATGTTATTCTTCGTACTGGCAAGCTGTATTTTTTTCTTTTTTTTATCTTGAGTTTTTCTATTCTTTGCAACTTTGAATTGGTTTTGTTTCAGCAGAAGTACAGTGCTATGCCCACATCTGCTGGCAATGCTACAGTATTTGCTGTGGAAGTCTGGCCCTGTCTAACGTCCCTTCCCATCTGCCTCTACAATACCTCGGGCTCCTGCCCTACAATGACTGAAGCAGTGGTGAGGGGGCTCAGCCACATGCTTCCAACCGGCTCACCAGGTGACCCCGACCCAGAAGGTGCGGACCTCACAGCTACACCACCGGCCGGCCCCTTTCATGTTCCGTTGGCCACCGGCAGTTGAGTGCAATGGGACTTGAATGTGCTGCTTGAGCCCAACTGTGGCTCTGTATAGATGAGCCCAGGTTGTTTATCAGGTCCACTGTGATGTCAGAGGATTTGTCATAATTGTGTCTCTGCTGTCCCAGCAAGCTCCATGGACACAGGGTTTCAGAGCCAGCTTGGAGCAGTCTCATGACTCATGCTTGCCAGTTGGCCCAGGTTTGACATTCACTGCCGTTTTTTGGCTTGTGAATTTCTCTAACTTTCAAACGTTCAAGTACAGTCTGTCTAAAGACGCACATCTTTCATTGTGGATTATTCAGGTGTGATTTCTGTTCGTCTTCCATCTTCTGGGACCTTTTTTTCTTTTCCATAGTATAATCGTCATGGTCTTTCTCAGCTATCTCCCTTAGACATGCTTATCAGTGGGTTCTCCTTCATTCCAAGTCTTTAATTTTGCATTTCTGTAGTCACCTTATGTTCTCTAGGGCGAGGTGTGAGTCCTTTCGTGATTCTTGGTTGTTGTCTTTGTATTTGCACTGGTCACTCGTAGGAATCTTTGCTATTCTAGCCTTGGTCCAACTAAGCCCAGAAACAAGTGGTCATCTGGCTTTTTCTGACATCCTGAGATCAGAAACTCCAAATTTCAGGGGGGGTCCTGCCAACTCCCTTCATGAACATAATGTTTCCCAGACAAATTAGACAAATATGATGAATTCCTCTCTCCAGAAAAGATATTTTTCTCTCATTTTCTGGATTTGGGAAGTTTCAAACTTGACCCCTGATCCTTGAACGTTCCCCTAGATTCCGTCTACATACGGGCTTACTTTATTTCTATAGGGAGTGAACTTTGTTTGCCTTACATCCTCAGCCCTGGCTTCTTTATTTTTCTTGAAACAGAATTGTAATGTTCTATTTTTCAGCCAACGTCCTTACATATGGTGTCAAAACACATAATCAATAATCCTTCTACAGCAAGAGGTGAAGGGAGAGAATGTCATTGGAGCCAAACTGAGGATTCCAGACTGGGGGGACAGCCTTCACAAAAAACAAAGCCCTCTGGAAAATGCTGATTTTTATCACCCTTGTGGAGCACTTCCAAACAAACAGACATACCCTAAGCATGACAGGGCTCCATTCCTTCAAGGCTTCCAAGACATCTCTTGGGACACATTAGCATGTACCCAGTGGGCCCCCATGACGCCAGAGCTATGGAAAGTGAGACTGATCTTTGAAGCAGGCTAGGGGCCTAGGAAAGGAGGCATCAATTCTTCTCTTCAATGTGCTCAAGACATCATTCTTCACTTTGGATTATGCTTAAGGCAGAAGGACACTGTAGGTCTCAAAAGGCCCAGTCTGGCCTTTTGTTTCCAATCATGTTGCAAGCTTGAATCAGCATTGCCTCCCCATAGACTTGAATAGATGACAATGTTTTACTCTCAGAGCTTGTCCCTTTATTCTCGCTTCTTGCCAAGGATTCCTTTCTTATCCCTTGAATCAGAGTCTGTTTTCTCTGTTCCAGTTTCTGTGCCCGCTTTCTGTTTTTCAAAGCTGTTTCAGGGTATCTCTCTCTTTAATGGCCTAGCCTAGGCCAATCCTCAGACTGTAACCATGCGGCCGTCTTGGGGGACATGTGTACCATGATGTCATAAACAACGTCAAAATTCTAAGTAGTCCTGACAACCTGCATGCACACAGAGTTTCAGAGCCATCTCAGACCAGTCTGACTCCTCACCCTTTCCAGGTAGGATAGTTTTCCTTTTTCTGAATTTCTTGTCGGTTTCTCACTTTCTCCTTGAACTTTGAATGGCCTGCTACATTCTCTCTATACACTGGTTTCTTTCCTGTAAGATTATCCTGGGTAGTATGTCTTATATCTTGTGTAGATGGCCAAGTGGGAGGACCTTCCCCAGAGAAACTCCTGGACTCCCTCCCAAGTTGAAGTTGCCCGGGCAATCCTCTGATGCGCAATGATCATGTCATCTCCTAGCACTCTGGCAATTCCTCCTTAGCAGGTCACATGTTTTCCTCCCTTCTTCTTTTGGGGAAGTGTACCAGATGCGTTCATAGTTTGTAATATTCTCATGGTTCTTTTTCTGGTGTGTATTGATAACATATCCTCACAATTCTTACTTATATATGATCCCTGTCTGCACCGTACCATGAAATCTATATTTCCTAAAACTGCTCATGTGATTGGCACCCGTGATGTGAAGGAGTGAGGCCCAGGCCACACGAGCGGAACATGGGCACTTACACACTCCACCACAGGGCCGGCCATGAATTGTCCTGTTGGACCAACCTTTTGCCTTAACGGGGGAAGACGTTGGCCTGTTTGGATTAGTCATGAAGGTGATTAGTTGTAACATCCTGGACGGTAACTTTTTCCCTTGGTTCATGGGATTAGGACTGATCATCTTCTCGTGGTAGTATTCCTCTTCATCTATTTGGAACGGTCTACCCTTCAGTAGCATCAGTAAGCATTTGGAGGTGATTTTCCATGCTTGGAAGTTCACCTTCTCCTATCTCTTTCAGTCCCCAGGGCTTTATGCCGTCATTCTGGAAACGTTTTTGGATTTGTGATTTTAGGTGAATTTATTGCCGTAAAACTGCATTAGAACATCCTAAATCTTTCAGATTTACATCCTCATCGATTTAGACTTCTGTGTAGGTTAAATCATCTTCACCATCGTAAGCCGAATCGCAGGCCCTCACCACATACTTGTGCCTAATCATATCTTTCACCCTTCTCCACCGCACTGCTTTGCCTCTGGGAAGGCACAAATATCCCCTGCCACATATTGATTATTGCTTTCTTTTTCTTCTACTTGTAAGTGAGATGTTACGGTATTTGACATTGTCCCTGGAGCTTGTTTCACTTCCCCTAAAACCCTCACAGCCATTCTGGTGGTCAAAAATGGCTGGTTTGCATCCTTTGCTCCGGTTGAGTGGTATGCCATTGTGTGGCTAGAGCCCATCTTCCTTCTGCATTCGTCCCTTGCTGGGCACCAGTGCGTCTTACAAGTCTTGGATAGTGGGAGTAAGGCTGTGGTGAAATCAGCCATGCACATGTCTTTATGTGGTAGTGTTTCCAAATCCTTTGGATAAACACGCCTCAGAGGAATAGCTGGATCATATGGGACATGGATTCTTAAATTTCAGAGGCAGTTACACATCACTTGACATACTGGCTGCACTGTTTTACACTCCCAGCAGGAGTGCAGGAGGCTTCCGTACTCTCCACCTCCTCTCTGACACTTGTTTCCTGTCTGCTTCCTTATAGCCATTCTGACCACAGTGAGCTGCTATGTCCTTGCAGTTTGGATTTGCATTTTCCTGAGACTTAATGATGGTGAACAAGTTTTCATGCACCTGTTACCCCTCTTTCCATCTTCTTGGGAGAAATTTCTGTTTCCATCTTTTGACCAGGTTTTCATAGGCTTGTTGTTTTTTTTCTTGTGGAGACGTGCGAGTTCATTGTATCTTTGGGCTTTTAACCCCTTGTCCGATTTGTGGTTTGCAAACTTCCTCTCCCAGGTGTTGTGCTGTCTTTGCATTGAGTCGATGGTTTCCTTGAGTGGGCAGAAGCGTGTGCATTTGATGTGGTCCCGTTTGTTTCTTGTTTCCTTTGTTGCCCTTGCCCAGTCAGACATGCTTCTTCCAAATAGGTGGCTCAGACAGATGGAATAGAGCATTCTGCCTAGGTCTTCTGCTACAAGTTTCACACTTTCAAGTCTACCATTAAGGGCTTCAATCCATTTCACATGGTGTGTGTGCCAGGTGTAACATCATGGTCTTCTCTCGTTGTGTTCCGTGTGGATGTGCAGGCTTCCCAGCACCGTTTATTGTACAGACTCTCCCTTCTCAACTGTCTTCTCTTGGCTCCCTGGTAGAAAATGGGCTGTCCATGTACGTTTGAGTTGGTCTCTGGGTTCTCGCTCCTGTTGCATGGGTATGTGTGCCTGTTTTTGGGCCCAGGTTATGCCGTTTTGGTACCTAGAGTTTCGCCCTCTATATTGAAATCAGAAAGTGTGCCACGTCCTGCTTTTTTCGTTTCCTGAGGATTCCTCTGCCTATTCAGGGTCTGTTGTTGCTGCCTAGAAATGTTAAGATTCTCTCTTCTATCTCTGTGGCAAATATTGCTGCAACTTTGACTGGGATTGCATGGAATCCAGAGATTCCTTTCTCTGGTATGGACGTTTCAAATGTGCTAATTCTTCCATTCCTAGATCCTGGGATCTCCTTCTTTCTCCTTGTGTCTTTTTGAACATCTTTCACCAAACGACGGCTAGTTTTCGATTGACATAGCTTCACCTGTTTTGCTAAGGTTCTTCTTAGAGATCTTGTTTGCCTAACTGGCAAGCTGTTGTTTCTTCTTCCAGTTTCAGGTTTTCTATACTTTGCAAATTTTGACTGATTTTGCTTTGGCAGAAGTGCATCACTAAGCTCACATCTGCTGGCAATGTTCCTGTATTTGCTGTTTAAGTCTGGCACTGTCTAACGTGCCCTCCCATCTCCCTCTACATTACCTCTGACGTCTCCCCAGAATAACTGAAGCAGTGGTGAGCAGGCTCACACCCAGGATTCCACCCGGCCCAAACCCGGCCACTGACCCAAAAGGTGCGGACCTCACTGCTGCACCATCGGCTGGCCCCTTTCATGTTCCAGTGGCAACCTGCAGTTGAGTGCAGTGGGACTTGAATATGGTATTTGAGCCCATCTATGGCACTGTGTAGATGAGGCCAGGTGTTTTTTGTTTCCTCTGTGATGTCAGAGGATTTGTCATAATTGTGTCTCTGCTATCCCAACAATATTCATGGACACAGGGTTCCAGAGCCTGCTTGGAGCAGTCTTATAACTCGCCCTTCCCAGTTAGCAAAGGTTTGACCTTCGCTGCTTTTTGGCTTGTGAATTACTGTGACTTTCAAACGTTCAAGCAGAGTCTGTCTAAAGACTGACATCATCTTTCATTGTGGATTATCCAGGTGTGATTTCTGTTCACCTTCCATTTTCTGGGACCTTTTTTTCTTTTCTATAATGTACTCGTCATGGTCTTTCTCAGCTATGTCCCTTAGACATGCTTATCAGTTCGTTCTCCTTCATTCCAAGTGATTAATTTTATACTTCTTTAATCACCATATGTTCTCTAGTCCGAGGTGTGAGTGCTTTCGTGACTCTTGGTTGTTGTCTTTGAATTTACACTGGTCATTGTAGGAATCTTTGCTATCCTAGCATAGGTCAAACTAAGCACTGAGAACACGTGGTCATCTGTTTTGGTTTGACATCCTGAGATCAGAAACTCCAAATTCGAGGAGGTCCTGGCAACCCCCTTCACGGACATAGTGTCCTTCTGCCTTAAGCATAATGCAAAGTCAAGAATTATCTGTTCCGAACATTGCTGAAAAGAATCGATGCCTCCTTTCCTAGGCCCCTAGCATTCTTTGAAGATCCGTCTCACTTTCCATAGCTCTGGCGTCACGGGTTCCCACTGGGTACATGCTTATGTGTCTCAAGAGATGTTTTGGAAGCCTTGAAGGAATGGATCCCTGTCACTGTGGGTATGTCTCCTTGTCTGGAAGCGCTCTACAAGTGTGTTGAAAAGCACCCTTTTCCAGAGGGCTTCATTCCTTTGTGAAGGCTGACCTCCCAGGCTAGAGTGCTCACTTTGCTTCCAATGAAATTGTCTCCCCTTAACTCTTTCTGTACAATGATTATTGATTATGTGTTTTGATACCCTCTGTGAGGAAGTTGGCTCAAAATTAGAACATTACAAGTCTGTATCAAGAAAAATAAACATTCCAGCGCTGAGGATGTAAGGCAAAGAAATGGCACACTCTAGAGAATTAAAGTAAGCCCCTATCAAGACACATTCTAAGGGAAAGTCAAAGGATCAGGGATCAAGTTCGAAACTTCCAAAATCCAGAAATGAGAAGAAAAAATTTCTTTCCTAGGAGGAATTCATCAGATTTCTCTAATTTGTCTCAGAAACAGTATGTCCCTGAATGGGGTTGCCAGGACCAGCTCGAATTTGGAGTTTCTGATCTCAGGATGTCAACCAACCCAGATGACCACGTGGTCTCATTGCTTAGTGTGACCTAGGCTAGGTTAGCAAAGAGTCCTGGCAGTGACTGGTGCAAATTCAAAGACAACAGCCAAGAATCATGAAAGCACTCACACCTCGTCCTAGAGAACATACGGTGATTAAAGATATACAAAATTAACCACTTGGACTGAAGAAGAACGGACTGAGAAGCATATCTAAGGGAGATAGTTGAGAAGGACCATGATGATTATACTGTCGAAAAGAAAAAAAGGTGACAGAAAATGGAAGGCGAACAGAAGTCACAGCTGAATAATTCACAATGAAGGATGTAAGGCTTTACACAGACTCTGCTTGAACGTTGTAAAGTCAGAGAAATTCATAAGCCAAAAAGCGACAGCGAAGGTCAAACCTGGGCTAATTGGGAAGGGAGAGATATGAGACTGCTCCAAGCGGGCTCTGAAACCCTGTGTCCATGAAGATTGCCGGGACAGCAGAGACACAATGACGACAAATCCTCTGACATCACAGTGGGCCAGAATAACTTCATGGCCTCATCTATACAGTGCCAAAGTTGTGCTCAAGTAGCACATTCAAGTTCCACTGCCCTCAACTGCAGGTTTCCAATAAACATGAAAGGGGCCGGCCGGTGGTGCAGTGGCGAGGTCAGCACCTTCTGGTTTGGTGGCCCAGGGTGGGCCGGGTGGAATGAAGTGGGTGATCGTCCTCACCACTGCTTCAGTCATTCTGGGGCAGGCGTCCGAGGTAGTGTAGAGGCAGATGGGAAGGGACGTTAGACAGGGCCAGACTTCCACAGCAAATACAGGAGCATTGCCAGCAGATGTGAGCTCAGCGATGCACTTCTGCCAAAACAAAACCAATTCAAAGTTGCAAAGAATAGAAACACTGAAGCTGAAAAGAAAAAAAAACTGCATGCCAGTGAGAAGAATAAGATCTCTATGAAGAACCTTAGCAAAACAGTTGAAAGCCATGTCAATCGAAAACTAACAAAAGTTGGGGGAAAGAAATTCAAGAAGACACAAGGAGAAAGAAGAAGATTCCAGTATCTAGGAATGGAAGCATCAACACACTTGAAACGTCCATACCAGAGAAAGGAATCTCTGGATTCCATGCAATCCGAGTCAAAGTTGCAGCAGTATTTGCCACAGAGAAGAAGAGAGAATCCTAAAGTTTCTATCCAGCAACAAGAGACCCTGACTAGGCAAAGGAATCCTCAGGAAAACGAACAAAGCAGCACGTGTCACAATTTCTGATTTCAACATAGAGGACGAAGCGCTAGGTACCGGAACGGCACAGTCTGGGCCCAAAAACAGGCATGAAGACCCATGCAAAAGAATTGAGAGCCCAGAGCCCAACTCACACTTACATGGACAGCCCATTTTGGACCAGGGAGCCAAGTGGAGACAGCGGAGAAAGGAGAGTCTCTACAATAAACAGTGCTGGGAAGCCTGCACCCCCACATGGAACACAACGAGAGTACACCATGATGTTACACCTGGCACACACACCACCTGAAATGGATTAAAGCCTTGAATGGCAGACTTGAAACCGTGAACCTTGTAGGAGAAGACCTAGGCAGAGTGCTCTTTGCCATCTGTCTGAGCCGCCTATTGGGAAGAAGCATGTCTGACTGGGCAAGGGCAACCAAGTAAACAAGAAACAAACGGGACCACATCAAATGCACACACTTCTGCCAGTCAAGGAAACCATCAACTGAATACTAAGACACCACAACGACTGGGAGAGGCTGTTTGCAAACCACACATCGGACCAGGGGTGAAAAGCCCAAAGATACAATCAACTCACACGTCTCCACAAGAAAAAAAACAAGCCAATGAAAACCTGGTCAAAAGATGGAAGCAGAGATTTCTCCAAAGAAGATAGAAAGAGGGCCAGTAGGTGCATGAAAACTTGTTCACCATCATTAAGTCTCAGGAAAATGCAAATCCAAACTGCAAGGACATGGCAGCTCACTGTGGTCAGAATGGCTAGAAGGAAGCAGACAGGAAATAACAAGTGTCAGAGAGGAGGTGGAGAGAAGGGAAGCCTCCTGCACTGCTGGTGGGAGTGTAACCCGGTGCAGCCACGATGCCAAAGGTGTGGAACTGCCTCAGAAATTTAAGTATCCATGTCCCATATGACCCAGCTATTAATCTGCCGCTTGTTTATCCAAAAAAGTCAGAAAGACTACCGCATAAAGACATGTGCATGGCTGTGTTCACCACAGTCTTACTCCTGATATCCAAGACTTGGAAAGCACCCTGGTGTCCAGCAAGGGATGATTGGAGAAGGATGATGGGCTATAGCCACACAATGGCATACCACTCAGCCGGAACAAATGATGCAAGCCAGCCATTTGTGACCACCAGAATGGCTGTGAGGGTTTTAGGGGAAGTGTAACAAGCCCCAGGGAGAAATTCAACTACCATAGAATCTCACTTACAAGGAGAAGAAAAAGCAAGCACTAACCAACAGGTGGCACTGAACATTTGTATGCGGGCTCCCAGAGGCAAAGAGGGGCGGTGACGGAGGGTGAAAGAGAAGATTAGGCACAAGTGTGTGGTGAGGGCCTGTGATTAGTCTTACACTGGTGAAGATGATGTAAGCTACACAGAAGTCTAAAGCAATGAGGATGTGAATCTGGAAGTTATAGTACGTTCTAATGCAGGGTCATGGCTATAAATTCACCTCAAATCAAAAATCCAAAAAGGGGTCCAGAATGATGTCATAAAGCTTTGGGGGCGGAAAGAGTTTACAGAAGGTGAACTTCCAAGGATGGAAAATCACCTCAAAATGCTTACAGATGCTACAGATGTGTAGATGAGACCAGGTAGTTTTTCGGGTCCACTGTGATGTCAGAGGATTTGTCATAATTGTGTCTCTGCTGTGCCGGCAAGGGTCATGGACACAGGGTTTCAGAGCCCACTTGGAACAGTCTCATAACTCGCCCTTTCCAGTTAGCAAAGGTTTGACCTTCGCTGCCATTTTGTGGCTTGTGAATTTCTCTGACATTCAAACGTTCAAGCAGACTCTGTTTAAAGACTGACGTCTTTCATTGTGGATTATTCAGGTATGATTTCTGTTCGCCTTCCATTTTCTGGGACCTTTTTAATTTTCCATAGTATACTCGTAATGGTCTTTCTCAGCTATCTCTCTTAGATATTCTTATCGGTCCGATCTCCTTCAGTCCAAGTGATTAATTTTGTATTTCTCTAATAACCGTATGTTCTCTAGGCCGAGCTGTGAGTGCTTTCGTGCCTCGTGGTTGTTGTCTATGAATTTGCACTGGTCACTTGTAGGAATCTTTGCTATCCTGCGAAGGTCACACTAAGCACTGAGAACCCGTGGTCATCTGGGTTGGTTTGACATCCTGAGATCAGAAACTCCAAATTCTAGTTGGTCCTGGCAACCCCCTTCAGGGACACAATGTTCCCGAGACAAATTAGACAAATCTGATGAATTCCTCTCTCCAGGAAAGATAGCTTTCTGTCTCTTTTCTGGATTTGGGAAGTGTCAAACTTGACCCCTGATCCTAGAACATTCCCCTAGATTTTCTCTAGATACAGGCCTACTTTATTTCTATAGGCTGTGCCATTTGTTTGCCTTACATCCTCAGCCCTGGCCTGTTTATTTTACTTGAAACAGGATTGTAATATTCTACTTTTCAGCCAACACCCTTACATATGGTGTCAAAACACACACTCTATAATTCTTCCACGGCACGAAGTAGGGTGAGAGAATTTCATTGGTGCAAAACTGACCACTCTAGCCTGGGAGGGCAACCTTCACAAAGGAATGAAGCTCTCTGGAAAAGGGTGATTTTCAGCACACTTGTAGAGCCCTTCCACTCAAAGAGACATACCCCAAACGTGACAGGGCTCCATTCCTTCAAGGCTTCCAAGACATCTCTTGGGACACATTAGCATGTACACAGTGGGCCCCCATGTCACCTGAGCTATGGA
Source organism: Equus asinus (assembly GCF_041296235.1). Lineage (NCBI taxonomy): Eukaryota > Metazoa > Chordata > Mammalia > Perissodactyla > Equidae > Equus > Equus asinus. The sequence goes on along the minus strand of NC_091815.1, from coordinate 4,787,808 downwards.
AAGTGAGACTGATCTTCAAAGCATGCCAGGGGCCTAGGAAAGGAGGCATCCATTCTTCTCTTCAATGTCCTCAAGCCGTCATTGTTGACTTTGCATTATGCTTAAGGCAGAAGCACACTGTAGTTCTGATGAGCCCCAAGTCCGGCCTCTTGTTTCCAATCAAGTTGCAAGCTTGAGTCAGCATGGCCTCCCCATAGACTTGAATAGATGACAATGTTCTCCTCTCGGTGCTTGTCCCTCTATTCTCGCTTCTGGCCAAGGATTCCTCTCTTATCCCTTGATTCAGACTCTGTTTTATCTCTTCCAGTTTCTGAGCCCACTTTCTGTTTTTCAAAGCTGTTTCTGGGTATCTGTCCCTTTAATAGCCTAGCCTAGGCCAATCCTCAGACTGTAACCATGCGGCCATATGGCGGGACAGGGTCACCGTGATGTCATAAACAACCTCAAAATTCTAAGTTGTCCTGACAACTTCCATGCACACAGATCTTCAGAGCCATCTCAGACCAGTCTGACTCGTCATCCTTTCCAGGTAGGATAGTTGTCCTTTTTCTGGATTTCTTGTCAGTTTCTGACATTCTCCTCGAACTTCGAAAAGGCTGCTGCATTCTCTCTAGACACTGTTTTCTTTCCTGTAAGATTATCCTGGATTGTATCTCTTATATCTTTTGTAGATGGCCAAGTGTGTGGACCTTCCCCAGAGAAAGTCCTGGACTCCCTCCCCAGTTGAAGTTGCCCAGGCAATACTCTGAAACACAATGATCGTGTCATCTCCTAGCACTCTGCCAATTCCACGTTGGCAGGTCACATGTTTTCCTTCCCACTTCCTTTGGGGAATTGTACCAGATGCCTTCATCGATTGTAATATTCTCAGCGTTCTTTTTCTGGTGCATATTATTAACGTATCCTCACAATTGCTACTTATTTATCATCCCTGTCCGCACCGTACTATGAAATCTATATTTCCTAACACTGCTAATGTGATCTACACCCGTGATGTGTAACAGTGAGACTCGGGCCGCCCAAGCGGAACGTGGGCACCTACCCTCTCCACCAATGACCGGCCCTTAATTGTACTTTTGGATCAACCTTTTGCCTGAGCTTGGGAACACGTGGGCCTGTTTGTATTATTGTTGGAGGTGATTAGTAGTAACATCATGGACGGTAACATTTTCCCTTGGTTCATGGGTTTAGCATGGATGATGGTTTCAGGGTAGTATTCATCTTCATCTATTTTGAAAGGTCTACCTTTCTGTAGCATCATTAAGCATTTTGGGGTGATTTTCCATCCTCGGAAGTTCACCTTCTCTAATCTCTTTCAACCCCCGAAGCTTTATGCCGTCATTCTGGACCCCTTTTTGGATTTTTAATTTTAGGTGAATTTATTGCCATACCCTGCATTAGAACATCCTATATCTTTCAGATTTGCATCCTCATGGATCTGTGTAGGTTACATCACCTTCACCTGCATAAGCCGAATCACAGGCCCTCATCACACACTTGTGCCTCATCATCTCTTTCACCCTTCCCCACCCCTGCACTTTGCCTCTGGGATCGCCGAATCAAATGTCCCTTGCCACCTGTTGGTTAGCGCTTGCGTTTTCTTCTTCTTGTAAGTGAGATCCTATGGTATCTGACATTCTCCCTGGGGCTTCTTTCACTTCCCCTAAAACCCTCACAGCTATACAGGTGGTCACAAATGGCTGGATTGCATCCTTTGTTCCGGCTGAGTGGTATGCCATGGTGTGGTTATAGCCCATATTCCTTCTGCATTCATCCCTTGCTGCCCACCAGGGCGGCTACCAAGTCTTGGATAGCGAGATTAAGGCTGTGGTGAACTCAGCTGTGCACATGTCTTTATGCTGTAGTGTTTCCCAGTTCTTTGGATAAACGTGCTGCAGAGGAATAGCTGGATCGTATGGAACATAGATTCTTAAACTTCTGATGCAGCTACACACGTCTTGGCTTAGTGGATGCACCGGTTTACACTCCCACCAGCAGTACAGGAGGTTTCCCTTCTCTCCACCTCCCCTCTAACAGTTGTGGTTTCCTGTCTGCTTCCTTATAGCCATTCTGACCACAGTGAGATGCTGTGTCCTTGCAGTTTGCATTTGCCATGGCCTGAGACTTAATGATGCTGAACAAGTTTTCATGCACTTGGCCCTCTTTAGTTCCTCTTGGGAGAAATCTCTGTTACCATCTTTTGCCCAGGCTTTCATTGGGTTCTTGTTGTTTTTCTTGTGGAGACGTGTGAGTTGATTGTATCTTTGGGCTTTTCATCCCGTGTCCGATTTGTGGTTTGCAAACATCCTCTCCCAGTCGTTGTGCTATCTTTGCATTCAGTCGATGGTTTCCTTCACTGGGCAGAAGCGTCCGCATTTGATGTGGTCCCGTTTGTTTCTTGTTTCCTTTGTTGCCCTTTCCCAGTCAGACATGCTTCTTCCAAATAGGTTTCTCACTCAGACGGCAAAGAGCAGTGTGCCTAGGTCTTCTCCTACAAGGTTCATAGTTTGAAGTCTGCCATTCAAGGCTATAATCCATTTTGAGGTGGTGTGTGTGCCACGTGTAAGATCATGGTGTACTCTCGTTGTGTTCCATGTGGCTGTGCAGGCTTCCCAGCACCATTTATTTTAGAGACTCTCCTTTCTCCGCTGTCTCCTCTTGGCTCCCTGGCCGAAAACGGGCTGTCCATGTACGTTTGAGTTGGGCTCTGGGCTCTCGATTCTGTTGCATGGGTCTTGTGCATGTTTTTGGGCCAAGATTGTGCCATTTCGGTAACTAGTGCTTCATCCTCTATGTTGAAATCAGAAAGTGTAACCCGTCCTGCTTTGTTCATTTTCCTGAGGATTCCTTTGCCTAGTCAGGGTCTCTTGTTGCTGCCTAGAAATTTTAGGATTCTCTCTTCGATCTCTGTGGCAAGTATGGCTGCAACTTTGACTGGGATTGCATGGAATCCAGAGATTCCTTTTTCCGGTATGGACGTTTCAAGTGTGTTAATTCTTCCATTCCTAGATCCTGGAATATCCTTCTTTCTCCTTGTGTCTTCTTGAATTTCTTTACTGAAACGTTTGCTAGTTTTCGATTGACATAGCTAACACCTGTTTTGCTATGATTCTTCATAGAGATCTTATTCTTCTAACTGGCAAGCTGGTTTTTTCTTTTTCAGAGTCAGTTTTTCTATTCTGTGCAAGTTTTAATTGGTTTTATTTTGGCAGAAGTGCATCGCTGTGCTCACATCTTCTGGCAATGCTCCTGTATTTGCTGTGGAAGTCTGGCCCTGTCTAACGTCCCTTCCCATCTGCCTTGACACTACCTCGAACGCCTGCCCCCAAGTGACTGAAGCAGTGGTGAGCAGGCTCACGCCCAGGATTCCACCCGGCCCACCCCAGGCAACCGTCGCAGTAGGTGTGGGCCTCACTTCTGCACCTCTGGCCATCCGCTTTCCTGTTCCATTGGCCACCTGCAGTTGACTGCAATGGGACTTGTATATGCTACTTGAGCCCAACTCTGGCACTGTGTAGATGAGGCCAGTTTGTTTTTCGCGTACATTGTGATGTCAGAGGATTTGTCATAATTGTGTGTCTTCTGTCCCACCAAGCTTCATGGACACAGGGTTTCAGAGCCCGCTTATAGCAGTCTCATAACTCACCCTTCCCAGTTAGCCCAGGTTTGACCTTCGCTGCCATTTTTTGGCTAGTAAATTTCTCTGACTTTCAAAGGTTCAAGCAGAGTCTGTCTAAAGAGTGACATCATTCATTGTGGATTACTCAGGTGTGATTTCTGTTTGCCTTCCATTGTATGGGAGCATTTTTTCTTTTCTATAGTATACTTGTCATGGTCATTCTCAGCTATCTCCCTTAGACATGCTTATCAGTCCATTCTCCTTCAGTCTAAGTGATTAGTTTTGTATTTCCTTAATCACTGTATGTTCTCTAGGCCGAGGTATGACTGCTTTCATGATTCTTGGTGGTTCCCTTTGAATTTTCACCAGTCACTAGTAGCCATCTTTGCTACCCTAGCATAGGTCAAACTAAGCACTGAGAACACATGTTCATCTGGGTTGGTTTGACATCCTAATCAGAAACTCCAAATTCGTGGGGGTCCTGGCAACACCCTTCACGGACACAATGTTTCCAAGACAAATTAGACAAATCTGATGAATTCCTCTCTCCAAGAAAGATATTTTTCTGTCTTTTTCCGGATTTGGAAAGTTTCGAACTTGACACCTGATCCTTGAATGTTCTCCTAGATTTCCTCTAGATACGGGCTTACTTTATTTCTATAGGCTGTGCCATTTGTTTGCCTTACATCCTCAGCCCTGGCTTCTTTATTTTTCTTGAAACAGAATTGTAATGTCCAAATTTTCAGCCAACTTCCTTACATATGGTGTCCAAACACATAATCAATAATCCCTCTACAGCAAGAAGTAGGGGGAGAGAATTTGATTGGAGCCACACTGAGCACACTAGGCTGGGAGGGCAGCCTTCATGAAGGAACGAAGCCCTCTGGAAAAGGGTGCTTCTCAGCACACTTGTAGAGCCCTTCCAAACAAAGAGACATAGCCCAAGCATGACAGGGGTCCATTCCTTCAATGCTTCCAAGACATCTCTTGGGACACATTAGCATGTACCCAGTGGTCCGCCGTGATGGCTGAGCTATGGAAAGTGAGACAGATCTTCAAAGAATGCTACAGGGCTGGGAAACGAGGCATCGATTCTTCTCTTCAATGTCCTCAAGACATTCAGTCATTGTGGGGCCGGCGTCCAAGGTAGTGCAGAGGCAGACGGGAAGGGACGTTACACAGGGCGAGACATCTTGCCAGTGAAAAGAATTAGATCTCTACGAAGAACCTTAGCAAAACAGGTGAGAGCCATATCAATCGAAAACTAGCAAACGTTTTGGGAAAGAAATTCAAGAAGACACAAGGAAAAAGAAGGATATTCCGGGATCTAGGAATGGAAGAATTAACACATTTGTAAGGTCCATACCGCAGAAAGGAATATCTGGATTCCATGCAATCCCAGTCAAAGTTGCAGCAATATTTCCCAAAGAGATAGAAGAGAGAATCCTAAAGTTTCTAGGCAGCACCAAGAGACCCTGAATAGGCAAAGGAATCCTCAGGAAAATGAACAAAGCAGGACGTGCTACACTTTCTGATTTCAACATAGAGGACGAAGCGCTAGGTACCAAAAGCGCACAGTTTGCACCCAAAAACAGGCACAGAGACCCATGCAACAGAATCGAGAGCCCAGAGCCCAACTCAAACGTACGTGGACAGCACCTTTCCAACGAGGGAGGCAATAGGAGACAGTGGAGAAAGGAGAGTCTCTACAATAAATGGTGCTGGGAAGCCTGCACAGCCACATGGAACACAACGAGAGTACACCATGATGTTACACGTGGCACACACACCACCTGAAATGAATCAAAGCCTTGAATGGCAGACTTGAAACCGTGAACCTTGTAGCAGAAGACCTACGCAGAGTGCTCTTTGCCATCTGTCTGAGCCGCCTATTTGGAAGAAGCATGTCTGACTGGGAAAGGGCAAGAAAGGAAACAAGAAACAAACGGGACCACATCAAATGCGGACGCTTCTGCCCAGTCAAGGAAACCATCGACTCAATGCCAAGACAGCACAACAACTGGGAGAGGATGTTTGCAAACCACACATCGGACCAGGGGTGAAAAGCCCAAAGATACAATCAACTCGCACACCTCCACGAGAAAAACAACAAGAAGCCAATGAAAACCTGGGCAAAAGATGGAAACAGAGATTTCTCCCAAGAAGATAGAAAGAGGGCCAAAAGGTGCATGAAAACTTGTTCCCATCATTAAGTCTCAGGCCAATGCAAATGCAAACTGCAAGGACACAGCAGCTCACTGTGGTCAGAATGGCTATAAGGAAGCAGACAGGAAACAAGTGTCAGAGAGGAGGTGGAGAGAAGGGAAATCTCCTGCACTGCAAGTGGGAGTGGAAACCTGTGCAGCCAATATGGCAAGCGGTGTGGAACTGCCTCAGAAATTTAACAATCCATGTCCCATATGATCCAGCTGTTCCTCTGAGGCGTGTTTGTCCAAAGAGCTCAGAAACACTACCTTATAATAAGACGTGCACCGCTGATTTCACAACAGCCTTACTCCCGCTATCCAAGACTTGAAATCCGCCCTGGTGCCCAGCAAGGGAAGAATACATAAGGAAGATGGGCTATACACACACAATGGCATACCACTCAGCTGGAACAAAGTTTGCATTCCAGCCATTTGTGAAACCCAGAATGGCTGTGAGGGTTTTAGGGGAAGTGAAACAAGCCCTAGGGAGAACGTCAAATACCATAGGATATCATTTACAAGGAGAAGAAAAAGCAAGCACTAACCAACAGGTGGCACAGGACATTTTATTGGGAGTTCCCAGATGCAAAGCGGGGTGGTGGGGGAGGGTAAAAGAGATGATGAGGTACCAGTGTGCGGTGAGGGGTTGTGATTCAGCTTTAGCTGGTGAAGATGATGTAACCTACACAGAAATCTAAACCAATGAGGATGCAAATCTGAAAGATATAGGATGTTCTAATGCAGGGTTATGGCAATAAATTCACCTAAAATCAAAAATCCAAAACGGGGTCCAGAATGACGGCATAATGCTTTTGGGGCTGAAAGCATTTAGAGAAGGTGAATTTCCAAGGATGGAAAATCACCTCAAAATTCTTACTGTTTCTACAGAAAGGTAAACCATTCCAAATAGATGAAGAGGAATACTACCCACAGAACATGATGCGTGCTAAACCCATGAACCAAGGGAAAATGTTACCGTCCATGATGTTAATAGAAATCTCCTTCATGAATAATCCCAACAAGCCCACGTCTTCCCAAGTTCAGACAAAAGGTTGGTCCAAAATAAGAATTCAGGGCCGGCTTTGTGGTGGAGTGAGTAAGTGCCCACCTTCCACTTGGGCAGCCGGGGCCTCACTGTTTCACATTACGGGTGCAGATCACTTTAGCAGTGTTAGCAAATACAGATTTCATGGTACGGTGCAGACAGAGATCATAAATAAGTAGCAATTCTGACGATACGTTATCAATTCACACCAGAAAATCTCCATGAGAATATTACAATCAATGAACGCATCTGGTACACTTCCCCAAATTAAGAAGGAAGGAAGACATGTGACCTGCCAAGGTGGAATTGGCAGAGTGCTAGGAAATGATATGATCATTGCGCATGAGAGGATTGCCCGGGCAACTTCAACTTGGGAGGGAGTCCAGGACTTTCTCTGGGGATGGTCCACCCACTTGGCCATCTACACAAGATATAAGAGATACAAGCAAGGATAATCTTATACTGGAAAGAAACCAGTGTCTAGGAAAGGAGGCATCATATTCTTCTCTTCAATGTCCTCAAGACATCATTCTTGACTTTGGATTATGCTTAAGGAAGAAGGACAACATAGTTCTGATAGGGCCCAAGTGTGGCATCTTGTTTCCAATCAAGTTTCAAGCTTGAATCAGCATGCTGTCCCCATAGACTTGAATAGATGACAATGTTCTCCTCTCAGTGCTTGTCCCTCTATTCTCACTTCTTGCCAAGGATTCCTTTCTTATCCCTTGAATCAGAGTCGGTGTGATCTCTTCTACTTTCTGTGCCAGCTTTCTGTTTGTCAAAGCTGTTTCTTGTTATCTCTCCCTTTAATAGCCTATCCTAGGCCAATCCTCAGACTGTAACCATGAGGCCCTCTTGGGGGACATGTTCACCATGATGTCATAAAGAACGTCCTAATTCTAAGTTGTCCTGACAACCTCCATGCACAGAGTTTCAGAGCTATCTCAGACCAGTCAGACTCCTAACCCTTTCCAGAAAGGATAGTTTTCCTTTTTCTGGATTTCTTGTCGGTTTCTTTCTCCTCGAACTTTGATAGGCCTAGCACAATCTCCCTAGACACTGGTTTCTTTCCTGTAAGATTACCCTGGGTTGTATCTCTTATATCTTGTGTAGGCGGCCAAGTGGGTGGACATTCACCAGAGAAAGTCTTGGACTGCCTCCCAAGTTGAAGTTGCCCAGGCAATCCTCTGATGCGCAATGATCATGTCATCTTCTAGCACTCTGCCAATTCCACCTTGACAGGTCACAAGTTTTCCTTCCTTCTTCCTTTGGGGAAGTGTACCAAATGCGTACATAGATTGTAATAGTCTCGTGGTTCTTTTTCTGTTGCGTATTGATAAGCTATCCTCACAATGGCTACTAATTTATGATCTCTGTCCACACCGTACCATGAAATCTATATTTCCTAACACTGTTAATGAGATCTGCACCCGTGATGTGAATCAGTGAGGCCCGGACCGCCAAAGCAGGACATGGGCACTTACCCGGTCTACCACAGGGCCGGCCCTGAATTGGACTTTTGGACCAACCTTTAGCCTGAGCTTGGGAAAACGTGCGCCTGTTTGGATTATTCGTGAAGGTGATTAGTAGTAACATCATGGACAGTAACCTTTTCCTGTTGTTCATGGGTTTAGCATGGATCATGTTCTTTGGGGAGTATTCCTCTTCATCTGTTTGGAATGGTTTACCTTTCTGTAGCATCAATAAGAATTTTAAGGTGATTTTCCATCCTTGGAAGGTCACCTTAGCGATTCTTTTTCAGCCCCCAAAGCTTTATGCCATCATTCTGGACCCCTTTTTGGATCTTTGATTTTTGCTGAATTTATTTCCATATACCTGCATTAAAACATCCTATATCCTTCAGATAGCTTACATCATCGTCACCAGCGTAAGCCTAATCACAGGCCCTCACCACACTCTTGTGCCTCACCATCTCTTTCCACCACCCCCCCACCGACCTGCTTTGCCTCTGGGAATCCCCAATCAAATGTGCCATGCCACCTGTTCATCATCTGGGTAGGTTTTACATCCTGAGATCAGAAGCTCCAAATTCGAGGTGGACCTTGATACCCCCTTCATGGACACAGTGTCCTTCTGTCTTAAGTATAATCCAAAGTCAAGAATGTTCTCATGAGGACATTGAAGAGAAGAATCGATGCCTCCTTTCCTACACCTCTAGCATTCTTTGAAGATCAGTCTCACTTTCCAAAGCTCTGGCGTCATGGGTTCCCACTGGGTACATGTTAATGTGTCTCTTTGTTTGGAAGGGCTTTACAAGTGTGCTGAAATGCACCCTTTTATACAGGGCTTCATTTCTTAATGAAGGCAGTATGTCCATGAAAGGGGTTGACAGGACCCCGCGAATTTGGAGTTTCTGATCTCAGGATCTCAAATCAACCCAGATAACCACGTGTTCTCAGTGCTTAGTTTGACCCAGGCTAGGATAGCAAGCAGTCCTACAAGTGACCAGTGCAAATTCAAAGACAACAAGCAAGAGTCATGAAAGCACTCACACCTTGGACTAGAGAAGATACAGTGATTAAAGAAATACAAAATTAATCATTATGAACTGAGGAGAACAGACTGATAAGCATATCTAAGGGAGATAGTTGAGAAAGACCATGACGGGTATAATATGGAAAAGAAAAAATTCCAGAAAATGGAAGGTGAACAAAAATCACACCTGAAAAATCCACAATGAGAGATGTCAGTCTTTACACAGACTCTGCTTGAACGTTTGAAATTCAGAGAAATTCACAAGCCAAAAGACCGCAGCAAAGGTCAAACCTGCGCTAACTGGGAATGGTGAGTTATTAGACTGCTCCAAGCAGGCTCTGAAGCCCTGTTTCGATGAAGCCTGCCGGCACACCAGAGACATAATTATGACAAATCCTGTGACATCACGGTGGACCTGAAAAACAACCTGCTCTCATCTACACAGTGCCAGACTTGGGCTCAAGTAGCATATTCAAATCCCATTGTACTCAACAGCAGGTGGCCAAAGGAACATGAAAGGGGCCTGGCAGTGGTGCAATGGTTAGGTCCACACCTTCCGGGTCGGTGGTCCGGGGTGGGCTGTGTGGAATCCTGGGTGTGAGCCTCCTAACCATTGCTTCAGTCATCCTGGATCTGGCGTCCTAGGTAGTGTAGAGGCAAATGGGAAGGGAGGTTAGACAGGGCCAAATTTCCACAGCAAATACAGGAGCATTGCCAGCAGATGAGAGCTCAGTGATGCACTTCTGCCAAAAGAAAACCGATTACAAGTTGCAAAGAATACAAAAACTGAAGCTCAATAAAAAGAAAACAAACACGTTGGCAGTAAGAAGAAGATCTCTATGAAGAAGCTTACCAAAACAGGTGAAAGCCATGTCAATTCGAAAACAAGCAAATCTTTGGGGAAAGGAATTCCAGAAGACACAGGGAAAAAGAAGGATATTTCGGGATCTAGGAATGGAAGAATTAACAGGAAGATGGGCTATAGCCAGGCAATGGCACACCAGTTTACCGGAACAAAGGATGCAATCCAGCCATTTGTGACCACCAGAATGACTGTGAGGGTTTTAGGGAAGTGAAACAAGCCCCAGGGAGAAAGTCAAATACCGTAGGATCTCACTGAAGAGGACAAGAAAAAACAAGCGGTCACGAACAGGTGGCACGGGACATTTGATTGGGGGTTCCCTGAGACAAAGCGGGGAGGTGTGAGAGGGGGAAACAGATGATGAGGCACAAGTGTGTGGTGAGGGCCTGCTATTAGGCTTACGCAGGTGAAGATGATGTAAGCTACACGGAAGTCTACATCGATGAGGATGCAAATCAGAAAGATATAGGACGTTCTAATGCAGGGTTACGGCAATAAATTCACCTAAAAGCAAAAAATCCAAAATGGGGTCCAGGATGACGGCATAAAGCTTTGGGGCTGAAAGAGATTAGAGAAGGTGAACTTCCAAGGCTGGAAAATCACCTCAAAATGCGTACTGATGCTACAGAAAGGTAGACCATTCGAAATAGGTGAAGAGGAATACTACCCACAGAACATGCTGCCTGCTAAACCCATGCACCAACGGAAAAGCTTACCGTCCAGGATGTTACTACTAATCACCTTCACGAATAATCCAAACAGGCCCACGTGTTCCCAAGCTCAGGCAAAAGGTTGGTCCAAAAGTCCAATTGAGGGCCGGCCCTGTGGCGGAGCGTGTAAGTGCCCACGTTCCGCTTGGCCAGCCCAGGCCTCACTCTTTCACATCATGGGTGCAGATCACATTAGCAGTGTTAGGAAATATAGATTTCATGGTACAGTGCAGACAGGGATCATAAAATAAGTAGCAATGGTGAGGTCACCTTATCAATACGCACCAGAAAAAGAACCGTGAGGCTTTTACAATCCATGAACGCATCTGGTACACTTCCCCAAAGGAAGAAGGAAGGAAAACATGGGACCTGCCAAGGTGGAATTAGCAGAGTGCTAGGAGATGACACGATCATTGTGCATCAGAGGATTGCCCGGGCAACTTCAACTTGGGAGGGAGTCCAGGACTTTCTCTGGGGATGGTCCACCCACTTGGCCATCTACATAAACTGTAAGAGGTAAAACTCAGGATAATCTTACAGGACAGAAAGCAGTGTCTAGAGAGAATGTAGCAGGCCTTACAAAGTTCGAGGAGAAAGTCAGAAACCGACAAGAAATCGAGAAAAAGTAAAACTGTCCTACCAGGAAAGGGTGAGGAGTCAGACTGGCCTGAGATGCCTCTGAAACTCTGTGTGCACGCAGGATGTCAGGACAACTTCGAATTTTGAGGTTGTTTATGACATCACGATGATCATGTCCGCCAAGATGGCCGAACGGTTACAGACTGAGGATTGACCTAGGCTAGGCTATTAAAGGGAGGGATACCCAGAAACAGCTTTGAGAAACAGAAAGCGGACACAGAAACTGGAAGACATAAAACAGACGCTGATTCGAGAGGTAAGAAAGGAATCCTTGACAAGAAGCGAGAATAGAGGGACAAGCACTGAGAGGAGAACGTTGTCATGTATTCAAGTCTATGGGGAGGCCATGCTGATTCAAGCTTGCAGCTTGATTGGAAGCAAGAGGCCGGACTTGGGCCTTATCAGACCTACGTGGTCCTTCTGCCTTAAGCATAAGCCAAAGTCAAGAGTGATGTCTTGAGGACGTTGAAGAGAAGAATCGATGCCTCCTTTCCTAGTCCCCTGGCATTCTTTGCTGATCAGTCTCACTTTCCATAGCTCTGGCGTCACGGGGGCCCACTGGCTTCATGCTAATGTGTCCCAAGAGATGTCTTGGAAGCCTTGAAGGAATGGAGCCCTGTCACGCTTGGGGTACGTCTTTTTGTTTGGATGTGCTCTACAAGGGTGCTGAAAAGCACCCTTTTCCACAGCGCTTTGCTCCTTCGTGAAGGCTGCCCTCCCAGGCTAGTGTGCTCAGTTTGCCCCCAATGAAATTCTCTCCCCCTACCTCTTGCCGTAGAAGGATTATTGATTCTGTGTTTTGACACCACATGTAAGGAAGTGGGCTGAAAATCAGAACATTACAATTCTGTTTCAAGAAAAATAAACAGGCCAGGGCTGAGGATGTAAGGCAAACAAATGGCACAGCCTATAGAAAAAAATGTAAGCCCGTATCTAAATGGAATCTAGGGGAACGTTCCAGGATCAAGGGTGAAGTTCGAAACTTCCCAAATCCGGAAAGGAGACAGAAAAATATCTTTCCTAGAGAGAGGAATTCATCAGATTTGTCTAATTTGTCTTGGAAACATTGTGTCCATGAAGGGGGATGCCAGGACCACCTCGAATTTGGAGTTTGTGACCTCAGGATGTCAAACCAACCCAGATGACCACGTGTTCTCAGTGCTTAGTTTGACCCAGGCTAGGACAGCAAAGACTCCTTCAAGTGACCAGTGCAAATTCAAAGACAACCACCAAGAGTCACGAAAGCACTCACACCTCGGCCTGGAGAACATACGGTGATTCAAGAAATGCAAAACTAATCACTTGGAATGAAGGGGAATGGACTGATAAGCATGTCTAAGGGGGATAGGTGAGAAATACCATGACAATTACACTATGGAAAAGAGAATAAGGTCCCAGAAAATGGAAGGTGAACAGAAATCACACCTGGATAATCCACAATGAAAGTTGATGTCAGTCTTTAGACAGACTCTGCTGGAACGTTTGAAAGTCAGAGAAATTCACAAGCCAAAAGACGGCAGCGAAGGTCAAGCCTGGGCTAAGTGGGAAGGGTGAGTTATGAGGCTGCTCCAAGCGGGCCATGGAACCCTGTGTCCATGAAGCTTGCCAGGACAGCAGAGACACGATTGTGACAAATCCTCTGACATCACAGTGGACCCGGAAAACAACCTGGCCTCATCTACACAGTGCCAGAGTTGGGCTCAAGTAGCACATTCAAGTCCCATTGCCCTCAACTGCAGGTTGCCAATGGAACATGAAAGGGGCCGGCCGGTGGTGCAGCGGTGAGGTCCGCACCTTCTGGGTCAGTGGCCCGGGGTGGGCCGGGTGGACCCTCGGGTGAGCCTGCTCACCACTGCTTCAGTCATTCTGGGGCAGGCGTCCGAGGTCGTGTAGAGGCAGATGGGAAGGGACGTTAGACAGGGCCAGACTTCCACAGCAAATACAGCAGCATTGCCAGCAGATGTGAGCTCAGCGATGCAATTCTGCCAAAAGAAAACCGATTCAAAGTTGCAAAGAATAGAAAAACTGAAGCTGAAAAGACAAAATGAAAAACTCCATGCCAGTGAGCAGGATGCGATCTCTAGGAAGAAACTTAGCAAAACAGGTGAAGGACATGTCAATGGAAAACTAACAAATGTGTGGGGAAAGAAATTCAAGAAGACACAAGGAGAAAGAAGGAGATTCCAGGATCTAGGAATGGAAGCATCAACACACTTGAAACGTCCGTACCAGAGAAAGGAATCTCTGGATTCCATGCAATCCCTGTCAGAGTTGCAGCAATGTTTCCCACAGAGACAGAAGAGGGAATCCTAAAGTTTCTAGCCAGCAACAAGAGACCCTTACTAGGCAAAGGAATCCTCAGGAAAACGAAAAAAGCAGGACGTGGCACACTTTCCGATTTCAACATATAGGACGAAGCACTAGGTACCGAGACGGCACAGTCTGGGCCCCAAAACAGGCACACAGACCCATGCAACAGAATCGAGAACCCAGAGCCAAACTCAAACGTACATGGACAGCCCATTTTCGACCAGGGAGTCAAGAGGAGACAGCGGAGAAAGGAGAGCCTCTACCATAAACGGTGCTGGGAAGCCTGCACAGCCACATGGAACACAACGAGAGTACACCATGATGTTACACCTGGCACACACACCACCTGAAATGGATCAAAGCCTTGAATGGCAGACTTGAAACCGTGAACCTTGTAGCAGAAGACCTAGGCAGAGTGCTCTTTGCCATCTGTCTGAGCCGCCTGTTTTCAAGAAGCAAGTCCTACTGGGCAAGGGCAACCAAGTAAACAAGAAACCAACGGGACCACGTCAAATGCGGACGCTCCTTGCCCAGTGAAGGAAACCATCGCCTGAATGCAAAGATAGCACAACTGGGAGAGCATGTTTACAAAGCACACATCGGACAAGGGGTGAAAAGCCCAAAGATGCAATCAACTCGCACGTCTCCACAAGAATAAAAATGGCAAGCCAAAGAAAACCTGGGCAAAAGATGGAAACAGAGATCTCTCCCAAGAAGATCGAAAGAGGGCCAATTGTGGCATGAAAACTTGTTCACCATCATTAAGTCTCAGGCCAATGCAAGTGCAAACTGCAAGGACACAGCAGCTCACTGTGGTCAGAATGGCTATAAGGAAGCAGACAGGAAGCAACAAGTGTCAGAGAGGAGGTGGAGAGAAGGGAAGCCTCCTGCACCGTTGGTGGGAGTGCAGACCGGTGCAGCCACTACGCCAAGCGGTGGGGAACTGCCTCAGAACTTGAAGAATCCATGTCCCATATGATCCAGCTATTCCTCTGCGGCATGTTGATCCAAAGAACCCGGAAACACTACTGCATAGTGTTCAGGCAGAACCTGTCTAAAGACTGACGTCTATCACTGTGGATTATTCACTTGTGATGTCTGTTGGCCTTCCATTTGACAGGACCTTATTTTCTTTTCCATCGTCCAATCGTCATGGTCTTTCTGAGCTATCTCCCTTTGGTATGCTTATCAGTGCGTTCTCCTTCATTCCAAGTTATGAATTTTGCATTTCTTTAATCACTTTAGGTTCTGTAGGCCGAGGTGTGAGTCCTTTCGTGATTGTTGGGTGTTGTCTTGGAATTTTTATAGGTCACTTGTAGGAATCTTTGCTATCCTGGTCGAGTTGACACTGCACTCTGAGAACTCGTGGTCATCTTGGCTGGTTTGACATTCTGAGATCAGAAACTCCAGATTCGTGGGGGTCCTGGCAACCGCCTTCATGGACAGTATGTTTCTGAGACAAGTTCGCAAAATCTGATGAACTCCTCTCTCCAGGTAACAGATTTTTCTGTCTCTTTTCTGGATTTGGGAAATTTCGAACTTAACCCCTGATCCTTGGGCGCTCCACCAGATTAGGTCTAGATACTGGCTTACTTTATTTCCACAGGGTTTTCTATTGGTTTGACTTACATCCTCAGCTCTGGCATGTGTAGTTTTCTTTAAATATAATGGTAGTGTTCTAATTTTCAGCCAACCCCCTTCCATATGGTGTCAAAACACAGAGTCAGTACTCCTTCTACGGCAAGAGATAATGGGAGAGAATTTCACTGGAGTCCAACTGAGCACGCTAGCCTGTGGGGGCAGCCTTGACACAGGAACGAAGCCCTCTGGAAAAGGGTGCTTTTCAGCACACTTCCAGTGCCCTTCCAAACCAGCAGACATACTCAAAGAATGATCGGCGTGCATTTCTTCAAGTCTTCAAAGAGATGTCTTGGGACACATTAGCATGTACCCAGTGGGCCCCCATGACTCCAGAGCTGTGGAAAGGGAGACCTCTTCAAAGCATGCAAGGGGCGTAGGACGGAGGCTTCGATTCTTCTCTTCAATGTCCTCAAGAGATCATTCTTGACTTTGGATTATGAGTAAGGCAGAAGGCCAAGATAGGACTGATAAGCGCCAAGTCCGGCCTCTTGTTTCAAATCAAGTTTCAAGGTTGAATCAGCACGGCCTCCCAATCTACTTGAGTAGATGACAATGTTCTCCTCTCAGCGCTTGTCCCTCTATTATCGCTTCTTCCCAGTGATTCCTTTCTTATCCCTTGAATCAGCGTCTCTTTGATCTCTTCAAGTTTCTGTGCCTGGTTCCTGTTGGGAAAAGCTGTTTCTGGGTATCTCTCACTTCACTATCACAGCCTAGGCAAATACTCGCCCGGGAAACATGCGGGCCATCTTTGGTGACATGTTCACCGTGATGTCAGAAACACCCTCGGATTTTTCTAAGTTATCCTGACAACGTCCATGCACACAGTGTTTGAGAGCCATCTCATACCAGTCTGAAGACTCCATCTTTCCAGGTAGGATAGTTCTCCTTGTTCTGCATTTCTTATCAGTTTCTAAGATTCTCCTCGAACATTGAAATGTCTACTACCTTCCCTCCAGAGACCGGTTTCTTTCCTTTAAGATTATCCTGGGTTTTACCTCTTACCTTTTGTGGATATGGCCAAATGGGTGGATTTTCCACAGAGAAAGTCCTGGAGTCCCTCCCAAGTTCAATTTGCCCAGGCAATCCTCTGACTCGTGTGATCACCTGGCAGTCTGACAATTCCACCTTGTCGGGTCACAATTCTTCCTTCCTTCATCATTTGGGGACGTGTACCTGATACGTTCATAGATTGTAATATTCTCATGGTTCCTTTTCTGATGCGTATTGATAAGTTCTCCTCACAATTTCTACTTCTTTATGATCTCTGTGCCGACCAGACCATGAAATCTGGATTTCCCATTGCTATTAATCTGATCCCCACCCATGATGCTAGGCAGTGATGCCCGGGACGCCCAAGAGGAATGTGGGCACTTACTTGCTACACCACAGCGCCGGCCCTGAATTGAACATTTGGAGCAATCTTTTGCTGAACTTGGGAAGAAGCTGGCCTTTTTCGATCATTCATGAAGGTAATTAGTAGTGACCTCATAGAGGGTAACATTTTCCCTTGGTTCATGAGTTTAGCACGGAACACATTCTCTTTGTAGTATTCATCTTAATCTATTTGCAATGGTCGACCATTCTGTAGCATCATTAAGCATTTTGAGGAGCTTAACAATCCTCAGAAGTTCATCTCTCTAATCTCTGTCAGCATCAAAAGCTTTATGCTGCAAATATGCACGCCTTTTAGGATTTTTTCTTTCCCTCTGGGAACCACCAATCCAAAGGGAAGGCTGGTATCCAAAGCTAGAATGCTCAGTTTGGCAACAATGAAATTCTCTCCCCCATCCCTCGCCATAGAAGAGTATTGCTTATGGGCTTTGACACCATATGTGAGGAAGTTGACTGAAAATTAGAACATTACACTTATATTTAACGAAAAATAAACATGACAGAGATGACGATGTAAGTCGAACAACTAACGAATCCTACAGAAATAAAGTAAAGCAGCATCCAGACGTAGTCTACTGAAATGATCAAGGATCCAGGATCCACTTTGAGCGTCCCCAAATTCAGAAAAGAGACATAAAAATATCTTATCTGGAGATAGGAATCCATCAGATTTGTCTAATTTGTCTCGGAAACATTATGTCCATATGGTGGTTGCCAGGGCAACCTAGAATTTGGAGATTCTGATCTCAGAATGTCAAACCAGCAAAGATGACCTCGTGTTCTCAGTGCTCCATTGGACCTAGGCTGGATAGCAAAGATTCCTTTAAGTGAAGGATTGAAAGTCAAAGACAATACCCAAAAATCATGAAAGTGCTCACACGTCGGCCTAGAGAACATATGGTGACTAAAGAAATACAAAATTAATAACTTGAATGAAGGACAAGGGACTGATAAGCATACCTATGGGAGACAGCTGAGAAAGACTATGACAATTGATGTGGATTAAGGCTGCCCCAGCTCGAAAAGCCCAAGGTTATCTGGTGGACATGCAGAACTATATGACCCGTTGAATTTCTTTTGGTATGAATTAGAGGTGCCCCAGTGAGAGAAGCCCAGGTCATGCTCACCTACATGCCTATCTATGGGGCCAGTTTTGTATCTAGTGTTATATGACCACACAATAACAAGAACCCCTCTGAACTGAAATCATTTAATGACGTTTACATTATATTTTCTTTTTCCATTAAAAATAAGTCATGTACCCATGACTCATAAAATTAGCCCTTACCCTCAACTCAGGGCAGCAGCAGCAGCTCTTCGCGGCCCATGGGTTGTGTCCCCATGCATGCAGCTCTACACTGCCCATAGATCCTGTCCCCATGCAGCAACTCTTTACTGCCCATGGGTCCTGTCCCCTGTTATCCTGTAAAGTTCACTAAATAAAAGAGCACCACTACCAGACGTTGAGAGTCCAAGAAATCTTTCAACTCTTCAGCTCGCTGAGCCTGCATCATATCTTGTGTCCTGTATGGGCAACATGCTTCATCAGTTTTTGAGCTCGACTTCTGGTAAGTGCCCCTTTCTTCCTGGTGCCTCTCTCTTTTTCGAGGATGGATCTAAACTCACTTCTTCATCAGGAACTTTCTTGGTTAGCTCTATGAATCGATGTTTGTTGCCCATGGCTACTCTATGGGGCAAATCATGGCATTCAGCTTGAAGAGAATCAGTAGCTTAAGCCTCAGGGTGATGTAGCATGAATTGATCCATTCCTTCCTGAGTCTATCTCTAATATATAAATATTACCTGGGCATGCATAGGCCACTTAAGTCATTAGGATGGTTGGCAATCTGCAAGACTCCGGTGGAAGGTTTCTTCTCCTAAGGCTGGATTGGGATACCTCCCATGGCACCTGACCAGGCTCTGAACTGTGCCAATGTCCCAATCAGGAATCGAGTTCAAGGAAACTACCAAAGTCTAACCTTTGCTTGAGTATGGGAAACCCTTCTTCAGAGAATGACTCCAACATGCAATTGGGTAGAATGTCCCTCAGAGCGGCGGAAAATTCGTCGCACTTTTTCTCCATTATGTTCTCTCTTAAACTTCTCCTTTTGTCTCGGGGACCATTCACCAGGCACCTATTACTGCCAGGCAGAATAGGAAAGATGTTCACCAGCCACCTGTTACTGCAAGGCATCCGAGGGAAGGTATACAAGGGATGCAATGCTGGCAGACACCCCCGCCAGCCCTTGCTATAGGAACCCCACAGTAGGAACAACAGGTGGGATGCTGCCGTAGGTTCAGGGGGCATTTTCAAGGTAATGGACGTGTCTCTTTCATCTTTGTTAGAGATACAATGGCCATTTTCGTCTCCTTTTGAGCTTTGCAACCGGGAAACAAAGAAATCTTTCAAAAGTCAAGTCCTCCAACACTGGGAGCCCCAACTTTGGCTTTCTGGGCCTGATCACCCTGGCGACCCCAAGTAGGGTACCCTCTGTTGGCGGTTGACTCATTGAGTATTTTAGTCACCTACTGAGTTGGCTATGAGGGTAGGAAATCTGTGATTTTTTTCTGTGAACAGTCGTGCTATGGTAGTGTGCCACAGCACGGGAACTGTTGTGTGACTCTTATCTTGAGAACCCTCTGAGCGGCCATGAGGGTGAGGTCTGGTGTCTTCTATTCCTTTCTTTGTTTTGGTCATCATCTCCTCTGTTGTCACCAAGTCGAGGTTAAGATCAGGCTGGACCTGATCAGAACCTGCACCTTCTGTGAAATCGAAAAATTTGAAAACATTTTTCAAGGGACTAAACTCTCAACCCGGGTACTTGGAGCCCTGGCCCCGAGTCAGTTGCAGACCTTTGTAGGCACTCCACCCTTCTCCACTCCACTGTCAGTCGCACACTGGCTTTACTGCCATGGGGAATGCCATAAGCATCCCCAGAGACTCACCACTCATGGTCATTCCAACTAATTAGAAACACTTTCAATTGTCTGGATTATGGCACAGAAACTGCAGCTGGGAGAAAGTTTGTGAGGTTTCTCTGTGCCTTTATGGTGCAGTTGGACAGGTAGATCAACCTAGAATGTCCTTCAAGTTACAGTCCAGTTTCTGAGAAATCAAGAGCAACCGTCCTTAGAAAGTCCTTGCAAGACTGGAAACAGTTCTAGAGGCAGCTCAGTTTCGACCTAGTTCCTTTATCATGAAAAGGATTATCATCCCCCCTCTCCAGGAACTACTATGTAGCCAATCACTCAGTCTTAAGACTCAAAAAAAAAAAAAAAAAAGAAAGGACGGGAAAGGATAAATGTCCATAATTGTGTCATTGCAAAAAGTATAGCATCTAGAGAGTCTTCTCCATAAGCCTTAGTAAAAAGGCTCAAAACAAAGTTTAGATTCATAACTGGTGAGCTTTATATTATTGTACCTGAGTCACGGCAGTAGCTTTTAAAACAATAGTTGTACAGTCTCTGTGTATGTGTGTCTATGTGTACGTTATACATGTGATATTTTTACCCCTGGATGGTAGGGCCAAAATTAAGATATGTTTAGTTGGCTGAAAGTAAGTGCTTTCATAAATTCTAAATGTAGTAGATATTAACTCAGTGCCTTTCAAAGTTAACATCATGTGAATTAACCTTTGGTAAATGAAAGTTTCTTTAAGTTTGTTGGTTTGATCGCAAATAGTCTTGTTGTCAGAGTTGTCAGTATTTGCATAGGATGCAGGCATTCAGCCTCGGTTTACTAGTGATATAAGTTCACGTTGTCTGTTAAATTTGTCAGCGAAATAATATATTTAAATGATGACCAGTTTTGTCTAATGCCTCATGAGGTTTCCGTAGGTAATCTGAACATAATTGTTGGAAACAAATGGTTTAAATACATAAAACTCATAAAAGTGAATACAATAACATTTATGGTCTCTATACTTGGGGGAAAAAAACAGCTTTAAAGTCTTTTGGTAACAATCTTGAATTTTGCCAAGTAAAGTTAATAAATATCTGAATATCTGGATCATTTTTGGATAGGATGAAACACTGAAACATTATTAATAAACATATCTAAGTTATCTACTTTAGGCTTCTTATGGAAGAGGCTAAAAGCGTGTGGGTGTATTAAAAAGCATGCCTTGTGTTTAGTTGTAAAGCGGCGTGTTTCTAAACTTAGAAAGAGTTTAGAATGCTGATATAAAAGACAATCCATAATTGTTTACCTTTTTAGTGTTTACTAGGTCTGTTAAGGGTTAAAGTTCTAATTACCTTATGGAATTAAACATACTGGAAACTACTAAGGAAAAGAGCTTTGTATTCAAGGAGGTTAAAATGGATGTTTTCAGTAAAAAGGTATAAAGAATGGAAATATTTTTGTTTGATGGGTTAAGAAAGATAAATTTGTCGTGATGTACTAGAAAGGAAAAAACAAAGACTTTGGGTCAAATTCTGAAAACAAAAAAGAAAGTTGTAGAAGGTTTGTGAAGGAGAAATTCTGAAAGGAATTTTATGCCTGGTCAAGTAGACTAAAGTAAGTTCAATTAAGTGCATGAGTTTGAAAGTTCAAAATAAGTAGGTGCAGAAATTCAAGTTTGGTTTTCTCTAAAAGGATACATTTTCTTGAACTTTTGATCTGCTCTTGGTAAAGAGGTCTTAAAAACTGTTCCTTTGAGTAAGTCTACGTAAGAGACAAATCTGTTTTGTGAAAATAATGACTGAGGTCACTCTTAAGATTTTTGACTCTGTTATAACTTTGAATAGATACCCGAGCATTGCTTCACAGCGAGTGTTGCTCTCTATTTGAACAAGCATTTGAAAAGCTTTTGATATGTTTTGACAAGATTCTCCCTGAAAAATATTCAAATGCTGAATGAAGGCTTTCTTTTGACCTGGTAGGCAGAAGAAAAATTACTCTGAGGATTTTTAGAGGGCCCCTGAGACTTCGCGAAGACATTTGCTCTCTCATCCTATAAGAAGGAAGATATTAAACTAATTAGGCTTACTTGGTCTATTAAATTACATGGGAAACATTGTGAAATAAGTGATGATAGACTTCCTTAGGTGGTATAAGATGGGTAAATGTTATTAATATAGGTGTCTTAAAATTATATAACATTCCTAAGAGTGTGATCTTTCCTGGTTAACAGTCATAACTCCAATTATTATCAGCAAGTGTTATATGTCACTGAAGTAGCCAAGTTTCTTTGTCAATTGCCCTTTTGAGTCCTTTGTCCATTTCCAGGTACTTGTTGTTTTACTCTGATGCTTTTTTCTTTTGCAAATATGCTTCATCTTCCCAGAAATTCCAGGAAAGTGTTCTGACACAAAGTTTCTAAATGACAGGTTTCTGATAAACTTTCAGATTGTAAAACTGAACGGAGTAAGAAATTACAGAATTCTAACAGCAGTTCATCGATCTGCTAACAGAAAACTCAGCTCAAGAATTGATTATACAGGACTGTGTGAACTGATGAGGATGGTTGTAATTTTTTAGAACTTCTGTTTGAAATATTGTTGAGTTTTGATGTGTTGTTTTGTTTTCTCATAATGAAGGAAAGCTTTTTCTCTTTTCCCTTATGCTAACAATGACCTACAGCCATTTGGTGAAATTATACCTTCATGAGCAAAACTGAAACATTTATCTTTTTCTCCCTACCTTATCCCTAAGGAATTTGGAAATGCTTTGTCACTGACTATCGTTATTTAGAGGCAATATTTGCATAAGTTCCATAAGAATCTGTTCTCCTTATAACAGGACACATTGGTTATACTACCAAGGCTTTGACTGGAATGTCATATTTGAAACATACAGGCTCAGATATGACAAGACAGCATTT
The DNA here is from genome assembly GCF_041296235.1 of Equus asinus. Taxonomy (NCBI): domain Eukaryota; kingdom Metazoa; phylum Chordata; class Mammalia; order Perissodactyla; family Equidae; genus Equus; species Equus asinus. The sequence goes on along the minus strand of NC_091815.1, from coordinate 4,765,065 downwards.
CAGGAACAAAGATTGGACTTTATGGAATACAGTCCCTAGGAAACATTGGCCTGGTACCTTGTTTACAGAGATTCTGGCAATCTTGCCCGGTCACTAAGGAAGCTTGCTTATCTGCCAGGTGCAAGGAACCTCCGAATATTTTGGTGGACCTCAAAGAGAACTGAACTCACATCTGTAGGTACTGCAGGCCAAATCTGATGGCAAGTCCTTGGCTTGGCTTTTCTGGCATCTAGAGGCCTTCACAGATCAATGTGAGATTACTCTCCCTGGGGCAGCCCCAATTCATACTAGAAAAATATCCACCAGGTCATGTAGTTTGGCATGTAGGCCAGGTCACCTTGGGCTTCTCTAGCTTGGGCAGCATTAATCCACATCATAAACCACCCCTGAACCCATTATGAGCGGAAATCTTTGGGGATATGAATGATGGTCAGTCTTCTGTAACTACTTCTGGCGGTACAAGGTCGTAGAGCTTCCCCAAAATGGGGCCATAGGTACAGGTAGGAAGTTCAGTGGACCAGAAGTCTTCACCGGTGGAGTTCAAGGGTGACAAGATGTACAGAGCCTCTGGAGACGAGAGAATCCTTTGACGAGAGGGGGTCCAGGAGGTGAAACATTTTTGACATGCTAAAGACAAACAACGAAAGAGACAACAAATTATAATAAGAAATACAAGCAGTATGTTTAACCCAATGAATAAGATTTTGAAGTACTGCAGAAACCTGGTCCTGACTAGGAGTTCAACCAGTCGTTTACAGTTAGGGTTGGTCAGACATGGATTTAATTTGGTGGCTGGGATAGGAAGCCAGAAATATTTTGATGGTAGTCAGGAATATAGACACAACATTGTTTTTATAATGACACTGGTGCCCCCTTGTGCTGCTGTCAAGACATCCAGTGCCATTTGGATTTGGAGGACTGCCTTACACACTTGGGATACTTCTAAATTGAGCAGCGAAATGCTATGTTGTCTATCATTTAATGCCTTCATAGTAAATTTGTTTAGGACTTCCGTGTGCAAGACGATATTTTCGATTCCTAATTGGGGAAGGAAAATTGCGGAAAGATGGTCATACCAGTGGAAGACAGAGCGGGTCCAGTGCTGTTGCAGGTTGGGTAGCTTAGCAGGAGGAGATATAGTAAATGTAGTTCTACCTTGCATCCAGACAAAGCCTAGGGTGCATCATCCAATCCATCCAGGTGGCAGCCAAGGTCATAAATTGGAGCCACATATCCACTGAGCACCGTTAGCGGCTAACCAATGCATTCTGGGCCGTCTATCCCAGTCAGTCCCAAACTAACCTGTATTTTTTTTTAAGGCTATGACATAAGAACACATATAAAGGGGATTTTTTCCCAAGGTCAGCTGCTATTAGGCCATGTATCACAGGTGTGGTTGGTTTCTTCCCAACAGAGAGCGGCCTTTTACTGAGTTGCCCACTAGTAGGAGTGAACCAAATATATTCATCACAAATTTGATATGGTCCATCCTGTGTGTATCGATAAGGTGGGGACTTTACTGTTGGAACTTGTTTTGTTTGATACACCTGTGACAAGGCAAATCTAGTTAGTATTTGGACAGTAGTATTGAAGGAAAATGTTTGATTGTGGCCAGGGAACTCCGAGGTGTCAGAGATAGATGGCCACAAGGAGACATTACGATTAGTAATAGATGAATCTTGCGGAAGAAAAGAGCTAGAATCTACTATCCATGAATGGCTACTATAGCTTCTACAGAAGCGTAATTTTTTGCTCTCTTAAATCATCCTCATTTTTACAAAAGATAGCCAAATTATGATTAACACGTTTGCAAATAAAGTGTAGTTTCAATACAACTTGCTCCAATTATTTACATAAGAGCAGAAAGAATCGGAATTGCTTATACAGGTTTTTAAAAATCTGCTTTGCTGGAATTTTTTCTGAGGAGTCTCAGATTGAACTGTGAAGGCCTCTAGAGGCCAGAAAAGCCAAGCCAAGGACTTGCCATCAGATTTGGCCTGAAGTACCTACAAATGTGAGTTCAGTTCACTTTGAGGTCACCCAAAATATTCAGAGGTTCCCTGCACCTGCCAGATAAGCAAGATTCCGTAGTGACCGGGCAAGATTGCCAGAATCTCTGTAAACAAGGTACCAGGCCCATGTTTCCAAGTGGCTGTATTCCAGAAAGTCCAATCTTTGTTCCTGAAATGCTGTCTTGTCATATCTGAGCCTGTATGTTTCAAATATGACATTCCAGTCAAAGCCTTGGTAACATAACCAATGTGTCCTGTTATAAGGAGAACAGATTCTTATGGAACTTATGCAAATATTGCCACGAAATCACAATACTCAGTAACAAAGGGTTTCCAAATTCCTTAGGGATAAGGTAGGGAGAAAAAGATAAATGTTTCAGTTTCGCTCATGAAGGTATAATTTCACCAAATGGCTGTAAGTCATAGTTAGCATAAGAGAAAAGAGAAAAAGCTTTCCTTCATTATGAGAAAACAAAACAACACATCAAAACTCAACAATATTACAAATAGAAGTCCTAAAAAATTACAATCATCCTTATCAGTTCACACAGCCCTGCATAATCAGTTCTTGGGCTGAATCTTCTGTTAGTAGATTGATCAACTTAGTTTCTGTTAGAATTCTGTAATTTCTTACTCCGTTCAGTTTTACAATCTGAAAGTTTATCAGAAGCCTGTCATTTAGAACCTTTTTGTCAGAACCCTTTCCAGGAATTTCTAGGAAGATGAAACATATTTGCAAAAGGAAAAAGAATCAGAGTAAAACAACAACTACCTGGAAATGGACAAAGGACTCAAAAGGGCAATTGACAAAGAAACTTGGCTACTTCTGTGACATATTAAACTTCCAGATAATAAGTGGACTTATGACTGATAACGAGGACAGATCAGAATTTTAGGAATGCTATATAGTTTTAAGACATCTATATTTATAACATTTACCCATCTAATAACACCTAAGAAAGTCTATCATTACTTATTTTACAATGATTCCCGTGCAATGTAATAGACCAAATAAGTCTAATTAGTTTAGTATTTTCCTCCTTATAGGAAGAGAGAGCAAATGTCTTTGAGAAGTCTCAAGGGCCCTCTGAAAATCCTCAGATTAATTTTTCTTCTTTCTACCAGGTCAAAAGATAGCCTTCATTTAGGATTTGAATATCTTTGAGGGAGAATCTTGTCAAAACATATCAAAAGCTTTTCAAATGCTTGTTCAAATGTGAAACAACACTCACTGTGAAATGTGCTCAGGTATCTATTCAAAGTGATAACAGAAAGAGTCAATAATATTAGGAGTGACCTAAGTCATTATATTCACAAAACAGGTTTGTCTCTTAGGTAGACTTACTCAAAGGAATAGCTTTCATAACCTCTTTATCAAGAGCAGATCAAAAGTTCAAGAAAATGTATCCTTTTAGAGAAAACCAAATTTGAATTTCTGCACCTACTTATTATTAACATTCAAACTCATTCACTTAATTGAACTTACTTTGGTCTTCTTGACCAGGCATAAAACTCCTTTCAGATTTTCTTCTTCACAAACCTTCTAAAACTGTCTTTTATGTTTTCAGAATTTCTCCCAAATTCTTTGTTTTTTCCTTTCTAGTACATCAGGAGGAATTTATCTTCCTTAACCAATCAAAAATATTTCCATTATTTATACCTTTTTTACTGAAAACGTTCATTTTAACTTCCTTGAATACAGAGCTCTTTTTCTTAGTAATTTCCTGTAGCTTTAATTACGTAGGTTAATTAGAACTTTTAACCCTTAACAGACCTACTAAACACTAAAAAGGAAAACAATTATGAATTGTCTTTTATATCAGCATTCTGAACACTTCATAAATTTAGAAACACGCCACTTTACAATAAAACACAAGGCATGGTTTTTAATACACCCACATGCTTTTAGCCTCTTCAAGAAGAAGCCAAAAGTAGATAACTTAGATGTGTTTATTAATAATGTTTCAGTGTTTCGTCCTATCCAGAAATGACCCAGATATTCAGATTTTTATCATTTAACTTAACTTGGCAAAACTCAAGATGGTTACCAAAAAGCATTTCGAAGCTGTTTTTCTTTCCCAAACTATACAGACCATAAAAGTTTTTGTACTCACTTTAATGAGTATTATCTACTTAAACCATTTGTTTCCATCAATTATGTTCAGATTACCTACTGAAACCTCATGAGGCCTTAGACAAAACTGGTCATCATTTAAAGCTATTACTTTGCTGACAAATTTTGCAGACAACGTGAACTTATATGACTAGTAAACCCAGGCTGAAGGCCTGCATCCCTATGCAAATACCGACATCCCTCACAACAAGACTATTTTGAATCAGACCAACAAACTTAAACAGTCTTTCATTTACCAAAGGTTAATTCACATGACATTAACTTTGAAAGGCACTGAGTTAATTTCTACTGCATTTAGCATTTATGTAAACACTTACTATAAGCCAACTAAACAGAGATCTTAATTTTGGTCATACCACCCAAGGCTGAAAATATCACATGTATAACCTACACATAGACACGCATACACAGAGACTGTACAACAACTGTTTTAAAAGCTACTGCCATGAATTGGTTACAATAATATAAAGCTCACCAGTTATGAAGGTAAACTTTGTTTTGAGCCTTTTTACAAATACTTGTGGAGAAGACCCTCGAGATGCTAGACTCTTTCAATGGCACATTTATGGCCATTTCTCCTTTCCCCTCCTTTCTTTTTTTCAGTCTTAAGAGTGAGTGTTGGGCTAGATAGTAGTTCCTGGAGAGGGGGGATGATAATCATTTTCATGATAAAGGAACCTAGTGGAATCTGAACTGCCTCTAGTGCTGTCTCTCCAGTCTTGCAAGGATTTTCTAAGGACAGTTGCTCTTGATTTCTCAGAAACTGGACTGTAACTTGAAGGATGTTCTAGGTTGATCTACCTGTCCAACTGCACCATAAAGGCACAGAGAAACCTCGCAAATTTTCTCCCAGCTGGAGTCTCTGGGGCATAACCCATACAATTGAAAGTGTTTCTAATTAGTTGGAATGACCCTGAGTGGTGACTCTCTGGGGATGCTTATGCCATTCCCCATGGCAGTAAAGCCAGTGTGCGACTGGCAGTGGACTGGAGAAGGCTGCAGTGGCTACAAACACCTGGAACTGGCTGGAGGCCGGGGCTCCCAGTACCCGGGTTGAGAGTTAAGGTCCTTGCAAAATATTTTCAAGTTGTTTGATTTTACAGAAGGTCCATGTTCTGGTCAGGTCCAGCCAGAACTTAACCTCGACTTGGTGACAACAGATGACATGATGAGCAAAACAGAGAAAGGAAAAGAAGACACCAGACCTCACCCTCATGGCTGCTCTCAGAGGGTTCTCAGGATAAGAGTCACACAACAGTTCCTGTGCTGTGGCACACTACCGTAGCCCGACAGTTCTCAGAATAAATCACAGGTCTCCTACCCTCATAGCCAACTCAGTAGGTGAATAAACTACTCAATGAGTCAACCGCCAAGAGAGGGCACCCTACTTAGGGTCGCTGGGGTGATCAGTCCCAGAAAGCCAAATTTGCGGCTCCAGTGGTGGAGGCCTTGATTCTCGAAAGATTCGTTTGTTTACCCAGTTGCAAAGTTCAAAAGGAGATGAAAATGGCCATTGTAACTCTAACAAAGATGAAAGAGACATGTCCATTACCTTGAAGATCACCCCTGACCCTATTACAGCATCCTACATGTGGTTCCTACTGTGGGGTTCCTATACCAAGGAGTGATGGGCGTGGCCCCCAGCATTGCATCCCTTGTGTACCTTCCGTGGTATGCCTGGCAGTAACAGGTGCCTGGTGAACATCTTTCCTATTCTGCCTGGCAGTAATAGGTGCCTGTTGAATGGTCCCCAAGAGAAAAGGAGAAGTTTAAGAGAGAACAGGATGGAGAAAAATAGTGTAGAATTTTCCACCGACCTGGGGGACATTCTACCCAATTGCGTGTTGGAGCCATTCTCTGAAGAAGGGTTTCCCATATGCAACCAAAGGTTAGACTTTGGTAGTTTCCTTGAACTGTAGTCCCGATTGAGACATTCACACAGTTCAGAGCATGGTGAGGTGCCATGGGAGGTATCCCAATCCAGCCTTAGGAAAAGAAACCTTCCAGGGTAGTCTTGCAGATTGCCGGCCATCCTAAGGACTTAAGTGGCCAACCCGTGCCCACCTAAAATTTGTATATTAGAGATAGAGTCAGGAAGGAATGGGGTAATTCACTCTACATCGCCCTTAGGCTTAAGGTACTGATTCTCTTCAAGCTGAATGCCATGATTTGCCCCATAGAGTAGCCATGGGCAGCAAACGTGGATTCAAGTAGCTATCCAAGAAAGTTCCTGATGGAGAAGTGAATTTAGATCCATCCTTGAAAAAGAGAGATGCACAACGAAGAAAAGGGCACTTACCAGAAGTCGAGCTCACAAACCTATGAAGCAAGTTTTTGATATGGGCCACAAGATATGATATGGGCTTGGTGAGCTGAAGAGTCGAAAGAAAGATTTCTTGGACTCTCAAATTCTGGAAGTGGTGCTCTTTTATTTATAAAATGGTACAGGACAACATGGCGACTGGACCCATGGGCAGTAAATAGTTGCTGCATGGGGACAGGACATATGGGCAGTGAAGAGCTGCTGCTGCTGCTGCATGGGGAAAGGTTCCATGGGCAGTCAGAGGTCCTGCTGCTGCCCTGAGTTGAAGGTAAGGGCTAATTTTATAATGCATTGGTACGCTACATTTTTACTGGAAAAAGAAAAGATGATGTTAAAAGTCATTAAATGATTTCAGTTCAGATGGGGTCTGGTTATTGTGTGGTCATATAGCAGTAAATACCAATCTGGCCATATAGATAGGCATGTAGGTGAGCATGAAATGGGCTTCTATCACTGGGACACCTCTAATTCATACCAAAAAAAACCACAAAAAAACTCACCGGGTCATGTAGTTTGGTATGTAGGCCAGGTAACCTTGGGCTTTCGAGCTGGGGCAGCCTTAATCCACATCATTCATCATGGTCTTTCACAGCTATCTCCCATAGATATTCTTATCAGTCTTTTCTCCTCCATTCCAAGTTATGAATGTTGTATTTCCTTATTCACCATATGTTCTGTAGGGGTCCAGATTTACGGCCTAAAACTTTGGATGCTGAAAGAGATTAGAGAAGATGAACTTTCAAGGATTGGTAAACACCTCAAAATGCTTAATGATGCTACAGAAAGGAAGAACATTACAAAGAGTTGAAGAAGATCATTACCAAGAGAACAGGTTCCGTGCTAAACTCAGGAGCCAAAAGAAAAGGTTACACTCCACAATGTTACTACTAATTACCGTTACAAATAACCAAAGCAGGCCAACATCATCCCTAGTTCAGGCAAAAGTTTGATCCAAAAGTCGATTTCAGTGCCGGCCCTGCGGTGTACTGGGTATGTGCCAACGTCCCGCCTGGGCGGCCAGGGCTTCATTGGTTAGCACCACGGGTGTGGATCAGATTAGTAGCATTAGCAAATATAGATTTCACGGTATGGTGCAGACAGACATCCTAAAGAAATCGAAATTTTGAAGAGATGTTATGAGTACACACCAGAAAAAGAACCATGGGAATATTACAATCTATGAATGCATGAGGAACACTTCCCCAAATAATGAAGGAAGGAAAACATGTGACCTGCCAAAGTGGAATTGTCAGACTGCTAGGAGATGACACGATCATTGCGCATCAGAGGATTGCCTGGGAAAAGTCATCTTCGGAGAGCCTCCGGGACTTTCTCTTGGGAAAGTCCACCCATTTGGCCTCATCCGCAAAAGATAAGAGAGAAAACCCAGATTAATCCGAAAGGAAAGAAACCAGTGTCTAGAGGGAAGGTAGCAGACCTTTTCAAGATCGAGGAAAAAGTTAGAAACCAATAATAAATACATAATGACGAAAACTATCCTACCTGGAAAGGTGGAGTAATCAGACTGGGATGAGATGGTTCTGAAGAACTGTGTGCATGGAGGTCTTCAGGACAACTTTGAATTCTGAGGGTGTTTATGACATCACAGTGAATATATCACCCAAGATGGCCACAGGTTTCCAGCCCGAGGATTGGCATAGGCTAGGATATTCAAGTGAGGGATACTCAGAAACAGCTTTTGCCCACAGAAACAGGGCACAGTAACTTGAAGAGATCAAAGATACGCTAATTCAAGGGATAAGACAGGAATCATTGGGGAGAAGCCATAATAGAGGGACAAGCACTGAGAGGAGAACATTGCCATCTCCTCACGTCGAAGAGGAGGCCGTTCTGATTCAAGCTTGAAGCTTGATTTGAAACAAGAGGCTGGAACTATGAGACCTATGTTGTCCTGCCTCACTCATAATCCAAAGTCAAGAATGATCTCTTGAGGTCATTGTAGAGAAGAATCAAGGCTGCCGTCCTAGGCCACTAGCATTTTTTAAAGAGAAGTCTCACTTTCCATAGCTCTGGCATCACGGGTGCCCACTGGCTACATGCTAATGTGTCACAAGACACCTCTTTGAAGCCTGGAAGGAATGGACAACTGTCATGCTTGGGGTATGTCTCTTGGTTGGAAGGACTCTAGAAGTGGCTCAGAAGCACCCTTTTGCAGAGGGGGTCATTCCTTGGTGAATGCTGCACTCCAAGGTTAGAATCCTAGGTTGGGATCAATGAGATTCTCTCCCCCTTCTCTTGCCGTAGAAGGAGTATTGATTATGTGTTTCAACACCACATGTAACGATGTTGGCTGAAAATTAGAACATTATCATTATATTTAAAGAAAAATAAACACGCCACAGGTGAGGATATAAATCAAACAAATAACAAACCCTGTGGAAACAAAGTAAGCCAGTATCTAGACATAATCTAGCAGAGCATTCAAGGATCAGGGGTGAAGTTCGAACTTTCCAAATTCAGAAATAGAAGGATCTCTCACCTGGAAAGAGAAATTCATCAGATTCGTCTAATTTGTTGCGGAACCATTGTGTCCGTGAAGATGGTTGCCAGGACAACCTCAAATCTGGAGTTTCTGATCTCAGAATCTCTAACCAAGGAAGATGCCCACATGTTCTCAGTGCTCTGTGTCACCTCGGCCAGGATAGCACAGATTCCTTCAAGTGACCGATGGAAATTCAAAGACAACACCCACCAATCACAAAAGCACTCGCACAACAGCCAACAGAACATATCGTGATCAAAGAAATGCAAAATTTACAACTTGGAATGAAAAGGGAACACACTGATAAGCATATCGAAGGGAGATAGCTTAGCAATACCATGATGATTAGCCTATGGAAAAGAAAAAAAGGTCCCAGAAAATGTAAGGCAAACAGAAATCACAACTGAATAATCCACAGTGAAAGACGGCCGTGTTTAGACAGATTCTGCTTAAACGTTTGAAAGTCAGAAAAGTCACAACCCCAAAACCTGCAGTGAAGGTCAAACCTGGGCTAAATGGAATGGGTGAGTTCTGAGACTGTTCCAAGCGGGCTCTGAAACCTTGTGTCCATGAAGCTTGCTGGCACAGCACAGACACAATTCTCAGAAATCCTATGACATCACAGTGGACCAGGAAAACAACATGGCTTCATCTACACAGGGCCAGAGCTGGGCTCCAGTAGCATATTGAAGTCACATTCCAAAACAGCAGGTTGCCAATGGAACATGAAAGGGGCTGGCCACTGCTGAAGCTGTGAAGTCCGTGCCTTCAGGGTCAGCAGGCCGTGGTCGTCCATTTGTGCTCTTGGGGTTGAGCCTCCTCACCGCTGGTACAGCCATCCTGGGAGAGTCCTGGGAGGTAGTGTAGAGGCAGATGGGAAGTGACGTTAGACAGTGCCACTCTTGCTCAGCAAATACAGCAGCACGACCAGCAGATGTGAGCACTGCCATAAACTTCTGCCAAAACAGAACCAATTAAAAGTTGCAAAGAATAGAAAAACTGAGCCTCAAAAAAAGAAGCATGTCACTAAGAATAATAAGATATCTAGGACTAACCTTCACTAAACAGGTGGAAGCATTGTAAACCGATACTAGCATAGCGTTGGCTAAAGAAATTCCAGAAGACACAACGAAACGGAAGACTATTCCGTGCTGTTTGAATGGAAGAACTAACACACTTGAAACGTCCATAGCGGATAGAGGAATCTGTGGATTCCAAGCAGTCCCAGTCAAAGTTGCAGTGATCTTTCCCACAGAAATAGAAGAGAGAATAATACAGTCTCTATCCAGAAGGAAAGGACCCTGAATACCCAAAGGAATCCTGAAGAAAATGAACAAAGCAGGACGTATCACGCTTTCTGATTTCCACATATAGGACGAAGTGCTAGGAACCTAAACTGCACAGTGTGGGCCCAAAAACAGGCACACAATTCCATGGAACAGAATCGAGAGCCCAGAGGTCAACTCTCGCATATATGCACATGCCATACATGCACAACACAATTTCAACCAGGGAACCAAGAGTACACAGAGGAGTAAGGAGAGTCTCGACAAGAAACGGTGCTGGGAAGACTGCACAGACAAATGTAACACAATGAGAGTAGAGCATGATGTTACACTAGTCACACACACCACCTCGAAACGGATTAAAGACTTGAATGGAAGACTTGAAACCGTGAGACTTCTAGGAGAAAACCTAGGCAGCATGCTCGTTGCCATCTGTCTTAGCAGCCTATTTGGAAGAAGCGTGTGTGACAGGAATGGGCAACAAAGGAAACAGGCAGATGGGAAGCGACGTTAGACTGGGCCAGTCTTCCTCAGCAAATACAGCAGCATTGCCAGCAGATGTGAGCACAGCAGTAAACATCTGCCTAAATAAAACTAATCAAAAGTTGCAAAGGATAGAGAAACTGAACCTCAAAAAAAAAAAAGCATGCTAGTAGGAAGAACAAAGTATCTAGGAATAAGCTGTGCCAAACAGGTGAAAGCTATGTAAACCGAGAAGTAGCAAAGCTTTGGGGAAAGAAATTCCACAAGATACAAGGAAACGGAAGGGCATCAGTGCGCATGGAATGGAAGATAACGAAGGAAGAATGAAGTATCATCACAATGATACCTTTCTTATCCCTGGAATCAGCATCTCTTTGATCTCTTCAAGTTTCTGTGCCAGGTTTCTGTTTTGAAAAGCTGTTTCTGGGTATCTCTCACTTGAGTATCCCAGCCTAAGCCAATCCTGGTACTGTAAACATGCAGCCATCTGGGGTGACACGTTCACTGTAATGTCATAAACACTCTCAGAATTCAAAGTTGTCCTGACAAGCTCCATGCACACAGAGTTTCAGAGCCGGCTCCTCCCAGCCTGACTATTCCCCCTTTCCAGGAAGGATAGTTTTCCTTATTCTGGATGTGTTGTCGGTTTTCAAGTTTGTCCTCTAACTTGCAAAGGTCTACTATATTCCCACAGACACCGGTTTCTTTCCTTTAAGATTATCCTGGGTTTTATCGCATATCGTTTGTGGATATTGCCAAATGGGTGGACTTTCCCCAGAGAAAGTCCTGGACTCCCTCCCAAGTTGACGTTGCCCAGGAAATCCTGTGATGCACAATGATCGTGTGATCTCATGGCAGTCTGACAATTCCACCTTGGTGGGTCACATATTTTCCTTCCTTCATGATTTGGGAAAGCGTACCAGATGCGTTCATAGACTCTAATATACTCATGGTTCTTTTTCTGGTGAGTTTTGATAAGGTCTCCTCACAATTACTACTTCTTTATGATCTCTGTGCCAACCCTACCTTGAAATCGGGATTTCCTAATGCTAGAAATCTGATCTGTACCCATGATGCTAGCCCCTGAAGCCCAGGCCACACAAGAGGATGTTGGGCACTTACCTCCTGCACCACAGGGCCGGCAATGAATTAGACTTCTGCACCAACCTTTGGCCTGAACTTGGGAAGATGTTGGCCTGCTTCAATCATTCGTGAAGGGAATCTGTAGGAACAACATGGAAGGTATTATTTTCCATTGGTTCATGAGTTTAGCACGGAACATGTTCTCTTGCTAGTATTCCGCTTCATCACTTTGCAAAGGTCTACCTTTCTGTAGCATCATTAAGCACTTTGAGGTGATTACCAATCCTTGGAAGTTCATCCTCTCTGATCTCTTTCAGCCTATAAAGCTTTAGGCCGTAAGTCTGCACCCCTTTTTGGAGTTTTGATTTTATGTGGATTGATTGCCGTAACCCTGCATTCTAACATGCTATAGCTTTCAGATCTACATCCTCATAGATTTAGACTTCTGAGTAGGTTACATCATCTTCACCACCGTAAGGCTAATTACAGGCTCTCACGATACTTGTGCCTAATCAACTCTTTCTCCCTCTGGCCCTCGCCTACTTTTCCTCTGGGAACTACCAATCCCATGTCACATGCTACCTGTTTGTTGGTCCGTTTTTCCTCTTCTCCTGTACGTGAGATCCTGTGGTATTTGACCTTACCCCGGCGATTGTTTCAGTTCTTCTAGTACCCTCAGGAGCCATTCTGGTGGTCACAAATGGCTGGACTGCATCTCTTCCGACAGCTGAATGCTATGCCACTGTGTGGCTATAGCCTATGTTCCTTCTCCATTCGTCCCTTGATGGGCATCAGGGAGGCTTCCAAGTCTTGGATATCGGGAGTAAGGCTGTGGTGAACACAGCAGTGCACGGATCTCTGTGCATTACTGTTTCCATGATCTTTGGATATATACGTCACAGAGGAATAGCTGGATCATATGCTAGGTGGATTCTGAAACATTCTGAATTTTCACTCCTTTGTGTAGTGGCTGCATCGGCTCAAACTCCCACCTCCAGTACAGGAGGTTTCCCTTCTCTCCACCTCCTCTCTGAAACTTGTTGTTTCGTGTCTTCACCCTTATAGCCATTCTGACCACTGTGAGCTGCTATCTCATTGCACTTCGGATTTGCATTGGCCTCAGACTTAATGATGAGGAACATGTTTTCATACAGCCTGTTGGCCATCTTTCTATCTTCCTGGGAGAAATGTGTGTTTCCATCTTTTGCCCAGGTTTTGTTGGGTTCATTGTTTTTTTTCCTGTGGAGATGTATGAGTTCACTGGATCTTATGGCTGTTCACCCCTTCTCCGATGTCTGTTCTGCAAACATCCTGTCGCAGTTGTGCTGTCTTTGCATTGAGTCGATGGAGTCGTTGGCCGGGTAGAAGCTTCTGCGTTGGATGGAGTCACGCTTGTTTCTTGTTTCTTTTGTTGCCCTTACCCAGTCACACATGCTTCTTCCAAGTAGGCGGCTATGCCAGATGGCAAAGAGCAAGCTGCCTGCATTTTCCCACATAAGTTTCACGGTTTCAAGTCTTCCATTCAAAGCTTTAATCCATTTCAATGTGGTATGTGTGCCTGGTGTAACATCATGGTCTAGTCTCATTGTGCCACTTGTGGCTCTGAAGTCTTCCCAGCACTGTTTCTTTTCGAGACTCTCCTTTCTCTGCTGTCTCCTCTTGGCTCCCGTGTCGAAAATGGGCTGCCCATATATGTGGCAGTTGACTGCTGGGCTCAATTCTGTTCCATGGGTCTGTGTGCCTATTTTGGGGGAAAGGGTGTGCTGTACCGGTACCTAGCGCTTTGTCCTATATTTGGCAATCAGAAAGTGTGATACATGCTGCTTTGTTCGTTTTCCTCAGGATTCCTCTTCCTATGCAGGGTCCTTTGTTGCCACATAGAAACTTTAGTATTCTCTCTTCTATTTCTGTGGGAAAGATTGCTGCAACTTTGACTGGGACGACATGGAATGCAGACATTGCTTTTTGCGGTATGGATGCTTAAAGTGTGTTCGTTCTTCCATTCAAAGAACATGGAATAGACTTCCGTTTCCTTGTGTCTTGTGTAATTTCTTTGCCCAAAGCTTTGCTAGATGTCGGTAGACATAGCTTTCTCCTGTTTGGCCAATGTTATTCCTAGATGTTTTTTTCTTTTTACTGGCATGCTTTCTTTTTTGCTGTTCCTATTTTCTATTCTTAGCAACATTTAATTGGTTTGTTTTGGCAGAAGTTTATGGCTGTGCTCACATCTGCTGGCCATGCTGCTGTCTTTGCTGAGCAAGAGTAGCGTGGTATAACGTTGCTTCCCATATGCCTCTACACTGGGTCGCACGCCTGGCCCAGAACGGCTGGATGAGCGGTGAGGAGGCTCACCCCCAGGATTCCACGTGGCCGACCCTGGGTTGCCGACTCAGAACACAGGGACTTCACGGCTGCCCCACTGGCTGGCCCCTTTCGTGTTCCATTGGCAACCTGCAGTTGAGTGGAAGGTACTTTAACATGTTACTTGAGCCCAACTCTGGCCCTGTGTAGATGAGGCCAGCTTCTTTTTCTGGACCACTGTGATGTCGGAGTATTTGTCAGAATCGTGTCTCTTTTCCAATCAGGCTTCGGGGACACAGGGTTTCAGAGCCCGCGTGGAGCAGTCTCAGAACTCACCCTTCCCAGTTAGCCCAGGTTTGACCTTCAATGCAAGTTTTGGGGTTGTGACTTTCTCGGACTTTCAAACGTTCAAGCAGACCCTAACTAGACACTGAAGTCATTCACTGTGGATTATTGAGGTGTGATTTCTCTTTGCCTTCCATTTTCTGGGAGCTTGCTTTCTTTTCCATAGTCTAATCGTCATGGTTCTGAGCTATCTCCCTTCGATATGCTTATCAGTGTGTTCTCCTTCATTTCAAGTTAGGAGTTTGGTATTTCTTTAATCACCATAGGTTCTGTAGGCTGATGTGTGAGTGCTTTCATTACTGTTGGGTGTTGTCTTTGAATTTCCATCGGTCATTTGAAGGAATCTTTGCCATCCTAGCCTAGATCCACCTGAGCACTGAGTAAACGTGGTCATCTTGGTTGGTTCGATATTGTGAGATCAGAAACGCCATGTTTGAGGTTGTCCTGGAAACCACCTTCCCAGACACAATGGTTCCGAGACAAATTAGATGAATCTGATGGATTCCTCTCTCCAGCTGAGAGATCCTTTGGAAAGTTCAGAACTTCACACCTGATCCTTGAACGCTCCACTAGATTACGTCTAGATACTGGCTTACTTTATTTCCACAGGTTTTGTTATTTGTTTAATTTACCTCCTCAGCTGTGGCATGTTTATATTCCTTTAAATAGAATGGTAATGTTCTAAGTTTCAGCAAACATCGTTATGTGCGGTGTAAAACACCTAATCAATACTCCTTCTATGGCAAGAGATGGGGGAGAGAATCTCATTGTTCTCAACTGAGCACTCTAGACTTGGAGGACAGCCTTCACACAGTAACAAAGCTTTCTGCAAAAGGGTGCTTTTGCGCACTCTTCCTGAGTCCTTCCAAACCAAGAGACATACCCCAAGCATGACAGGGGCCCATTCCTTCCAGGCTTCAAAGAGATGCCTAGTGACACATTATCATGTACCCAGTGGGTGTCTATGACGCCAGATCTATGGAAAGTGAGACTTCTCTTCACAGAATACTAGGGACCTAGGACCGAGGCCTCTATTCTTCTCTTCAATGTCTTCAAGAGATCATTCTTGACTTTGGATTATGAGTAAGGCAGAAGGCCAACATAGGTCTGATAAGCCCAAGGTCCGGCCTCTTGTTTCAAGTCAAGTTTCAAGCTTGAATCAGCATGGCCTCCCCATCGACTTGAGGAGATGGCAATGTTCTCCTCTCAGTGCTTGTCCCTCTGTTATCACTGCTTCCCAATGATTCCTTTCTTATCCATTGAATTAGCGTCTCTTGCATCTCTTCACGTTTCTGCGCCCAGATTCTGTTTGCAAAAGCTGTATCTGGGTATCTGTCACTTGAGTATCCAAGCCTAGGCCAATCCTCGGGCTGGAGACCTGCGGCCATCTTGGGTGACATGTTTATCGTGATGTCATAAACACCCTCAGAATTCTAAGCTGTCCTGAAAACCTCCATGCACACAGTTCTTCACGACCATCTCATACCAGTCTGACTACTTCCCTTTCCAGGTAGGATAGTTTTCCTTGTTCTGGATTCTGTGTCTGTTTATAACTTTATCCTCGAACTTTGAAAGGTCTACTACAATCCCGCTGGACACCAGTTTCTTTCCTTTCAGATTATCCTGGGTTTTATCTCTTATCTTTTGTGGATGAGTCCAAATGGGTGGACTTTCCCCAGAGAAAGCCCTGGAGTCCCTCCCGAGATTGACTTTCCTGGTCAATCCTCTGATGCATAATGATCGTGTCATCTCCATTTCCACCTTGGCAGGTCACATGTTTTCCTTCCTTCATCATTTGGGGAAGTGTTCCTGATGCGTTCATAGATTGCAATATTCCCATGGTTCTTACTCTGATGTGTATTCATAACGTCTCTTCACAATTTCGACTTCTTTAGGATGTCTGTCTGCACCATACCGTGAAATCTATATTTGCTAATGCTACTAATCTGATCCGCACCCGTGATGCTCGCCAATGAAGCCTGTACCAGTACACCACAGGGCCGGCACTGAATTGGATTCTTGGACCAACATTTTGCCTGAACTGGGGAAGATGTTGTCCTGCTTTGATTATTTGTAAAGGTAATTAGTAGTAACATCATGGACGGTAACGTTTTCCTTTGGATCCTGAGTTTAGCACGGAACATGTTCTCTTGGTAGAGTTGTTCTTCATCTCTTTGCCAATGTCTACCTTTCTGTAGCATTATTAAGCACTTGGAGGTGATTATCAATGCTTGGAAGTTCATCTTCTCTAATCTCTTTCAGACTCCAAAGCTTTAGGCCATAAACCTGCTTGCCTTTTTGTAGTTTTGATTTTACATGAATTGATTGCCATAACCCTGCATTATAACACCCTATTGTTTTCAGATTTACAACCTCCTAGATTTAGACTTCTTTGTATGGTACATCATCTTCACCACCGTAAGCCTATTGACATGCCCATACCACACACTGGTGCCTAATCAACTCTTTCTTCCACTGTCTTCTGCCACCGATTCCCTCTGGGAACCACCAATCCCTTGTCATGTGCTACCGGTTTGTTTCTCCTTATTTTACTCTTCTCCTTGTAAGTGAGATGCTACGGTATTTGACTTTCTCCCTGGGGCTTCTTTCAGTTCCCCTCATACCCTCAGGAGCCATTCTGGTGTCACAAATGGCTGGACTGCACCCTTTCTTGCAGCTGAGTGCTATCCCATTGTGCGGCTATAGCCAATCTTCCTTCTCCATTCGTCCCTTGATGGGCCCCAGGGCGATATCCAAGTCCTGGACATCAGGATTAAGGCTGTGGTGAACACAGCGGTGCAGGGATTCCTATGCGTTGGTGTTTCCAAGTTCTTCGGATAAATACGACGCAGAGGAATAGCTGGATCATATGGTAGATGGATTCTGAAATTTCTGTGGAAATTCCACACCGCTTTGCATAGTTCCCGCACCGGCTTACACTCCCACCAACGGTGCAGGAGGCTTCCCTTCTCTCCACCTCCTCTCCGACACTTGTTGTTTCCTGTCTTGTTCCTTATGGGCATTCTGACCACAATGTGCTGTTATCTCATTGCCATTTGGATTTGCATTGGCCTTAGTCGTAATGATTATGAACATGTGTTCATACAGCTGTTGGCCATCTTTCTATCTTATTTGGTAAAACTCTGTTTCCATCTTTTGCCCAGGTTTTAATGGGCTTGTTTTTTCTCTTGTGTTGGCATGTGTGGTCGTTGGCTCTTTTGGCTATTCAGTCCTTCTCCGATGTGTGGTTTGAAACATCCACTCGCAGTTGTTGTGCTGTCTTTGCATTGAGTGGATGGTTTCCTCAGCTGGGCAGAAGCTTCTGCGTTGGATGCAATCCCATTTGTTTCTTGTTTCGTGTGTTGCCCTTGCCCAGTCACACATGCTTCTTCCAAATAGGCGGCGATGCCACATGGCCATGAGCAAGGTGCCTGGTTTTCTACTAGAAGTTTCAGGGTTTCAAGTCTTTCGTTCAAGGCTTTAATCCATTTCGAGGTGGTATGTGTGCCTGATGTAACATCATGGTCTACTCTCATTGCGTCACATATGGCTGTGCAGTTTTCCAGCACCTTTTCTTCTTGAGACTCTCCTTTCTCCACTGATCCTCTTGCCTTCCTCATTGCAAATGGGCTGTCCGTATATGTGTGAGTTGACCTCTGGGCTCTCGATTCTTTTCCGTTGATCTCTGTGTCTGTTTTTGAGACCAGACTGTGCCATTTCGGTACGTAGCACTTCGTTCTACATGTTGAAATCAGTACATGTGATATGTCCTGCTTTGTTCCTTTTCCTCAGGATTCCTTTGGGTATTCAGGGTCCCTTGTTGCTGCATAGAGAATTAAGGATTCTCTCATATTTCTGTGGGAAAGATTCTGCAACTTTGACTGGGATTGCATGGAATCCAGAGATTGCTTTATCCGTTATGGAGGTTTCAAGTATTTTAGATCCTACATTCCTATAGCACGGAATACCCTTCCATTTGCTTGTGTCTTCTGGAATTTCTTTCCCCAAAGTTTTGCTAGTTTTCGATTTCCATAGCTTGCACCTGTTTGGCTAAGCTTATTTCTGGAGATCTTATTCTTTTTTTGCTGAGGTTCGGTTTTTCTGTTCTTTTCAAGTTTTCATTAGTTTTGTTTCGGCTGATGTTTATGGCTGTGCTCAGATCTGCTGTCGATGTTGCTGTATTTACTGAGGAATACTGACGCTGTCTGACGTTGCTTCCCAGCTGCCCCTACACTACCTCCCATGCCTCCCCGAGAATGGCTGGACCAGCTGTGATGCGGTTCACCCCAAGGATTCCGCACGGCCAGCCCCGGGATGCCGACCCAGAATGTGCAGACTTCACCACTGCACCACGGGCCGGCACCTTTCATGTTCCATTGGCAACCTGCAGTTGAGTGGAATGGGACTTGAATATGCTACTTGAGCCCAACTCAGGCACTGTGTAGATGAGGCCAGTTTGTTTTTCTTCTCCACTGTGATGTCAGAGGATTTGTCAGAATTGTGTCTCTGCTGTCCCTGCAAACTTCATGCACACAGGCTTACAGAGCCTGATTTTAGCAGTCTCATAACTCACCCTTACCAGTTACCCTAGGTTTGACCTTCACTTGGGTTTTTGGGATTGTGACTTACTCTGACTTTCGAACGTTCAGAGTATGTCTAAAACTGACATCTTTCTTTATGTATTATTCATGGGTGATTTCTGTGTTCCTTCCATTTTCTGGGACCGTTTTTTATTTTCCGTGGTAGAATTGTTGATATGGGCTCAGCGAGCTGAAGACTCGAATGAAAGATTGCTTGGACTCTCAAGATCCTGCATTGGTGTTCTTTTATTGAGAGAACAGTACAGGCTAGCATGGGGACAGGACACATTAGCAGTGAAGAGCTACTGCTGCTGCTGCCTGGGGACAGGACCCATGGCTGGTCAGAGCTATTGCTGCTGCCCTGACTAGAGGGTTAGGGCTAATTTCATAAGGCATGGGTATATGACTTATTTTTACTCTAAAAAGAAATAATGATGTAAAATGTCTTTAAATGATTTCAGTACAGATGGAGTCTGGACATTGTGTTGTCATATTTTTAGATAAGAATCTGGCCATATAGATCAGCATGTAGGTGAGAATGCCCTGGGCTTCTCGCCCTGGGGCAGCCCTAATTCCTACCATAAAAAAATCCACTGGGTCATATAGTTTGGCATGTAGTCCAGGTCACCTTCAGCTTCCCTAGCTGGGGCAGCCCTGATCCACATCATAAAACCTCCCTGAACCTATTTGGACTGGAAATCTTTGGGGATATGGATGATGGTCAGTCTTCTGTGACTACTTCTGGCTGTACAGGGTCGTATAGCTGTCCCTAAATGGGGCCATAGGTACACTTAGGCAGATTAGTGGACCAGAAGGCTTGCCCCATTGAGTTCAAGCATGACAAGTTATACAGATCCTCTGGAGATGAGAGAGTCATTGACAAGAGGTGTTCCAGGAAGTGAAACATTTTTGACATGCATAAGACAAACAATGAAACAGACAACAAAATATCATAAGAAATACAAGCAGTGTGTTTAACCCAATGAATAAGGTTTTGAAGTAGTGCAGAAACCTTGTCCTGACTAGGAGTTCAACCAATCATTTAGATTTAGGGTTGGTCAGACATGGATTTAATTTGGTGGCTGGGATACCAAGCCAGAAATATTTTGATGGTAGTCAGGAATATAGATACAACATTCAGTTTTTATAATGGCACAGGTGCCCCCTTGTGCTGCTGTCAAGACATCCAGAGCCATTTAGATTTGTAGGACTGCCTTACACACTTGGGATACTTCTAAATTGAGCAGTGAAATGCTATGTTGTGTATCATTTAATGCCTTCATAGTAAATTTGTCTAGGACTTCCATGTGCAAGACTTGAATATGCTACAAAAGTCGATTCCTAATTGGTGAAAGAAAATTGCGGAAAGATAGTCATACTAGTGGAAGACAGGGCTGGTCAAGTGCTGTTGCAAGTTGGGTAGGTTAGCAGGAGGAGATATAGTAAATGTAGTTCCACCTTGCATCCAGACAAAGCCTAGAGTGCATCGTCCAATCCATGCAGGTTGTAGCCAAGGTCATAAATTGGAGCCACATATCCACTGAGCACCGTTAGGGGCTAACCAACGCATGTTGAGCCATGTATCCCAGTCAGTCTGAAACCAATCAGTATTTTTTTAAGGCTATGATATGAGAACACATATAACAGGGATTTTTTCCCATAGGTCGAGTGCTATAAGGCCATGTATCACATGGGTGATATTTTTTCCCAAAAGAAAGTGGCCTTTTACTGAGTTGCCCACTAGTAGGAGTGAACCAAATATATTCATCCCAAATTTTGTATTGTCCATCCTGTGTGTATTAATAAGTTTGGGACATTACCTTTGGAACTTGTTCTGTATGATCCAAGTGTGACAAGGCAAGTCTAGTTAGTATTTGGACAGTAGTATTGAAGGAAAATGTTTGATTGTGGCCAGGGAACTTCCAGGTGTCAGAGGTAGATGGCCACAAGGAGACATTACTATTAATAATACATGAATATTGCGGAAGAAAAGAGCTAGACTCTAATATCCATGAATGCCTACTATAGCTCCTAGAGAAACATATTTTTTTCTCTCTGAAATCACTCTCATTTTTACAAAAGATAGCCAAATCAGGATTAACGGGTTTGCAAATCAAGTGTAGTTTCAATACAACTTGCTCCAATTATTTACATAAGAGCAGCCAGAATAGTAATTGTTCATACAGGCTTTTTAAAATGTGCTTCGCTGGATCTTTTCCTGCGGAATCTCACATTGAACTGTGAAGGCCTCTAGAGGCCAGAAAAGCCAAGCCAAGGACTTGCCATCAGACTTGGCCTGAAGTACCTACAGATTTGAGTGGTGTTCGCTTTGATGTCTCCCCAAATATTTGGAGGTTCCTTGCACCTGCCAGATAAGCAAGCTTCCTTACTTACCGGGTAAGATTGCCAAAATCTCAGTAAACAAGGTACCAGGCCTGTGTTTCCGAGTGGCTGTATTCCAGAAAGTCCAATCTTTGTTCGTGAAATGCTGTCTTGTCATATCTGAGCCTGTATGTTTCAAATATGACATTCCAGTCAAAGCCTTGGTAATATAACCAATGTGTCCTGTTATAAGGAGAACAGTTTCTTATGGAACTTATGCAAATATTGCCACGAAATGACCATACTCAGTCACAAAGGGTTTCCAAATTCAGGAGGGATAAGGTAGGGAGAAAAAGATAAATGTTTCAGTTTTGCTCATAAAGGTATAATTTCACCAAATG
Organism: Equus asinus; assembly: GCF_041296235.1. NCBI lineage: Eukaryota > Metazoa > Chordata > Mammalia > Perissodactyla > Equidae > Equus > Equus asinus. The sequence continues at coordinate 4,743,292 of NC_091815.1, read as the reverse complement.
GCTGTAAGTTATAATTAGCATAAGAGAAAAGAAAAAAAGCTTTCCTTCATTATGAGAAAACAAAACAACACATCCAAACTCAACAATATTTCAAACAGAAGTCCTAAAAATTTATAATCGTCCTAATCAGTGCACACAGTCCTGTATAATCAATTCTTGAGCTGAATCTTCTGTTAGCAGATCGATGAGCACAGTTTCTGTTAGAATTCAGTCATTTCTTACTCCGTTCAGTTTTACAATCTGAAGGTTTATCAGAAACCTGTCGTTTAGACTCTTTGTGTCAGAATCCTTTCCAGGAATTTCTCGGAAGTTGAAACATATTTGCAAAAGGAAAAAGCATCAGAGTAAAACAACAACTATCTGGAAATGGACAAAGAACTCAAAAGGGCAATTGGCAAAGAAACTTGACTACTTCTGTGACATATAACACTGCCAGATAATAAGTGAACTTATCACTGACAACTAGGGCAGATCAGAATTTTAGGAATGCTATCTAATTTTGAGACGTCTATATTAATAACATTTCCCCATCAAATACCAGCTAAGAAAGTCTATTGTCGCCTATTTCACAATGTTTCCCATTTAATTTAATAGACCAAATAAGCCAAATTACTTTAGCATTTTCCTCCTTGTAGGAAGAGAGAGCAAATTTCTTTGAGAAGTCTCAGGGACCCTCTGAAAATCCTCAGAGTAATCATTCTTCTGTCTACCAGGTCTAAAGAATGCCTTCATTCAGGATTTGAATATTTTTGAGTGAGAAGCTTGTCACAACATATCAAAAGTTTTTAAAATGTTCAAATAGCAAACAACACTCACTGTGAAACAATGCTCAGGTATCCATTCAAAGTGATAACAGAAAGAGTCAAAAATATTAAGAGTAACCTCAGCCATTATTTTCACAAAACAGATTTGTCTCTTAGGTAGACGTACTCAAAGGAACAGCTCTTACATCCTCTTTACCAAGAGCAGATCAAAAGTTCAAGAAAATGTATCCTTTTAAAGAAAACCAAATTTGAATTTCTGCACCTACTTATTATTAACATTCAAACTCATTCACTTAATTGAACTTATTTTAGTCTACTTGAGCAGGCATAAAACTCATTTCAGAATTCCTTCTTCACAAACCTTCTGCGTCTTTCTTTTTCATTTTCAGTACTTGTCCCAAAGTCTTTCTGTTTTCCTTTCTAGTACATCAGGAGCAATTTATCTGTCTTAACCCATCTAACAAAAATGTTTCCATTCTTTATACCTTTTTTACTGAAAAGATACATTTTAACCTCCTTGAATACAGAGCTCTTTTGCTTAGTAATTTCCAGTAGCTTTAATTCCATAGGCTAGTTGGAACCTTTAACACTTAACGGACCTAGTAAACACTAAAAAGGTAAACAATTATGAAATGTCTTTTATATCAGCATTCTAAACACTTCACAACTTAAGAAACATGACACTTCACAATAAAACACAAGACATGCTTTTTGATACACCCAAACGCTTTTAGCCTCTTCAATAAGAAGCCAAAAGTAGATAACTTAGATATGTTTAACAATAATGTGTGAGTGTTCCGTTCTATCCAAAAGTGACACGCATATTCATCTTTATATCATTTAACTTAACTTGGCAAAACTCAAGATTGTTACCAAAAAGGATTTCGAAGGTGTTGGTTCTCCCCAAATATACAGACCATAAAAGTTATTGTACTCACTTTTATGAGTTTTATGTATTTAAACCATTTGTTTCCAACAATTATGTTCAGATTACTAGGGAAACCTCATGAGGCATTAGACAAAACTGGTCATCATTTAAAGCTATTATTTTGCTGACAAATTTAACAGACAATGTGAACTTATATGACTAGTAAACCGAGTCTGAATGCCTGCATCCTATGCAAATACTGACAACTCTGACAAGAAGAGAATTTTCAATGAAATCAGCAAACTTAAAGAAGCTTTCATTTACCAAAGGTTAATTCACATCACGTTAACTTTGAAAGTCACTCTGTTAATTTAGACTACATTTAGAATTTAAGAAAGCACTTACTTTAAGCCAACTAAACAGAGATCTTAATTTTGGCCAGACCATCCAGTGGTTAAAATATCACAGGTATGATGTACACATAGACACATATACACAGAGACTGTACAACTATTGTTTTAAAAACTACTGCCATGAATCAGGTATAATAATATAAAGCTCACCAGTTACAAATCAAAACTTTGTTTTGAGCCTTTTTACTAATACTTATGGAGAAGACCCTCAAAATGCTAGACTTTTTGCAAGGGCACACTTATGGCCATTTATCCTTTCCCCTCCTTTTTTTTTTTTTCAGTCTTAAGAATGAGTGATATGCTAGATAGTAGTTCCTGGAGAGGGGGGAAGATAATCCTTTTCATGGTAAAGGAACAAGGTGGAATCTGAACTGCCTCTAGAACTGTGTTTCCAGTCTTGCAAGGATTTTCTAAGGACGGTTGCTCTTGATTTCTCAGAAACTGGACTGTAACTTGAAGGACGTTCTAGGTTGATCTACCTGTCCAACTGCACCAGAAAGGCAGAGAGAAACATCACACATTTTCTACCAGCTGGAGTTTCTGGGGCATAGCCCATAAAATTGAAAGTGTTTCTAATTACTTAGAATGACCCTGAGTGATGAGTCTTAAGGGATGCTTATCTCATTCCCCACGGCAGTAAAGCCAGTGTCCGAATGACAGTGAAGTGGAGAAGGGTGGAGTGCATACAAAGGGCTTCAACTGGCTGGAGGCCGGGGCTCCAAGTACCCGGGTTGAGAATGAAGTTCCTTGCAAAAAGTTTTCAAGTTTTCCGATTTTACAGAAGTTCCAGGTTCTGGTCAAGTCCAGCCTCAACTTAACCAAGACTTGGTGACAACAGAGGACATGATGAGCAAAACAAAGAAAGGAAATGAAGACATCAGACCTCACCATCATGGCCACAGAAAGAGGGTTATCAAGAGAAGACTCACTCAACAGTTCCCATGCTGGGGCGCACTACTGTAGCATGACAGTTCACAGAATAAATCACAGGTCTGCTACCCTCATAGCCAACTCAGTAGGTGACTAAAGCACTCAATGAGTCACCCCCGAGAGAGCACCCTACTTTGGGTTTCTGGGGTGATCAGGCCCAGAAATGCCAAGTTTGGCGTCCCAGGGGTGGAGGCCATGACTGTTGACAGATTTCTTTGCTTCCCTGTTGCAAAGCTCAAAAGGAGACGCAAAACGCCATTGCAACTCTAAGAAAGATGAAAGAGACAGGTCCATTACCTTGAAAATCCCCCCTGAACCTGTGGCAGCATCCTACCTGTCACTCCTACTGTGGGGTTCCTATAACAAGGGGTGATGGGGGTGTCCCCCAGCATTGCATCCATTGCATATCTTCCCTGGTATGCCTGGAAGTTACAGGTGCCTGGTGAACATCCTTCCTATTCTACCTGGCAGTAATAGGTGCCTGATGAATGGTCCCCAAGACAAAGGGAGAAGTTCAAGAGAGAACAGGATGGAGAAAATTAGTGAGGCATTTTCTGCTGCTCTGGGGGACATTCTACCCAATTGCGTGTTGGAGGCATTCTCCGAGAAGGGCTTCCCATACGCAACCAAAGGTTAGACTTTGGTACTTTCCTTGAACTGGAGTCCCAATTGGGACATTCACACAGTTCAGAGCATGGTCAGGAGCCATGGGAGGTATCCTAATCCAACCTTAGGAAAAGAAACCTTACAGGGGAGTCTTGCAGATTGCTGACCATCCTAATGACTTAAGTGGCCGACCCGTGCCCACCTAAAATTTGTATATTAGAGATAGGGTCAGGAAGGAATGGAGTAATTCACTCTACATCGCCCTTAGGCTTAAGGTACTGATTCTCTTCAAGCTGAATGCCATGATTTGCCCCATAGTGTAGCCATGGGCAGCAAACGTGGATTCTTACAGCTATCCAAGACAGTTCCTGATGGAGAAGTGAATTTAGATTCATCCTCGAAACAGAGAGAGGCACAAGGAAGAAAAGGGCACTTACCAGAATTTGAGCTCAGAAACCGATGAAGCAAGTTCCCGGTAGGGGGGCCACAATATATGATGGTGGGTCAGCGAGCTGATGATTCGGAAGAAAGATTTCTTGGTCTCTCAAGGCCTGGCAGAGATGCTCTTTTATTTAGAGAATGGTACATGATAACATAGGGACAGGACCCATGGGGAGTAAAGAGTTGCTTCATGGGGACAGGACCTATGGGTAGTGAAGAGCTGCAGGCATGGGAACTGGATGCACGGGCAGTGAATAGCTGCTGCTGCTGCATGGGGAAAGGATCCATGGGCAGTCAGATGTCCTGCCGCTGCCCTGAGTTGAGGGTAAGGGCAAATTTTATAAGGCATGGGTACGTGACATTTCTACTGGAAAAGGAAAAGATGATGTAAAAAACCATTAAATGACTTCAGTTCAGATGGGGTCTGGTTATTGTGTGGTCGTATAACATTAGATATGAATTTGGCCATATAGATAGGCATGTAGGTGAGCATCGCCTGGGCTTCTCTCACTGGGGCACCTCTAATTCATACCAAAAAAAATTCACCGGGTCATATGCTTTGACATGTAGGCCAGGTAACCTTGGGCTTTTCGAGCTGGGGCAGCCTTAATCCACATCAATCGTCATTGTCTTTCTCAGCTATCTCCCATAGATACGCTTATCAGTCCATTCTCCTTCATTCCAAGTTATGAATTTTGTGATTCTTTAATCACCATATGTTGTCTAGGCTGATGTGTGAGTGTTTTCATGATTGTTGGGCATTGCCTTTGAATTTCCATCATTCACTTGAAGGAATCTTTGCTATCCTAGCCTAGGTCCAACTGAGCACTGAGAACACGAGGTGATCTTGGTTGGTTTGACATTCTGAGATCAGAAACTCCAAATTCTAGGTTGTCCAGGCAACCACCTTATTGACATAATGTTTGTGAGACAAATTAGAGAAATCTGATGAATTCCTGTCTCCAGGTAAGATATTTTTATGTCTCTTTTCTAAATTTGAGAAGGCTGGAACTTGACCCTGGATCCATGGTCCTCGTAGTAGATTACGTCTAGATACTGCTTTACTTTATTTCTGTAGGGTTTGTAAGTTGTTTTATTTCCACCCTAAGCTCTGGCATGTTTGTTTTTCATTAAATATAAGTGTAATGTTCTAATTTTCAGCCAGCTTCCTCACATATGCTGTCAAAACACATAGTCAATAATCTTCTACGGCCAGAGATGGGAGAGAATTTCGCTGGTGCCAAACTGAGCACTCTAGCTTTGGATGTCAGCCTTCACTTTGGATTGGTGATTCCCAGAGGGAATGAAAAAATCCAAAAATGCGTGCTGATTTGGGGCATAAAGGATTTGAGGCTGAAAGAGATGAGAGAAGATGAACTTCCAAGGACTGTGAATCTCCTCCAAATGCTTAATGATGCTACAGAAAGTAGACCATTGCAAATAGATTATGGGGAATACTATGAAGAGAATGTGTTCCCTGCTAAACAGATGAACCAAGGGAAAATGTTACCGTCTATGATGTTATGAGTAATTACATTCACGAATAATCACAGCAGGCCATCTTCTTCCCAAGTTCAGGAAAAATATGGGTCCACAAGTAAAATTCAGGGCCAGCTATGTGTTCAGGAGTGTAAGTGCCCACATTCCTATTGGGTGGCCTAGGATTCATGGATTCACATCACTGGTGCTGATCAGATTAGTAACGTTGGGAAAGATAGATTTCATGGTATGGTGTGTACAGAGATCACAAAGAAGTCGAAATTGTGAGCAAACGTTAGAGATAGGCAATAGGAAAAAAAACATGAAAATATTGCAATCTATGACACATCTGGTACACTTACCTAAATACAGACTGAAGGAAGTGATGTGACCTGCATAGGTAGAATTGGCGGACTGCATGAGATGACACGATCATTGCACATCAGAGGCTTGAGTGGGCAAATTCAACTTTGGATGGACTCCAGGACTTCCACTGGGGAAAGTCTACACATTCGGCCATATTCACAAAATGTAACAGATTAATCCCAGGATAAACTTAAAGTAAAGAAACCATGTCTAGAGAGAATGTAGTAGACATTTAAAAGTTCAAGGATAAAGTTAGAAACCCACAAGAAATCCAGGAAATGGAAAACTATTCAAGCTGGAAAGGGAGAGTAGTCATGTGCATAGAAGATGCTGGGACAACTTAGAAGTTTGAGGGAGTTTATGACATCACAGTGAACATGTCACCCAAGATGGCCTCATGGTTATAGTCTGAGGATTGTCCTAGGCTACGATACTCAAGTTAGAGATACCCAGAAGAGAATTTAAAAACAGAAACCAGGCACTGAAACTTGAAGAGAGAGAATACACGCTGATTAAAGGGGTAAGAAAGAAGTCGTTGTGAGGAAGCAATAATAGGGGACAAGCGCTGAGTGGAGAACATTGTAATCTACTCAAGTGTATGGGGAGGCCATGCTGATGCAAGCTTGAAACTTGATTTGAAACCAGAGGCTGGACTTGGGGCTTATCAGACCTACATTGTCCTTCTGCCTTAATCATAATCCAAAATTACCAATGATCTCCTGAGGACACGGTAGACAATGATTGATGCTTCCTTTCCTATGCCCCTAGCATTCATTGAAGAGAAGTCTCACTTTCCATAGCTCTGGCATTACAGAGGCCCATTGGGTACATGCTAATGTGTCACAAGTTATCTCTTTGAACCCTTGAAGGAATGGACCCCCGTCATGCTTTGTGTATGTCCCATTGTTTGACAGGGCTCCAGAATTGTGCTAGGAAGCACCCTATTCCAGACGGCTTCATTGCTTTGTGAGGGCTGCCCTACCAGGCTAATATGCTTGGTTTGGCTTCAATGAAATTCTCTCCCCGTATCTCTTGAAGTAGAATGATTATTAATATCGTGTATTGACAGCATACGTAAGGAGGTTGGCTCAAAATTAGAACATTACAATTATGTTTATAGAAAAATAAACATGCCAGAGCTGAGGATGTAAATCGAACAAGTAAAACACTCTATAGAAATATAGTAAGCCAGTATCTAGACGTAATCTAGTGGAACACTCAAGATCAGGAGTAAAGTTCGAAACTTCCCAAATCCAGAAATGAGACAGTAAAGTATCTTACCTGGAGCGGAGTTCATGAGGTTTCTCTAATATGTCTCAGAAACATAATGTCCGTGAAGGCGGTTGCCAGCACAACCTCGAATCTGGAGTTTCTGATCTCAGAATGTCAAAGCAACCAAGACGACCACGTGTTCTCAGGGCTCAGTGTCACCTCGGCCAGGATTATAGTTTCCTACAGGTGACCGATGGAAATTCCAAGACAACACGCAACAGTCACGAAAAGACTCAGACCTCGGCATACAGAACATATGGTGATTACAGAAATACAAAAGTCATAGCTTGCAATGAAGGAGAACGGACTGATAAGCATATCGAAGAGAGATAGTTCAGAAAGACCATAGCGATTAGACTTTGGAAAAGAGAAAAAAATCCCTGAAAATGGAAGGCCAATAGAAATCACATCTGAATAATCCACAGTGAAAGACTTCAGTCATTAGACAGACTCTGACTGGGCGTTTGAAAGTCCGAGAAAGTCACAAAGCCAAAAACTACAGCGAAGGTCAAACCTGGACTAACTGGAAGGGTGAGTTATGGGACTGCTCCACGCGGGCTCTGAAAGCCTGCATCCACGAAGCTAGACAGGACAGCAGACACACGATTCTGACAAATCCTCCGACATCACAGAGGGCCAGAAAAAGAAGCTGGCCTCATCTACACAGGGCCAGAGGTGGGCTCAAATAGCATATTCAAGTCACATCCCACTCAACTGCAGGTTGCCAATGGAACACGAAAGGGGCCGGCCAGTGGGGAAGTGGTGAAGTCCGCGCATTCTGGTTTGGGAGCCTGGCTTTGGAGACATGGAATCCTGCGGGTGAGCATCCTCACGGCTCGTCCAGCCATTCTGGGGCAGATGTGTGAGGTAGTGTAGAGGTAGATGGGAAGTGACATTAGACATCTCCACTCTTCCACAGCAAACACAGCAGCATGGCCCGCAGATGTGAGCACAGCCATAAACTTCTGCCAAAACAAAGCCAATCGAAAGTTGCAAAGAATTGAAAAATTGAACCTCAAAAAAGAAAGCATGCCAGTAAGAAGTAAAAGATATCTAGCAATAACCTTGGCCAAACAGGAGAAAGCTATGGAAACCGAAATCCAGCAAAGATTCTGGGGAAGAAACTCCAGAAGACACAAGGAGACGGAAGGCGATTCCGTGTTCTTCGAATGGAAGAACTAACACACTTGAAGCGTCCATACCGCATAAAGCCATCTCTGGATTCCATGCAGTCCCAGTCAAAGTCGCAGCACTATTTCTCACAGAAATGGAAGAGAGAATCCTAGAGTTTCTATCCAGCAACAAAGGACACTGAATAGCCAAAGGAATACTGAGGAAAACGGACAAAGCAGCAGGCATCACACTTATTGATTTCCAGATATAGGATGAAGTGCTAGGTACGGAAACAGCACAGCCTGGCGCCCAAAAGAGGCACACAGACCCATGGAACAGAATCGACAGCCCAGAGGTCAACTGACACACATATGGACAGCCCATTTTCGACCAGGGAGCCAAGAGGAGACAGCAGAGAAAGGAGAGTCTCGACAAGAAATGGTGCTGGGAAGACAGCACAGCCACATGGAACACAGTGAGAGTAGACCATGATGTTACACCAGGGACACACACCACCTCGAAATGGATTAAAGCCTTGAACAGAAGACTTGAAAACGTGCAGCTTCTAGGAGAAAACGCAGGCAGCTTGCTCTTTGCCATCTGGCTTAGCCACCTGTTTGGAAGAAGCATGTGTGACCGGGCAAGGGAAACAAAGGAAACAAGAAACAAGCGGGACTCCATCCAACGCAGAAGCTTCTGCCCAGCCAACGACACCATTGACTGACTGCGAAGACTGTGCAACAACTGACAGCAGATGTTTGCAAACCGCACATCGGAGAAGGAGTGAACAGCCATAAGATCCAATGAACTCATACGTCTTCACAGGAAAAAAAACAGCAAGCCCAATAAAACCAGGGCAAAAGATGGAAACAGACAGCTCTCCCAGGAGGATACAAAGATGGACAACAGGCTGTATGAAAACATGCTCATCAACATTAAGTCTCTGCTCAATGCAAATACAAACGGCACTGAGATAGCAGCTCACAGTGGTCAGAATGGCTATAAGGATGAAGACAGGAACCAACAAGTTTCAGAGAGGAGGTGGAGAGAAGGGAAGCCTCCTGCATTGCTGGTGGGAGTGTAAACCTGTGCAGCCACTATGCACACTAGTGTGGAATTGCCTCAGAATTTTCAGAATCCATCTACCACATGATCCAGGTATTCCTCTGTGGCGTATATATCCAAAGATCTTGGAAACACTAATGCACAGAGATCCGTGCATCGCTGTATTCTCCACAGCCTTACTCCCAATATGCAACATTTGGAAGCCTCCCTGATGCCCATCAAGGGACGAATGGAGAAGGAAGATGGGCTATAGCCACACAATGGCATAGCATTCAGCTGTAGGAACAGATGCAGTGCAGCCATTTGTGACCACCTGAATGGCTCCTGAGGGTATCAGGGGAACTGAAACAGGCCCTGGGGAAAGGTCAAATACCACAGGATCTCACGTGCAAGGAGAAGAGGAAAAATGGACCAAGAAACAGGTAGCACGTGACATAGGATTGGCAGTTCCCAGAGGGAAAGGGGGGCGGGGGACGGAGGGACAAAGAGTTGATTAGGCACAAGTGTGTGATGTGGGCCTGTAATTAGGCTTACGCTGGTGAAGATGATGTAGCCTACACAGAAGTCTAAATCTATGAGGATGTAGATTTGAAAGCTATAGGATGTTAGAATGCAGGGTTACGGAAATCGATTCACATAAAATCAAAACTCCAAAAAGGGGTGCAGATTTACGGCCTAAAGCTTTGGAGGCTGAAAGAGATTAGAGAAGATGAACATCCAAGGATTAGCAATCGCCTCCAAATGCTTAATGATGATACAGAAAGGTAGACCTTTGCAAAGAGATGAAGAGGAATACTACCAAGAGAACATGGTCCGAGCCAAATCATGAATCAACGGCAAATGTTACCGACACTAATGTTACTACCGCTTCCCTTCACGAATGATCAAAGCAGGCCAACATCTTCCCAAATTCAGGCCAAAGGTTGGTCCAAAAGCTCAATTTAGGGCCGGGCTGTGGTGTAGCAGGTAAGTGCCCACATCCGCTTGGGCGGCCCGGGCTTCACCGGCTAGCATCACGCGTGCAGATCAGATTACTAGCCTTAGGAAATACAGATTTCAAGGTCTGGTGGTCACAGAGATCATAAAGAAGTAGAAATGGTTAGGAGACCTTATCAGTACGCACCAGAAAATGATCCACGAGAATATTACAATCTATGAAGGCATAAGGAACACTTCCCCAAATGATGAAGGAAGGAAAACATGTGACCTGCCAAGGAAGAATTGTCAGACTGCTAGGAGATCACACGATCAGTGTGCATCAGGGGAATGCCTGGGCAACTTCAACATGAGAGGGCCTCCCGGACGTTCTCTGGGGAAAGTCCACCCATTTGGCCATATCCACAAAAGATAAGAGATAAAACCCGGGATAAGCTTAAAGGAAAGAAACCGGTGTCTAGAGGGAACTTAGTAGACCCTTCAAGTCCTTGGAGAAAGTTAGAAACCGACAAGAAATCCAGAGCAAGGAAAACTATCCTACCTGGAAACGGGGACTAGTCAGATTGGGATGAGACGGCTCTGAAACACTGTGTGCATTGAGGTTGTCAGGACAACTTAGAATCTGAGGGTGTTTATGACATCACGGTGAACATGTCACCCAAGATGGCCTCATGTTTACAGTCCGAGGATTGGCCTAGTCTAGGACACTCAAGTGAGAGATACCCAGAAACAGCTTTTCCAAACAAAAACTTGAAAGGATCAAACAGACTCTGATTCAAGGGAGAAGAAAGGAATCATTGGGAACAAGCGATAATAGATGGACAAGCACAGAGAGGAGAACATTGTCACCTACTCAAGTAGATGGTGAGGTCGTGCAGATTCAATCTTGGAACTTGATTTGAAACAAGAGGCCAGACTTGGGGCTTATCAGACCTACATTGTCCTTCTGCCTTACTCATAATCCAAAGTACAGAATGATCTCTTGGGGACGTTGAAGAGAAGAATCGAGGACTCCTTTCATAGGCCCCTAACATCCTTTGAAGAGAACTCTACCTTTGCATAGCTCTGGCCTCACGGGGCCCACTGGCTACATGCTAAGGTTTCCCAACAGATCTCTTTGAATCCTTGAAGGCATGGACGCCTGTCATGCTTGGGGTATGTGGCTTGGTTTGAAGGGCTCTAGAAGTGTGCTGAAAAGCACCCTTTTCCAGAGGGCTTCATTCCTGTGTGAAGGCTGCCCTCCCAGGCTACAGTGCTCAGTTGGGCTCCAATGAAATTAACTCCCCCATCTCTTGCCATAGGAGTACTGATTCTGTGTTTTGACACCACATGGAAGGAGGTTGACTGAAAACCAGAACATTACCATGATATTTAAAGAAAAATACACACGCCAGAGCTGAGGATGTCAATCAAACAGTAACAGACTCTGTAGAAATAAAGTAAGGCAACATCTAGATGTAATCTAGGGGAGCGTTCAAGGTTCAGGGCTGAACGTCGAAACTTCCCAAATCCAGGGGAAGAGACGGAAGGATTTCTCACCTGGAGAGAGGAATTCATCAGACTCATCGAATTGGTCTCGGAACCATTGTGTCCGTGAAGGTGGTTGCCAGGACAACGTCTAACCTGGAGTTTCTCATCTCACAATGTCAAATGAAGCAAGATGGACACGTGTCCTCACTTCTCAGTTGGACGTAAGCTAGGATAGCAAAGATTCCTTCAACTGACAGATGGAAATTCAAAGACAGCATCCAACAATCACCAAAGCACCCACACGTCGGCCTACAGAACATATGGTGATTAAAAAAATACAGAATTCCTAACCTAGAATGAAGGAGAACCCACTGATAAGCATATCGAAGGGAGAGAGATCAGAAAGACCACTACGATTAGACTACGGAAAGAAAACAAGCTCCCAGAAATGGAAGGCAAACAGAAATCACACATGAATAATCCACAGTGAATGAAGTCAGTGTTTACAAAGAGTCTGCTTGAACGTTTGAAAGTCCGAGAAAGTCACAACCCCCAAATTTGCGGTGAATGTCAAACCTGGGCTAACTGGGAAGGGTGAGTTCTCAGACTGCTCCAAGCTGGCTCTGAAACCCTGTGTCCATGATGCTTGCTGGGAAAGCAGAGACCCAATTCTGACAAATCCCAGTGGACCGGAAAAACAACCTGGCCTCGTCTACACTGGACCAGATTTGGGCTCAAGTAGCATATTCAAGTCACATTCCACTCAACTGCAGGTTGCCAATGGAACACGAAAGGGGCCAGCCAGTGTTGCATAGGTGACGTCCGCGTGTTCTGTGTCGGCAGCATGTGGTTGGCCGCGTGGAATTCTGGGGTGAGCCTCCTCACCGCTCGTGCAGCCTTTCTGGGGCAGGCGTCCGAGGTAGTGTAGAGGCAGATGGGAAGCGACGTTAGACTGGGTCAGTCTTCATCAAAAAATACGGCAGCGTTGCCAGCAGATATGAGCACAGCAGTAAACATCTGCCTAAACAAAACCAATTAAAAGTTGCAAATGATGGAAAAACTGAACCTCAAAAAAAAAAAAAGCATGCTAAAAGGAAAACAAGTAATCTAGGGATAACCTGCACAAAACAGGTGAAAGCTATGTAAACAGAGAAATAGCAAACCTTTGGGAAAGAAATTCCAGAGGACACAAGGAAACGGAAGGGAATTCAGTGGTCTTGGAATGGAAGAAAACGAAGAAAGCATGAAGTATCATCACAATGATTCCTTTCTCATGCGTTGGATCAGTGTCTCATTGGTCTCTTCAAGTTTCTGTGCCCGGTTTCTGTTTGGAAAAGCTGTTTCTGGGTATCTCTCACTTGATTCTCCTAGCCTAGGCCAATCCTTGGACTGTAAACATGTGGCCATCTTGGGTGACATGTTCACCGTGATATCATAAACACCCTCAGAATTCTAAGTTGTACTGACAACCTCCATGCACTCAGTGTTTCAGAGCCATCTCATACCAGTCTGACTACTCCCGTTTTCCAAGTAGGATAGTTTTGCCAGTTTTGGATTTCTTGTCGGGTTCTAACTTTCTCCTCGAACTTTGAAAGGTCTACAACATTCCCTCTAGACACGGGTTTCTTTCCATGAAGTTTATCCCCGGTTTTCTCCCTTATCTTTTGTGGATGTGGTCAAAAGGGTGGACCTTCCCCAGAGAAATTCCTGGAGCTCCTCCCAAGTTGAATTTACGCAGGCAATTCTCTGATGTGCAATCAGCGTGTCATCTCCTAGGAGTCTGACAATTCCACCTGGGCATGTCACATGTTTTCCTTCCTTCATCATTTGGGAAATTGTACCTTATGCATTCATAGGTTGTAATATTCTCAGCCTTCATTTTCCAGTGTGTATTGAAAATGTCTCCTCAGAATTTCTACTTCTTTATGATCTCTGTGCCCACCATACTGTGAAATCTGTATTTCCTAATGCTAGTAATCTGATCTGCAACCCTGATGATAGCAGGTGAAGCCTGGGCCGCCCAAACAGAACTTGGGCACTTACCTGCTACACTACAGGGCCGACCCTGAATTAGGCTTTTGGACAATCATTTGGCCTGTTCTTGGGAAGATGTTGGCCTGCTTCAATCATTCGTGAAGGCAGTTAGTAACATCATGGACGGTAGCATTTTCCACTGGTTCATGAGTTTAGCATGGAACACGTTCTCTTGGTAGTGTTCCTCTTCATCTCCTTGCAATGGTCTACCTTTCTGTAGCGTCCTTAAGCATTTTGAGGTGATTACCAATCCTTCGAAGTTCATCTTCTCTAATTTCTTAAAGACTCCAAAGCTTTAAGCCGTGAACCTTAACGTCTTTTGGGAGTTTTGATTTTACGTGAATTGTTTGCCATAACCCAGCATTATAACATCCTATACCTTTCAGATCTACATCCTCATAGATTTAGACTTCTGTGTACGTTACATCATCTTCACCACCGTAAGCCTAATTACAGGCCCTCACCACACTCTTGTGTCAAATCAACTATTTCTCCCTCTGGGCCTCGCCACCTTTCCCTCTGGGAACCAGAAATCCCATGTCACGTGCTACCTGTTTCTTGGTCCTTTTTTTCCTCTTCTCCTTGTAAGGGAGACCCTATGGTATTTGACCTTCCCTCTGGGGCTTGTTTCCATGCCCCTAAAACCCTCAGGAGCCATTCTGTTGGGCACAAATGGCTGGAAGGCATCTGTTCCTGCAGCTGAGTGCTATGCCGTTGTGTGGCTATAGCCCATCTTTCTTGTCCCTTGATGGGCACCAGGGAGGCTTCCCTGTTTTGATATCGGGAGTAAGGCTGTGGTGAGCACAGCGGTGCACGGATCTCTGTGCATTAGCGTTTGCAAGTTTTTTGGATATATATGCCACATAGGAGTACCTGGATCATGTGGTAGATGGATTCTGAAAATTCTGAGGCAATTCCACACCACTTCGCGTAGTGGCTGCACCGGTTTACACTCCCACCAGCAGTGCAGGAGGCTTCCCTTCTCTCCACCTCCTCTCTGAAACTTGTTGGTTCCTGTCTTCATCCTTATAGCCATTCTGACCACTGTGAGCTGCTATCTCAGTGCCGTTTGTATTTGCATTGAGCAGAGACTTAATGATGATGAGCATCTTTTCATACAGCCTGTTGTCCATCTTTCTATCTTCCTGGGAGAGCTCTCTGTTTCCATCTTTTGCCCAGGATTTATTTGACTCGTTGACTTTTCTCCTGTGGAGATGTACGACTTCATTGGACCTTTTGGCTATTCACCCCTTCTCCGATGTGTGGTTTGCAAACCTGCTGTCGCAGTTGTTGTGACGTCTTTGCACTGAGTCGATGGTGTCATTGGCTGAGCAGAAGCTTCTGTGTTGGGTGGAGTCCCGCTTGTTTCTTGTTTCCTTTGTTGCCCTTGCCCAGTCATACATGCTTCTTCCAAATAGGCGGCCAAGCCAGATGGCAAAGAGCAAGCTGCCTGCGTTTTGTCCTCGAAGTGTCACGGTTTCAAGTCTTCTGTTCAAGGCTTTAATCCATTTCGAGGTGGTGTGTGTGCCTGGTGTAACATCACGGTCTACTCTCATTGTGTTACATCTGGCTGTGCAGTCGTTCCAGCACCATTTCCTGTCTAGAGTCTCTTTTCTCCGCTTTCTCCTCTTGGCTCCCTGGTCGAAAATTGGCTGTCCATAGGTGTGTGAGTTGATTTCTGGGCTCTCGATTCTGTTCCATGCATCTGTGTGCCTCCTTTGCAGGCCAGGCTGTGCTGTTTTGGTACCTAGCTCTTCGTCCTATATGTGGCAGTAAGAAAGTGTGATAATTGCTGCTTTGTTCCTTTTCCCCAGGATTCCTTTTGATATTCAGTGTCCTTTGTTGCTGGATAGAAACTTTAGGATTCTCTCTTCTATTTCTGTGGGAAAGATTGCTGCAACTTTGACTGGGACTGCATGGAATCCAGACATTGCTTTGTCGACAAAATAATCCGTAACCAATCTGTAAATGAAAATTTGGGGGAGTTTATTCTGAGCTTCAATATGAGGATTATAACCCAGGGCCTTTCTACCCAAAGGAAGAAAGAGCATCAGAGAGGTGGGGGTGCACAGACTGGTTGTATTCCCCTCATAGAGGATGTTTCACATAGGATTGAAATGTCCCATTTACAATAGTCACGAGACTGCTCTGTTGGCACAGCGATTGATGGAAATAGCAGGTAGGTCTTCTGTCTCAGTGAACACAGTAGGGTGGCAGTCTGTTGTCTACAGCTGACTGGTCACAGGTGAGCTGGGTGGTCAAGGGTGAGTGCAGCAATCAGTTCCTAGCCTAGAGAGAAATGCTTATCCCTAAAGAAACGCTAATGTGGGGGGAAGTTGCACCTTTATCTCAAGGGCCATAGGAAATATCTATGCAGATATGCAATGCGTGCTAAATAGCCATAGTCAGGCCCTTTTGGAAAAAACAAAATCAGGCCGAATTAGGTTTATACCAAATGGCTTCCTCATATAGTCCAATATATCCAATTGCTTCCCATTTTTATTTGAGCTTTATTCCTTATGGACGTTTCAAGTCTGTCCGTTTTTCCATTCGAAGGGAACGGAATAGCCTTGCATTTCCTTGTGTCTTGTGGAATTTCTTTCCCCAAAACTTTGCTAGTTTTTGTTTCCCATCACTTTCCCCTGTTTATCCAAGGTTATTCGCAGGTATCATTTTCTTCTCACTGGCATGGGTTTTTTTTGAGGTTCAGCTTTTCTATTCTTTGCAACTTTTAATTGGTTTTGTTTGGCAGAAGTTTATGGCTGTGCTCAAATCTGATGGCCGTGCTGCTCTCTTTGCTGAGGAAGAGTGGCGCTGTCTAACATCGCTTCCCCTCTGCCTCTACACTAGCTCGAATGCCTGTCCCAGAATGGCTGGACGAGCATTGAGGAGGCTCAACCCCAGGATTACACGCGGCTGACCCTGGCCTGCTGACCCAGAACACGTGGACTTCACCGCTGGCCCACTGGCTGGACCGTTTCATGCTGCATTGGCAACCTGCGGTTGAGTGGAATGTGACCTGAATATGCTACTTGAACCCAACTCTGGCCCTGTGTAGATGAGGCCAGGTTGTTTCTGTGGCCCACTGTGATGTTGGAGGATTTTTCAGAATCGTGTCTCTGCTGTCCAGTCTAGCTTGTTGGACACAGGGTTTCAGAGCACGCGTGGAGCAGTCTCATAACTCACCCTTCCCAGTTAGGCCAGGTTAGACCTTCCCTGCAGTTTTTGGGGTTGTGACTTTCCCGAACTTTCAATCGTTCAAGCACAGTCTGTCTAAAGACTGACATCTTTCACTGTGGATTATTGAGGTGTGATTTCTGTTGGCCTTCCATTTTATGGGACCCTGTTTTCTTTTCCATGGTCTAATCGTCATGTTCTTTATGAGCTTGTCCTTTGACATGCTTATCAGTGCGTTCTCCTTCACTCCATTTGAGGAATTTTGTATTTCTTTAATCACCATATGTTCTGTAGGCCAAGGTGTGAGTCTTTTCGTGATTGTTGGGTGTTATCCTGGAATTTTCATCGTTCACTTGAGGGAATCTCTGCTATCCTAGCCTAGATCCAACTGAGCACTGACTACACGTGGTCATCTTGGTTCGTTTGACATTGTGAGATGATAAACTCCAGGTTTGAGGTTATCCTGGCAACCACTTTCATGGGCCCAATGGTTCCGACACAAATTAGATGAATCTGATGAATTCCTCTCTGCAGTTGAGAGACCTTCTGTCCCTCTTCTGGATTTGGGAAGTCTCGTGCTTGACCACTGATCCTTGAACTTTCCACTAGATTACATCTAGATACTGGCTTACTTTATTTCCACTGGGTTTGTTATTTGTTTGATTTACATCTTCAGCTGTGGCATGTTTATTTTTCTTTAAGTATAATGGTAATGTTCTAATTTTCTGCCATCCTTTCTACGTGTGGTTTCGAAACACATAATCAATACTCCTTCTACGGTAAGAGATATGGGGAGAGAATCTCACTGATCCCACTGAGCCCTGTAACCTGGGAGGCCAGCCTTCACAAAGGATGGAAGCCCTCTGAAAAAGGGTACTTTTCAGCACACTTCTAGAGCCCTTCCAAACCAAGAGACATACCCAAGCATGGCAGCGGTCCATTCCTTCAAGGCATCAATGAGCTCTCATGTGATATATTGATATTACCCGGTGGGCCCCCGTGAGTTGAGAGCTGTGGAAAGTGAGAATTCTCTTCAAGAATGCTAGGGGCATAGGAAAGGAGGCCTCGATTCTTCTCTTCAATGTCTTCAATTGATCATTCTTGACTTTGTATTATGGGTAAGGCAGAAGGACAGCGTAGGTCTGATTAGCCCCGGGTCCGGCCTCGTTTTTAAGAACACATTTCCAGCTTGAATCAGCATGGCCTCCCCAGACTTCCGTAGATGACAATGTTGTCCTCTGAGTACTTGACCCTCTATTGTCTCTTCTTCCCAATGATTCCTTTCTCATCCCTTGAATGAGCGTCTCTTTGATGTCTTCAATTTTCTTTGCCCGGTTTGTGTTTGGAAAAGCTGTTTCTGTGTACCTCTCACTTGAATATCCTAGCCCAGGCCAATCCTAGAGCTGGAAACCTATGGCCAACTTTGGTGACATGGTCACCGTGATGTCATAAACATGCTCAGAATTCTAAGTTGTCCTGACAACCTCCATGCACACAGTGTTTCAGAGCCATCTCATACCAGTCTGACGACTCCTCCTTTCCAGGTGCGATAGTTTTCCTTTTTCTGGACTTCTTGTCGGTTTCTAACTTTATCCTCGAACCTTGAAAGTTCTACTACATTCCTTCTAGACAGTGGTTTCTTTCCTTTAAGATAGTCCTGGGATTTATCTCTTATCTTCTGTGGATGTGGCCAAATGTGTGGACTTCCACACAGAAAGTCCTGGAGTCCCTGCAAAGCTGAAGTTGCCCAAGCAATCCTCTGATGAGCAATGATCATGTCAACTCATAGCAGTCTGGTGTTTCCACCTTGGCAGGTCAGATGTTTTCCTTCCTTCATCATTTGGGGAAGTGTACCTGATGTGTTCACAGATTGTAATATTGTCATGGTTCGTTTCCTGGTGTGTATTCATAAGGTATCCTCACCGTTTCTACTTCTTCATGATCTCAGTCGGCACCATACCTTGAAATCTATATTTCCTAATGCTCCTAATCAGATCTGCACCTGCGATGCCAGCCTGCCAGTCCCAGGCCGCCCAAGTGGAACATGGACACTTACCCACTACACCAGAGGGCTGGCCCTGAATTGGACTTTTGGACCAACCTTTGGCTTGAACTTGGGAAGATGTTGGTGTGCATAGATTATTCAAAAAGTAATTACCAGTAACATCGTGGACAGCAACATTTTCACTTGGCTTAGGGGTTTAGCACGGGTCATGTTCTGTTGGTAGTGTTCCTCTTCATCTCTTTGCAATGGTGTACCTTTATGTTGCATCATTAAGCATTTCGAGGTAATTGTCAATCCTTTGAAGTTCATAATCTCTAAACTCTTTCAGCCTGCAAACTTTATCCCTTAAACCTGCTTGCCTTTATGGAGTTTTGATTTTAGGTGAATTGATTTCCATAACCTAGCATTAGAGAATCCTATAGCTTTCAGATTTACATCCTCATAGATTTAGACTTCTGTGTATGCTACATCTTCTTCCCCACAGTAAGCCTAATTACAGGCGCACACCCCACACTTGTTCCTAATCAACTCTTTCTCCCACCGTCCACTGCCACCGGTTCCCTCTGGGAACCACCAATCCCATATCACGTTCTGTTTGTTGGTCCTTATTTTAATCTTCTGCTTGTAAGTGAGATGCGATGGTATTTGATTTCTCCCTTGGGCTTGTTTCAGTTCCCCTCCCACCCTCAGGAGTGATTCTGCTGTCACAAATCGCTGGACTGCACTGTTTCTTACAGCTGAGTGTTTTGCCTTTGTGTGGATATAGCCCAACTTCCTTCTCCATTGGTCCTTTGATGGGCACCAGGGCGGCTTCCAAGTCTTGGATATCGGGAGTAAGGCTGTGGTGAACACAGTGGGGCACGGATCTGTGTGCATTAGTGTTTCGCAGTTCTTTGGATAAACACGCTGGAGAGGAATAGCTGGATCATATGGTAGATGGACTTGGAGATTTCTGAGGCAATTTCACATGGCTATGCCTAGTGCCCTCACCGGTTTGCACTCCCACCAGAGGTGCAGGACTCTTCCCTTCTCTCCACCTTCTCTCTGACACTTGTTGTTTCCTGTCTTGTTCCTTATAGCCATTCTGAACACAGGGAGCTGTCATCTCATTGCCGTGAGGATTTGCGTTGGCCTTATACTTAATGGTGTTGAACATGTGTTCATACAGCTGTTGGCCACCTTTCTGTCTTCTTGGGGTAAATCTCTGTTTCCATCTTCTGCCCAGGTTTTAATGGGCTTGTTTTTTCTCTTGTGGAGACGTGTGTGGTCATTGGGTCTTTTGGCTATTCAGCCCTTCTCAGATGTGTGGTTTGAAACATCCTCTCCCTGTTGTTGTGCTGTCTTTGCATTGAGTGGATGGTTTCCCTGGCTTGACAGAAGCTTCTATGTTGGATGGAGTCCTGCTTCTTTCTTCTTTTCTTTGTTGCCCTTGCCCAGTCACACATGCTTCTTCCAAATAGGTGGCTACCCCAGATGGCAAAGAGCAAGCTGCCTGTGTTTTCTCCTAGAAGTTTCACTGTTTCAAGACTTCCGTTGAAGGCTTTAATCTATTTCGAGGTGGTGTGTGTGCCTGGTGTAACATCATGATCTACTCTTATTGTGTTGCATGTGGCTGTGCAGTCTACCCAGCACCATTTATTTTAGAGACTCTCCTTTCTCCACTGTCTCCTCTTGCCTTCCTCCTTGCAAACGTGCTGTCCATATATGTGTGAGTTGACCTTTGGGTTCTTCATCCTGTTCCATTGGTCTTTGTGCCTGTTTTTGGGACCAGGCTGTGCTGGTTCGGTACCAAGCGCTTCATCCTACATGTTGAAATCAAAGTGTGATATGTCCTACTTTGTTCGTTCTCCTCAGAATTCCTTTGGGTATTCAGGGTCCCTTGTTGCTGGATAGAGACTTTAGGATTTTCTCTTCTATTTCTGTAGGAAGGATTGCTGTAAATTTGACTGGGATTGCATGCAATACAGAGATTGCTTTATCCATTACGGACGTTTCAGGTATTTTAGATCTTACATTCCTAGAGCACGGAATACCCTTCTGTTTCCTTGTGTTTTCTGGAATTTCTTTCCCTAAAGTTTTGCTAGTTTTCGGTTTCCATAGCTTGCACCTGTTTGTCTAACCTTATTCCTAGAAATCTTATTCTTCTTACTTGCATTTTTTTCCCCAGAGGTTCAGTTTTTCTATTCTTTGAAACTTTTCATTGGTTTTGTTTTGGCAGCTGTTTATGGCTGTACCCACATCTGGTGGTGATGCTGCTGTATTAGCTGGGCAAGAATGACACTGTCTGACGTTGCTTCCCATCTGCCTCTACACTACCTTGGACGCCTGCCCCAGAATATCTGGACCATCGGTGAGGAGGTTCACCTCCAGGATTCTGCATGGTCTGCCCTGGGTGCCAACCCAGAATTTGTGGACTTCACCACTGCACCACTGGCCAGCACCTTTCATGTTCCATTGGAAACCTGCATTTGATGTGGAATGTGAGTTGAATATGCTATTTGGGACAAATCTTGCACTGTGTAGACAAGGCCAGTTTGTTTTTCTTCTCCACTGTGATGTCAGAGGATTGCTCAGAATTGTGTCTCTGCTAGCATGGCAAACTTCATTGACACAGGTTTTCAGAGCCCCATTTTAGCAGTCTCATAACTCACCCTTACCATTTAGCCTAGGTTTGATTTTGCTGCATTTTTTGGTTTTGTGACTTTCTCTGTCTTTTGAACGTTCAGGGTATTTCTGAAACGGACATCTTTCATTGTGGATTATTCAGCTGTGATTTCTGTGTGCCTTCCATTTTCTGGGATGGTTTTTTGTTTTCCATGTTATAATTGTTAATATGGGCTCGGTGAGCTGAAGACTCGAATGAAAGATTTCTCGGACATTCAAGGTGTGGCATTGGTGTTATTTTATTTAGAGAATAGTACGGGATAGCATGGGGACAGGACCCATGGGTAGTGAAGAGTTGCTGCTGCTCCCTGGGGATGGGACCGATGAGCAGTCAAAGCTCCTGCTGCTGCCCTGAGTTGAGGGTTAGGGCCAGTTTTATAAGTCATGGGTACATGATTTATTTTTACTGGAAAAAGAAATGATGTGGTAAAATGTCTTTAAATGATTTCAGTGCAGATGGTGTCTGCTTATTGTGCAGTCATGTAACTTTAGATACGGATCTGGCAATATAGATCAGCATGTACATGATGATGCCCTGGGCTTCTCTCCCTGAGTTAGCTCTAATTCCACCGACTCATATAGTTTGGCATGTAGGCCAGATCACCCTGGCCTTCCCTAGCTGGGGCAGCTTTAATGTACATCATAAACACCCCCTGAACCCATTTGGACTGGAGAGGTTTGGGGGTATGGACGATGGTCAGTGTTCTGTAACTACTTACGGCTGTACAAGGTCGCAGAGCTGTCCCTAAATGGGGTCATAGGTACAGGTAGGAAGTTCAGTGGACAGGAAGCCTTCCCCTGTGGAGTTCAAGGCTGACAAGGTATACAGAGCCTCTGGAGACGAGAGAATCATTTGACGAGAGGTGGTCCAGGAGGTGAAACTTTTCTCATATGCGGAAGACAAACAATGAAACAGACAACAAAATATCATAAGAAATACAAGCAGTATGTTTAACCCAATATATAACGTATTGAAGTAGTGCAGAAACCTGGTCCTGACTTGGAGTTCAACCAATCGTTTAGAGTTAGGGTTGATAAGACATGGATTTAATTTGGTGTTTGGGATAGGAAGCCAGAAATATTTTGATGGTAGTCAGGAATATAGACACAACATTCAGTTTTTATAATGGCATAGGTGCCCCCTTGTGCTGCTGTCAAGACATCCAGAGCCATTTGGATTTGGAGGACTGCCTTACACATTTTGGATACCTTCTAAATTGAGCAGCGAAATGCTATGTTGTGTGTCATTTAATGCCTTCATAATAAATTTGTTTAGGACTTCCATGTGCAAGACGACACTTTCGATACCTAACTGGGGAAGGAAAATTGCGGAAAGATGGTCATACCAGTGGAAGACAGACCTGGTCCAGGGCTGCTGCAGTTGGGTAGGTTAGCAGGAGGAGATGTAGTAAATGTAGTTCTACCCTGCATCCAGCTAAAGCCTAGTGTGCATCGTGCAATCCACTTAGGTGGCAGCCAAGGCCATAAATTGGAGCCGCATAGCCACTGAGCACCATTAGGGACTAACCAAAGTGTGCTGGGCTGTCTATCCCAGTGAGTCCCAAACCAATCAGTACTTTTTTAAGACTATGATATGAGAACACATATAACAGCGAATTTTTCCCATAGGTCGGCTGTTATTAGGCCATGTATCACAGGTTTGATTGGTTTGTTCCCAACAGAGAGTGACCTTTTACTGAGTTGACCACTAGTAGGAGTGAACCAAATACATGCATCCCAAATTTCATATCGTCCATCCTGTGTGTATCGATATGTTAGGTAATTTACCTTTGGAACTTGTTGTTTCTAATCCACCTGTGACAAGGCAAATCTAGTTAGTATTTGGGGAGTAGTTTTAAAGGAAAATGTTTGAATGTGGCCAGGGAACTCGCAGGTGTCAGACATAGATGAGCACAAGGAGACATTACGATTAGTAATAGATGAATCTTGTGGATGAAAAGAGCTAGAATCTAATATCCATGAATGCCTACTATAGCTTCTACAGAAACATAATTTTTTCCTCTCTTAAATCACCCTCATTTTTACAAAAGATAGCCAGATCAGGATTAACAGGTTTGCAAGTAAAGTGTAGTTTCAATACAACATGCTCCAATTATTTACATAACAGCTACAAGAATAGCAATTGTTTATACAGGCTTTTTTAAGTATGCCTTGCTGGAAATTTTTATGAGGAATCTCGGATTTAACTGTGAAGGCCTCTAGAGGCCAGAAAAGCCAAGCCAAGGATTTGCCATCAGATTTTGCCTGCAGTACTTACAGATTTGAGTGGAGTTCTCTTTCAGGTCCCCCAAAGTATTTGGAGGTTACTTGCATCTGCCAAATAAGCACGTTTCCTTACTTAACGGGTAAGATTGCAGGAATCTCTGTAAACATGGTACCAGGCCCGTGTTTCCGAGTGGCTGTATTCCAGAAAGTCCAATCTTTGTTCCTGAAATGCTGTCTTGTCATAGCTGAGACTGTATGTTTCAAATATGACATTCCAGTCAAAGCCTTGGTAATATAACCAATGTGTCCTGTTATAAGGAGAACAGATTCTTATGGAACTTATGCAAATATTGCCACAAAATGACCATACTCAGTCACAAAGGGTTTCCAAATTCTCGATGGATAAGGTACAGAGAAAAAGATGAATGTTTCAGTTTTGCTCATAAAGGTATAATTTCACCAAATGGCTGTAAGTCAAAGTTAGCTTAAGAGAAAAGAGAAAAAGATTTCCTTCATTATGAGAAAACAAAACAACACATCAAAACTCAACAATATTTCAAAATAGAAGTCCTAAAAAATTATAATCCTCCTCATCAGTTTACACAGTCCTGTATAATCAATTCTTGAGCTAAATCTGTCCTTAGCAGATCGAGGAGCTTAGTTTCTGTTACAATTCTGTAGTTTCTTACTCAGCTCAGTTTTACAATCTGAAAGTTTATCAGTAACCTGTAGTTTAGATCCTCTGTGTCAGAATCCTTTCCAGGAATATCTCGGAAGATGAAACATATTTGCAAAAGTAAAAAGCATCAGAGTAAAACAACAACTATCTGCAAATGGACAAACGACTCAAAAAGGCAATTGACAAAGAAACTTGGATACTTCTGTGACATATGAACCTTCCAGATAATAAGTGGACTTATGACTGATAACCAGGACAGATCAGAATCTTAGGAATGCTATATAATTTGAAGACATCTATATTAATAACATTTACCCATCTAATACCACCTAAGAATATCTATCATCACTTGTTTCACAGTTTTCCATGTAATTTAATAGAAAAAATAAGCCTAATTAGTTTAATGTTTTCCTCCTTACAGGAACAGAGAGCAAATTTCTTTGAGAAGTCTCAGGGGCCCTCTGAAAATCCTCAGAGTAATTTCTCTTCTGTCTACCAGGTCAAAAGAAAGCCTTCATTCAGGATTTGAATATTTTTGAGGGAGAAACTTGTCAAAACATATCCAAAGTTTTTAAAATGCTTCTTCAAATAGGAAACAACACTCACTGTGAAACAATGCTCAGGTATCTATTCAAAGTGATGACAGAAAGAGTCAAAAATCTTAAGAGTGACCTAAGTCATTATTTTCACAAAACACATTTCTCTCTTAGGTAGACTTACTCAAAGGAAGAGCTTTTATAACCTCTTTATCAAGAGCAGCTCCAAAGTTCAAGAAAAAGTATCATTTTAGAGAAAACCAAATTTGAATTTCTGCACCTACTTATGTTTCACATTCAAACTCATTCACTTAATTGAACTTACTTTAGTCTACTTGAGTAGGCATAAAACTCCTTTCAGAATTTCTACTTCACAAACCTTCTTCAACTTTCTTTTTCGTTTTCAGAATTTGTCAACAACTCTTTCTTTTTTCCTTTCTAGTACATTAGGACAAATTTATTTTTCTTCACCCATCAAACAAAAATATTTCCATTGTTTACACTTTTTTACTGAAAGCATACATTTTAACTTCCCTGAATACAGAGCTCTTTTCCCTATTAATTTCCTGTAGCTTTAATTCCATAAGTTAATTAGAACTTTTAAGCCTTAACTGATCTACTAAACACTAAAAAGTAAGCAATTATGAATTGTCTTTTATATCAGCATTCTAAACACTTCATAACTTTAGAAACATGCCGCTTTACAATAAAACACAAGGCATGCTTTTTAATACACCCAAACGCTTTTAGCCTCTTCAAGAATAAGCCAAATGTAGATAACTTAGCTATGTTTATTAATAATGATTCAGTGTTTCAGCCTATCCAAAAATGACCCACATATTCATCTTTTTATCATTTAACTTAACTTTGCAAAACTCAAGATTGTTACACAGAAAAATTTCGAAGTTGTTGGTTTTTCAAGAAGTATACAGAGCATAAATGTTGTACTCACTTTTATGAGTTTTATGTATTTAAACCATTTTTTCCCAACAATTATGTCCAGATCACCTACAGAAACCTCATGAGGCATTAGACAACACTGGTCATCATATAAAGCTATTATTTTGCTGACAAATTTAAGAAAGTGAGCTTATATGACTAGAAAACCCATGCTGAATGCCTACATCCTATGCAAATACCGACAACTCTGACAAGATAATTTTCAATCAAACCAACAAACTTTAACAAGCTTTCATTTACCAAAGGTTAATTCACATCACGTTAACTTTGAAAGGCACTGAGTTAATTTCTACTACATTAGAATGTATGTAAGCACTTACTTTAAGCCAACTAAACAGAGATCTTCATTTTGGCCATACCATCCAGGGGTAAAAATATCACACGTATAATGTACACATAGACACACATAGACAGAGACTGTACAACCATTGTTTTAAAAACTACTCCAGTGAATCAGGTACAATAATATAAAGCTCACTGGTTATGAATCCACACTTTGTTTTGAGCCTTTTTACTAATACTTATGGAGAAGACCCTCGAGATTGTAGACTTTCTGCAAGGGTGCACTTATGACCATTTATCCTTTCCCCTCCTTTTTTTTTTTCAGTCTTAAGAATGAGTGATGGGCTACATAGTAATTCCTGGAGAGGGGGGATGAGAATCCTTTTCATGATAAAGGAAGTAGGTGGAATCTGAACTGCCTCTACAGCTGTCTTTCCAGTCTTGCAAGGATTTTGTAAGGACAGTTGCTCTTGATTTCTCAGAAACTGGACTGTAACTTGAAGGACATTCTAGGTTGATCTACCTGTCCAACTGCACCATAAAGGCACAGAGATACCTCTCAAATTTCCCCCAGATGGAGTTTCTGGGGCATACCCATACAATTGAAAGTGTTTCTAATTAGTTAGAATGACCCTGAGTGGTGAGTCTCTTGGGATGCTTACGTCATTCCCCATGGCAGTAAAGCCAGTGTCAGACTGACAGTGAAGTGGACGAAGGTGCAGTGCCTCCAGAGGCCTGGATCATGCTGGAGGCCGGGGCTCCCAGTACCCGGGTTGAGAGTTAAGTCCCTTTCAAAATATTTTCAAGTTTTTCGATTTTACAGAAGGTCCAGGTTCTGGTCAAGTCCAGCCTCAACTTAACCAAGACTTGGTGACAACAGAGGACATGATGAGCAAAACACAGAAATTAAAAGAAGACACCAGACCTCACCCTCATGGCCATTCCCACAGGGTTATCATGATAAAAGTCACACAACAGTTCCAATGCTGGGGCATACTACCCTAGCACGACAGTTCACAGAATAAATCACAGGTCTCCTAACATCATAGCCAACTCAGTAGGTGACTAAAATACTCAATGAATCAACCGCCAACAGAGGGCACCCTACTTGGGGTCGCTGGGGTGATCAGGCCCAGAAAGCCAAAGTTGGGGTTCCCAGTGTTGTAGGACTTGAGGGTTGAAAGATTTCTTTGTTTTCCGGTTGCAAAGCTCAAAAGGGGACGAAATAGGCCATTGTAACTCTAAGAAAGATGAAAGAGACAGGTCCATTACCTTAAAAATCCCCCCTGAACCTAGGGAAGCATCCTACCTGTTGTTCCTACTGTGGGGTGCCTATAGCAAGGGGTGATGGGCGTGTCCCCCAGAATAGCATCCCTTGGATATCTTCCCTGGTATGCCTGGCAGTAACAGGTGCCTGGTGAAAATCTTTCCTATTCTGCCTGGAAGTAATAGATGCCTGGTGAGTGGTCCCCAAGAGAATAGGAGAAGTTTAAGAGAGAACATGATGTATAGAAATAGTGAAGAAGTTTCCGCCACGCTGGGGGACATTCTACCCAATTGTGTATTGGAGCCATTCTCTGAAGAAGGGTTTCCAATACTCAACCAAAGGTTAGAGTTTGGTACTTTCCCTGAACTGCACTCCCGATTGGGACATTCACACAGTTCAGATGGTCAAGTGCCATGGGAGGTATCTCAATCCAGCTTTAAGAATAGAAAACTTGCACGGGAGTCTTGGAGATTGCCAACCATCCTAATGACTTAAATGGCTCACCTGTTCCCACGTAAAATTTATATATTAGAGATAGGGTCAGGAAGGAATGGATTAATTCATTCTACATCACTCTTAGGCTTAAGGTACTGATTCTCTTCAAGCTGAATGCCAGATTTGCATCATAGAGTAGCCATGGGCAGCAAACATGAATTCATGCAGCTATTCAAGACAGTTCCTGATGGAGAAGTGAATTTAGATCCATCCTCGAATAAGTGAGAGGCACAAGG
The DNA here is from genome assembly GCF_041296235.1 of Equus asinus. NCBI lineage: Eukaryota > Metazoa > Chordata > Mammalia > Perissodactyla > Equidae > Equus > Equus asinus. The sequence continues at coordinate 4,715,008 of NC_091815.1, read as the reverse complement.
AAGAAAAGGGCACTTACCAGAATTCGAGCTCACAAACCGATGAAGCATGTTCCCCATACGGGCCACAAGATATGATGCATGGTCGGCAAGCTCAAGACTTGCAAGAAAGATTTCTTGGACCGTCAAGGTCTGGCAGTGTTGCTCTTTTATTTAGACAATGGTACAGGATAGCATGGGGACAGGACCTATGGGCAGTGAAGAGCTGCTGCTGCTGCATTGGGAAAGGACCCATGGGTAGTCACAGCTCCTGCTGCTTTCCGGAGTTGAGGTTAAGGACTAATTTTATAAGGCATGGGTACGTGACTTATTTTTCCTGGAAAAAGAAAAGATGATGTAAAAAGTCGTTAAATGATTTCAGTTCAGATAGGTTCTTGTTATTGTGTGGTCATATAACACTAGATACAAAACTGGCCCCATAGATAGGCATGTAGGTGAGCATGACCTGGGCTTCTCTCACTGGGGCATCTCTAATTCATACCAAAAGAAATTCAACGGGTCATATAGTTCTGCATGTTCACCAGCTAACCTTGGGCTTTCGAGTGGGGGCAGCCTTAATCCACATCAATCCTCATGGTCTTTCACAGCTGTCTCCCATAGATATGCTCATCAGTGTGTCCTCCTTCATTCCAAGTTAGGTATTTTGTATTTCTTTAATCACCATGTGTTCTCTAGGCCGATGTGTGAGTGCTTTCATGATTGTTGGTTTTGTCTTTGAATTTCCATCGTTCACTTGAAGGAATCTTGGTTATCCTGGCCTAGGTCCAACTGAGCACTGAGAACATGACGTCATCTTGGTTGGTTTGACATTCTGAGATCAGAAACGCCAAATTCTAATTTGTCCTGGCAACCACCTTATGGACATAATGTTTCCGAGACAAATTAGACAAATCTGATGAATTCCTCTCTCCAGGTAAGATATTTTTATGTCTTTTTTTTTGAATTTGGGTAGGCTAGACCTTGACTTCGGATCCTTCATTGTTCCAGTAGATTATGTCTAGATACTGGTTTACTTTATTTCTGTAGGGTTTGCTAGTTGTTTGATTTACATCCTCAGTTCTGGCATGTTTATTTTTCGTTAAATATAAGTGTAATGTTCTAATTTTCAGCCAACTTCCTCACATACAGTGTCAAAACACATAATCAATACTCTTCTATGACAAGAGATAGGGGAAGAGAATTTCATTGGGGCCAAACGGAGCATTTTAGCTTTGATGGCAGCCTTCACTTTGGATTGGTGGTTCCCAGAGGGAAAGAAAAAATCCAAAAAGCTGTGCAGATTCATGGCATAAAGCTTTTGAGACTGAAAGAGATTAGAGAAGATAAACTTTCAAGGATTGTGAATCTCCTCCAAATGCTTAATGATGCTACAGAAAAGTAGACCATTGCAAATAAATTAAGAAGAATACTACAAAGACAACGTGTTCCATGCTAAACTCATGAACCAAGGGAAAATGTTACCTTCTGTGAGGTTACTACTCACTACCTTCACGAATAATCACAGCAGGCCAGCTTCTTCCCAAGTTCAGGCAAAAGATTGGTCCAAAAGTAAAATTCAGGGCCAGTCATTTGTTCTGGTGTGTAAGAGCCCATGTTCCTAGTCTGTGGCCTGGGACTCATGGATTTGCATCACGGGTGCTGATCTGATTAGTAACATCAGGAGAGATAGATTTCATGGTATGGTGCGGGCAGAGATCATACATAAGTGGAAATTGTGAGCAGACCTTATAGATATGCACCAGGAAAACAAAATGAAAATATTGCAATCTATGACGCATCTGGTACACTTCTCAAATACAGAATGGAGGAAGTGATGTGACTTCCATAGGTGGAATTGTCGGACTGCACAAGATGACACGATCATGGAACATCAGAGGATTGGCCGGGCAACTTCAACTTGTTAGGGACTCGTGGACTTTTTCTGGGGAAAGTCTACATATTTGGCCATATCCACAAAATGTGACAGATAAAACCAAGGATAAACTTAAAGTAAAGAATTCAGTGTCTAGAGAGAATGTAGTAGACATTTAAAAGTCCAAAGATAAAGTTATAAACAGACAAGAAATCCAGGAAATGGAAAACCATCTTAGCTGGAATGGGTGAGTAGTTAGACTGATATCAGATGGCTCTGAAATACTGTGTGCATGTAAGATGCCGGGACAACTGAGAAGTTTGAGGGTGTTTATGATATCACAGTGAACATGTCACCCAAGATGGCCTCATCTTTATAGTCTGAGGATTGTCCTAGGCTACGATACTCAAGTGAGAGATACCCAGAAAAGAATTTATAAACAGAAACCAGCACTGAAACTTGTAGAGTTAGAATTGCCGTTGATTAAAGGGATAAGAAAGAAGTCATTGTGAAGAAGCAAGAAATAACAGAGAGACAAGCACTGAGTGGAGAATATTGTTATCTACTCAAGTAGATGTGAAGGCCGTGCTGATTGAAGCTTGCAACTTGATTTGAAACCTGAGGCTGGACTTGGGGCTTATCAGACCTACATTGTCCTTCTGCTGTAATCATAATCCCAAATCAAGTCAGATCTCCTGAGGACATTGTAGAGAAGGATCGATGCTTCCCTTCCTATGCCCCTAGCACTCATTGAAGAGAAGTCTCACTTTCCATATCTCTGGCATTACGGAGGCCCACTGGGTACATGCTAATTTGTCACAATACATCTCTTTGAACCCTTGAAGGACTAGACCCCCATCATGCTCCAGATATGTCGCATTGTTTGGCAGGGCTCCAGAAGTGTGCTGAGAATCACCCTTTTCCAGAGGGCTTCATTGCTTTGTGAGGGCTGCCCTACCAGGCTAGTGTGCTCAGTTTGGCTCCAATGAAATACTCTCCCCCATCTCTTGGAGTAGAATGATTACTGATGACGTGTATTGACACCATGTGAAATGAGGTTGTCTGAAAATTAGAACATTACAATTATCTTTATAGAAAAGTAAACATGTCATAGCTGAGGTTGTAAATCAAACAAATAACACACTTATAGAAATACAGTAAGCCAGTATCTAGACATAATCTAGTGGAACGTTCAAGGATCGGGGGTCAAGATCAAAACTTCCCAAATCCAGAAATGAGACAGAAATGTATCTTACCTGGAATGGAATTCATCACATCTGTCTAATTTGTCTCGGGTACATTATGTTCATGAAGAAGGTTAACATGACAACCTAGAATTTGGAGTTTAAGATCTCAGAATGTCAGACCAACCAAGATGAACACGTGTTCACAGTGCTCATTTTGACCAAGGCTAGCATGGTAAAGATTGCTACAAGTGACCAATGTAAATTCAAAGACAACACCCAACAATGAAAAGCACTCACACGTAGGCCTATAGAACATAGGGTGTTTAAAGAAATAGAAAATTGATACCTTGGGATGAAGGAGAACGGGCTGACAAGCATACCAACGGGGGAAATCTGAGAAAGACCATGATGATTATACTATGGAAAAACAAAATGGGCTCAGAATAGGGAAGGCAACCACAAATAACACCTGAATAATCCACAAAGAAAGATGTCAGGCTTTAGACAGACTCTGATTGAACTTTTGAAAGTCAGAAAGTGACACAAACCAAAAAACTGCAGCGAGGTAAAACCTGGGCTACCTGGAAAGGGTGGGTATGAGACTCCTCCAAACGTCCTATGAAACCCTGTGTCCATGAAGCTTGCCAGGAGAGCAGAGACACAATTATGACAAATTCTCTGACATCGCAGTTGACCAAAAATACAAACTGGCTACATCTACTCAGTGCCAGAGTTGGGCTGAAGTAGCCTATTTAAGTCACATTCCACTCAAATTCAGGTTGCCGAGGGAACATGAATGGGGCTGGTCAGCAAAGAATTGGAGAAGTCCGCGCATTCTGCGTCGGCAGCCAAGAGTTGGCAGCATAGAATCCTGGGGGTAAACCTCCTCACTGCTGGTACAGCCATTCTGGGGCAGGCGAGGGAGGTAATGTAGAGGCTGATGAGAAGCGACGTTAGACAGGGCCACTCTTCCTCAGCAAATACAGGAGCATTTCCAGCAGATGTGAGCACAGTGATAAATCTCTTTCAAAAGGAAACAAATTAAAAGTTGCAAAGAATAGGAAAATTGAACCTCAATAAAAAAGCAAAAGGATGCCAGTAAGAAGAATAAGATACCTAGGAATAACCTCACCCCAACAGGTGAAACCTCTGTAAATAGAAAACTAGCAAACCTTTGCAGAAAGAAATGGGAGAGGACACAAGGAAGCGGAAGGATATTCCATGCTCTTGAAATGGAAGAATTAACACACTTGAAATGTCCACACCGCATAGAGAAATCTCTTGATTCCATGCAGTCCCAGTCAAAGTTGCAGCAATATTTCTCACAGAGATAGAAGCGAGCATCCTAAAGTTTACATCCAGCAAGAAAAGACCCCGAATAGCCAAAAGAATCCTGAGGAAAAAGAACAAAGTTCAATGTATAACACTTTCTGATTTCAACATATAGGATGAAGAAATTGAAATGGACACAGCGCAGGCTGGGATGCAAAACAAGGAAACAGATCCAAGGAACAGAATCAAGAGCCCAGAGGTATAGGGACACATATATGGACACCCCATTTTCGACCACGGAGCCAAGAGGAGACAGTGGAGAAAGGAAAGTCTCTACAATGAATGGTGTTGGGAAGAGTGCAGAGTCTCATGTAAGACAAGGAGAGTAGACCACGGTGTTACACCAGGCACAAACACCAACTCGAAATGGATTAAAGTCTAGAATGTAACACTGGAAACCATGAGACTTCTGGAAGAAAATGTAGGTAGCGTGCTCTTTGTCATTTGTCTTAGCCTCATATTTGGAAGAAGCATGTCTGTCTGGGAAAGGGCAATAAAGAAAACAAGAAACAAATGGGACTACATCAAACACAAAAGCTTTTGCATAGCGAAGGAAATCATTGATGCAATGCAAAGACAGCACAACTGGGAGAGGATGTTTGCAAACCACACATTGGTGAAGGGGTGAATAGCCAAAAGAGCCAATAAACTCATACGGCTCCACAAGAAAAAAAAAAAAAAAATCTCCATTAAAATCTGGGCAAAAGCTGGAAACAGACTTTTCTCCCAGGAAGATAGAAAGATGGCCAACAGGCTGTATGAAAACATGTTCATCATCATTAAGTCTCTGGTCAGTGCAAATCTGAAAGGCAATGAGATAGCAGCTCACGGCAGTCAGAATGGCTATAAGGATGAAGACAGGAAATAAGTTTCAGAGAGGAGGTGGAGAGAAGAGAAGCCTCCTGCACTGCTGGAGGGAGTGTAAACAGGTGCAGCCACGACACAAAACGGTGAGGAGTTGCCTTAGACATTTCAGAATACATCGACCATATGATCCAGCTATTCCTCTGTGGTGTGTTTATCCAAAGAACGTGGAAACACTCATACACAGAGATCGGTGCACACCTCTATTTACCCTGGCCTTATTCCCGATATCCAAGACTTGGAAGCCTGCCTGGTGCCCATCAAGGGATGAATGGAGAAGGAAGATGGGCTATAGCCACACAAAGGCATAGCACTCAGCTATAAGAACAGATTCAGGCCAGCCATTTGTGACCACCAGAATGGCTCCTAACGGTTTTAGGGGAACTGAAAGAAGCCCCAGGGGTATGGTCAAATACCACAGGATCTCATGCACAAGGAGAAGAGCGAGAACGGACCAACAAACAGGTATCACATGACAATGGATTGGCATTTCCCAGAGGGAAAGTGGGGCAGTGGCCAGAGAGAGAAAGTGTTGATTAGGGACAGGTGTGTGGTTAGGGACAGTAATTAGGCTTACATTGGTGAAGATGATGTAACCTACTCTGAAGTCTAAATCCATGTGGATGTAGATCTGAAAGCTATAGGTTATTATAATTTTGGGTTACAGCAATCAATTCACAGAAAACCAGAACTCCCAAAAGGGATGCAGATTTACAACTGGAAGCTTTGGAGACAGAAAGAGGTTAGAGAAGATGAACTTCCAAGTATTGGTAATCACCTCAACATGCTCAATGATGCTACAGAAAGGTAGACCTTTGCAAAGAGATGAAGAGGAATACTACCAAGAGAACATGTTCCGTGCTAAACTCATGAACCAACAGAAAACGTCACCGTTCATGATGTTACTACTGATTCCTTCACGAATGATCAAAGCAGGCCAACATCTTCACAGGTCAGGTCAAAATGTGGTGCAAAAGTCCAATTCAGGGCCAGCGCTGTGATGTAGCAGGTAGGTCCCTACGTTCCACTTGGGCGGCCCGGGCTTCACCAGCTAGCATCGGGGTTGCAGATCAGATTACTAGCATTAGTAAATACAGAGTTCAAGGTATGGTGGGCACAGAGATCGTAAAGAAGGAGAAATTGTCACGAGACCTTAACAATATGCATCAGAAAAAGAGCCATGAGAATATGACAACCTATGAACGCATCAGGAACACTTCCCCAAATGATGAAGGAAGGAAAACATGTAACATGCCAAGTGGAATTTTTAGACTGCTGGGAGATCACACGATCATTGTGCATCAGGGGATTGCCTGGGCAACTTCCAATTGGGAGGGCCTCTAGGACTTTCTCTGAGGAAAGTCCACCCAATTGGGCATATACACAATGGATAAGATATAAAACAAGGGATAATCTTAAAGGAAAGAAACTGGTGGGTAGAGGGAATGTAGCATACCTTTCAAGTTCCACGAGAAAGTTAGAAACTGACAAGAAATCCAGAACAAGGAAAACTATCCTACCTGGAAAGGTGAAGTCGTCAGACTGATATGAGATGTCTCTGAAACACTGTGTGCCTGGAGGTTTTCAGGACAACTTAGAATTCTGAGGGTGTTTATGACATCACGGTGAACGTGTCACCCAAGATGGCAGCAAGTTTAGAGTCCGAGGATTGCCGTGGCTAGGATAACCACGTGAGAGATATCCAGAAACAGCTTTTCCATACAGAAACCGCACACAGAAACTTGAAGAGAGAAAAGAGGCACTGATTCAAGGGATAAGAAAGGAATCATTGGGAAGAAGTTATACTAGAGGGGCAAGCACTGAGAGGAGAACATTGTTATCTACTCAAGTAGATGTGGAGGCCATGCTGATTGAAGCTTGCAACTTGATTTGAAACAAGAGGCTGGACTTGGGGCTTATCAGAACTACATTGTCCTTCTGCCTTACTCATAATCCCAAGTCAAGAATGATCTCTTGAGGACATTGAAGAAAAGAATTGAGGCCTACTTTCCTAAGCTCATAGAATTCTTTGAAGAGAGGTCTCCCTTTGCATAGCTCTGGCGTCACGGGGTCCCACTGGGTACATGCTAATGTGTCCCAAGACATCTCTGTGAAGACTTAAAGGAATGGATGATTGTCATGCTTGGGGTGTGTCCTTTGGTTTGGAGGGCTGTAGAAGTGTGCTTAAAAGCACCCTTTTCGAGAGGGCTTCGTTCCTGTGTGAAGGCTGCCCTTCCAGGCTACAGTGCTCAGTTGGGCTCCAATGAAATTCTCTCCCCCACCTCTTGCCATGGAAACAGTATTGATTCCTTGTTCTGACAACATATGGAAGGAGGTTTGCTGAAAATTAGCACATTGCCATTATATTTAAATAAAAATACACCTGCCAAAGTTCGGAATGAAAATCAAACCAATAGGAAATCATGTAGAAATAAAAAGCCAAGTATCCAGATGTAATCTTGTGGAGCATTCAATGATCAGGGGTCAAGTTTGAAACTTCCCAAATCCAGAAAAGAGACAGACAAACCACTTACCTGGAGTGAGGAATTCATCAGATTTCTCTAATTTCTCTCAAAAACATAATGTCCGTGAAGGTGGTCACCCACACAACCTTGAATCTGGAGTTTCTGATCTGAGAATCTCAAACCTACCAAGACGACCATGTGTTCTCAGGGCTAAGTGTCACCTGGGCCGGGATAGCAAAGATTCCTACAAGTGACCGATGGAAATTCTGAGACCACACCCAACAATCACAAAATGACTCACACGTCAGGCTACAGAACCTATGGTAATTAAAGACATACAAAACTCCTAACTTGGAAAAAAGGAGAACACACTGATAAGCAAATCGAATGGAGATATCTCAGCAAGACCATAACAATTAAACTATAGAAAAGAAAAAAGTATCCCGGAATATGGAGGCCAACAGAAATCAAAGCTGACTAATCCACAGTGAAAGACGTCAGTCATTAGACACACTCTGTTTGAACATTTGAAAGTCAGACAAAGTCACAATGCCAAAAACAGCAGCAAAGGTCAAACCTGGCCTAAATGAGAAGGGTGAGTTATGAGAATGCTCCCCACAGGCTCTGAAACCCTGTGTCCACCAAGCTAGACCGGATAGCAGAGAGACGATTCTGACAAATCACCCAACATCACAGTGGGTCAGAAAAGCAAGCTGGCCTCATCAACACAGGGCCAGAGTTGGGCTCAAGTAGCATATTCAAGTCACAATCCACTCAACTACACGTTGCCAATGGAACATGAAAAGGGCCAGCCAGTGGGGCCGTGGTGAAGTTCACACATTCTGGTACAGCAGCCAAGGGTAGGCGATGTGTAATCCTGTGGGTGAGCCGCCTCAACGCTCGTCCAGCCATTCTGGGGAAGGCGTCTGAGGTAGTGTAGAGGCAGATGGGAAGCGACGATAGACATCACCATTCTTCCTCAGGAAATGCAGCAGCATGGCCAGCAGATGTGAGCACAGCCATAATTTCTGTCAAAACAAAACCAATTGAAAGTTGCAAAGAATAGAAAAACTGAACCTCAAAAAAGAAAGCATGCCAGTAGGAAGAAAAAGATATATAGGAATAAACGTGGCCAAACAACAGAAAGCTATGGAAACAGAAAACTTGCAAAGGTTTGGGCGAAGATATTACAGAAGACACAAGGAAACGGAAGGCTATTCCGTGCTCTTACACTGGAAGAACGAGCACACTTCAAACGTCCATACCGCATAAAGCAGTGTCTGGATTGCATGCAGTCCCAGTCAAAGTTGCAGCAATCATTGCCACAGAAATACAAGACAGAATCCTAAAGTTTCTATCCAGCAACAAAGGACCCGGAATAGCCAGAGGACTCCTCAGGAAAACGAACAAAGCAGCAAGTATCACACTTTCTGATTTCAACATATAGGATGAAGCCCTAGGTATGGAAACAGCACAGCCTGGCCCCCAAAATAGGCACACAGACTCATGCAACAGAATGAGAGCCCGGAGGTCAACTCACACATCTACTGACACAGCATTTTCGAACAGTGAGCCTAGAGGAGAAAGGGGAGAAAGGAGAGTCTCCACAAGAAACGGTGCTGAGAAGACTGCACACCAACAGGTAACACAATGAGAGTAGACCATGATGTTACACCAGACATACACACGACCTCGAAATGGATTAAAGCCTTGAATGGAATACTTGAAACCGTGCAACTTCTAGGAGACAACCCAGGCAGCTTACTCTTTGCCATCTGGCTTGCCTGCCTATTTGGAAGAAGCATGTGTCAGTGGGCAAGGGCAAGAAAGGAAACAAGAAACAAACGGGACTCCACCCAATGCAGAAGCTTATGCCCAGCCAACGACTCCATTGACTCAATGCAAAGAGAGCACAACAACTGCCACAGGCTGTTTGCAAACCACACATCGGAGAAGGGGTGAGTAGCCAAAAGATCCAATGAACTCATACGTCTTCACAGGAATAAAAACAACGAGCCCAATAGAACCTGGGCAAAAGATGGAAACAGACATTTCTCCCAGGAAGATAGGAAGATAGCCAACAGGCTGTATGAAAACATGTTCATCATCATTAAGTCTCTGGTCAATGCAAATCTGAATGGCAATGAGATAGCAGCACACAGTGGTCAGAATGGCTATAAGGATGAAGACGGGAAAGAATAAGTTTCACAGAGGAGGTTGAGAGAAAGGAAGCCTCCTGCACTGCTGTAGGAATGTGAACCGGTGCAGCCACTACGCCAAGTGGTCTGGAATTGCCTCAGAAATTTCAGAATCCACCTACCACATGATCCATCTATTCCTCTGTGGTGTATATATCCAAACATCATGGAAACACTAATGCACAGAGATCGATGCACTGCTGTGTTCACCACAGCCTTACTCCCGATATCCAAGACTTGGAAGCGTCCGTGGTGACCATCAAGAGATGAATGGAGAAGGAAGATCGGCTATTGCCACACAATGGTATAGCTCTCAGCTGTAGGAATGGATGCAGTCCAGCCATTTGTGACCACCAGAATGGCTCCTGAGGGTCTTAGGGGAACTGAAGCAAGCCCCAGGGATAAGGTTGAATACCACAGGATCTCACGTACAAGGAGAAGAGGAAAAACGGAGCAACAAAAAGGTAGGACGTGACATGGGATTGGTAGTTCCCAAAGGGAAATGGATGCGGGGGTCTGAGGGAGAAAGAGTTGATTAGGCACAAGTGTGTGGTGAGGGCCTGTAATTAGGCTTACAGTGGTGAAGATGATGTAACCTACACAGAAGTCTAAATCTATGAGGATGTAGATGTGAAAAGCTATAGGATGTTATAATGCTGGGTTACGGCAATCAATTCACATAAAATCAAAACTCCAAAAAACGGTGCAGATTTACGGCCTAAGCTTTGGAGGCTGAAATAGATTAGAGAAGATGAACTTCCAAGGATTTGTAATCACCTCCAAATGCTTAATGATGCTACAGAAAGGTAGACCTCAGCAAAGAGATGAAGCAGAATACTAGCAAGAGAATATGTTCCGTGCTAAACTCATCAACCAAAGGTAAATGTTACCGTCATTCATGTTACTACTGATTCCCTTCACGAATGATCGAAGCAGACCAACATCCTCCCAAGTTCAGGCCAAAGGTTGGTCCAGAAGTCCAATTCATTGGTGGACCTGTGATGTAGCAGGTAAGAGCCCACGTTCCGCTTGGGTGGCCTGAGCTTCACAGGATAGCAACACGGTTGTGGATCAGATTACTAGCATTAGGAAATCCAGATTTCACGGTCTGGTGGGCACAGAGATCATAAAGAAGTAGAAATGGTGAGGGAAACTGAGCAATATGCACCAGAAAAAAACCATGTGAATATTACAATCTATGAACGCATCAGCTACACTTCCCCAAATGATGAAGGAAGGAAACATGTGACTTGCCTGGTGGAATTGTCAGACTGCTAGGAGATGACACGATAAGTGTGCATCAGGGGATTGCCTGGGCAACTTCAACTTGGGAGGGAGTCCATGACTTTCTCTGGGGAAAGTCCACCCATTTCACCATATCCACAAAACATAAGAGATAAAATCTTTGATAATCGTAATGGAAAAAGACTGGTGTGTAGAGGGAATGTAGTAGACCTTTCAAAGTTCGAGAAGAAAGTTAGAAACCGACAAGAAATCCAGACAAAGGAAAACTATCCTACCTGGAAATGGGGAGTGGTCAGACTGGTATGCGATGGCTCTGAAACACTGTGTGCATGGAGGTTGTCAGGACAAGTTGGAATTCTGAGGGTGTTTATGAACATGTCACCCAAGATGGCCACATCTATACAGTCGGAAGATTGGCCATTGTGTGGCTATAGATCGTCTTCCTTCTCCATTCGTCACTGGATGGGCACCACGTAGGCTTCCAAGTCTTGGATATTGGGAGTAAGGCTGTGGTGAACACAGTGGTGCATGGATCTCTGAGCATTAGTGTTTCCAAGTTCTTTGGATATATATGCCACAGAGGAATAGCTGGATCATATGGTAGATGGATTCTGAAAATTCTAAGGCAATTCCACCGCACTTTGGGTAGTGGCTGCACCTGATTACACTCCCCCCAGCAGTGCAGGAGGCTTCCCTTCTCTCCACCTCCTCTCTGAGACTTGTTGTTCCCTGTCTTCATCCCTATAGCCATTCTGACCACTGTGAGCTGCTATCTCATTGCCGTTCGTATTTGCATTGCCAAAGACTTAATGATGATGAACATGTTTTCATACAGCCTGTTGGCCATCTTTTATCTTCCTGGGAGAAATATCTCTTTCCATCTTTTGCCCACGTTTTATGGGGCTCGTTGTTTTTTTATTGTGGAGACATATGAGTTCATTGAATATTTTGACTAATCACCCCTTCTCCGATGTGTGGTTTGCCAACATCCACTCGCAGTTGTTGTGCTGTCTTTGCATTGAGTCGATGGAGTCGTTGGCTGTTCAGAAGTTCTGCGTTGGATGGAGTCCCGCTTGTTTCTTGTTTCCTTTGTTGCCCTTGCCCAGGTACACATGCTTCTTCCAAATAATCGGCTAAGCCAGATGGCAAAGAGCAAGCTGCCTGCGTTTTCTCCTAGAAGTTGCATTGTTTCAAGCCTTCCATTCAAGGCTTTAATCCATTTCCAGGTGGTGTGTGTGCCTGGTGTAACATCATGGTCTACTCTCATTGTGTTACATGTGGCTGTGCAGTCTTCCCAGCACCGTTTCTTGTCGAGACTCTGCTTTCTCTGCTGTCTCCTCTTGGCTCCTTGGTCTAAAATGGGCTGTCAATATATGTGTTAGTTGACCTCTGGGCTCTCGATTCTGTTCCTTGTGTCTGTGTGCCTCTTTTTGTGGCCAGCCTTTGCCGTTTTGGTACCTAGCAGTTCGTCCTATATGTGGAAATTCGAAAATGTGGTACTTGCTGAGTTGTTCGTTTTCCTCAGGATTCCTTTGGCCTTTCCAGCTCCTTTGTTGCTGGATAGAAACTTTAGGATTCTCTCTTCTATTCCTACGGGAAAGATTGCTGAAACTTCAATGGGGCTTGCATGGAATCCAGAGATTGCTTTATCCAATATGGACGTTTCAAGTGTGTTCGTTCTTCCATTTGAAGAGCGGTGAATAGACTTCCGTTTCCTTATGTGTTCTTTAATTTCTTTCCGCAAAGCTTTCCAGTTTGTTGGTCCTTGTTTGTCTCTTCTCCTTGAAAGTGAGCACCTACGGTACTTGAGTTTCTCCCTGCGAGCTGTTTCACTTCCAATGAAACCCTCAAGAACCATCCTTCTGGTCACTAATGGCTGGATTCTCTCTTTTGTTATGGCTCAGAGATATGCCATTGTGTTCATAAAGCCCAGCTTCCTTCTCCAATCTTCTTTCTCTATTCGTCCTTCTGCCTTGATGGGCATCAGGGCGGCTTCCCAGTCTTGGATAACGGGAGTAAGGCCAGGGTGAACACAGGGGTGCACATATATCGGTGCACGACTTCTTCCACGGTCTTTGGATAAACCCGCCACTGAATAATAGCTGGATCATATGGTAGAATCCATCTACCATGGATGGATTCTGACATGTCTGAGGCAATTCCACACTGATTTGCTTCGTGGCTGCACCAGCTTACACTCACAGCAGCACTGTACGAGTCTCCCCATCTCTGCAGCTCCTCTCTGACAGTTGTTTCCTGACTTTTTACCTATAGTCATTCAGACCACAGTGAGCTGCTATCTCACTGCCATTTGGATTTCAATTGCCCTGAGTCTTAATGATGATTAACATGTTTTCATACACCTGTTGGCCATCTCTATATCTTCTTGGGTGAAATCTCTGTTTCCACCTACTGCCCAGGTTTTAATGGGCTTATTTATTTTTCTCTTGTGGACCCATATGAGTTCACTGCATCTTTTGGCTATTCACCCGTTCACCGATGCGTGGTGTTCAAACATCCTCTCCCAGTGGTTGTACTGTCTTTGCATTGAGTCGATGGTTTCCTTGGCTGGGCAGAAGCTTTTGCATTTGATGTAGTCCCATTTGTTTCTTGTTTCCGTTGTTTCCCTTGCCCAAGCAGACATGCGTCTTACTAATAGGAGGCTAAGACAGATGTCAAATAGCATGCTGCCTAGGTTTCCTTACAGAAGTCTCGTGGTTTGCAGTCTTACATTCAAAACTTTAATCCATTTTGTGTTGGTGTTTGTGCCTGGTGTAACATCGTGGTCTACTCTCCTTGTCTTACATGAGGCTCTGCAGTCTTCCCAGCACCGTTCATTGTAGAGACTTTCCTTTCTCCACTGTCTCCTCTTGGTTCCGTGGTCGAAAATGGGTTGTCCATGTATGTGTGTGTATACCTCTGGGCTCTCGATTGTGTTCCTTGGTTCTGCGTGTCTGTTTTCATCCCAGCCTGCACCGTTTCCAATCCTATTTCTTCATCCTATATGTTGAAATCAGAAAGTGTGATACATTGAGCTTTGTTCGTTTTCCTCAGGATTCCTTTGGCCATTCATGGTCTTTTGTTGCTGGATGTAAACTTTAGGATGCTCACTTCTATCTCTGTGAGAAATATAGCTGCAAGTTTGCCTGGGACTTCATTTAATCTAGAGATTGCTTTATCCGGAGTGGAGGTTTCCAGTGTGTTAATTCTTCCATTTCAAGAGCATGGAATATCCTTCTGCTTCCTCGTGTCTTCTCCCATTTCTTTCCACAAGGTTTGCTAGTTTTCGATTTACCGAGCTTTCACCTGTTGGGGCGAGGTTATTCCTAGGTATCTAAATCTTCTCACTGGCATTTTTTTTTGAGGTTCAATTTTCCTATTCTTTGCAACTTTTAATTTGCTTCCTTTTGACAGAAGTTTATCGCTGTTCTCACATCTGATGACAGTGCTCCTGTATTTGCTAAGGAAGAGTGGCCCTGTCTATCGTCACTTCTCATCTGCCTCTACACTCCTTCCCACGCCTGCCACAGAATGGTTTGGCCAGCGGTGAAGAGGTTTACCCCCAGTATTCCACCCTGTCAACTCCAGGTTTCCGACCCAGAATGCACGGACTTCCCAATTCTCCACTGGCCGGCCCCTTTCATATTCCCTTGGCAGCCTGCAGTTCAGTATAATGTGACTTAAATATGCTACTTCAGCCCAAGTCTGGCACTGAGTAGACGTAGCCAGTTTGCATTTTTGGTCAACTGTGAAGTGAAACAATTTGTCAAAATTGTGTCTCTGCTGTCCCAGCAAGCTTCATGGACACAGTGTTTCTGAGCACGTTTGGAGCAGTCTCATTCTCACCCTTTCCAGCTAGCCCAGGTTTTACCTCACTGCGGTTTTCTGGTTTGTGACACTCTCTGACTTTCAAAAGTTCAAACATAGTCTGTCTAAAGTCTGACATCTTTTGTTGTGGATTATTCAGGTGTGATTTGTGTTTGCTTTCCCTTTTCTGAGCCCATTTTGCTTTCCATAGTATAATCATCATGGTCTTTCTCAAATTTCTCCCTATGGTATGCTTGTCAGTCAGTTCTCCTTCATCCCAAGGTATCAATTTTCTATTTCTATAATCACCCTATGTTCTATAGGCCTACGTGTGAGTGCTTTTCATTGTTGGGTGTTGTCTTTGAATTTACATTGGTCATTTGTTGCAATCTTTGCCATGCTAGCCAAAGTCAAAGTGAGCTTGAGAACACGTGTTCATCTTGCTTGGTCTTACCTCCTGAGATCTTAAACTCAAAACCAGAGGTAGTCATGGCAACCTCCTTCATGAACATAATGTATCTGAGACAAATTAGACGAATCTGATGAATCCGCTTCAGGAAAGGTACTTTTCTGTTTCATTCCTGGATTTGGGAAGTTTCGAACTTGACCACCGATCGTTGAATGTTCCCTTAGACTACATGTAGATATTGGTTTACTTTATTTCTATAGGGTGTGTTGTTTGTTTGATGTACATCCTCAGATCTGGCATGTTTATTTTTCTATAAAGATAATGGTAATGTTCTAATTTTGAGCCAACCTCCTTACATATGGTGTCAATACACGTTATCAATAATCATTCTACTCCAAGAGATAGGGGGAGAGTATTTCATTGGAGCCAAAGTGAACACACTAGCCTGGCAGTGCAGCCCTCACAAAGCAACGAAGCCATCTGGAAAAGGGTGTTTCTCAGCACACTTCCGGCGCCCTGCCAAAAAATGAGGCATACTAGAAGCATGACGGGGTTCCATTCCTTCATGGGTTCCAAGAGATGTATTGTGACACATTAGCATGTACCCAGTTGGCCTCCGTAATGCCAGAGCTATGGAAAGTGAGACTTCTCCTCAATTAATGCTAGAGGCAAAGGAAAGGAGGCATCAATCCTTCTCTACAATGTCATCAGGACACCATTCTTGATTTTGGATTATGATTAAGGCAGGAGAATTTGTACGTCTGATAAGCCCCAAGTCCAGCCTCTGGTTTCAAATCAAGTTTCAAGCTTGAATCAGCATGGCCTCGCCATATACTTGAGTAGATGACAATGGTCTCCACTCAGTGCTTGTCCCTGTATTATTGCTTCATCACGATGACTTCTTTCTTAGCCATTTAATCAACGTCTATTCTATCTCTTCAAGTTTCAGTGCTTGGTTTCTGTTTTTAAATTCTTTTCTGGGTATCTCTCACTTGAGTATCGTATCCCAGGATAATCCTCAGACTATAAAGATAAGGGCATCTTGGGTGACAGGTTCTCTGTGGTGTCATAAACACCCTCAAACTTCTAAGTTGTCCCGGTGTCTTCCTTGCACACAGTGTTTCAGAGCCATCTCATACCAGTCTGGCACTCACCCTTTCCATTTCCTGGATTTCTTGTCGGTTT
Source organism: Equus asinus (assembly GCF_041296235.1). Taxonomy (NCBI): domain Eukaryota; kingdom Metazoa; phylum Chordata; class Mammalia; order Perissodactyla; family Equidae; genus Equus; species Equus asinus. The sequence continues at coordinate 4,698,467 of NC_091815.1, read as the reverse complement.
CTAACTTTACCCTTGAACTTTTAAATGTCTAGTACATTCTCTCTAGATACTGGTTTCTTTATTTTAAGTTTATCCTGGGTTTTATCTGTTACATTTTGTGGATATGGCCGAGTGTTTAGACTTTCCCCAGTGAAAGTCTTGGAGTCCCTCCCAAGTGGAAGCTGCCCAGGCAATCCTCTGACGTGCAATGATCGTGTCATCTCGTGCAGGCTGACAATTCCACCTATGCAGGTCACATCACTTTCTTCCCTCTGTATTTAGGGAAGTGTACCAGATGTGTCATAGATTGCAATATTTTCATGCTTTTTTCCTGGTGCATATCTATAAGGTATGCTCACAATTTCCACTTATTTATGATCTCTGTCTGCACCATACCATGAAATCTATCTTTCCTAATGTTACTAATGTGATCCGTACGTGTCATACGAATCCATGAATCCCAGGCCGCCCACTAGTAACATGGACTCTTACACACCAGAACACATGGCTGGCCCTGAATTTTACTTTGGGACCAATGTTTTGCCTGAACTTGGGAAGAAGCTGGCCTGCTGTGATTATTCATGAAGGTAATTAGTAGTGACCTCATAGACGGTAACATTTTCCATTGGTTCATGAGTTTAGCACGGAACACGTTCTCTTCGTAGTCGTCCTCTTAATCTATTTGAAATGGTCTACCTTTCTGTATCATCATTAAGCATTTGGAGGAGATTCACAATCCTTGGAAGTTTATTTTCTCTAATGTCTTTCAGCCTCAAAAGCTTTTTGCCACAAATCTGCATGCCTTTTTGGATTTTTTCTTTCCCTCTGGGAACCTCACATCCAAAGTGAAGGCTGCCATCCAAAGCTAGAATGCTCAGCGGCCCCAGTGCAATTCTCTCCCCCGATGTATTGCCATAGAAGAGTATTGATTATGTGTTTTGACACCATAATGAGGAAGTTGGCTGAAAATTACAACATTACACTTATATTTAATGACAAATAAACATGCCAGAGCAGAGGACGTAAATCAAACAACTAACAAATCCTACAGAAATAAAGTAAACCAGTATCTAGACATAATCCAGATGAACGATCAGGGAACTGGACTCAAGTTCGAGCCTTCCAAAATTCAGAAAAGAGACATAAAAATATCTTACCTGGAGAGAGGAATTCATCAGATTTGTCTAATTTGTCTCGGAAAGATTATGTCCATAAGGTGGTTGCCAGAACAACCTAGAATTTGGAGTTTATGATCTCAGAATGTCAAACCAACAAACATGACCACGTGTTCTCAGTGCTCAGTTGGACCTAGGCTAGCTTAGCAAAGATTCCTTCAAGTGAACGATTGAAATTCAAAGACAATACCCAACAATCAGGAAATCACTCATACATCAGGCTGGAGAACATATGGTGATGAAAGAAATACAAAATTAATAACTTGAATGAAGGAGAATGGACTGATAAGCATATCGATGGGAGATAGCTGAGAAAGCCCATGACGATTGATGTGGATTAAGGCTGCCCCAGCTCGAAAAGCCCAAGGTTACCTGGCCTACTTGCCAAACTACATGACGCAGTGAATCATTTTTTGGTATGAATTAGAGGTGCCCCAGTGAGAGAAGCACAGGTCATGCTCACCTACATGCCTATCTATATGGCCAGATTCGTATCTAATGTTATCCGACCACACAATAACCAGACCCCAACTGAACTGGAATCATTTCATGACATTTTACATCATCTTTTCTTTTTCCAGCAAAAGTAAGTCACGTAACTATGCTTCTAAAATTAGCACTTACCCTGTACTCAGGGCAGCAGCAGGAGCTGTGACTGCCCATGGGTCCTGTCCCCATGCAGCAACTCTTTAGTGTCCATGGGTCCTGTCCCCATGCTATCCTGTACCGTTCTCTAAATAAAAGAGCATCACTGCCAGACCTTGAGAGTCCAACAAATCTTTCTTTTGACTCTTCAGTTCGCCAACACCGCATCATATCTTGTGGCCCGTACGGGGATTTTGCTTCATCGGTTTGTGAGCTTGACTTCTGGTAAATGCCCTTTCCTTCCTTGTGCCTCTCTCCTTTTCGAGGATGGATCTAAATTCACTTCTCCATCAGGAACTTTCTTGGATAGCTGTATGAATCCACGTTTGCTGCCCATGGCTACTCTGTGGGGCAAATCATGGCATTCGGCTTGAAGAGAATCAGTACCTTAAGCCTAAGGGTGATGTAGAATGAATTAATCCGTTCCTTCCTGACTCTATCTCTGATATATAAATTTTACGTGGGCACGGGTTGGCCACTTAAGTCATTAGGATGGTCGGGAATCTGCAAGACTCCCGTGGAAGTTTTCTTTTCCTAAGGCTGTATTGGGCTACCTCCCATGGCACCTGACCATGCTCTGAACTGTGTGAATGTCCCAATTGGGAGTCCAGTTCAAGGCAAGTAAGAAAGTCTAACCTTTGGTTGAGTATGGAAAACCCTTCTCGGAGAATGGCTCCAACACACAATTGGGTAGAATGTCCCCCAAAGCGGCGGAAAGTTCCTCACTATTTTTCTCTATCCTGTTCTCTCTTAAACTTCTCCTTTTCTGTCAGGGACCATTCACCTGGCATCTATTGCTGCCAGGCAGAATAGGAAAGATGGTCACCAGGCACCTGTTACTGCCAGGCATCCGAGGGAAGGTACACAAGGGATGCAATGCTGGTGGACTTCCCCATCACCCATTGCTATAGGAACCCCACATTAGGAAAGACAGGTGGGATGCTGCCCTAGGTTCACAGGGGATTTTCAAGGAAATTCACGTGTCTCTTTCATCTTTGTTAGAGTTACACGGGCCATTTTCATCTCCTTTTGAGCTTTGCAACCGGAAAACAGAAGAATCTTTGAAGAGTCAAGGCCTCCATGCCTGGGAACCCCAACTTTGGCTTTCTACCCTGATCACCACGGCAACACCAAGTAGGGTGCCCTTTTTTGGCAGATGACTGATTGAGGATTTTAGTCACCTACTGAGTTGGCTATGAGGGTAGCAGACCTGTGATTTATTCTGTGAACTCTCGTGCTAGGGTAGTGTGCCCCAGCACGGGAACTGTTGTGTGACTCTTATCTTGATAACCCTCTGGGAGTGGCCATGAGGGTGAGGTCTGGTGTCTTCTTTTCCTTTCTTTGTTTTGCTCATCATGTAGTCTGTTGTCACCAAGTCGAGCTTAAGTTCAGGCTGAACCTGACCAGAACCTGGACCTTCTGTAAAATCGAAAAACTTGAAAACATTTTGCAAGGGACTTAACTCTCAATCCGGCTGCTGGGAGCCCTGACCTCCAGCCAGTTCCCGGCTTCTGTGGGCACTGCACCCTTTTCCAGTCCACTGTCAGTCAGACACTGGCTTTACTGCCATGGGGAATGCCGTATGCATCCCCAGAGACTCACCACTCAAAATCCTTCTAACTAATTAGAAACACTTTCAATTGTATGGGTGATGCCCCAGAAACTCCAACTAGGAGAAAATCTGCGATTTTTCTCTGTGCCTTTCTGGTGCAGTTGGACAGGTGGATCAACCTAAAAGGACCTTCAAGTTACAGTCCAGTTTCTGGGAAATAAAGAGCAACTGTCCTTACAAAATCCTTGCAAGACTGGAAAGACAGCTCTAGAGGCAGTTCAGATTCCACCTAGTTCCTTTATCATGAAAAAGATTATCATCCTCCCTCTCCAGGAAGTACTGTCCAGTCCATCACTCATTCTTAAGACTGAAAAACAAAAAAGGAGGGGAAAGGTTAAATGAACATAAGTGTGTCTTTGCCTAAAGTCTAGCATGTCAAAGGTCTTCTCCATAAATATTAGTAAAAAGGCTCAAAACAAAGTTTGGATTCATAACTTGTGAGCTCAATATTATTGTTCCTGACTCACAGCAGTAGTTTTTAAAAGGATGGTTGTACAGTCTCTCTGTAGGTGTGTCTATGTGTATGTTATAGGTGTGATACTTTTATCCTGGATGCTATGGCCAAAATTAAGATTTCTGTTTAGTTGGCTTAAAGTAAGTGCTTTATTAAATTCTAAATGTAGTAGAAATTAACTCAGTGCCTTTCAAAGTAAACGAGATGTGAATTAACCTATGTTAAATGAAAACTTGTTTAAGTTTGTTGGTTTGATTGAAAATAGTCTTCTTGTCAGAGTTGTCGGTATTTGCATAGTATGCAGGCATTCATCCTGGGTTTACTAGTCACATAAGTTCACGTTGTCTGTTAAATTTGTCAGCATAATAATAGCTGTAAACTATGACCAGTTTTTTCAAATGCCTCATGAGGTTTCCGTAGGTAATCTGAACATAATTGTCGGAAAAAAATGGTTTAAATACATAAAACTCACAATAACTTTTACAGTCTGTATACTTGGGGAAAAAAACAGCTTCGAAATTCTTTTTGGTAACAATCTTGAGTTTTGCCAAGTTAAGTTAAATGATAAAAATCTGAATACCTGGGTCATTTTTGGATAGGATGAAACTCTGAAACATTATTAATACACATAGCTAAGTTATCTGATTTTGGCTTCTTAGTGAAGAGGCTAAAAGCGTTTGGGTGTATTAAGAAGCATGCCTTGTGTTTTGTTGTAAACTACCACGTTTCTAAATTTATGAAGTGTTTAGAATGCTGATATAAAAGACAATTCATAATTGTTTACATTTTTAGTGTTTACTAGGTCTGTTAAGGTTTAAATGTTCTAATTAACCTATGGAATTAAAGCTACTGAAAATTAATAAGTAAAAGAGCTGTGTATTCAAGGAAGTTAAAATGTATGTTTTCAGTAAAAAAGGTATAAATAATGGAAATATTTTTGTTTGATAGGTTAAGAAACATAAATTTGTCCTGATGTACTAGAAAGGAAAAAGAAAGACTTTGGGACAAAGTTGTAGAATGCTTGTGAAGGAGAAATTCTGAAAGGAGTTTTATGCCTACTCAAGTAGACTAAAGTAAGTTCAATTAAGTGCATGAGTTTGAATGTTAAAAATAAGTAGGTGCAGAAATTCAAATTTGGTTTTCTCTGAAAGGATACTTTTTCTTGAACTTTTGATCTGCTCTTGATAAAGAGGTTATAAAAGCTATTCCTTTGAGTAATTCTACCTAAAAGACAAATCTGTTTTGTGAAAATAATGACTGAGGTCACTCTTAAGATTTTTCACTCTTTCTGTTATCACTTTGAATAGATACCTGAGCATTGTTTCACAGTGAGTGTTGTTTCCTATTTGAAGAAGCATTCTAAAAACTTTGGGTATGTTTTGACAAGTTTCTCCCTCAAAAATATTCAAATCCTGAATGAAGGCTTTCTTTTGACCTGGTAGACAGAAGAGAAATTACTCTGAGGATTTTCAGAGGGCCCCTGAGTCGTCTCAAAGAAATTTTCTCTCTCTTCCTATATGGAGGAAAATACCAAACTAACTAGGCTTATTTGGTCTATTAAATTACATGGAAAACATTGGGAAATAAATGAAGATAGACTTTCTTAGGTGGTATTAGATGGGTAAATGTTATTAATATAGATGTCTTAAAATTATATGGCATTCTTAAGATTCTGATCTGTCCTGGTTATCAGTCATAAGTCCAAATATTATCTGGAAGTGTTATATGTCACAGAAGTAGCCAAGTTTCTTTGGCAATTGCCGTTTGGAGTCCTTTGTCCATTTGCAGATAGCTGTTGTTTTACTCTGATGCTTTTTTCTTTTGCAAATATCTTTCATCTTCTGAGAAATTCCTGGAAAGGATTCTGACACACAGGTTCTAAACTACATGTTTCTGATAAACTTTCAGATTGTAAAACTGAGCTGAGTAAGAAATTACAGAATTCTACCAGAAACTAAGTTCATCGATCTGCTGACAGAAGATTCAGCTCAAGAGTTGATTATACAGGACTGTGTGAACTGATGAGGATGATTATAATTTTTTAGGACATCTGTTTGAAATATTGTTGAGTTTTGATGTGTTGTTTTGTTTTCTCACAATGAAGGAAATATTTTTTCTTTTCTCTTATGCTAACTTTGACTTACAGCCGTTTGGTGAAATTATGCCTTTATGAGAAAAACTGAAACACTTATCTTTTTCTCCCTACCTTATCCCTCTGGAATTGGGAAACCCTTTGTGACCGAGTATGGTTATGTAGTGGCAATATTTGCATAAGTTCCATAAGAATCTGTTCTCCTTATAACAGGACACATTGGTTATACTACCAAGGCTTTGACTGGAATGTCATATTTGAAACACACAGGCTCAGATATGACAAGACAGCATTTCAGGAACAAAGATTGGACTTTCTGGAATACAGCCACTTGGAAACATGGGCCTGGTACCTTGTTTACAGAGATTCTGGCAATCTTACCCAGTAAGTAAGGAAGCTTGCTTATCTGACAGGTGTAAGGAACTCCGAATATTTTGGGGGACCTCAAAGAGAACACCACTCAAATCTGTAAGTACTGCAGGCCAAATCTGATGGCAAGTCCTTGGCTTGGCTTTTCTGGCCTTGCAAGGCCTTCACAGTTGAATCTGAGATTCCTCATAAAAAAGTCCAGCAAAGCAGATTTTAAAAAGCCTGTATAAGCAATTACTATTCCTGTTCCTCTTATGTAAATAATTGGAGCAAGTTGTATTGAAGCTACACTTTATTTGCAAACCAGTTCATCCTAATTTGGCTATCTTTTGTAAAAATGAGGGTGATTTAAGAGAGAAAAAATACGTTTATGTAGAAGCTATAGTAGGTATTCCTGGATATTAGATTCTAGCTGTTTTCTTTTACAAGATTCATCTATTGCTAATCGTAATGTCTCCTTGTGGCCATCTATCTCTGACACCTGGGAGTTCCCTGGCCACCATCAAACATTTTCCTTCAATACTACTGCCCGAATACTAAATACATTTGCTTTGTCACAGGTGGATCCTAAACAACATGTTCCAAATTTAAAGTCCCCAGCTTATCAAGACACAGGATGGACCCTATCAAATTTGGAATGAATATATTTGGTTCACTCCTACTAGTGGTCAACCCAGTAAAAGATCATTCTCTGATGGGAACAAACCAATCACACCTGTGATACATGGCCTAATAGCACTCGACTTATGGGGAAAATTCCCTGTTATTTGTGTTCTCGTATCATAGCCTTAAAAAAAAATACTGACTGGTCTGGGACTGACTGGGATAGACGGCCCAGCACGTTTTGGTTAGCCCCTAATGGTGCTCAGTGTCGATATGGGTCCACTTTATGGCCTTGGCTGCCACCTGGATGGATTGGAGGATGCACCCTAGGCTTTGTCTGCATGCAAGGTAGAACTACATTTAATATATCTCCTCCTGCTAACCTACCCAACTGCAACAGCGCTGGACCAGCTGTGTCTTCCACTGGTATTTCCATCTTTACTCAATTATCCTTCACCAATTAGGAATTGAAAATGCTGTCTTGCACATGGAAGTCCTAATTAAATTCAGTAGGAAGGCATTAAATGACGCACAACATAGCATTTCGCTGCTCAATTTAGAAGTATCCCAAATGTGTAAGGCAGTTCTCCAAATCCAAATGGCACTGGATGTCTTGACAGCAGCACAAGGGGGCACCTGTGCCGTTATAAAAAGTGAATGTTTTGCCTATATTCTTGACTACCATCAAAATATTTCTGGCTTCCTATCCCAGCCACCAAATTAAATCCATGTCTGACCAACCCTAACTCTAAACGATTGGTTGAACTCCCAGTCAGTACCAGGTTTCTGCACTACTTCAAAACCTTATTCATTGTGTTAAACATACTGCTTGTATTTCTACTTGTAGTTTGTTGTCTGTTTCGTTGTTTGTCTTCTGCATGCCAAAATATTTCACCTCTTGGAGCACATCTCGTCAAATGATTCTCTCCTCTCCAGGGGCTCTGTATAACTTAGCCTTGGACTCCACAGGTGAAGACTTCTGGTCCATTGAACTTCTACCTGTGCCTATGGCCCCATTTAGGGACACCTCTACAACATTGTACAGCCAGAAGTATTTACAGAAGAGTGAACATCGTCCATATCCCCAAATATTTCCGGTCCAAATGGGTTCGAGGGGGTTTATGTCGTGGATTGAGGCTGCTCCAGCTAGAAAAGCCCAAGCTGACCTGGCCTACATGCCAATCTATATGACCCGGTGGATTTTTTGTTGATATGAATTAGGGCTGTCCCATGGAGAGCATCTCAGGGCATACTAACCTACATGGTAATATATATGGGCAGATTCGTATCTAAAGTTATGTGACCGCACAATAACCAGACCCCATCTGCACTGAAATCATTTAAAGACATTGAACATCATCATTTCTTTTTCCAGTAAAAACAAGTCATGTACCCATGCCTTATAAAATTATCACTAACCCTCAACTGAGGGATGCAGCAGGAGCTCTGACTGCTCATGGGTCCCATCCCCAGGGAGCAGCAGCAGCTCTTCACTGCCCATCGGTCCTGTCCCCATGCCATCCCGTACTATTCTCTAAATAAAAGAGCACCAATGCCAGACCTTGAGAGTCCAAGAAATCTTATATTTGAGTCTTCAGCTCGCCGAGCCCATATCAACAATTATACCATGGAAAAGAGAAAACGGTCACAGAAAATGGAAGGCACACAGAAATCACATCTGAATAATCCACAATGAAACAATTAAGTTTTAGTCATACTCTGAACGTTCGAAAGTCAGAAAAAGTCACATCCACAAAAACTGGAGCAAATGTCAAACTTAGGCTAATTGGTAAAGGTGAGTTATCACACTGCTAACATCGGGCTCTGAAAACCTGTGTCAATGAAGTGTGCCAGGACAGCAGAGACAGAATTCTGCCAAATCTTCTGACATCACAGTGGAGAAGAAAAATAAACTGGCCTCATCTACACAGTGCCACATTTGGCCCAAGTAGCCCATTCAAGTCACATTCCACTCAACTGCAGGTTGCCAATGGAACATGAAAGGTGCCGGCCAGTGGTGTAGTGGTGAACACTGCACATTGTGGTCAGCAGCCCTGGGCAGGCCATGTGGAATCCTGGGAGTGAACCTCATCACAGCTGGTCCAGCCATTCTGGGGCAGGCGTCTGAGGTAGTGTAGAGGCAGATGGGAAGCAACGTCAAACAGCGTCAATCTTCCTCAGAAAGTACAGCAGCATCGCCAGCAGATGTGAGCACAGCCATGAACATCTGCCAAAACAAAACCAATGAAAAGTTGCATAGGATAGAAAAAACCTCCGAAAGAAAAAACATGCACGTAAGAACAATAGGATTTCTAGGAATTAGCTTAGACAAACAGGTGCAAGCAATGGAAACCGAAAACTAGCAAAGCTTTGGCGAAAGCAATTCCAGAAGACACAAGCAAACGTAAGGGTATTCCATGCTCTAGGAATGTAAGAACTAAAACAACTGAAATGGCCGTAAAGGATAAATCAATCTCTAGATTCCATGCAATCCCAGTCAAAGTTGCAGCAATCTTTCCCACAGAAATAGAAGAGAGAATCCTAAAGTCTCTATACAGCAACAAGAACCCTGAATACCCAAAGGAATCCTGAGGAAAAAAGCAGGACGAACAAAGCAGGATGTAAAACACTTTCTGATTCCAACATGTAGGACGAAGAACTAGGTACTGAAACATAGCCTGCTCCCAAAAATAGGCACACAGACCAATGGAACAGAATCCAGAGCCCAGAGCACAACTCACCCATATATGAACAACTCATTTGCAACGAGGAAGGCAAGAGGAGACAGTGGAGAAAGGTGAGTCTCTAAAAGAAACGGTGCTGGGAAGCCTGCACAGCCACATGTAACACAATGAGAGTAGACCATGATGTTACACCAGGCACACACCCCACCTCAAAAGGGATTAAATCCTTCAACTTAAGACTTGAAACCGTGAAACTTCTAGAATAAAACCCAGGGAGCTTGCTCTTTGCCATCTGGCATAGCCGCCTATTTGGAAGAAGCATGTGTGACTAGTCAAGGTCAACAATGGAAACAAGAAACAAACGGGACTCCATCCAATGCAGTAGGTTCTGTCCAGCCAAGGAAACCATCGACTCAATGCAAGGACAGCACAACAGCAGAAAGAGAATATTTCAAACCGCACATCGGAGAAGGGCTGAATAGCCAAAAGATCCAATGACCTCACACGTCTCGACAAGAGAAAAAACAACAAGCCCATTAAAACCTGGGCAAAAGATGGAAACAGAGATTTACCCCAAGAAGACAGAAAGGTTGCCAACAGCTTTATGAACTCATGTTCATCATCATTGAGTCTAAGGCCAATGCAAATCCAAACGGCAATGAGATAGCAGCTCACTGTGGTCAGAATGGCTATAAAGAACAAGACAGGAAACAACAAGTGTCGGAGGGGAGGTGGAGAGAAGGGAAGAGTTCTGCACCGCTGGTGGGAGTGCAAACTGGTGAAGGCACTAGGCATAGCCTTGTGGAATTGCCTCAGAAATTTCAAAATACATCTACCATATGGTCCCGCTATTCCTCTGCGGCGTGTTTATCCAAAGAAATTGGGAACACTACTGCACAGAGATCCGTGCAGCGCTGTGTTCACCACAGCCTTCCTCCCGATATGCAAGACATGGAAGTTCCTCTGGTGCCCATCAAGGGACCCATGGAGAAGGAAGGTGGGCCATATCCACACAATGGCCTAGCACTCAGCTGTAAGAAAGGGTGCAGTCCAGCCATTTGTGACACCAGAATGGCTCCTGCGGGTATGAGGGGAACTGAAACAACCCCCAGGGAGAATGTCAAATACCATAGGATCTCACTTACAAGGAGAAGGTTAAAATAGGGACCAACAAACATGTAGAACATGACATGGGATTGGTGGTTCACAGAGGTAACGGGTGGCAGGGGACAGTGTGAGAAAGAGTTGTTTAGGCACAATTTTGTAGTGTGGGCCTGTAATTAGGCTTACAGTGGGGAAGATGATGTACCATACACAGAAGTCTAAATCTATGAGGATGTAAATCTGAAAGCTATAGCATGTTATAATGAAGGGTTAGGGAAATCAATTCACCTAAAATCAAAACTCCTTAAATGCAAGCAGGTTTATGGCATAAAGATTGCAGGCTGAAAGAATTTAGAGAAGATGAACTTCCAAGGATTGATAATCACCTCCAAATGCTTAACGATGCTACAGAAAATTAGACCATTGCAAAGAGATGAAGAGGAACACAACCAACACAGCACGTTCTGTGCTAAACTCATGAGCCAACGGAAAATGTTACCGTCCACGATGTTTTTACTAATTACATTTATGAATAATCAATGCAGGCCAACATCTTCCCAAGTTCAAGCCAAAGGTTGGTCCAAAAGTCCAATTCAGGTCCGGCACTGTGGTGTACCTGGTAAGTGCCCATGTTTCACTGGGGTGGCCTAGGCTTGGCAGGGTGGCATCACGGGTCTGGATCAGATTAGGAGCAGTAGGAAATATGGATTTCAAGGTATGGTGCCAACAGAGATCATGAAGAAGTAGAAATTGTGAGGATACCTTATGAATACACACCAGGAAATGAACCATGAGAATATTACAATCTATGAACGCATCAGGTACACTTCCCCAAATGATGAAGGAAGGAAAACATGTGACCTGCCAAGGTGGAATTGCCAGACTACTATGAGATGACACGATCATTGCTCATCAGAGGATTGCCTGGGTAACTTCAACTTTGCAGGGACTCCAGGACTTTCTGTGGGAAAAGTCCACACATTTGGCCACATCCACAAAAGATAAGAGATAAATCCCAGGACGGTCTTAAAGGAAAGAAACCAGTGTCTAGAAGGAATGTAGTAGACCTTTCAAGGTTCGAGGAGGAAGTTACAAACCGACAAGAAGTCCCGTAAAAGGAAAGCTGTCCTACCTGGAAAGGGAGAGTAGTCAGACTGGTATGAGATGGGTCTTAAACACTGTGTGCATGGAGGTTTTCAGCACAACTTAGAATTCTGAGGGTGTTTATGACATCATGGTGACCATGTCACCCAAGATGGTCCCAGGTTTCCATCCCGAGGATTTGCCTGGGCTAGGATATTCAAGTGAGAGATTCCCAGAAACAGCTTTTCCAAACAGAAACCGGGCACAGAAACTTGAAGAGATCCAACAGATGCGTATTCAAGGAATGAGAAAGGAATCACTGAAATGAAGCGATAATAGAGGGACAAGCACTCAGAGGAGAACATTGTCATCTACTCACGTAGATGGGGAGGCCATGCTGATTCAAGCTTGAAACTTGTTTTGAGAAAAGAGGCCGTACCTGGGGCTTATCAGACCTACATTGTCCTTCTGCCTTACCCATAACCCAAAGTCAAGAATGATTACTTGAGGACATTGAAGAGAAGAAGTGAGGCCACCTTTCTTAGGCCTCAGCAAACTTTGAAGACAAGTCTCCCTTTCCATATCTCTCAAGTCACAGGGGCCCACTGGGTACATGCCAATGTGTCAGAAGAGATCTCATTGAAGCCTGGAAAGAATGGCCCCCTGCCATGCTTGGGTATGTCGCTTGGTTTGGAAGGGCTCTAGAAGTGTGCTGAAAAGCACCTTTTCCAGAGAGCTTTGTTCCTTTGTGAAGGCTGCCCTCCCAGGCTAGAGTGTTCAGTTGGGATCAATGAGATTCTCTCCACCCTCTCTTGCCGTACAAGGAATATTGATTACTTGTTTCGATACCACACGTAAGGAGGTTTGCTGAAAATTAGAACATTACCATTATATTTAAAGAAAAATAAACTCGCCACAGCTGAGGAGGTAAATCAAACACATAACCAAACCTGTAGAAACAAAGTAAGCCAGTATCTAGCCATAATCTAGTGGAAAGTTCAAGCATCAAGGGTGAAGTTTGAAACTTCCCAAATCCAGAATAGAGACAGAAGGTCTCTCACCTGGACAGAGGAATTCATCAGATTCATCTAATTTGTTTCAGAAGCATTGGGTTCCTGAAGGTGGTTGCCAGGACAACGTCGTACCTGGAGTTTCTCATCTCACAATGTCAAATGAACCCAGATGACCACGCGTACTCAGTGCTCAGTTGCACCTAGACTAAGAGAGCAAAGACTCCCTCAAGTGGCCGATGGAAATTCAAAGACGACACCCAGGAATCACGAAAGCACTCACACATCGGCCTACAGAACATATGGTGATTAAAGAAATACAAAATTCCTAACTTGGAATGAAGGAGAATGTACTGACAAGCATCTCGAAGGGACATACCTCAGAAAGACCATGACGATTAGACTATGGAAAAGAAAACAGGGTCCCAGAAAATGGAAGCCCAACAGAAATCACACCTGAATGATCCACAGTGCAATACGTCAGTCTTTAGACAGACTATGCTTGAACGTTGGAAAGACCGAGAAGGTCACAACCCCAAAACTTGCAATGAAGGTCAAACCTGGGCTAACTGGGAAGGGTGACTTACGAGACTGCTCCAAGCGGGCTCTGAAACCCTGTGTCCATGAAGCTTGCCGAGACAACAGAGACACAATTCTGACAAATCCTCTGACATCACAGTGGACTGGATAAAAAACCAGGCCTAGTCTACTCAGGGCCAGATTTGGGCTTATGTAGCATATTTAATTCACATTTCACTCAACAGCAGGTTGGCAATGGAACATGAAAGGGGCCAGCCCGTGTTGTAGCAGTGAAGTCCGTGCATTCTGGGTTGGAAGCCCGCGCTAGGCCACATTGATTCCTGGGGGTGTGCCTCCTCACCATTGGCCCAGCCATTCTGGGGCAGGCGTCCGAGGTAGTGCAGAGGCAGATGGGAAGCAACGTTAGACAGGGCCACTCTTCTTTAGCAAATACAGCTGCAGTGTCAGCAGATGTGAGCACAGCCATAAACGTTTGCCAAAACAGAACCAATTAAAATGTGCAAAGAACATAAATACTGAACCTCAAAAACAGAAGCATACCAGTAAGAAGAATAAGATATCTATGAATGACCTTAACCAAACGGGTGCATGCTATGTAACACACAAGGGAAGAAAGCTTTTGGGAAATAAATTCCAGAAGAGAGAAGGAAACGGAAGGCTACACCGTGCTCTTGGAATGGAAGAACTAACACACTTGAAATGTTCGTAACAGATAAAGCAATCTCTGGATTCCATGCAATCCCAGTCAAAGTTGTAGTAATTTTTCCCACAGAAATAGAAGAGAGAATCCTAAAGTCTCTATCCAGGCATAAGGGACACTGAATAGCCAACGGAATCCTGAGGAAAATGAACAAAGCTGGACGTATCCCCCTTTCTGATTTCACCATACAGGACGAAGCACTAGGTACTGAAACAGCACAGTCTGGGCCCAAAAACAGGCACACAGACGAATAGAACACGATCAAGAGCACAGAGGTCTACTCACACAAATATGGACAGCTCATTTTCGACCAGAGGGACAAGAGAAGACAGCGGAGAAAGGAAAGTCTAGAGAAGAAATCTTTCTTGGAAGACTGCACAACCACAGGTAACAAAATGAGAGTAGGACATGATGTTAAACGAGGCACATACCACCTCGAAATGGATTAAAGCCTTGAATGGAAGACTTCAGTCCATGGAACTTCTAGGAGAAAACCCAGGCAGCGTGCTCTTTACCATCTGGCTTAGCTGCCTATTTGGAAGAAGCATGTGTGACTGGGCAAGGGCAAGAAAGGAAACAAGAAGCAAACGGGACTCTATCCAACGCAGAAGGTTCTGCCCAGCCAAGGAAACCATAACTCAATGCAAAGACTGCACAGCAACTGGCAGTGGATGTTTGCAAACCACACATCAGAGAAGGGCTGAATAGCCAAACGATCCAATAACCTCACACGTCTCCACAAGAGGAAAAACAACAAACCCAGTAAAACCTGGGCAAAAGATGGAAACAGAGATTTCTCCCAAAGAGAGAAAGATGGGCAACAGCTGTATGAAAACATGTTCACCATCATAAATTCTCAGGCCAGTGCAAATCCAAACGGCAATGGGATAAAAGCTCCCTGTGGTCAGAATGGCTATAAGGAACAAGACAGGAAACAACAAGTGTCAGAGAGGAGGTGGAGACAAGGGAAGCCTCCTGCACCACTGGTGGGAGTGTAAACCGGTGCAGCCAGTAGGAAAAGCAGTGTGGAATTGCCTCAGAAATTTCTACCATATGATCCAGCTATTCCTCGGCAGCTTGTCTATCCATAGAACTTGGAAACACTAATGCATAGAGATCCGTGCACCACTGTGTTCACCACAGCCTTACTCCCGAGATACAAGACTTGTAAGCCGCCCTGGTGCCCATCAAGGGACGAATGGAGAAGGAAGATGGGCTATATCCACACAATGGCATAGCACTCAGCTGTAGGAATGGATGCAGTCCAGTCATTTGTGACCACCAGAATGGCTCCTGAGGGTATGAGGGGAATTGAAACAAGCCCAGGGAGAAGGTCAAATACCATGCGATCTAAGTTACAAAGAGATATAGAAAAAAAAGGACAAACAAGCTGGAATCACGTGAGATGGAACCGGTGGTTCCCAGAGGGAATGGGAGCCTGGGCCCAGAGGGAGACATAGTTGAATAGGCACAAGTGTGTGGTGAGGGCCTGTAATTAGGCTTATGGTGGTGAAGATGATGTAACCTACACAGAACTTTAAATCAGTGAGGATGTAAATGTGAAAGATATAGGATGTTATAATGCAGGGTTACGGCCACCAATTCACATAAAATCAAAACTCCAAAAAGGGGTGCACATTTACGGCCTAAAGCTTTGGAGGCTGAAACAGATTACAGAGGATGACCTTCCAAGGATTGGTAATCACCTCAAAATGCTTAATGATGCTACAGAAAGGTAGACCTTTGCAAAGAGATGAAGAGGAATACTAGGAAGAGAACATGTTCCGTGCTAAACTCATGAACCAACGGAAAATGTTACCTTCCATGTTGTTACTACTGATTCCCTTCATGCATGAGCCAAGCAGGCCAACATATTCCCAAGTTCAGGCCAAAGTTTGGTCCAAAAGTCCAATTCAGGGCCTGCCCTGTATTGCAGCAGGTAAGTTCCCACGTTCCACCTCGGTGGCCTGGGCTTCATTGGCTAGCATCACGTGTGTGGATCAGATTACTAGCATTAGGAAATCCAGATTTCATGGTCTCGTGGGCACAGAGATCATAAAGAAGTAGAAAGTGTGAGATGACCTTATCAATACTCACCAGAAAAAGAACCATGAGAATATTACAATCTATGAATGCGTCAACTACACTTGCCCAAATGATGAAGGAAACAAAACATGTGAGTTGCCAATGTGGAATTGTCACACCGCTAGGAGATCACACGATCATTGTGCATCAGGGGATTGCCTGGACAGCATCAACTTCTTACGGACTTCAGGACATTCTCTGAGGAAAGTCCACCCATTTGGCCATATCCACAAAAGATAAGAGATAAAACCAGGGATGATCTTTAAGGGAAGAAACCGGTGTCTAGAGGGAATATAGTAGACCTTTCAAAGTTCGAGGAGAAAGTTAGAAACTGACAAGAAATCCAGAACAAGGAAACCTATCCTACCTGGAAAGGGGGAATAGTCAGACTGGTATGAGATGGGTCTGAACCACTGTGTGCATGGAGGTTTTCAGGACAACTTAGAATTCTGAGGGTGTTTATGACATCGCGGTGAACATGTCACCCAAGATGGCCGCATGTTTCCAGTCCTAGCATTGGACTAGGCTAGGATAGTCAAGTGAGAGATACCCAGAAACAGCTTTTACAAACAGAAACCAGGCACAGAATCTTGAAGAGACCAAAGAGACGCTGGTTCAAGGGATAAGAAAGGAATCATTGTGATGATACGTCATGATTTCTTTGTTTTCCTCAGGATTCCTTTGGTTCTTCAGGGTCTTTTGTTGCTGGAGATAAACATTAGGATTCCATCTTCTATTTCTGTGGGAAAGATTGCTGCAACGTTGACTGGGATTGCATGGAATCCAGAGATTGCTTTATCCAGTACGGACGTTTCAAATGTGTTAATTCTTCCATTCCAAGAGCACTGAATGCCCTACCAGTTCCTTGTGTCTTGTGGAATTTCTTTCCTCAAAGCTTTGCTATTTCTCGGTTTACATAGCTTTCACCTGTTTGGCTCAGGTTATTCCTAGATACCTTAATCTTCTAAAGCATGCTTTTATTTTTTTTTTTGAGGGCAAGTTTTTCTATCATTTGTAACTTTTAATTGCTTTTGTTTAGGCAGAAGTTTATCGCTGTGCTCACATCTGTTGGCAATGCTCCTGTATTTCCTGATGAAGAGGGCCCTGTCTAACGTCTCTTCCCATCTGCCTCTACACTACCTCGGACGCCTGTCCCAGAATGGCTGGACCAGCCGTGAGGAGGTTCACGCCAGGATTCTATGCGGCCACTGCTGGCTGCCGACCCAGAGCACGTGGACTTCACCGCTGCACCACTGCACCACTGGCCGGCCCCTTTCATGTTCCATTGACAGCCTGCAGTTGAGTGGAAGGTGACTCGAGTATGCTACTTGAGCCCAACTCTGGCCCTGTGTAGATGAGGCCAGCTTGTTTATCTGGTCCAGTGTGATGTCAGAGGATCTGTCAGAATTGTGTCTCTGCTGTCCCGGCAAGCTTCATGGACACCGGCTTTCATAGCCCGCTTGGAGCAAACTCGTAACTCACCCTTCCCAGGTAGCCCAGCTTTGACCTTCGCTGCAGTTTTTGGGGTTGTGAATTTCTCGGACTTTCAAACATTAGAGCAGAGTCTGTCTAATGAATGACATATTTCACAGTGGATTATTCAGGTGTGATTTCAGTTTGCCTTCCATTTCGGGGACCTTGGTTTCATTTCCATAGTCTAATCATCATGGTCTTTCTCAGCTATCTCCCTTACATATGCTTATGAAGCCATTCTCCTTCATGCCAAGTTATTAATTTTGTATTTTTTTAATCACCATATTTTCTGTAGGCCGAGGTGTGAGCCCTTTCGTGAATGTTGGGTGTTGTCTTGGAATTTCCATCTGTCACTTGAAGGAATCTCTGCTATCCTAGCCTAGGCCAAACTGAGCACTGAGAACACCAGGTCCTCTTGGATGGTTTGACATTCTGAGATCAGAAACTCCAGATTCATGGGTGTCCTGGCAACCACCTTCACGGAAATGATGTATCCGAGACAAATTAGACAAATCTGATGAACTCCTCTCTCCAGGCAACAGATTTTTCTGTCTCTTTTCTGGATTTGGGAAGTTTCTAACTTGAGCCCTGATCCTTGAACATTCCACTAGCTTACGTCCAGATACTGGCTTGCTTTATTTCTATAGGGTATATTTGTTTGATTTACATCCTCAGATCTGGCATGTGTAGTTTACTTTAAATGTCACTGTAATGTTTAATTTTCCACCAACCCCTTACCTAAGGTGTCAAAACACATAATCAATACTCCTTCTAGGGTCAGAGATATGGGGAGAGAACTTCATTAGAGTCCAATGGAGCAATCTAGCCTGGGAGGGCAGCCTTCACAAAGGAACGAAGCCCTCTGGAAAAGGGTGCATTTCAGCACACTTCTGGAGCCCTTCCAAACAAGGAGACATACCCCAAGCAAGACAGGTGCCCACGCCTTCAGGGCTTCAAAGAGTACTCTTGTGAGACATAACCGTCTACCCAGTGGGCCCCCGTGATGCCAGAGCTATGGAAAGGGAGACTTCTCCTCAAAGAATGCTAGGGGCCCAGGAAAGGAGGCATGGATTCTCCTCTTTGATGTCCTGAAGACTTCATTCTTGACTTTGGATTAAGATTAAGGCAGAAGGACAATGTCGGTCTGATAAGCCCCAAGTCTGGCCTCTTGCTTCCAATCAAGTTTCAAGCTTGAATCAGCATGGTCTCCCCATCTACTTGAGTAGATGACAATGTTCTGCTCTTGGTGCTTGTCCCTCTATTATCGCTTCTTCCCAATGATTCCTTACTTATCCCTTGGATCATAGTCTCTTTGATCTCTTCAAGATTCTGTGCCCGGTTTCTGTTTGTAGCAGCTGTCTCTGGGTATCTCTCACTTGAATATCCTAGCCTAGTCCAACGCTCCGACTGGAAATATGCGGCGATCTTGGGTGACATGTTCACCGTGATATCATAAACACCCTCAAAGTTACAAGTTGTCCTGACAACCTCCCTGCACACCATGTTTCACAGCCATCTCATACAAGTCTGACCACGCACCTTTTCCAGGCAGGATAGTTTTCCTTTTTCTGGATTTCTTGTCGGTTTCCAACTTTATCCTCCAACTTTGAAAGGTGTACTACATTCTCTCTAGACACCGGTTTCTTTCCTTTAAGATTATCCTAGGTCATCTCTCATAATTTTTTGGCTATGACCAAATGGGTGGACCTTCCCCATAGAAGGTCCTGGAGTACTTCCCAAGTTGAGGTTGCCCAGGCAATCCTCTGATGCGCAATGATTGTTTCATCTCATAGCAGTCTCACAAGTCCACCTTGGCAGGTTACAAGTTTTCCTTCCTTCTTCATTTGGCAGGTGTACCAGCTGCGTTCACACATTGTAGTACCCTCATGTTTCTTTTTCTGGTGCATATTGCTAACACATCCTCACAATTTCTACTTCTTTGTGGTCTCTGTCCGCACCATACCATGAAATCTACATTTCCGATTGCTACTAATCTGATCCCCACCCCTGATGCGTACCACTGAAGCCCGGGCCGCCGAAGCAGAACCTGGGCACTTACCCCCTACACCACAGGGCCGGCCCTGAATTGGACTTTTGGGCCAATCATTGGCCTGAATTTGGGAAGATGTTATCCTCCTTTGATTATGGGTAAATGGAATTACTAGCAACATCATGGAGGGGAACATTTTCTGTTGGTGCGTGAGATTAGCACGGAACATGTTCTCTTGGTAGTATTCCTCATCATCTCGTTGCAATGGTCTACCTTTCTGTGGCACTATTAAGCATTTGGAGGTGATTGTCAATACTTGGAAGTTCATCTTCTCTCATCTCTTTCAGACTCCAAAGCTTTATGCCGTAAATACACACGCCTTTCTGGATTTTGGATTTTATGTTAATTTATTGTTGTAACCCTGCGTTATAACATCCTGTAGCTTTCAGATTTCCACCCGCAGAGATTTAGACTTCTGTGTAGGTTATATCATCCTCCCCTCCGGAAGCCTCATTACAGGCCTGAACCACATGCTTGTGGCTAATCTTCTCTTTCACCCTCCCTCCGCCCCCCAGTCCCCTTGGGAACGACCAATCCACTGTCCCATGGTGCCTGTACATTAGCCCATGTTTTTCTGTTCTCCTTGTAAGTGAGAACCTACGGGATTTGACTTTCTCCCTGTGACTGGTTTCACTTCCCATAAGACCTTCAGGAGCCATTCTGGAGGTCACAAAGTGCTGGATTACATCCTTACTTATAGCTGAGTAGTATGCCCTTGTGTCGCTATAGCCCATCTTCCTTCTCCATTGGTCCCTTGATGGGCACCAGGGAAGCTTGCAAGTCTTGGATATCAGGAGCAAGGCTGGGGTGAACACAGCAGTGCAGGGATCTCTATGCATTGGTGTTTCCAAGTTCTTTGGATAAATACACCACTGAGGAAGAGCTGGATCATATGGTAGATGGAATCTTAAATTTCTGAGGCAAGTCCACACTGCTTTGTGGGGTGGCAGCATCGGTTTACACTACCACCAGCAGTGCTGGAGGCTTCACTTCTCTCCACCTCCTCTCAGACACTTGTTTCCTGGCTTGTTACTTAGGGCCATTGTGACCACAGTAAGCTGCTATCTCATTGAAGTTTGGATTTGCACTGGCATGGGACTTCCTGATGAGGAACATGTTTTCATACAGCCTATTGGCCATCTTTCTATCTTCTGGGGAGAATTCTCTGTTTGCATCTTCTGCCAGGTTTTAGTGGGCTTGTTGCGTTTTCTCTTTTGGAGACGTATGAGGTCATTGGATCTTTTGGCTCTTAACCCCTTCTCTGATGTGTGTTTTGAAAACATCCTCTCCCAGTTGTTGTGCTGACGTTGCACTGAGTTGATGGTTTCCTTGTCTGGGCAGAAGCTTCTGCAGTGTATGAAGTCCCGTTTGTTTCTTGTTTCCTTTGTTGCCCTTGACTAGTCAAACATGCTTCTTCCAAATAGGTGGCTAAGCCAGATGTCAAAGAGCAAGATGCCTGGGTTGTCTCCTAGAAGTTGCACGGTTTCAAGTCTTCCATTCAAGGCTTTAATCCATTTCGAGGTGGTCTGTGTGCCTGGTGTAACATCATGGTCTACTCTCATTGTGTTACATGTGGCTGTGCATTCTTCCATGCACCGGTGCTTGTCGAGACTCTCCTTTCTCCACTGTCTCCTCTTGGTTCCCTTGTCGAAAACGGGTTGTCCATATGTACGTAAGTTGACCTCTGGGCTCTCGATTCTGTTCCATGTGTCTGTGTGCCTGTTTTTGGACCGAGACTGTGCCATTTCAGTTCGTTGCGCTCCGTCCTACATGAAGAAATCAGACAATGTGTTATGTCATGCTTTGTTCGTTTTCCTCAGGATTCCTTTGGGTATTCAGATTCCTTTGCTGCTGGATAGAGGCTTTACTATCCTCTCTCTATTTCTGTGAGAAAGATTGCTGCAACTTGGACTGGGATTGCATGGAATCCACAGATTCCTTTATGGGGTATGGACGTTTCAAGTGTATTAGTTCTTCCATTCGAAGAGCATGAAATAGCCTTCCGTTTCCTTAGGTCTTCTGGAGTTTCTTTCCGCAAAGCTTTGCCAGGTTTTGGTTTACATAACTTGCATCTGTTTCGCGAAGCATAGTCTTAGATATCTTATTTCTCCTACTAGCATGCTTCCCTTTTTGAGGTTCATTATTTCTATTCTTTGCACCTTTTAATTGGTTCTGTTTTGGCAAACGTTTATTGCTATGCTCACATCTGCTGACAATGCTGCTGTACTTGCTGAGGATGAGTGGCACTGCCTAACGTCGTTTCCCAACTGCCTCTACACTACCTCAGACGCCTGCCCCAGATGGCTGTAACAACCATGAGGAGGATCACCCCAGGATTCCACGCTCCCGACCGCGGCCGGCCGACCAAGAACACGTGGACTTCACCCCTGCAACACTGGCCGGCCCTTTACATGTTCCATTGCCAACCTGCAGTTGAGTGGAATGTGACTTGAATATGCTACTTGAGCCCAACTCTGACCCTGTGTTGACTAGGCCAGGTTGTTTTTCCGGTGCACTGTGATGTCAGAGGATTTGTCAGAATTTTCTCTCTGCTGTCCCGGCAAGCTTCATGGACACACGGTTTCAGAGCCCGTTTGGAGCAGTCTGAGAACTCACCCTTCCCAGTTATCCCAGGTTTGACCTTCACTGTAGGTTTTGGGGTTGTCACTTTCTCAGACTTTCCAACATTCAAGCAGAGTCTGTCTAAAGACTGACGTCTTTCACTGTGGATTATTGAGGTGTGATTTCTGTTGGCCTTCCATTTTCTGGGACCATGTTTTCTTTTCCATAGTCTAATTGTCATAGTCTTTCTGAGCTATCTCCCTTTGACATGCTTATGATTGCATTCTCCTTCATTCCAAGTTAGGAATTTTGTATTTCTTTAATCACTGTATGTTCTGTAGGCTGGTGTGTGAGTGCTTTTGTGATTGTTGGGTGTTATCTTTGAATTTCTATTGGTAACTTGAAGTAATCTTTGCTATGCTAGCCTAGGTGCTACTGAGCACTGAGTACATGTGGTCATCTTGGTTCGTTTGACATTGTGAGATGAGAAACTCCATGTTGTCCTGGCAACCACCTTCAAGGACTGAAGGGTTTCGAGACAAATTAGATGAATCTGATGAATTCCTCTCTCCAGGGGAGAGATCCTTCCATCCCTTTTCTGGATTTGGGTGGTTTCGTACTTCACCCCTCATCCCTGAACGCTCCACTAGATTACGTGTAGATTGTTTCTTACTTTATTTCTACAGGGTTTTTTTATTTGTTTGATTTACATCCTCAGCTGTGGCATGTTTATTTTTCTTTAAATATAATGGAAATGTTCTACTTTTCAGCCAACCTCCTTACATGTAGTTCGAAACACATAATCAATACTCCTTCTAAGATAAGAGATGGGGGAGAGAATCTCATTGATCCCAACTGAGCACTCTAGCCTGGGAGGGCAGCCATCACCAAGGAACGAAGCCCTTTGGAAAAGGGTGCTTTTTAGCACACATCTAGAGCCTTTCCAAAGCAAGAAACATAGCCAACCATGGCAGAGATCCATTCCTTCCAGGCTTAAATGAGATCTCTTGAGACACATTGGCATGTACCCAGTGGACCCCTGTGAAGCCAGAGCTATGGAAAGAGAGACTTGTCTTCAAGATGCTAGGGGCCTAGAAAAGGAGGTCTGGATTCTTCTCTTCAATGTCCTCAAGTGATCATTCTTGACTTTGGATTATGAATAAGGCAGAAGGACAACGTAGGTCTGATAAGCCCCAGGTCCGGCCTCTTTTTTCTAAACAAGTTTTAAGCCTGAATCAACACAGTCTCCCCATCTACTTGAGTAGATGACAATGTTCTCCTCTCAGTGCTTGCCCCTCTAGTATCGCTTCTTCCCAATGATTCCTTTCTCAACTCTTGAATCAGCGTCTCTTTGATCTCTTCAAGATTCTGTTCCAGGATTCTGTTTGGAAAAGCTGTTTCTGGGTAACTGTCACTTGAATATACTGTCCTAGGCCTATCCTCGGGCTGGAAACCTCAGCCAACTTGGGTGACATGGTCACCATGATGTCATAAACACCCTCAGAATTCTAAGTTGTCCTGACAACCTCCATGCACACAGTGTCTCAGAGCGATCTCATACCAGTCTAACTACTCTCCTTTTCCAGGTAGGACAGTTTTCCTTTTTCTGGACTTGTTGTCGGTTTCTAACTTTATCCTCGAACCTTGAAGGGTCTACTACATTCCTTCTAGACACTGGTTTCTTTCCTTTAAGATCGTCCTGGGATTTATCTCTTATCATTTGTGGATGTGGCCAAATGTGTGGACTTTCCCCAGAGAAAATCCTGGAGTCCCTGTCAAATTTATGTTCCCAGCAATCCTCTGATGCACAATGATCGTGTCATCTCATAGCACTCTGGCAATTCCACCTTGGCTGGTCACATGTTTTACTTCCTTCATCATGTGGGAAAGTGTACCTGATGCGTTCATAGATTGTGATATTCTCATGGTTCTTTTTCTGGTGTGTATTCATAACGTATCCTCACAATTTCTACATCTTCATGATCTCTGCCTGCATCATACCTTGAAATCTATATTTCCAAATGCTCCTAATCTGATCCAGACCTGTGATGCTGGCCAGCAAAGCCCAGGCCGCCCAAGCAGAACATGGGCACTTACCCGCTACACCACTGGGCCGACCCTGAATAGGACTTTTGAACCAACCTTTGTACTGAACTTTGGAAGATGTTGGCCTGCTTTGATTATTCGTAAAGGTTATTAGTAGTAACATCATAGACAGCTACATTTTCCGTTCTCTCATGAGCTTAGCATGGAACGTGTTCTCTTGGTAGTGTTCCTCTTCATCTCTTTGCAATGGTCTACCTTTCTGTAGCATCATTAAGCATTTGAAGGTGATTATCAATCCATGGAAGCCCATCTTCTCTAAACTCTTTCAGCCTCCAATCTTTATGCCATAAACCTGCTTGCCTTTATTGAGTTTTGATTTTATGTGAACTGGTTTCCGGAACCCTGCATTATAACATCCTATAACTTTCAGATTTACATCCTCATAGATTTAGACTTCTGTGTATGCTGCGTCATCTTGACCACTCTAAGCTTAATTACTGGCCCACACCACACACTTGTGCCTAATCAACTGTTTCCCCCTCCGTCCCGTGCCACCTGTTACCTCTGGGAACAACCAATCCTCTGTCACATGCTACCTGTTTGTTGCTCCTTGTTTTAACCTTCTCCTTGTAAGTGAGATCCTATGGTATTTGACTTTCTCCCTGGGGATTGTTTCAGTTACCTTCATACACTCAGTAGCCATTCTGGTGTCACAAATGGCTGGACTGCACACTTTCTTACAGCTGAGTGCTATGCCATTGTGTGGATATAGCCCATCATCCTTCTCCAAGAGCCCTTGATGGGCACCAGGGAGGATTCCAAGTCTTGGATATCGGGAGTAAGGCTGTGGTGAACAAAGCAGTGCAGGGATCTCCATGCATTAGTGATTCCAAGGTCTTTGGATAAACACGCCGGAGAGGAATAGCTGGATCATATGGTAGATGGATTCTGAAATTTTTGAGGTAATGTCACATGGCTTTACGTAGTGCCTGCACTGGTTTACACTCCCACAAGCTCTGCAGGACTCTTCCCTTCTCTCCACCTCCTCTCCAACATTTGTTGTTTCCTCTCTTGTTCCTTGTAGCCATTCTGAACACAATGTGCTGTTATCTCATTGTCATTCGGATTTGCATTGGCCTTAGACTTAACGATGATGAACATGTATTTATATAGCTATTTCCCAACCTTCTATCTTCTTGGGGTACATTTCTGTTTCCATCTTTTGCCCAGGTTTTAATGGGCTTGTTGTTTTTTCTCTTGTGGAGACGTGTGTGGCCATTGGATGTTTTGGCTATTCAGCCCTTCTCCGATGTGTGGTTTGAAACATCCTCTCCCTGTTGTTGTGCTGTCTTTGCATTGAGTAGATGGTTTCCTTGGCTGGACAGTAGGTTCTGCATTGGATGGAATCCCGTTTGTTTCTTGTTTCCTTTGTTGCCCTTGCCCAGTCACATATGCTTCTTCCAAATAGGCGGCTAAGCCAGATGGTAAAGAGCAGGCTGCCTGCATTTCCTCCAGGAAGTTTCACGGTTTCAAGACTTCCGTTGAAGGCTTTAATCCATTTCGAGATGGTGTGTGTGCCTGGTGTAACATCATGGTCTACTCTCATTGTGTTACATGTGGCTCTGCAGTCTTCCCAGCACTGTTTCTGTTAGTCTCTCCTTTCTCCACTGTCTCCTCTTGCCTTCCTCGTTGCAAATGTGCTGTCCATATATGTGTGAGTTGAACTCTGGGCTCTGGATTCTGTTCCATTGGTCTGTTTGCCTGTTTTTGAGACCAAACTGTGCCGTTTCGGTACCTAGCACTTCGTCCTACATGTTGAAATCTCAAAGTGTGATACCTCCTGCTTTGCTTGTTTCCCTCAGGATTCCTTTGGGTATTCAGCGTCCCTTTTCACTGGATAGAGACTTTAGGATTCTCTCTTCTATTTCTGTGGGAAAGATTCTGCAACTTTGACTGGGATTGCATGGAATCCAGAGATTGCTTTATCCATTACGGAAGTATCAAGTGTTTTACTTCTTGCATTCCTAGAGCACGGAATACCCTTCCGTTTGCTTGTGTCTTCTGGAATTTCTTTCCACAAAGCTTAGCTAGCTTTCGGTTTCCATAGCTTGCAGCTGTTTGGCTAAGCTTATTACTAGAAATCTTTTTGTTCTTACTGGCATTTTTTTTTTGAGGTTCAGTTTTTCTGTTCTTTGCAACTGTTCATTGATCTTGTTTTGGCATATGTTTATGTGTGTGCTCACATCTGCAGGCGATGCTGCTGTATTTTCTGAGGAAGAGTGTTGCTGTCTGACATCACTTCCCAGCTGCCTCAACACTATGTCGGACGCCTGCTGGAAAACGGCTGGACCAGCAGTGAGGAGGTTCACACCCAGGATACCACGTGTCCAGCCCCGGGCTGCTGACCCAGAACATGCGGACTTCACCACTGGGCCACTGGTGGCACCTTTCATGTTTCATTGGCAACCTGCAGTTGAGTGGAATGTGACTTGAATATGCTACTTGAGCCCAACTCTGGCGCTGTGTAGATGAGCCCAGTTTGTTTTTCTTCTCCACTGTGATGTCAGAGGATTTGTCAGAATTGTGTCTCTGCTATTCCAGCAAACTTCATCGACACAGGTTTTCAGAGCCTGATTTTAGCAGTCTTGTAACTCACCCTTCCCAGTTAACCTAGGTTTGACCTTCAATGCAGTTTTTGGAGTTGTGACTTTCTCTGATTTTAGAACGTTCAGAGTATGTCCAAAATTGACGTCTTTCATTGTGCATTATTCAGGTGGGATTTCTGTGTGCCTTCCATTTTCTTGAACCGTTTTTTCTTTTCCATGGTATAATCGTTGATAGGGGCTCGGCGAGCTGAAGACTCGAATGAAAGATTTCTTGGAATCTAAAGGTCTGGCATTGGGGCTCTTTTATTTAGAGAATAGTACGGGATAGCATGGGGACAGGACCCATGGGCAGTCAGAGCTCCTGCTGTTGCCCTGAGTTAAGGGTTACGGCGAATTTTATAAGGCATGGGTACATGACTTACTTTTACTGGAAAAAGAAATGATGACGTAAAATATCTTTAAATGATTTCAGTGCAGAATGGGTCTGGTTATTGTGCGGTCATATAACTTTAGATACAAATCTGGCAATATAGATCAGCATGTACGTGATGATGCCCTGGGCTTCTCTCCCTGGGTTCTCAGCCCTAATTCATACCATAAAGAAATCCAGATGGTCACATAGTTTGGCATGTAGGCCAGGTCACCTTGGGTTTCTCTAGCTGGGGCCGGCTTAATCCACATCATAAACCCCCCCTGAACCCATTTGGACCGGAAATCTTTGGGGATATGTACGATGGTCTGTCTTCTGTGACTAATTCTGGCTGTACAAGGTCATAGAGCTGTCCCTAAATGGGACCATAGGCACAGGTAGGAAGTTCAGTGGACCGTAAGGGTTCACCCATGGTGTTCAAGGCTGACAACGTATACAGAGCCTCTGGAGACAAGAGAATCATTTGACGAGAGGTGGTCCACGAGGTGAAACATTTTTGACATGCGGAAGACAAACAACGAAACAAATAACAAATTATCATAAGAAATACAAGCAGTATGTTTAACCCAATGAATAAGGTTTTGAAGTAGTACAGAAAACTGATCCGGACTAGGAGTTCAACGAATCGTTTAGAGTTAGGGTTGATAAGACATGGATTTAATTTGGTGGTGGGGATAGGAAGCCAGAAATATTTTGATGGTAGTCAAGAATATGGACACAACATTCAGTTTTCATAATGGCACAGTGCTGCTCTTGTGCTGCTGTCAAGACATCCAGTGCCATTTGGATTTGGAGGACTGCCTTTCACATTTGGGATACTTCTAAATTGAGCAGTGAAGTACTATATTGAGTGTCATGTAATGCCTTCATAATAAATTTGTTTAGGACTTCCATGTGCAAGACGACATTTTGGATTCCTAATGAGGGAAGGAAAATTGAGGAAAGATGGTCACACCAGAGGAAGACACAGCTGGTTCAGTCTTGCTGCAAGTTGGGTAGGTTAGCAGGAGGAGATATAGTAGATCTCATTGTACCTTGCATCCAGACAAAGCCTAGGGTGCATCATCCAATCCATCCAGGTGGCAGCCAAGGCTGTAAATTGGGGCCACATAGTCACTGAGCACAATTAGGGGCTAACCAATGTGTGCGGGGCCATCTATCCCAGTCAGTCCCAAACCAATCAGTATTTTTTTAAGCCTATGATATGAGAACACATATAACAGCGAATTTTTCCCATCGGTCAGGTGTTAATAGGCGATGTATCACAAGCGTGATTGGTTTGTTCCCAACAGAGAGTGACCTTTGACTGAGTTGACCACGAGTAGGAGTGAACCAAATATATTCATCCCAAATTTGATATTGTCCATCCTATGCATATCGATAAGTTGGGGACTTTACATTTGGAACTTGTTGTTTAGGATCCACCTATGACAAGGCAAATCTAGTTAGTATTTGGGCAGTAGTATTGAAGGAAAATGTTTGATGATGGCCCGGGAACTCCCAGGTGTCAGACATAGATGGCAACAAATAGACATTACGATTAGTAATAGATGAATCTTGCCAAAGAAAACAGCTAGAATCTAGTATCCAGGAATGCCTATTATAGCTTCTACAGAAACATAATTTTTGTCTCTTAAATCACCCTCATTTTTACAAAAGATAGGATTAACTGGTTTTCAAATAAAGTGCAGTTTCAAGACAACTTTCTCCAATTATTTACATATCAGCAGCAAGAATAGTAATTGCTCATACAGGCTTTTTAAAATCGGCTTTGCTAGAATTTTTTCTGACGAATCTCAGATTGAACTGTGAAGGCCTCTCAAGGCCAGAAAAGCCAAGCCAAGGACTTGTCACCAGATTTGGCCTGCAGTACTTACAGATTTGAGTGGAGTTCTCCCTGAGTTCCCCCAAAATATTCGGAGGTTCCTTACACCTGGCAGATAAACAACCTTCCTTACTTACCTGGTGAGGTTGCCAGAATCTCTGTAAACAAGGTACCAGGCCCATGTTTCCAAGTGGCTGTATTCCAGAAAGTGCAATCTCTGTTCCGGAAATGCTGTCTTGTCATATCTGACCCTGTATGTTTCAAATATGACATTCCAGTCAAAGCCTTGGTAGTATAACCAATGTGTCCTGTTATAAGGAGAACAGATTCTTATGGAACTTATACAAATATTGCCACCAAATAACTATACTCAGTCACAAATTGTTTCCCAATTCCGGAGTGATAAGTTAGGGAGAAAAAGATAAAAGTTTCTGTTTTGCTCATAAAGGTATAATTTCACCAAATTGCTGTAAGTCATAGCATAAGAGAAAAGAGAAAAAGATTTCCCTCATTATGCGAAAACAAAACGACACATCAAAACTCAACAATATTTCAAACAGAAGTCCTAAAAAATTATAATCCTCCTCATCAGTTCACACAGTCCTGTATAATCAAGTCTTGAGCTGAATCTTCTGTCAGCAGATCAAGGAGCTTAGTTTCTGTTAGAATTCTGTAGTTTCTTACTCAGTTTAGTTTTACAATCTGAAAGTTTATCAGAAATCTGTAGATTAGATCCTCTGTGTCAGAATCCTTTCCAGTAATTTCTCAGAAGATGAAACATATTTGCTCAAGAAAAAAGCAGCAGAGTAAAACAAGAACTAACTGCAAATTTGCAAAGGAATCAAAAGGGAAATTGGCAAAGAAACTTGGCTACTCCTGTGACATATAACACTTCCAGATAATAATTGGACTTATGACTGATAACCATCACAGATCAGAATTCTAGGAATGCTATATAATTTTAAGACATCTATATTAATAACATTTACCCATCTAATACCACCTAAGAAGATCTATCATCACTTATTTCCCAATGTTTCCCATGTAATTTAATAGACCAAATAAGCCTAATTAGTTTAGTATTTTCTTCCTTATAGGAAGAGAGAGCAAATTTCTTTGAGAAGTCTCAGGGGCCCTCTGAAAATCCTCAGAGTAATCATTCTTCTGTCTACCAGGTTAAAAGAAAGACTTCATTCAGGATTTGAATATTTTTGAGAGAGAAGCTTGTTAAAACATATCAAAAGCTTTTAAAATGCTTCTTCAAATAGGAAACAATATTCACTGTGAAACAATGTTCAGGTATCTATTCAAAGTGATAACAGAAAGAGTGAAAAATCTTAAGACTGACCTCAGTCATTATTTTCACAAAACAGATTTGTCTCTTGGGTAGACTTACTCAAAGGAACAGCTTTCATTACCTCCTTATCAAGAGCAGATCAAAGGTTCAAGAAAATTTATCCTTTTAAAGAAAACCAAATTTGAATTTCTGCACCTACTTATTTTTAACATTCAAACTCATTCACTTAATTGAACTTACTTTAGTCTACGTGACCAGGCATAAAACTCCTTTCAGAATTTCTCCTTCACAAACCTTCTAAAACTTTCTTTCTCGGTTTCAGATTTTGTCCCAAACTCTTTCTTTTTTCCTTTCTAGTACATTAGGACACATTTATCTTTCTTAACCCATCAAACAAAAATATTTCCATTCTTTATACCGTTTTTACTGAAAGCGTAGACTTTAACTTCCTTGAATATGAGCTCTTTTCCTTAGTAATTTCCAGTAGCTTTAATTCCGTAGGTTAATTAGAACTTTTAACCCTTAACAGACGTAGTAAACACTAAAAAGGCAAACAGTTATGAATCGACTTTTATCTCAGCATTCTACACCCTTCATAACTTTAGAAACACGCCACTTTACAATAAAACACAAGGCATGCTTTTTATACACCCAAACGCTTTTAGCCTCTTCAATAAGAAGCCAAAAGTAGATAAATTAGATATGTTTATTAATAATGTTTCGGTGTTACATCCAATCCAAAAACAACCCAGATATTCAGATTTTTATCATTTAACTTAACTTGGCATAACTCAAGATTGTTACCAAAAAGAATTTTGATGCTGCTTTTTTTCAACAAGTATACTGACCATAAAAGTTATTGTACTCATTTTTATGAGTTTTATGTATATAAACCATTTGTTTCCAACTATTATGTTCAGATTACCTACAGAAACCTTATGAGGCATTAGACAAAACTGGTCATCATTTAAAGCTATTATTTTGTTGACAAATTTAACAGACAACGTGAACTTATATGACTAGAAAACCCATGCTAAATGCCTGCATGCTATGCAAATACCAACAACTCTGATAAAAGACTATTTTCAATCCTTAATCCACATCAATCTTCTTTTTCTTTCTCAGCTCTCTCTCATAGGTATGCTTATCAGTCCATTCTCCTTCATTCCAAGTTATTAATTTTGTATTTCTTTAATCACTATATGTTCTGTAGGCCGATGCATGAGTGCTTTTGTGATTGTTATGTATTGTCTTTGAATTCCCATTGTTCACTAGAAGGAATCTTTGCTTCCCTAGCCTAGATCCAACTGAGCACTGAGAACACATCATCATCTCGGTTGGTTTGACATTCTGAGATCAGAAACTCCAAATGCTAGGTTGTCCAGCCAACCAACTTATGGACATAATGTTTCTGAGACAAATTAGACAAACCTGATGAATTCTTCTCTCCAGGTAAGATATTTTCATGTCTCTTTTCTCAATTTGGGAAGGCTCGAACTTGATCGTTAGAGTAGATTATGTCTAAGGACTGCTTTACTTTAATTCTGTAGGGCTTCTTAGTTGTTTGATTCACATCCTCAGCTCTGGCATGTTTATTTTTCTTTAAATATAAGTGTAATGTTTCAATTTTCCGCCAACTTCCTCACATATGTTTTCAAAACACATAATCAATACTCTTCCAAAAAGGCATGCAGATTTGCACCATGAAGCGTTTGAGGCTGAAAAACGTTAGAGAAGATGAACTTCCAAGGATTGTGAATCTCTTCCAAATGCTTAATGATGATACACAAAGGTAGACCATAGCAAATAGATTAAGAGGAATACAACGAAGAGAACGTGTTCCGTGCTAAGCTCATGAAGCAAGGGAAAATGTTACCATGAGTGAGGATACTACTAATTACCTTCACGAATAATCACAGCAGGGCAGCTTCTCCCCAAGTTCAGGCAACAGATTGGTCCAAAAGTAAAATTCAGGTCCAGCCATGTGTTCCGGTGTGTAAGTGTCCACGTTCCTAGTGGACGACCTGGGATTCATGGAGTCAATGATGGGTGCTGATCAGATTAGTAACATTAGGAAAGATAGATTTCATGGTATGGTGCAGAGATCAAAAATAAATGGAAATTGTGAGCATACCTTATAGATATGCACAAGGAAATAGACATGAAAATATTGCAGTCTATGACACATCTGGTACACTTCTCTAAATACAAAATGAAGGAAGTGATGTGACCTGCATAGGTGGAATTGTCGGACTGCATGAGATGATATGATCATTGCACATCAGAGGATTGGCTGGGCAACTTCAACTTGGGAGGGACTCCAGGACTTTCTCTGGGGAAAGTCTACACATTTGGCCATATCTACAAAATGTAACAGCTAAAACCCAGGATAAACTTAAAGTAAAGAAACTAGTGTCTAGAGAGAATGTACTAGACGTTTAAAAGTTCAAGGATAAAGTTAGAAACCGACAAGAAATCTAGGAAATGGAAAACTATTCTAGCTGGAAAGCGTGAGTAGTCAGACTGGTATGAGATCGCTCTGAAATGCTGTGTGCATGTAAGATGCCAGGACAACTGAGAAGTTTGAGGGTGTTTAGGACATCACAGTGAACATGTCACCCAAGGTGGCCTCATGTTGATAGTCCGAGGATTGTCTTAGGCTACTGATTCTCAAGGGAGAGATACCCAGAAGAGAATTTAAAAACAGAAACCAGGCACTGAAACTTGAAGAGATAGAATAGACGCTGATTAAAGGGATAAGAAAGAAGTCATTGTGAAGATACAATAATAGAGGGACAATCACTGAGTGGAGACCACTGTGATCTACTCAAGTATAGGGGGAGGTCATGGAGATTCAAGGTTGAAACTTGATTTGAAACCAGAGGCTGGACTTGGGTCTTATCAGGCCTACATTTTCCTTCTGTGATAATCATCATCCAAAATCAAGAGTGATCTCCTGAGGACATTGTAGAGAAGGATTGATGCTTCCTTTCCTATGCCACTAGCATTCATTGAAGAGAAGTATCACTTTCCATAGCTCTGGCATTACGGAGCTCCAAAGGGTACATGCTAATGTGTCACAAGATATCTCTTTGAACCCTTGAAGGAATGGACCCCGTCATGCTTTGCGTATGTCTCATTGTTTGGCAGGGCTTCAGAAATGTGCTGAGAAGCACCCTCTTCCAGACGGCTTCATTGCTTTGTGAGGGCCACTGTTACAGGCTAGTGTGCTCAGTTTGGGTCCAATGAAGTTCTATCCCCATATCTTTTGGAGTAGAATGATTATTGATGACGTGTATTGACACCATATGTAAATAGTTTGGCTGAAAATTAGAACATTACAATTATCTTTATAGAAAATAAACTTGCCAGAGCTGAGGATGTAAATCAAACAAATAACACACCCTATAGAAATAAAGTAAGCCAGTATCTAGACGTAATCTAGAGGAACGTTCAAGGATGGGGGTCAAGATTGAAACTTCCCAAATCCAGAAAGGAGACAGAAAAGTATCTTATTTGGAGCGGAATTCAGCAGATTTGCCGAATTTGTTTCGGATACATTATGTTCATGAAGGAGGTTGCCATGCCTACCTAGAATTTGGAGGTTAAGATCTCAGAATGTCAGACCAACCAAGATGAACACGTGTTCTCAGTGCTCATCTTCACCAAGGCTAGCATGGCAAAGATGGCTACACGGGACCATGTAAATTCAAAGACAACACCCAACAATGAAAAGCACTCACACGTAGGTCTATAGAACATAGGGTGGTTAAAGAAATACAAAATTGATACCTTGGGATGAAGGACAACCGACTGACAAGCATACCAAAGGGGGAAATCTGAGAACGACCATGATGATTATACTATGGAAAAACAAAATGTGCTCAGAAAAGGGAATGCAAACACAAATAACACCTGAATAATCCACAACAAAATATGTCAGACTTTAGACAGACTCTGCTTGAACTTTTGAAAGTCAGAAAGTCACAAACCAAAAAACTGCAGTGAGGTAAAACCTGGGCTACCTTGAAAGGGTGAGTCTGAGATTGCTCCAAACCTGCTCTGAAACTCTGTGTCCATGATGCTTGCTTGGACAGCAGAGACACAATTATGACAAATTCTCTGACATCACAGTTGAGCAAAAATACAAACCGTCTACATCAACTCAGTGCCAGAATTGGGCTGAAGTAGCCTATTTAAGTCACATTCCACACAACTGCAGGTTGCAAGGGAACTTGAAAGGGGTCGGGCAGTGGAGAACTGGGGAAGTCCGCGGGTTTTGGGTCAGCAGCCTGCACTTGGCTGGGTGGAATCCTGGGGGCAGACCTCCTCACCGCTGGTCCAGCCATTCTGGGGCAGGCGTGGGAGGGAGTGTAGAGGCAGATGAGAAGCGACGTGAGACAGGGCCACTCTTCCTCAGCAAATACAGGAGCACTTCCAGCAGATGTGAGCCCAGCAATAAACCTCTGTCAAAAGGAAACAAATTAAAAGTTGCAATCAATAGGAAAATTGAACCTCAAAAAAAATGCCAGTAGGAATAATGAGATACCTACGAATAACCTCACCCCAACAGGTGAAAGCTCTGTAAATCGATAACTAGCAAACCTTTGTAGAAGAAAAATGGGAGAAGACACAAGGAGGCGGAAGGATATTGCATGCTCTTGAAATGGAAGAATGAACACACTGGAAACCTCCACTCCGGATAAAGCAATCTCTAGATTACATGAAATCCCAGTCAAAGTTGCAGCTATATTTCTCACAGAGATAGAAGCGAGCATCCTAAAGTTTACATCCAGCAACAAAAGGCCCCAAATAAACGAAGGAATCCTGAGGAAAAAGAACAAAGCTCAATGTATCACATTTTCTGATTTGAATATAGAGGACGAAGAACTAGGAATGGAAACGGCACAGTCTGGGATGCAAAACAGACACACAGAACCATGGAACAGAATCAAGAGCCCAGAGGTATATGCACACCTATATGGACAGCCCATTTTCGACCACGGCGCCAAGAGGAGACAGGGGAGAAAGGAAAGTCTCTACAATAAATGGTGCTGGGAGGACTGCAGAGCCTCACCTAAGACAAGGAGAATAGACCACAGTGTTACACCAGGCACAAACACCAACTCAAAATGGATTAAAGTCTTGAATGTAAGACTGGAAACCATGAGACTTCTGGAAGAAAATGCTGGCAGCTTGCTCTTTGTCATCTGTCTTAGCCTCCTATTTGGAGGAAGCCTTTCTGTCTGAGCAAGGGCAATAAAGGAAACAAGAAACAAATGGGACTACATCAAACGCAAAAGTTTCTGCCCAGCCAAGGAAACCATCGACTCAATGCAAAGACAGTACAACCACTGGGAGAGGATGTTGAAAACCACACATCGGTGAACGGGTGAATAGCCAAAAGATGCAGTGAACTCATATGGGTCCACAAGAGAAAAAAAATAAGCCCATTAAAACCTGGGCAGTAGGTGGAAACAGAGATTTCACCCAAGAAGAGATAGAGATGGTCAACAGGTGTATGAAAACGTGTTCATCATCATTAAGACTCAGGGCAGTTGAAATCCAAACGGCAGTGAGATAGCAGCTCACTGTGGTCTGAATGAGTATAGGTAAAAAGTCAGGAAACAAGTGTCAGAGAGGAGCTGCAGAGATGGGAAGACTCCTACAGTGCTGCTGTGAGTGTAAGCTGGTGCAGCCACGACGCAAATCAGTGTGGAATTGCCTCAGACATGTCAGAATCCATCTACTATATGATCCAGCTATTATTCAGTGGCGTGTTTAT
The DNA here is from genome assembly GCF_041296235.1 of Equus asinus. Lineage (NCBI taxonomy): Eukaryota > Metazoa > Chordata > Mammalia > Perissodactyla > Equidae > Equus > Equus asinus. The sequence goes on along the minus strand of NC_091815.1, from coordinate 4,662,258 downwards.
CCAAAGACCTTGGAAAAAGTCGCGCACCGATATATGTGCACCCCTGTGTTCACCCTGGCCTTACTCCCATTATCCAAGACTTGAAAGCTGCCCTGATGCCCATCAAGGCAGAAGGAAGAATAGATAGGGAAGATTGGAGAAGGAAGGTCGGCTTTATGAACACAATGGCATATCTCTGAGCCATAACAAAAGAGAGAATCCAGCCATTAGTGACCAGAAGGATGGTTCTTGAGGGTTTCATTGGAAGTGAAACAGCTCGCAGGGAGAAACTCAAGTACCGTAGGTGCTCACTTTCAAGGAGAAGAGACAAACAAGGACCAACAAACTGGAAAGCTTTGCGGAAAGAAATTAAAGAACACATAAGGAAACGGAAGTCTATTCACCGCTCTTCAAATGGAAGAACGAACACACTTGAAACGTCCATATTGGATAAAGCAATCTCTGGATTCCATGCAAGCCCCATTGAAGTTTCAGCAATCTTTCCCGTAGGAATAGAAGAGAGAATCCTAAAGTTTCTATCCAGCAACAAAGGAGCTGGAAAGGCCAAAGGAATCCTGAGGAAAACGAACAACTCAGCAAGTACCACATTTTCGAATTTCCACATATAGGACGAACTGCTAGGTACCAAAACGGCAAAGGCTGGCCACAAAAAGAGGCACACAGACACAAGGAACAGAATCGAGAGCCCAGAGGTCAACTAACACATATATTGACAGCCCATTTTAGACCAAGGAGCCAAGAGGAGACAGCAGAGAAAGCAGAGTCTCGACAAGAAACGGTGCTGGGAAGACTGCACAGCCACATGTAACACAATGAGAGTAGACCATGATGTTACACCAGGCACACACACCACCTGGAAATGGATTAAAGCCTTGAATGGAAGGCTTGAAACAATGCAACTTCTAGGAGAAAACGCAGGCAGCTTGCTCTTTGCCATCTGGCTTAGCCGATTATTTGGAAGAAGCATGTGTACCTGGGCAAGGGCAACAAAGGAAACAAGAAACAAGCGGGACTCCATCCAACGCAGAACTTCTGAACAGCCAACGACTCCATCGACTCAATGCAAAGACAGCACAACAACTGCGAGTGGATGTTGGCAAACCACACATCGGAGAAGGGGTGATTAGCCAAAATATCCAATGAACTCATATGTCTCCACAGTAAAAAAACAACGATCCCCATAAAACCTGGGCAAAAGATGGAAAGAGATATTTCTCCCAGGAAGATAAAAGATGGCCAACAGGCTGTATGAAAACATGTTCATCATCATTAAGTCTTTGGCAATGCAAATACGAACGGCAATGAGACAGCAGCTCACAGTGGTCAGAATGGCTATAGGGATGAAGACAGGGAACAAGTCTCGGAGAGGAGGTGGAGAGAAGGGAAGCCTCCTGCACTGCTGGGGGGAGTGTAATCAGGTGCAGCCACTACCCAAAGTGCGGTGGAATTGCCTTAGAATTTTCAGAATCCATCTACCATATGATCCAGCTATTCCTCTGTGGCATATATATCCAAAGAACTTGGAAACACTAACGCTCAGAGATCCATGCAGCACTGTCTTCACCACAGCCTTACTCCCAATATCCAAGACTTGGAAGCCTAGTGGTGCCCATCAAGTGACGAATGGAGAAGGAGGATGATCTATAGCCACACAATGGCCAATCTTCCGACTGTATAGATGTGGCCATCTTGGGTGACATGTTCATAAACACCCTCAGAATTCCAACTTGTCCTGACAACCTCCATGCACACAGTGTTTCAGAGCCATCGCATACCAGTCTGACCACTCCCCATTTCCAGGTAGGATAGTTTTCCTTTGTCTGGATTTCTTGTCGGTTTCTAACTTTCTTCTCGAACTTTGAAAGGTCTACTACATTCCCTCTACACACCAGTCTTTTTCCATTACGATTATCAAAGATTTTATCTCTTATGTTTTGTGGATATGGTGAAATGGGTGGACTTTCCCCAGAGAAAGTCATGGACTCCCTCCCAAGTTGAAGTTGCCCAGGCAATCCCCTGATGCACACTTATCGTGTCATCTCCTAGCAGTCTGACAATTCCACCAGGCAAGTCACATGTTTCCTTCCTTCATCATTTGGGGAAGTGTAGCTGATGCGTTCATAGATTGTAATATTCTCATGGTTGTTTTCTGGTGTGTATTGCTCAGTTTCCCTCACCATTTCTACTTCTTTATGATCTCTGTGCCCACCAGACCGTGAAATCTGGATTTCCTAATGCTAGTAATCTGATCCACAACCGTGGTGCTATCCTGTGAAGCTCAGGCCACCCAAGCAGACCGCGGGGACTTACCTGCTACATCACAGGTCCGCCAATGAATTGGACTTCTGGACCAACTTTTGGCCTGATCGTGGAGGATGTTAGCCTGCTTCGATTATTCGTGAAGGGAATCAGTAGTAACATGAATGACGGTAACATTTACCTTTGGTTGATGAGTTTAGCAGGGAACATATTCTCTTGCTAGTATTCCGCTTCATCTCTTTGCTAAGGTCTACCTTTCTGTAGCATCATTAAGCATTTGGAGGTGATTACTAATACTTGGAAGTTCATCTTCTCTAATCTCTTTCAGCCTCCAAAGCGTAGGCCGTAAATCTGCACCGTTTTTTGGAGTTTTGATTTTATGTGAATTGATTGCCGTAACCCAGCATTATAACATCCTATAGCTTTTCACATCTACATCCTCATAGATTTAGACTTCTGTGTAGGTTACATCATCTTCACCACTGTAAGCCTAAGTACAGGCCCTCACCACACACTTGTGCCTAATCAACTCTTTCTCCCTCAGACCCCCGCATCCATTTCCCTTTGGGAACTACCAATCCCATGTCACGTCCTACCTTTTTGTTGCTCTGTTTTTCCTCTTCTCCTTGTACATGAGATCCTGTGGTATTCAACTTTATCCCTGGGCCTTGCTTCAGTTCCCCTAAGACCATCAGGAGCCATTCTGGTGGTCACAAATGGCTGGACTGCATCCATTCCTACAGCTGAGAGCTATACCATCGTGTGCCTATAGCCGTTCTTCCTTCTCCATTCATCTCTTGATGGTCACCACTGACGCTTCCAAGTCTTGGATATCGGGAGTAGGGCTGCGGTGAACACAGCAGTGCATCGATCTCTGTGCATTAGTGTTTCCATGATGTTTGGATATATACGCCACAGAGGAATAGATGGATCATGTGGTATGTGGATTCTGAAATTTTTGAGGCAATTCCACACCACTTTGTGTAGTGGCCGCACTGGTTCACATTCCTACCAGCAGTGCAGGAGGCTTCCTTTCTCTCCACCTCCTCTGTGAAACTTATTGTTTCCCGTCTTCATCCTTATAGCCATTCTGACCACTGTGTGTTGCTATCTCATTGCCGTTCGGATTTGCATTGACCAGAGACTTAATGATGATGAACATGTTTTCATACAGCCTGTTGGCTATCTTCCTATCTTCCTGGGAGAAATGTCTGTTTCCATCTTTTGCCCAGGTTCTATTGGGCTCATTGTTTTTATCCCTGTGAAGATGTATGAGTTCATTGGATCTTTTAGCTACTCACCCCTTCTCCGATGTGTGGTTTGCAAACAGCCTGTCACAGTTGTGCTGTCTTTGCATTGAGTCAATGGAGTCGTTGGCTGGGCAGAAGCTTCTGCATTGGATGGAGTCCCGCTTGCTTTTTGTTTCCTTTGTTGCCTTTGCCCACTGACACATGCTTCTTCCAAATAGGCAGCCAAGCCAGATGGCAAAGAGTAAGCTGCCTGGGTTGTCTCCTAGAAGTTGCACAGTTTCATGTATTCCATTCAAGGCTTTAATCCATTTCGAGGTCGTGTGTATGTCTGGTGTAACATCATGGTCTACTCTCATTGTGTTACCTGTTGGTGTGCAGTCTTCTCAGCACCGTTTCTTGTGGAGACTCTCCTTTCTCCCCTTTCTCCTCTAGGCTCACTGTTCGAACATGCGCTGTCAGTAGATGTCTGAGTTGACCTCCAGTCTCTCGTTCTGTTGCATGAGTCTGTGGCCTATTTTGGGGGCCAGGCTGTGCTGTTTCCATACCTAGGGCTTCGCCCTATATGTTGAAATCAGAATGTGTGATACTTGCTGCTTTGTTCGTTTTCCTGAGGAGTCCTCTGGCTATTCCGGGTCCTTTGTTGCTGGATAGAAACTTTAGGATTCTGTCCTCTATTTCTGTGGGAATGATTGTTGCAAATTTGACTGGGACTGCATGCAATCCAGACACTGCTTTATGCGGTATGGACGTTTGAAGTGTGTTCGTTCTTCCATTGGAAGAGCACGGAATAGCCTTCCGTTCCCTTGTGTCTTCTGTAATATCTTCGCCCAAACCTTTGCAAGTTTTCTGTTTCCATAGCTTTCTGCTGTTTGGCCACGTTTATTCCTAGATATCTTTTTCTTCCTACTGGCATGCTTTCTTTTTTGAGGTTCAGTTATTCTATTCTTTGCAACTTTCAATTGGTTTTGTTTTGACAGAAGTTTATAGCTGTGCTCACATCTGCTGGCCATGCTGCTGCATTTCCTGAGGAAGAATGGCGATATCTATCGTCACTTCCCATCTGCCTCTACACTACCTCAGACGCCTTCCCAAGAATGGCTGGACGAGCGGTGAGGTGGCTCACCCCCAGGATTCCACATCGCCGATCATGGTCTGCAGAACCAGAATGTGCAGAATTCACCACGGCCCCACTGGCTGGCCCATTTCATGTTCCATTGGCAACCTGCAGTTGAGTGGATTGTGACTTGAATATGCTACTTGAGCCCAACTCTGGCCCTGTGTTGATCAGGCGAGCTTGCTTTTCTGGCCCACTGTGATGTTGGGTGATTTGTCAGAATCGTGTCTCTGCTGTCCGGTCTAGCTTCGTGGACACAGGGTTTCAGAGCCCTCGGGGAGCAATCTCATAACTCACCCTTCTCATTTAGGCCAGGTTTGACCTTTGCTGCTGTTTTTGGCGTTGTGACTTTCTCTGACTTTCAAACGTTCAGAGTGTGTCTAATGACTGACGACTTTCACTGTGGATTAGTCAGCTTTGATTTCTGTTGGCCTCCATATTCCAGGATCCTTTTTTCTTTTCTATAGTCTAATTGTTATGGTCTTGCTGAGATATCTCCGTTCGATTTGCTTATCAGTGTGTTCTCCTTCTTTCCAAGTTAGGAGTTTTGTATGTCTTTAATTACCATAGGTTCTGTAGCCCGAGGTGTGAGTCATCTCGTGATTGTTGGGTGTTGTCTTGGAATTTCCATTGGTCACTTGTAGGAATCTTTGCTATCCCGGCCCAGGTGACACTTAGCCCTGAGAACACATGGTCGTCTTGGTAGGTTTGAGATTCTCAGATCAGAAACTCCAGATTCGAGCTTGTCTGGACAACCACCTTCACGGACATTATGTTTTCGAGAGGAATTAGAGAAATCTGATGAATTCCTCCCTCCAGGTAAGTGATTTGTCTGTCTCTTTTCTGGATTTGGGAAGTTTCAAACTTGACCCCTGATCATTGAATGCTCCACAAGATTACATCTGGATACTTGGCTTTTTATTTCTACATGATTTCCTATTGGTTTGATTTTCATTCTGAACTTTGGCAGGTGTATTTTTATTTAATAATGGCAATGTGCTAATTTTCAGCAAACCTCCTTCCATATGTTGTCAGAACAAGGAATCAATACTGTTTCCATGGCAAGAGGTGTGGGAGAGAATTTCATTGGAGCCCAACTGAACACTGTAGCCTGGAAGGGCAGCCTTCACACAGGAACGAAGCCCTCTCGAAAAGGGTGCTTTTAAGCACACTTCTACAGCCCTCCAAACCAAAGGACACACCCCAAGCATGACAATCATCCATTCCTTTAAGTCTTCACAGAGATGTCTTGGGACACATTAGCATGTACCCAGTGGGACCCCGTGACGCCAGAGCTATGCAAAGGGAGACCTCTCTTCAAAGAATTCTAGGAGCTTAGGAAAGGAGGCCTCAATTCTTTTCTTCAATGTCCTCAAGAGATCATTCTTGACTTGGGATTATGAGTAAGGCAGAAGGACAACGTAGTTCTGATAAGCCCCAAGTCCAGCCTCCTGTTTCAAATCAAGTTGCAAGCTTCAATCAGCACGGCCTCCACATCTACTTGAGTAGATAACAATGTTCTCCTCTCAGTGCTTGCCCCTCTAGTATAACTTCTTGCCAATGATTCCTTTCTTATCCCTTGAATCAGTGCCTCTTTGCTCTCTTCAAGTTTCTGTGTGCGGTTTCTGTTTGGAAAAGCTGTTTCTGGATATCTCTCACGTGGGTATCCTAGCCACGGCAATCCTCGGACTCTAAACTTGCTGCCATCTTGGGTGACACGTTCACTGTGATGTCATAAACACCCTCAGAATTCTAAGTTGTCCTGAAAACCTCCAGGCACACAGTGTTTCAGAGCCATCTCATATCAGTCTGACGACTCCACCTTTCCAGGTAGGATAGTTTTCCTTGTTCTGGATCTCTTGTCAGTTTCTAACTTTCTCGTGGAACTTGAAAGGTATGCTACATTCCCTCTACCCACCAGTTTCTTTCCTTTAAGATTATCCCTTGTTTTATATCTTATCCATTGTGTATATGCCCAATTGGGTGGACTTTCCTCAGAGAAAGTCCTAGAGGCCCTCCCAATTGGAAGTTGCCCAGGCACTCCCCTGATGCACAATGATCGTGTGATCTCCTAGCAGTCTAAAAATTCCACTTGGCATGTTACATGTTTTCCTTCCTTCGTCATTTGGGGAAGTGTTCCTGATGCGTTCATAGGTTGTCATATACTCATGGTTCTTTTTCTGGTGCATATTGTTAAGGTCTCGTGACAATTTCTCCTTCTTTATGATCTCTGTGCCCACCATACCTTGAAATCTGTATTTCCTAATGCTAGTGATCTTATCCGCACCCCTGATGCTAGCTGGTGAAGCCCGGGCCGCCCAAGTGGAACGTAGGGACCTACCTGCTACATCACAGGGCTGGCCCTGAATTGGACTTTTGGACCAACCTTTGACCTGACCTGTGAAGATGTTGGCCTGCTTCGATCATTCGTGAAGGAATCAGTAGTAACATCATGAACGGTGACGTTTTCTGTTGGTTCATGAGTTTAGCACGGAACATGTTCTCTTGGTAGTATTCCTCTTCATCTCTTTGCAAAGGTCTACCTTTCTGTAGCATCATTGAGCATGTTGAGGTGATTACCAATACTTGGAAGTTCACCTTCTCTAACCTCTTTCTGTCTCCAAAGCTTCCAGTTGTAAATCTGCATCCCTTTAGGAGTTCTGGTTTTATGTGAATTGATTGCCATAACCCAACATTATAATGACCTATAGCTTTCAGATCTACATCCACATAGATTTAGACTTCAGAGTAGGTTACATCATCTTCACCAACGTAAGCCTAATTACTGTCCCTAACCACACACCTGTCCCTAATCAACTCTTTCTCTCTGGCCACTGCCCCACTTTCCCTCAGGGAAATGCCAATCAATTGTCATGTGATACCTGTTTGTTGGTCCGTTCTTGCTCTTCTCCTTGTGCATGAGATCCTGTGGTATTTGACCATACCCCTGGGGCTTGTTTCAGTTCCCCTAAAACCGTCAGGAGCCATTCTGGTGATCACAAATGGCTGGCCTGAATCCGTTCCTATAGCTGAGTGCTATGCCTTTGTGTGGCTATAGCCCATCTTCCTTCTCCATTCATCCCTTGATGGGCACCAGGCAGGCTTCCAAGTCTTGGATATCGGGAATAAGGCCAGGGTAAATAGAGGTGTGCACCGATCTCTGTGTATGAGTGTTTCCACGTTCTTTGGATAAACACACCACAGAGGAATAGCTGGATCATATGGTCGATGTATTCTGAAATGTCTAAGGCAATTCCACACCGTTTTGTGTCGTGGCTGCACTTGTTTACACTCCCTCCAGCAGTGCAGGAGGCTTCTCTTCTCTCCACCTCCTCTCCGAAACTTATTTGCTGGCTTCATCGTTATAGCCATTCTGACTGCCGTGAGCTGCTATCTCATTGCCTTTCAGATTTGCACTGACCAGAGACTTAATGATGATGAACATGTTTTCATACAGCCTGTTGGCCATCTTTCTATCTTCCTGGGAGAAATGTCTGCTTCCAGCTTTTGTCCAGATTTTAATGGGGCTTGTTTTTTTTTTTTCTTGTGGAGCCGTATGAGTTTATTGGCTCTTTTGGCTATTCACCCCTTCACCAATGTGTGGTTTGCAAACATCCTCTCCCAGTTGTTGTGCTGTCTTTGCATTGAATCAATGATTTCCTTGGCTATGCAGAAGTTTTTGTGTCTGATGTAGTCCCATTTGTTTCTTGTTTCCTTTATTGCCCTTTCCCAGACAGTTATGCTTCTTCCAAATATGAGGCTAAGAAAAATGACAAAGAGCACCCTACCTACATTTTCTTCCAGAAGTATCATGGTTTCCAGTATTACATTCTAGACTTTAATCCATTTCGAGTTGGTGTTTGTGCCTGGTGTAACGCCGTGGTCTACTCTCCTTGTCTTACATGAGACTCTGCACTCTTCCCAACACTGTTCATTGTAGAGACATTCCTTTCTCCACTGTCTCCTCTTGGCGCCCTGGTCGAAAATGGGCTGTCCATATATGTGTCCCTATACCTCTGGGCTCTTGATTCTGTTCCATGGTTCTGTTTCGCTGTTTTGCATCCCAGCCTGCGCTGTTTCCATTTCAATTTCTTCCTCCTATATGCTGAAATCAGCAAGTGTGATACATTGAGCTTTGTTCTTTTTCCTCAGGATTCCTTTGGCTATTCGGGTTCTTTTGTTGCTGGATGTGAACTTCAGGATGCTCGCTTCTATCTCTGTGAGAAATATTGCTGCAATTTTGACTGGGACTGCATGGAATGAAGAGATTTCTCTATGCGGTGTGGACATTTCAAGTCTGTTAATTCTTCCATTTCAAGAGCATGGAATATCCTTCCGCTTCCTTGTATCTTCTCCCATTTCTTTCTGCAAAGGTTTGCTAGTTTTCTGTTTACAGAGCTTTCACCTGTTGGGGTGTGGTTATTCCTAGGTATCTTATTCTTCTTACTGGCATCCTTTTTCTTTTTTATTGAGGTTCAATTTTCCTATTCTTTGCAACTTTTAATTTGTTTCCTTTTGAAAGAGATTTATCACTGCGCTCACATCTGCTGGAAATGCTCCTGTATTTGCTGAGGAAGAGTGGCCCTGTCTAACGTCGCTTCTCATCTGCCTCTACATTACCTCCCACTCCCGTCCAAGAATGGCTGTACCAGTGGTGAGGAGGTTTACACCCAGGATTCTACCCTGCCAACTCCTGGCTGCCAACTCAGAGTGCGTGGACTTCCCCAATTCTTTATTGACCAGCCCCACTCATGTTCCCTCAGCAACCTGCATTTGAGTGGAATGTGACTTAAATAGGCTACTTCAGCCCAACTCTGGCACTGAGTAGATGTAGCCAGTTTGTATTTTCGGTCAACTGCGATGTCAGAGAATTTGTCATAATTATGTCTCTGCTCTCCCAGCAAGCTTCATGGACACAGGGTTTCAAAGGACTTTTGGAGGAGTCTCATACCCACCCTTTCCAGGTAGCCCAGGTTTTACCTCGCTGCAGTTTTTTGGTTTGTGACACTTTCTGACTTTCAAAAGTTCAATCAGAGTCTGTCTAAAGCCTGACATCTTTCGTTGTGGATTATTCAGGTGTTATTTGTGTTTGCCTTCCTTCGTTTGAGCCCATTTTGTTTTTCCATAGCATAATCATGGTGGTCTTTCTCAGATTTCCCCTTTGGTATGCTTGTCAGCCACTTCTCCATCATCCCAAGGTATCAATTTTCTATTTCTTTAACCACCCTATGTTCTATAGGCCTACGTGTGAGTGCTTTTCATTGTTGGGTGTTGTCTTTGAATTTACATTGGTCACTTGTAGCAATCTTTACCATGCTAGCCTTGGTCAAAATGAGCACTGTGAACACGTGTTCATCTTGGTTGGTCTGACATTCTGAGTTCTTAAACTCCAAATTCTAGGTTGTCATGTTAACCTTCTTCATGAACATAATGTACCCGAGACAAATTAGACAGATGTGATGAATTCCGTTCCAGGTAATAAAACTTTTCTGTCTCATTTCTGGATTTGGGAAGTTTCGATCTTGACCCCCGATCCTTGAACGTTCCACTAGATTACGTCTAGATACTGGCTTACTGTATTTCTATAAGGTGTGTTATTTGTTTGATTTACAACCTCAGCTATGGCATGTTTACTTTTCTATAAAGATAATAGTAATGTTCTAATTTTCAGACAACCTCCTTTCACATGGTGTCAATACACGTCATCAGTAATCATTCTACTCCAAGAGATGGGGGAGAGTATTTCATTGGAGCCAAACTGAGCACACTAGCCTGGTAGGGCAGCCCTCACAAAGCAATGAAGCCCTCTGGAAAAGGGTGATTCTCAGCACACTTCTGGAGTTCTGCCAAACAATGCAACATACCTGGAGCGTGACGGGGTTCTAGTCCTTCAAGGGTTCAAAGAGATGTATTGGGACACATTAGCATGTACCCAGTGGGCCTCCATAATGCCAGAGCTATGGAAAGTGAGACTTCTCTTCAATGAGTGCTAGGGGCATAGGAAGGGAAGCATCAATCCTTCTCTACAATGTCCTCAGGAGATCTGTCTTGATTTGGGATTATGATTAAGGCAGAAGGACAACGTAGGTCTGATAAGACCCAAGTCCAGCCTCTGGTTTCAAATCAAGTTGCAAGCTTCAATCAGCACGGCCTCCACATCTACTTGAGTAGATAACAATGTTCTCCACTCAGTGCTTGTCTGTCTGTTATTTATTGCTTCTCCACAATGACTTCTTTCTTATCCCTTTAATCAGCGGCAATTCTAACTCTTCAAGTTTCAGTTCTGGTTTCTGTTTTTAAATTCTTTTCTGGGTATCTCTCACTTGAGTATGGTAGCCTAGGACAATCCTCGGACTATAAAGATGAGGCCATCTTGGGTGACATGTTCACTGTGATGTCATAAACACCCTCAAATTTCTCAGTTGTCCCGGCATCTTCCATGCACACAGTATTTCAGAGCCATCTGATAGCAGTCTGATAGTTTTCCATTTCCTTGATTTCTTGTCTGTTTATAACTTTATCTTTGGACTTTTAAATGTCTACTACATTCTCTCTAGACACTGAATTCTTTACTTTAAGTTTATCCTTGGTTTTATCTGTCACATTTTGTGGATATGGCCAAATATGTAGACTTTCCCTGAAAAAGTCCACGAGTCCCTCCCAAGTTGAAGTTGCCCAGCCAATCCTCTGATGTTCAATGATCATGTCATCTTGTGCAGTCCGACAATTCCACCTATGCAAGTCACATCACTTCCTCCATTCTGTATTTGAGAAGTCTACCAGATGCATCATAGATTGCAATATTTACATGTTGTTTTCCTGGTGCATATCTATAAGGTCTGCTCACAATTTCCACTTATGTATGATCTCTGCCCGCACCATACCATGAAATTTATCTCTGCTGATGTTACTAATCTGATCAGCACCCGTGATGCGAATCCATGAGTCCCAGACCACAGACTAGGAATGTGGGCTCTTACACACCAGAACACATGACTGGCCCTGAATTTTACTTTTGGACCAATCTTTTGCCTGAACTTGGGAAGAAGCTGGCCTGCTGTGATTATTCGTGAAGGTAATGAGTAGTAACCTCACAGAAGGTAACATTTGCCCTTGGTTCATGAGTTTAGCACGGAACACGTTGTCTTTGTAGTATTCTTCTTAATATATTTGCAATGGTCTACCTTTCTGTAGCATCATTAAGCATTTGTAGGAGATTCACAATCCTTGAAAGTTTATCTTGTCTAATCTCTTTCAGCATCAAAAGCTTTATGCCATAAATATGAACATCTTTTTGGATTTTTTCTTTCCCTCTCGGAACCACCAATCCAAAGTGAAGGCTGCCATCAAAGCTAAAATGCTCCATTTGGCCCCAATGAAATTCTTTCCCACGTCTCTTGTCATAGAAGAGTATTGATTATGTGGTTTGCCACCGTATGTGAGGAAGTTGGCTGAATATTAGAATACTACACTTATATTTAACGAAAAATAAACATGCCAGAGCTGAGGATGTAAACCAAACAACTAGCAAACCCTACAGAAATAAAGTAAACCAGTATCTAGACGTAATCTACTGGAACAATGAAGGATCCGAAGTCAAGGTCTAGCCTACCCAAATTCAGAAAAAAAAACATAAAAATATCTTACCTGGAGAGAGGAATTCATCAGATTTGTCTAATTTGTCTCAGAAACATTATGTCCATAAGGTGGTTGCCAGGACAAACTAGAATTTGGCGTTTCTGATCTCAAAATGTCAAACCAACCAAGATGACCTCGTGTTCTCAGTGCTCAGTTGGACCTAGGCTAGGATAGCCAAGATTCCTTCAAGTGAACGATGGAAATTCAAAGACAAAACCCAACAATCACGAAAGTACACACATCGGCCTAAAGAACTTATGGTGATTAAAGAAATACAAAATTCCTAACTTGGAATGAAGGAGAACAAACTGATGTGCATATCTATTGCAGACAGCTGTGAAAGACCATGAGGATTGATGTGGATTAAGGCTGCCCCCATTCGAAAGCCCAAGGTTAGCTGGTGAACATGCAGAACTATATGACCTGGTGAATTTCTTTTGGTATGAATTAGAGGTGCCCCAGTGAGAGAAGCCCAGGTCATGCTCACCTACATGCCTATCTATGGGGCCAGTTTCGTATCTAGTGTTATAAGAGCACACAATATTCAGAACCCATCTGAACTGAAATCATGTAATGACTTTTTACCTCATCTTTTCTTTTTCCAGGAAAAATTAATCACGTACCCATGCCTGACAAAATTAGCCCTTAACATCAACTCCAAGGCAGCAGCAGGAGCTGTGACTGCCCATGGGTCCTTTCCCGATGCAGCAGCAGCAGCAGCTCTTCACTGCCCATGGGTCCTGTCAACATGCATGCAGCTCTTCACTGCCCATAGGTCCTGTCCCCATGCTATCCTGTACCATTCTCTAAATAAAAGAGCACCACTGCCAGACCTTGAGGGTCCAAGAAATCTTATTTTCAACTCTTGAGCTTGCCGACCATGCATCATATCTTGTGGCCCATATGGGGAACGTGCTTCATTGGTTTGTGAACTCGAATTCTGGTAAGTGCCCTTTCCTTCCTTGTGCCTCTCTCTTTTTCGAGGATGGATCTAAATTCACTTCTCCATCAGGAACTGTCTTGAATAGCTGTATGAATTCATGTTTGCTGCCCATGGCTACTCTATGATGCAAATCTGGCATTCAGCTTGAAGAGAATCAGTACCTTAAGCCTAAGAGTGATGTAGAATGAATTAATCCATTCCTTCCTGACCCTATCTCTAATACATAAATTTTACGTGAGAACGGGTCAGCCATTTCAGTCATTAGGATGGTTGGCAATCTCCAAGACTCTCGTGGAAGGTTTCTATCCCTAAAGCTGGATTGGGATACCTCCCATGCACTTGACCATCTGAACGGTGTGAATGTCCCAATCGGGACTTCAGTTCAGGGAAAGTACCAACGTCTAACCCTTGGCTGAGTATTGGAAACCCTTCTTTGGATAATCACTCCAACAAGCAATTGGGTAGAATGACCCCAGCGTGGCGGAAACTTCTTCACTATTTCTCTCCGTCATGTTCTCTCTTAAACTTCTCCTATTCTCTTGGGGACCACTCACCAGGCACCTATTACTTCCAGTCAGAATAGGAAAGATGTTCACCAGGCACCTGTTACTGCCAGGCATAGCAGGGAAGGTATCCAAGGGATGCAATTCTAGGGGACACCCCCATCACCCCTGCTATAGGCACCCCACAGTAGGAACAACAGGTAGGATGCTTCCCTAGGTTCAGGGGGGATTTTCAAGGTAATGGACTTGTCTCACCTTTCTTAGAGTTACAATGGCCATTTTCATCTCCTTTTGAGCTTAGCAACCGGGAAACAAAGAAATCTTTCAAGAGTCAAGTCCTCCAACACTGGTAGCCCCAACATTGGCTTTCTTGGTCTGATCACCTCGGTGATACTTTGGGGGACCTGAAAGAGAACTCCACTCAAATCTGTAAGTACTGCAGGCAAAATCTGATGGCAAATCCTTGGCTTGGCTTTTCTGGCCTCTAGAGGCCTTCACAGTTGAATCTGTGATTCCTCATAAAAATTTCCAGCAAAGTATACTTAAAAAAGCCTGTATAAACAATTGCTATTCTTGTAGCTGTTATGTAAATAATTGGAGCAAGTTGTATTGAAACTACACTTTACTTGCAAACCTGTTAATCCTGATCTGGCTATCTTTTGTAAAAATGAGGGTGATTTAAGAGAGAAAAAATTATGTTTCTGTAGAAGCTATAGTAGGCATTCATGGATATTAGATTCTAGCTCTTTTCATCCACAAGATTCATCTATTACTAATCGTAATGTCTCCTTGTGCTCATCTATGTCTGACACCTGCGAGTTCCCTGGCCACAATCAAACATTTTCCTTTAAAACTACTCCCCAAATACTAACTAGATTTGCCTTATCACAGGTGGATCAGAAACAAGTTCCCAAGGTAAAGTCCACAACTTATCGATACACACAGGATGGACCATATGAAATTTGGGATGAATGTATTTGGTTCACTCCTACTAGTGGTCAACTCAGTAAAAGGTCACTCTCTGTTGAGAACAAACCAATCACACTTGTGATACATGGCCTAATAACAGCCGACCTATGGGAAAAATTCGCTGTTATATGTGTTCTCATATCATAGTCTTAAAAAAGTACTGATTGGTTTGGGACTGACTTGGATAGACAGCCCAGCACGATATGGTTAGTCCCTAATGGTGCTCAGTGGCTATGCGGCTCCAATTTATGGCCTTGGCTGCCACCTAAGTGGATTGCACGATGCACACTAGGCTTTGTCTGGATGCAGGGTAGAACTACAGTTACTACATCTCCTCCTGCTATCCTACCCAACCTGCAGCAGCACTGAACCAGGTCTGTCTTCCAATGGTATGACCATCTTTCCGCAATTTTCCTTCCCCAATTAGGAATCGAAAGTGTCGTCTTGCACATGGAATCCTAAACAAATTTATTATGAAGGCATTAAATGATGCACAACATAGCATTTTGCTGCTCAATTTAGAAGTATCTCAAGTGTGTAAGGCAGTCCTCCAAATCCAAATGGCACTGGATGTCTTGACAGCAGCACAAGGGGGCACCTATGCCATTATAAAAACTGAATGTTGAGTCTATATTCCTGAGTACCGTCAAAATATTTCTGGCTTCCTATCCGAACCACCAAATTAAATCCATGTCTTATCAACCCTAACTCTAAACGATTGGTTAAACTCCAAGTCAGGACCAGGTTTCTGCACTACTTCAATACATTATACATTGGGTTAAACATACTGCTTGTATTTCTTATTATAGTTTGTTGTCTGTTTTATTGTCTGTCTTCCGCATGTGAAAGAAGTTTCACCTCCTGGACCACCTCTCATCAAATGATTCTCTCGTCTCCAGAGGCTCTGTATACCTTGTCAGCCTTGAACTCCACAGGTGAAGCCTTCCAGTCCACTGAACATCCTACCTGTACCTGTGACCCCATTTAGGGACAGCTCTGCAACCTTGTACAGCCATAAGTAGTTACAGAAGACTGACCATCGTCCATATCCCCAAACCTCTCCAGTCCAAATGGGTTCAGGGGGCGTTTATGATGTGGATTAAGGCTGTCCCAGCTAGGGAAGCCCAAGGTGATCTGGCCTACATGCCAAACTATATGAGCAGGTGGAATTAGGGCTGACTCAGGGAGAGAAGCTCAGTGTATCCTCAGCTACATGCTGATCTACAGGGCCAGATCCGTATCTAAAGTTACATGACTGCACAATAAGCAGACCCCATCTGCACTGAAATCATTTAAAGACATTTTACCACATCATTTCTTTTTCCAGTAAAAATAAATCATGTACCCATGACTTATAAAACTAGCACTAACCCTCAACTCAGGGCAGCAGCAGGAGCTTTGACTGATCATGGGTCCCATCCCCAGGGAGCAGCAGCAACTCTTCACTACCCATGGGTCCTGTCCCCATGCTATCCTGTACTATTCTCTAAATAAAACAGCACCAGTGCCAGACCTTCAAAGTCCGAGAAATCTTTCATTCGAGTCTTCAGCTCACTGAGACCATATCAACAATTATAACATGGAAAACAAAAAACCGTCGCAGAAAATGGAAGGCACACAGAAATCACACCTGAATAATACACAATGTAAGTTGTCCGTTTTAGACATTCCCTGAACGTTCAAAAGACAGAGAAAGTCACAAAAACAAAAACTGTAGCAAATGTCAAACCTAGGCTAACTGGTAAGGGTGAGTTATGAGACTGTTAAAATCTGGCTCTGAAAACCTGTGTCGATGATGTTTGCTGTGATAGCAGAGACACAATTCTGAGCAATCCTCTGACATCACAGTGGAGAAGAAAAACAAACTGGCCTCATCTACACAGTGCAAGATTTGTCCCAAATAGCATATTCAAATCACATTCCACATCAAAGGCAGGTTTCCAATGGAACATGACAGGTGCTGGCCAGTGGTGCACTGGTGAAGTCCGCAAATTCTGGGTCGGCACCCAGAGCAGACCATGCAGAATCCTTGAGGTGAACCTCCTCACCGATGATCCAGATATTCTGGGGCAGGCGTCCAAGGTAGTGTAGAGGCAGATGGGAAGCAACGTCAGACAGCGTCATTCTTGCCCAGCTAATACAGCAGCATTGCCTCCAGATGTGAGCACAGCCATAAACATCTGCCAAAACAAAACCAATGAAAAGTTTCAAAGAATAGAAAAACTGAACCTCTGGGAAAAAAACATGCAAGTAAGAAGAATAAGATTTCTAGGAATAAGCTTAGACAAACAGGTGCAAGCTATGGAAACCGAAAACTAGCAAAGCTTGAGGGAAAGAAATTCCGGAAAACACAAGGAAACAGAAGGGTATTCCGTGCTCTAGGAATGTAAGATCTGAAACACCTGAAACGTCCACAATGGATAAAGCAATCTCTGGGTTGCATGCAATCCCAGTCAAATTTGCAGCAATCTTTCCCAGAGAAATAGAAGAGAAAATCCTGAAGTCTCTATCCAGCAACAAGGGACCCTGAATACCCAAAGGAATTCTGAGGAGAACGAACAAAGCAGGACGTATCACACTTTGATTTCAACATGTAGTACGAAGCACTTGGTAGCGAACCAGCACAGCCTGGTCCCAAAAACAGGCAGAAAGACCAATGGAACAGAATGGAGAAAACAAAGGTCAACTCACACATATATGGAGAGCGCATTTGCAATGAGGACGGCAAGAGGAGACAGTGGAGAAAGGAGAGTCTCTAAAATAAATGGTGCTGGGAAGACTGCACAGCCATATGTAACACAATAAGAGTAGATCATGATGTTACACCAGGCACACACACCACCTCGAAATGGATTAAAGCCTTCAACGGAAGTCTTGAAACAGTGAAACTTCTAGGAGAAAACACAGGCAGCTTCCTCTTTGCCATCTGGGGTAACCGCCAATTTGGAAGAAGCATGTGTGACTGGGCAAGGGCAACAAAGAAAAGAAGAAAGAAGCAGGACTCCATCCAACGTAGAAGCTTCTGTCAAGCCGGGGAAACCGTCCACTCAATGCAAACACAGCACAACAACAGGGAGAGGATGTTTCAAACCACACATCTGAGAAGGGCTGAATAGCCAAAAGACCCAACGACCACACAAGTCTCCACAAGAGAAAAAACAAGCCCATTAAAACCTGAGCAGAAGATGGAAACAGAGATTTATCCCAAGAAGACAGAAAGGTGGCCAACAGCTGTATGAACACATGTTCAACACCATTAAGTATAAGGCCAACGCAAATCCTCACGTCAATGAGATGACAGCTCCCTGTGTTCAGAATGGCTATAAGGAACAAGACAGGAAACAACAAGTGTCAGAGAGAAGGTGGAGAGAAGGGAAGAGTCCTGCACCTCTGGTGGGAGTGCAAACCGGTGAGGGCACTAGGCATAGCCATGTGAAATTGCCTCAGAAATTTCCAAATCCATCTACCATATTATCCACCTATTCCTCTCCAGCGTGTTTATCCAAAGAACTGCGAAACACTAATGCACACAGATCCGTGCCCCGCTGTGTTCACCACAGCCTTACTCCCGATATCCAAGACTTGGAAGCCGCCCTGGTGCCCATCAAAGGACCAATGGAGAAGGAAGTTGGGCTATATCCACACAAAGGCAAAACACTCAGCTGTAAGAAACAGTGCAGTCCAGCGATTTGTGACAGCAGAATCACTCCTGAGGGTGGGAGGGGAACTGAAACAAGCCCAAGGGAGAAATCAAATACCATCGCATCACACTTACAAGCAGAAGATTAAAATAAGGACCAACAAACAGGTAGAACGTGATATGGGATTGGTGGTTCCCAGAGGGAACGGGTGGCAGTGGATGGTGGGAGAAAGAGTTGATTAGGCACAAGTGTGGGGTGTGGGCCTGTAATTAGGCTTACTGTGGGGAAGAAGATGTAGCATACACAGAAGTCTAAATCTATGAGGATGTAAATCTGAAAGCTATAGGATTCTCTAATGCTAGGTTATGGAAATCAATTCACCTAAAATCAAAACTCCATAAAGGCAAGCAGGTTTAAGGGATAAAGTTTGCAGGCTGAAAGAGTTTAGAGATTATGAACTTCAAAGGATTGATAATCACCTCAAAATGCTTAATGATGCAACATAAAGGTAGACCATTGCAAACAGATGAAGAGGAACACTACCAACAGAACCTGACCCGTGCTATACTCCTGAGCCAACTGAAAATGCTGCTGTCCACGATGTTACTGGTAATTACCTTTACGAATAATCAACGCAGACCAACATCTTCCCAAGTTCAAGCCAAAGGTTGGTCCAAAAGTCCAATTCAGGGCTAGCCCTCTGGTGTAGTGGGTAAGTGTCCATGTTCCACTTGGGCTGCCTGGGACTGGCAGGCTGGCATCTCAGGTACAGATCCGATTAGGAGCATTAGGAAATTTAGATTTCAAGGTATGGTGCCGACAAAGATCATGAAGAAGTAGAAATTGTGAGGATACCTTATGAATACACACCAGGAAATGAACCATGACAATATTACAATCTATGAACACATCAGGTACACTTACCCAAATGATGAAGGAAGGAAAACATCTGACCTGCCAAGGTGGAAACACCAGTCTGCTATGAGTTGACATGATCTTTGCTCATTAGAGGATTGATTGGGTAACTTCAGCTTCGCAGGGACTCCAGGACTTTCTGTGGGGAAAGTCCACACATTTGGCCACATCCACAAAAGATAAGAGATAAATCCCAGGACTATCTTAAAGGAAAGAAACCACTGTCTAGAAGGAATGTAGTAGAACTCTCAAGGTTCTAGGATAAAGTTAGAAACCGACAGGAAGTCCAGAAATAGGAAAACTATCGCACCTGGAAAGGGGGAGTCATCAGAATGGTATGAGATGGCTCTGAAACACTGTGTGCATCTAGGTTGTCAGGACAACTTAGAATTCTGAGCATGTTTATGACATCACGGTGACCATGTCACCAAAGTTGGCCATAGGTTTCCAGCTCTAGGATTGGCCTGGGCTAGGATATTCAAGTGAGAGGTACACAGAAACAGCTTTTCCAAACACAAACCGGGCACAGAAATTTGAAGACATCAAAGAGACGCTAATTCAAGGGATGAGAAAGGAATCATTGGGAAGAAGAGACAATAGAGGGTCAAGTACTCAGAGGACAACATTGTCATCTACGGAAGTCTGGGGAGGCCATGCTGATTCAAGCTGGAAATGTGTTCTGAAAAACGAGGCCGGACCCGGGGCTTATCAGACCTACGTTGTCCTTCTGCCTTACCCATAATACAAAGTCAAGAATCATCAATTGAGGACATTGAAGAGAAGAATCGAGGCCTCCTTTCCTATGCCCCTAGCATTCTTGAAGAGAATTCTCACTTTCCACAGCTCTCAAGTCATGGGGGCCCACGGGGTATATGCCAAAATGTCACAAGAGAGCTCATTGATGCCTTGAAGGAATGGACCCCTGCCATGCTTGGGTATGTCTCTTGGTTTGGAAGGGCTCTAGAAGTGTGCTGAAAAGTACCCTTTTGCAGAGGGCTTCTATCCTTTGTGAAGGCTGGCCTCCCAGGTTACAGGGCTCAGTGGGATCAGTGAGATTCTCTCCCCATATCTCTTACCATAGAAGGAGTATTGATTATGTGTTTCGAAACCACACGTAGAGAGGATGGCAGAAAATTAGAACATTACCATTATACTTAAAGAAAAATAAACATGCCACACCTGAGGATGTAAATCAAACAAATAACAAACCCTGTAGAAATAAAGTAAGCCAGTATCTAGACGTAATCTAGTGGAAAGTTCAAGGATCGGTGGTCAAGCACGAGACTTCCCAAATCCAGAAAAGGGACCGAAGGTCTCTCACCTGCAGAGAGGAATTCATCAGATTCATCTAATTTGTGTCGGAACCATTGGGCCCATGAAAGTGGTTGCCAGGATAACCTCGAACCTGGAGTTTATCATCCCACAATGTCAAACGAACCAAGATGACCACGTGTAGTCAGTGCTCAGTTGGATCCTGGCTAGGATAGCAAAGATTCCCTCAAGTGAACGATGAAAATTCCAGGACAACACCCAACAATCACGAAAGGACTCACACCTTGGCCTACAGAACATATGGCAATTAAAGAAATACAAAATTCCTAAAATGGAGTGAAGGAGAACGCACTGATAAGCATGTCAAAGGACAAGCTCATAAAGAACATGACGATTAGACCATGGAAAAGCAAACAGGGTCCCATAAAATGGAAGGCCAACAGAAATCACACCTCAATAATCCACAGTGAAAGATGTCAGTCTTTAGACAGACTCTGCTTGAACGATTGAAAGTCCGGGAAAGTCACAACCCCAAAAACTGCAGGGAAGGTCTAACCTGGCCTAACTGGGAAGGGTGTGTTATGAGACTGCTCCACGTGTGCTCTGAAACCCTGTGTCCACCAAGCTAGACTGGACAGAGGAGACACGATTCTGAAAAATCCTCCAACATCACAGTGGGCCACAGAAACAACCTGGCCTCATCTACACAGGGCCAGAGTTGGGTTCAAGTAGCATATTCAAGTCACATTCCACTCAACCGCAGGTTGCCAATGCAGCACGAAAGGGTCCAGCCAGTGGGCCAGCGGTGAAGTCCACGTGTTCTGGGTCAGCAGGCCAGGGTCGGCCACGTGGAATCCTGGGTGTGAGCCTCCTCAACGCTCGTCCAGCCATTCTGGGCCAGGCGTGCGAGCTAGTGTAGAGGCAGATGGGAAGCGATTTTAGACAGCGCCACTCTTCCTCGGCAAAGAGGGCAGCACGGCCAGCAGATTTGAGCACAGCCATAAACTTCTGCCAAACAAAACCAATTAAAAGTTGCAAAGAATAGAAAAGCTGAACCTCAAAAAAAACCCATGCCAGTGAGAAGAAAATGATATCTGCGAATAACCTTGGACAAACAGGAGAAAGCGATCGAAACCAAAAACTAGCAAAGTTTTGGGGAAAGAAATTCCACAAGACACAAGGAAATGCAAGGCTATTCTGTGCCCTTCGAATGCAACAACGGACACACTTCAAACGTCCATATGGCATAAAGCTGACAAATAAAAATGGGAAGCAATTGGATATATTGGACTATATGAGGAAGCCATTTGATATAGACCTAATTCGGCCTAATATTGTTTTTTCCAAAAGGGCCTGACTATGGCTATTTAGCACACATTGCATATCTGCTTAGACATTTCCTATGGCCCTTGAGATAAAGGTGCAACTTCCCCCCATATTAGCATCTCTTTAGGGACAAGCATTTCTCCCTAGGCTAGGAACTGATTGCTGCACTCACCTTTGACCAACCAGCTCACCTGTGACCAGTCAGCTGGAGACCACAGACTGCCAGCCTACTGTGTTCACTGAGACAGAAGACCTACCTGCTATTTCCATCAATCGCTGTGCCAACAGAGCAGTCTTGCGACTATTGTAAATGGGACATTTCAATCCTATGTGAAACATCCTCTATGAGGGGAATACAACCAGTCTGTGCACCCCACTTCTCTGATGCTCTTTCTTCCTTTGGGTAGAAAGGCCCCGGGTTATAATCCCCAGATTGAAGCTCAGAATAAACTCCCCCAAATTGTCATTTACAGATTGGTTACGGATTACTTTTGTCGACAAAGCAATGTCTGGATTCCATGAAGTCCCAGTCAAAGTTGCAGCAATCTTTCCCACAGAAATAGAAGAGAGAATCCTAAAGTTTCTATCCAGCATCAAAGGACCCTGAATAGCAAAAGGAATCCTGGGGAAAACGAACACAGCAGCAATTATCACACTTTCTTACTGCCACATATAGGACGAAGAGCTAGGTACCAAAACAGCACAGCCTGGTCTGCAAAGGAGGCACACAGATGCATGGAACAGAATCAAGAGCCCAGAAATCAACTCACACACCTATGGACAGCCCATTTTCGACCAGGGAGCCAAGAGGAGAAAGCGGAGAAAAGAGACTCTAGACAGGAAATGGTGCTGGAAAGACTGCACAGCCAGATGTAACACAATGAGAGTAGACCATGATGTTACACCAGGCACACACACCACCTCGAAATGGATTAAAGCCTTGAATGGAAGACTTGAAACTGTGACATTTCGAGGAGAAAATGCAGGCAGCTTGCTCTTTGCCATCTGGCTTGGCCGCCTATTTGGAAGAAGCATATGTGACTGGGAAAGGGCAACAAAGGAAACAAGAAACAAGCGGGACTCATTCAACACAGAAGCTTCTGCTGAGCCAACGACACAATCGACTCAGTGCAAAGACATCACAACTGCGACAGCAGGTTTGCAAACCACACATCGGAGAAGGGGTGAATAGCCAAAAGATCCAATGAAGTCATACGTCTCCACAGGAGAAAAATCAAAGAGCCAAATAAATCCTGGGCAAAAGATCGAGACAGACAGCTCTCCCAGGAAGATAGAAAGATGGACAACAGGCTGTATGAAAACATGCTCATCATCATTAAGTCTCTGCTCAATGCAAATACGAACGGCACTGAGATAGCAGCTCACAGTGGTCAGAATGGCTATAAGGATGAAGACAGGAACCAACAAGTTTCAGAGAGGAGGTGGAGAGAAGGGAAGCCTCCTGCACTGCTGGTGGGAGTTTAAACTGGTGCAGCCACTACGCGAAGTGGTGTGGAATTGCCTCAGAATTTTCAGAATCCATCTACCACATGATCCAGGTACTCCTATGTGGCGTATATATCCAAAGTACATGCAAATGCTAATGCACAGAGATCCGTGCACCGCTGTGCTCACCACAGCCTTACTCCCGATATCGAAGACAGGGAAGCCTCCCTGGTGCCCATCAAGGGACAAGAAAGATGGGCTATAGCCACACAACGGCATAGCACTCAGCTGCAGGAACAGATGCCTTCCAGCCATTTGTGCCCAACAGAATGACTCCTGAGGGTTTTAGGGGCATGGAAACAAGCCCCAGAGGGAAGGTCAAATACCATAGGGTCTCACGTACAAGGAGAAGAGGAAAAAAAGGACCAAGAAACAGGTAGCACGTGACATGGGATTTCTGGTTCCCAGAGGGAAAGGTGGCGGGGCCCAGAGGGAGAAATAGTTGATTTGACACAAGAGTGTGGTGAGGGCCTGTAATTAGGCTTACGGTGGTGAAGATGATGTAACGTACACAGAAGTCTAAATCTATGAGGATGTAGATCTGAAAGGTATAGGATGTTATAATGCTGGGTTATGGCAAACAATTCACGTAAAATCAAAACTCCCAAAAGACGTTAAGGTTCACGGCTTAAAGCTTTGGAGTCTGTAAGAAATTAGAGAAGATGAACTTCGAAGGATTGGTAATCACCTCAAAATGCTTAAGGACGCTACAGAAAGGTAGACCATTGCAAGGAGACGAAGAGGAACACTACCAAGAGAACGTGTTCCATGCTAAACTCGTGAACCAGCGGAAAATGCTACCATCCATGATGTTACTAACTGCCTTCACGAATGATCGAAGCAGGCCAACATCTTCCCAAGATCAGGCCAAAGGTTTGTCCAAAAGCCCAATTCAGGGTCGGCCCTGTGGTGTAGCAGGTAAGTGCCCAAGTTCTGATTGGGCGGCCCGGGCTTCACCTGCTATCATCAGGGTTGCAGATCAGATTACTAGCATTAGGAAATACAGATTTCACAGTATGGTGGGCACAGAGATCATAAAGAAGTAGAAATTCTGAGGAGGCATTTTCAATACACACCAGAAAATGAACGCTGAGAATATTACAACCTATGAATGCATAAGGTACAATTTCCCAAATGATGAAGGAAGGAAAACATGTGACCTGCCCAGGTGGAATTGTCAGACTCCTAGGAGATGACACGCTCATTGTGCATCAGAGAATTGCCTGGGCAAATTCAACTTGGGAGGAGCTCCAGGAATTTCTCTGGGGAAGGTCCACCCGTTTGACCACATCCACAAAAGATAAGGGAGAATACCGGGGATAATCTTCATGGAAAGAAACCCGTGTCTAGAGGGAATGTTGTAGACCTTTCAAAGTTTGAGGAGAAAGTTAGAAACCGACAAGAAATCCAGAACTGGGAAAACTATCCTAGTTGGAAAACGGGAGTGGTCAGACTGGTATGAGATGGCTCTGAAACACTGTGTGCATGGAGGTTGTCAGTACAACTTGGAATTCTGAGGGTGTTTATGATATCACGATGAACATGTCACCCAAGATGGCCACATGTTTACAGTCCAAGGATTGGCCTAGGCTAGGAGAATCAAGTCAGAGATGCCCAGAAACAGCTTTTCCAAACAGAAACCGGGCACAGAAACTTGAAGAGACCAATGAGACGCTGATCCAAGGCATGAGAAAGGAATCATTGTGATGATACCTCATGCTTTCTTCGTTTTCTTCCATTCCAAGAGCACTGAATTCCCTTCCGTTTCCTTGTGTCCTCTGGAATTTCTTTCCCAAAGGTTTGCTATTTCTCGGTTTACATAGCTTTCACCTGTTTTGTGCAGGTTATCCCTAGATTACTTGTTTTTCTTTCTAGCATGCTGTTTTTTTTTTTTTTGAGGTTCAGTTTGTCTATCATTTGCAACTTTTAATAGGTTTTCTTTAGGCAGATGTTTACTGCTGTGCTCATATCTTCTGGCAACGCTGCCGTATTTGCTGAGGAAGACTGGCCCTGTCTAACGTCGCTTCCCATCTGCCTCTACACTACCTCGGACGCCTGCCCCAGAAAGGCTGCACGAGCGGTGAGGAGGCTCATCAAAGAATTCCATGCGGCCAACCACATGCTGCCGACACAGAACACGTGGACGTCACCTATGCAACACTGGCTGGCCCCTTTCGTGTTCCATTGGCAACCTGCAGTTGAGTGGAATGTGACTTGAATATGCTACTTGAGCCCAAATCTGGTCCAGTGTAAACGAGGCCAGGTGGTTTTTCCGGGCCACTGGGATTTGTCAGAATTGGGTCTCTGCTGTCCCAGCAAGCATCATGGACACAGGGTTTCAGAGCCAGCTTGGAGCAGTCTGAGAACTCACCCTTCCCAGTTAGCCCAGGTTTGACATTCACTGCAAATTTGGGGGTTGTGACTTTCTCGGACTTTCAAACGTTCAAGCAGACTCTTTGTAAACACTGACTTCATTCACTGTGGATTATTCATGTGTGATTTCTGTTTGCCTTCCATTTCTGGGAGCTTGTTTTCTTTCCGTAGTCTAATCGTAGTGGTCTTTCTGATCTCTCTCCCTTCGATATGCTTATCAGTGGGTTCTCCTTCATTCTAGGTTAGGAATTCTGTATTTTTTTAATCACCATATTTTCTGTAGGCCGACGTGTGGGTGCTTTGGTGATTGTTGGATGTTGTCTTTGAATTTACATCTGTCAGTTGAAGGAATCTTTGCTATCCTAGCTTACGTCCAACTGAGAACTGAGGACACGTGTCCATCTTGCTTCATTTGACATTGTGAGATGAGAAACTCCAGGTTAGACGTTGTCCTGGCAACCACCTTCACGGACACAATGGTTCCAAGACAAATTCGATGAGTCTGATGAATTCCTCTCTCCAGGTGAGAAATCCTTCCGTCTCTTCCCCTGGATTTGGGAAGTTTCGACGTTCAGCCCTGAACCTTGAACGCTCCCCTAGATTACATCTAGATACTGGCTTACTTTATTTCTACAGAGTCTGTTACTGTTTGATTGACATCCTCAGCTCTGGCGTGTGTATTTTTCTTTAAATATCATGGTAATGTTCTGGTTTTCAGTCAACCTCCTTCCATATGGTGTCAAAACACAGAATCACTACTCCTTCTACGGCAAGAGATGGGGGAGTTAATTTCATTGGAGCCCAACTGAGCACTGTAGCCTGGGAGGGCAGCCTTCACACAGGAATGAAGCCCTCTGGAAAAGGGTGCTTTTCAGCACACTTCTAGAGCCCTTCCAAACCAAGCTACATACCCCAAACATGACAGGCGTCCATGCCTTCAAGGCTTCAAAGAGATCTCTTGGGAAACCTTAGCAGGTAGCCAGTGGACCCCCATGAGGCCAGAGCTATGCAAAGGTAGAGTCCTCTTCAAAGGATGTTAGGGGCCTACGAAAGGAGTCCTCGATTCTTCTCTTCAACGTCCCCAAGAGATCATTCTGTACTTTGGATTATGAGTAAGGCAGAAGGACAATGTAGGTCTGATAAGCCCCAAGTCTGGCCTCTTGTTTCAAATCAAGTTCCAAGATTGAATCTGCACGACCTCACCATCTACATGAGCAGGTGACAATGTTCTCCTCTCTGTGCTTGTCCATCTATTATCGCTTGTTCCCAATGATTCCTTTCTTCTCCCTTGAATCAGAGTCTGTTTGATCCTTTCAAGTTTTTGTTTGGAAAAGCTGTTTCTGGGTATCTCTCACTTGAGTGTCCTAGACTAGGCCAATCCTCGGACTGTAAACATGCGGCCATCTTGGGTGACATGTTCACCGTGATGTCATAAACACCCTCAGATTCTAAGTTGTCCTGACAACCTCAATGCACACAGTGTTTCAGAGCCATCTCATCCCAATCTGACTAGTCCCCCTTTCCAGGTAGGATAGTTTTCCTTGCTCTGGATTTCTTGTTTGTTTCTAACTTTCTCCAAGGACTTGAAGGGTCTCCTATGTTCCCTCTAGACACCGGTTTATTTCCTTTAAGCTTATCCCGGGTTTTATCTCTTATCTTTTGTGGATATGGCCAAATGGGAGAACGTCCAGGAGGCCCTCTCATGTTGAAGTTGCCCAGGCATTCCCCTGATGCACACTGATCGTGTGATCTCCTAGCAGTCTGACAATTCCACCTTGGCAGGTCACATGTTTTCCTTCCTTCATCATTTGGGGAAGTGTTCCTTATGCATTCATAGATTGTAATATTGTCGTGGATCCTTTTCTGGTGCGTACTGATAAGGTCTCCTCACCATTTCTACTTCTTTATGATCTCTGTGACCACCAGACCTTGAAATCTGTATTTCCTAATGCTAGTAATCTGATCCCCAAGCGTGATGCTAGACGGTGAAGCCCAGGCCGCTGAAGCGGATGTGGGCACTTACCTGCTACACCACAGCCCGGCCCCAAATTGAGCTTTTGGACCAACCTTTGGCCTGAATTTGGGTAGATGTTGGCCTGCTTCGATCATTCGTGAAGGGAAGCAGTAGTAACATCAGGGTCGGTAACATTTTCCGTTGATTCATGATTTGGCTCGGACCATGTTCTCTTGGTAGTATTCCTCTTCATCTCTTTGCAAAGGTCTACCTTTCTGTATCATCATTAAGCATTTGGAGGCGAATGCTAATCCTTGGATGTTCATCTTCTCTAATGTCTTTCAGCCTCCAAAGCTTTAGGCCGTAAATCTGCACCCGTTTTTGGAGTTTTGATTTTATGTGAATTGATTTCCGTAACCCTGCATTCTAACATCCTATAGCTTTCAAATCTACATCCTCATAGATTTAGACTTATGTGTAGGCTACATCATCTTCACCAGCGTAAGCCTAATTACAGGCCCTCACCACACACTTGTGCCTCATCAACTCTGTCCCTCCGTCCACCGACAACTTTCCCTCTGGGAACTGCCAATCCTATGTCACCTGCTACCTGTTTGTTGGTCCATTTTTCCTCTTCTCCTTGTACGTGAGATCCTGTGGTATTTGATCTTACCCCAGTGCTTGTTTCAGTTCCCCTGATACCCTCAGGAGCCATTCAGGTGGTCACAAATGGCTGCACTGCATGTGTCCCTACAGCTGAGTGCTATGCCATTTTGTGGCTATAGCCCATCTTCCTTCTCCATTTGTCCCTTGATGGGCATCAGGGAGGCTTCCAAATGTTGCATATCAGGAGTAAGGCTGTGGGGAATACAGTGATGCACGGATCTCTGTGCATTAGTATTTCCAAGATCTTTGGATATATACGCCACAGAGGAATACCTGGATCATGTGGTAGATGGATTCTGAAAATTCTGAGTCAATTCCACACCACTTCGCGTAGTGGCTGCACAGGTTTACACTCCCACCAGCAGTGCAGGAGGCTTGCCTTCTCTCCACCTACTCTCTGAAACTTGTTGGTTCCTGTCTTCATCCTTATAGCCATTCTGACCACTGTGAGCTGCTATCTCAGTGACGTTCGTATTTGCATTGAGCAGAGACTTAACGATGACGAGCATGTTTTCATACAGCCTGTTGTCCATCTTTCTATCATCCTGGGAGAGCTGTCTGTTTCCATCTTTTGCCCTGGTTTTATTGGGCTCGCTGTTTTGTTTCCTGTGAATACGTATGAGTTCATTGGATCTTATGGCTGTTCACCCCTTCTCCGATGTGCGGTTTGCAAACATCTGCTGTCAGTTGTTGCACAGTCTTTGCAGTCAGTCCATGGTGTCTTTGTCTGGGCAGAAGCTTCTGCGTTGGATGGAGTCCCGCTTGTTTCTTGTTTCCTTTGTTTCCCTTGCCCGGTCACACATGCTTCTTCCAAACAGGTGGCTAAGCCAGATGGCAAAGAGCAAGCTGCCTGCGTTTTCTCCTAGAAGCTGTACGTTTTCAAGTCTTCCGTTCAAGGCTTTAATCCATTTCGAGGTGGTGTGTGTCCCTGGTGTAACATCACGGTCTACTCTCACGGTGTTCCATTTGGCTGTGCTGTCTTCCCAGCACCATTTCTTGTCGAGACTCTCCTTTCTCTGCTGTCTCCTCTTGGCTCCCTGGTCGAAAATGGGCTGTAAATATGTGTTTCAGTTGACCTCTGGGCTCTCGATTCTGTTCCATGGGTCTGTGTGCCTCTTTTGGGAGCCAGGCTGTGCTGTTTCCGTACCTAGCACTTCGTCCTATATCTGGAAA
Organism: Equus asinus; assembly: GCF_041296235.1. Lineage (NCBI taxonomy): Eukaryota > Metazoa > Chordata > Mammalia > Perissodactyla > Equidae > Equus > Equus asinus. The sequence goes on along the minus strand of NC_091815.1, from coordinate 4,632,756 downwards.
TCAATAAGTGCGATGCCTGCTGCTTTGTCCGTTTTCCTCAGTATTCCTTTGGCTATTCAGTGTCCTTTGTTGCTGGATAGAAACTCTAGGATTCTCTCTTCCATTTCTGTGGGAAATAGTGCTGCGACTTTGACTGGGACTGCATGGAATCCAGAGATGGCTTTATGCGGTATGGATGCTTCAAGTGTGTTAGTTCTTCCATTCGAAGAACACGGAATAGCCTTCCGTCTCCTTTTGTCTTCTGGAGTTTCTTCCCCAGAATCTTTGCTGGATTTCGGTTTCCATAGCTTTCTCCTGTTTGACCAAGGTTATTGCTAGATATCTTTTACTTCTTACTGGCATGCTTTCTTTTGTGAGGTTCAATTTTTCAATTCTTTGCAACTTTCGCTTGGCTTTGTTTTGGCAGAAGTTTATGGCTGCGCTCACATCTGAGGGCCATGTTGCTGTATTTGCTGTGGAAGAGTGGAGAAGTCTAATGTCGCTTCCCATCTACCTCCACACTACCTCACACATCTGCCCCAGAATGGCTGGACGAGCCGTGAGGATGCTCACCTGCAGGATTCCATGTGGCCAAAGCTGGGTTCCCGAACCAGAATGCGCGGACTTCACCACTTCCCCACTGGTCGGCCCCTTTCGTGTTCCATTGGCAACCTGCAGTTGAGTGGGACGTGACTTGAATATGCTACTTGAGCCCACCTCTGGCCCTGTGTAGATGAGGCCAGCTTCTTTTTCTGGCCCTCTGTGATGTCGGAGGATTTGTCAGAATCGTGTGTCTGCTGTCCTGTCTAGCTTCCTGGATGAAGGCTTTCAGAGCCCGCGTGGAGCAGTCCCATAACTCACCCTTCCCAGTTAGTCCAGGTTTGACCTTCCCTGCAGTTTTTGGCATTGTGACTTTCTCGGACTTTCAAACGTCCAGTCAGAGTCTGTCTAATGACTGAAGTCTTTCACTGTGGATTATTCAGATGTGATTTCTATTGGCCTTCCATTTTCAGGGATTTTTTTCTCTTTTCCAAAGTCTAATCGTTACGGTCTTTCTGACCTACCTCTCTTCGATATGCTTATCAGTCCGTTCTCCTTCATTGCAAGCTATGACTTTTATATTTCTGTAATCACCATATGTTCTGTATGCCGAGGTCTGAGTCTTTTCGTTATTGTTGTGTGTTGTCTTGGAATTTCCATCGGTCAGCTGTAGGAAACTGCTATCCTGGCCGAGGTGACACTGAGCCATGAGAACACGTGGTCATCTTGGTTGCTTTGACATTCTGAGATCAGAAACTCCAGATTCGAGGTTGTGCTGTCAACCGCCTTCATGGACATTATGTTTCCGAGACATATTAGAGAAATCTGATGAACTCCGCTCCAGGTAAGATACTTTTCTGTCTCATTTCTGGATTTGGGAAGTTTCGAACTTTACTCCTGATCCTTGAGTGTTCCAGTAGATTACGTCTAGATACTGGCTTACTATATTTCTATAGAGTGTTTTACTTGTTCGATTTACATCCTCAGCTCTGGCATGTTTATTTTTCTATAAACATAATTGTAATGTTCTAATTTTGAGCCAACCTCCTTACATATGCTGTCAAAACACGATATTAGTAATCATTCTACTTCAAGAGATACGGGGAGAGAATTTCATTGAAGCCAAACCAAGCATACTAGCCTGGTGGGCAGCCCTCACAAAGCAACGAATCCGTCTGGAATAGGGTGCTTCTCAGCACAATTCTGGAGCCCTGTCAAACAATGGGACATACACGAAGCATGACGGGGGTCCATTCCTTCAAGGATTCAAAGAGATATCTTGTGACACATTAGCATGTACCCAATGGGCCTCTGTAATGCCAGAGCTATGGAAAGTGAGACTTCTCTTCAATGAATGCTAGGGGCATAGGAAAGGAAGCATCAATCATTGTCTACAGTGTCTTCAGGATATCATTCTTAATTTTGGATTATGATTAAGGCAGAAGGACAATGTAGGTCTGATAAGCCCCAAGTCCAGCCTCTGGTTTCAAATCAAGTTTCAAGCTTGCATCAGCATGGCCTCCCCATACACTTGAGTAGATTACAATGTTCTCCACTCAGCGCTTGTCCCCCTATTATTGCTTCCTCACAATGACTTCTTTCTTACCCCTTTAATCAGCGTGTATTCTCTCTCTTCAAGTTTCAGTGCCTGGTTTCTGTTTTTAAATTCTCTTCTGGGTATCTCTAGCTTGAGTATCGTAGCCTAGGACAATCCTCAGACTATAACCGTGAGGCCATCTTGGGTACATGTTCACTGTGATGTCATAAACTCCCTCAAACTTCTAAGTTGTCCCAGCATCTTCTATGCACATGACTACTGTCCCTTTCCAGCTTGAATATTTTTCCATTTCCTGGATTTCTTGTGGGTTTCTAACTTTATCCTTGAACTTTTAAATGTTTACTACATTCTCTCTAGACATGGTTTCTTTACTTTAAGTTTATCCTGGGTTTAACCTGTTACATTTTGTGAATATGGCCGAATGTGTAGAATTTCCCCAGTGAAAGTCCTGGAGTCCATCCAAAGTTGAAGTTGCCCACTCAAGCCTCTGATGTGCAATGATCGTGTCATCTCATGCAGTCCGCCAATTCCACCTATGCAGGTCACATCACTTCCTTCAGTCTGTATTTAGGGAAGTGTACCAGATGTGTCATAGATTGCAATATTTTCATGTTTTTTTCCTATTGCCTATCTCTAATGTATGCTCACAATTTCGACTTCTTTGTGATCTCTGTACACACCATACCATTAAATCTATCTTTCCCAACGTTACTAATCTGATCAGCACCAGTGATGCGAATCCATGAATCCCAGGCCACCCAATAGGAATGTGGGCACTTACAGTCCTGAACACATGGCTGGCCCTGAATTTTACTTGTGGACCCATATTTTTCCTGAACTTGGGAAGAAGATGGCCTGCTGTGATTATTCGTGAATGTAATTACTCGTAACATCATAGACGGTAACATTTTCCCTTGGTTCATCTGTTTAGCAGGGAACACATTCTCTTCATAGTATTCCCCATAATCTATTTGCAATGGTCTACTTTCTGTAGCATCATTAAGCATTTGGAGGAGATTCACAGTCCTTGGAAGTTCATCTTCTCTAATCTCTTTCAGCCTCAAATCCTTTATGCCCCAAATCAGCACGCCTTTTTGGATTTTTTCATTCCCTCTGGGAATCACCAATCCAAAGTGAAGGCTGACATCCAAAGCTAGAGTGCTCAGTTTGGCACCAGTGAAATTCTCTCCCATCACTGGCCGTAGAAGATTATTGACTATGTGTTTTGACAGCATATGTGAGGAAGCTGGCTGAAAATTAGAACATTACACTTATATTTAATGAAAAATAAACATGCCAGAGCTTAGGGTGTAAATCAACTTACAAACCCAACAGAAATAAAGTAAAGCAGTATCTAGATGTAATCTACTAGGAGGACCATGGATCCAGGGTCAAGTTCCAGCCTTCCCAAATTTAGAAAAGAGACATAAAAATATCTTACCTGGAGACAGGAATTCATCAGATTTGTCTAATTTGTCTCAGAAACATTATGTCCATAAGGTGGTTGCCTGGACAACCTAGAATTTGGAGTTTCTGATCTCAGAATGTCAAACCAACCAAGATCACCTCGTGTTCTCAGTGCTCAGTTGGACCTAGGCTAGGATAGCAAAGATTCCTTCAAGTGAATGATGGAAATTCAAAGGCAATGCCCAACAATCATGAAAACACTCACACATCAGCCTAGAGAACATATGGTGATTAAATAAACACAAAATTCATAACTTGGAATGAAGGAGAACGGACTGATAAGCGTATCTATGGGAGATAGCTGAGAAACACAATGACGATTGATGTGGATTAAGGCTGCCCCAGCTCAAAAAGCCCAAGGTTACCTGGCCTACATGTCAAAGCATATGACCCGGTGAATTTTTTTTAGTATGAATTAGAGGTGCCCCAGTGAGAGAAGCCCAGGCGATGCTCACCTACATGCCTATCTATATGGCCAAATTCGTATCTAATGTTATACGACCACACAATAACCAGACATCATCTGTACTGAAGTCATTTAATGGCTTTTTACATCATCTTTTCTTTTCTCAGTAAAAATGTCACGTACCCATGCCTTATAAAATTTGCCCTTACCCTCAACTCAGGGCAGCGGCAGGACATCTGACTGCCCATGGCTCCTTTCCCCATGCAGCAGCAGCAGCTATTCACTGCCCGTGCATCCAGTTCCCATGCCTGCAGCTCTTCACTACCCATAGGTCCTGTCCCCATGAAGCAACTCTTTACTCCCCATGGGTCCTGTCCCTATGTTATCCTGTACCATTCTCTAAATAAAAGAGCACCTCTGCCAGGCCTTGAGAGACCAAGAAATCTTTCTTCCGACTCATCAGCTTCGAGGATGAATCACAATTCACTTCTCCATCAGGAACTGTCTTGGATAGCTGTAAGAATCCACGTTTGCTGCCCATGGCTACTCTATGGGGCAAATCATGGCATTCAGCTTGAAGAGAATCAGTACCTTAAGCGTAAGGGCGATGTAGAGTGAATTACTCCATTCCTTCCTGACTCTATCTCTAATATACAAATTTTTTGGTGGGCACGGGTCGGTCACTTAAGTTATTAGGATGGTCAGCAATCTGCAAGACTCCCCTGGAAGGTTTCTTTACCTAAGGTTGGATTGGGATACCTCCCATGGCACCTGACCATGCTCTGAACTGTGTGAATGTCCCAATTGGGACTCCAGTTCAAGGAAAGTACCAAAGTCTAACCTGTGGTTGCGTATGGGAAGCCCTTCTCAGGGAATGCCTCCAACACGCAATTGGGTAGAATGTCCCCCAGAGCGGCGGAGAATGCCTCACTACTTTTCTCCATCCTGTTCTCTCTTAACATTCTCCCTTTCTCTTGGGGACCATTCACCAGGCACCTATTACTGCCAGGCAGAATAGGAAAGATGTTCACCAGGCACCTGTAACTTCCAGGCATACCAGGGAAGATATGCAATGGAGGCAATGCTGGGGGACACCCCCATCACCCCTTGTTATAGGAACCCCACAGTAGGAATGACAGGTAAGATGCTACCCCAGGTTCAGGGGGGATTTTCAAGGTAATGGACCTGTCTCTTTCATCTTTCTTAGAGTTGCAATGGCTATTTTCGTCTCCTTTTGGGCTTTGCAACAGGCAAGCAAAGAAATCTGTCAACAGTCATGGCCTCCACCCCTGGGAGTCCAAACTTGGCATTTCTGGGCCTGATCACCCCGGAAAGCCCAAGTAGGGTGCCCTCTCTTGGGGGTTGACTCATTGAGTGTTTTAGTCACCTACTGAGTTGGCTATGAGGGTGGCAGACCTGTGATTTATTCTGTGAACTGTCATGCTACAGTAGTGTGCCCCAGCACGGGAACTGTTGAGTGAGTCTTCTCTTGAGAACCCTCTTTGAGCGGCCATGAGGGTGAGGTCTGTTGTCTTCATTTACTTTCTTTGTTTTGCTCATCATGTCCTCTGTTGTCACCAAGTCTTGGTTAAGTTCAGGCTGGACCTGACCAGAACCTGGAACTTCTGTAAAATCGGAAAACTCGAACACATTTTGCAAGGAACTTCATTCTCAACCCGGGTACTGGGAGCCCCGGCCTCCAGCCAGTTCAAGCCCTTTGTATGCACTCCACCCTTCTCCACTTCACTGTCAGTCGGACACTGGCTTTACTGCCGTGGGGAATGAGATAAGCATCCCTTAAGACTCATCACTCAGGGTCATTCTAACTAATTAGAAACACTTTAATTGTATGGGTTATGCCCCAGAAACTCCAGCTGGTAGAAAATGTGTGATGTTTCTCTCTGCCTTTCTGGTGCAGTTGGACAGGTAGATCAACCTAGAACGTCCTTCAAGTTACAGTCCAGTTTCTGAGAAATCAAGAGAAACTGTCCTTAGAAAATCCTTGCAAGACTGGAAATACAGTTCTAGAGGCAGTTCAGATTCCACCTTGTTCCTTTACCATGAAAAGGATTATCTTCCCCCCTCTCCAGGAACTACTATCTAGCATATCACTCATTCTTAAGACTGAAAAAAAAAAAGGAGGGGAAAGGATAAATGGCCATAAGTGTGCCCTTGAATAAAGTCTAGCTTCTTGAGGGTCTTCTCCATAAGTATTAGTAAAAAGGCTCAAAACAAAGTTTTGATTTGTAACTGGTGAGCTTTATATTACTGTACCTGATTCATGGCAGTAGTTTTTAAAACAATAGTTGTACAGTCTCTGTGTATATGTGTCTATGTGTACATTATACGTGTGATATTTTAACCCCTGGATGGTCTGGCCAAAATTAAGATCTCTGTTTAGTTGGCTTAAAGCAAGTGCTTTCTTAAATTCTAAATGTAGTCGAAATTAACAGAGTGACCTTCAAAGTTAACGTGACGTGAATTAACCTTTGGTAAATGAAAGCTTCTTTAAGTTTGTTGGTTTCATTGAAAATTGTCTTCTTGTCAGAGTTGTCAGTATTTGCATAGGATGCAGGCATTCAGACTCGGTTTACCAGTCATATAAGTCCACGTTGTCTGTTAAATTTGTCAGCAAAATAATAGCTTTAAATGATGACCAGTTTTGTCTAATGCCTCATAAGGTTTCCATAGTAATGTGAACATAATTGTTGGAAACAAATGGTTTAAATACATAAAACTCATAAAAGTGAGTACAATAACTTTTATGGTCTGTATACTTGGGGAAAAAAACAGCTTCGAAATCCTTTTTGGTAACAATCTTGAGTTTTGCCAAGTTAAGTTAAATGATAAAAAGATGAATATGCGGGTCATTTTTGGATAGAACGGAACACTCACACATTATTGTTAAACATATCTAAGTTATCTACTTTTGGCTTCTTATGGAAGAGGCTAAAAGCGTTTGGGTGTATCAAAAAGCATGCCTTGTGTTTTATTGCGAAGTGGCATGTTTCTTAAGTTGTGAAGTGTTTAGAATGCTGATATAAAAGACATTTCATAATTGTTTACCTTTTTAGTGTTTACTAGGTCCGTTAAGCGTTAAAGGTTCTAACTTACCTATGGAATTAAAGCTACAGGAATTTACTAAGAAAAAGAGCTCTGTATTCAAGGAAGTTAAAATGTATGTTTTCAGTAAAAAAGGTATAAAGAATGGAAATATTTTTGTTTGATGGGTTAAGAAAGATAAATTGCTCCTGATGTACTAGAAAGGAAAAAAGAAAGATTTTGGGACAAGTACTGAAAATGAAAAAGAAAGATGTAGAAGGTTTGTGAAGGAGGAATTCTGAAATGAGTTTTATGCCTGCTCAAGTAGACTAAAGTAAGTTCAATTAAGTGAATGAGTTTGAATGTTAATAATAAGTAGGTGCAGAAATTCAAATTTGGTTTTCTTTAAAAGGATACATTTTCTTGAACTTTTGATCTGCTCTTGGTAAAGAGGATGTAAGAGCTGTTCCTTTGAGTACATCTACCTAAGAGACAAATCTGTTTTGTGAAAATAATGGCTGAGGTTACTCTTAATATTTTTGACTCTTTCTGTTATCACTTTGAATGGATACCTGAGCATTGTTTCACAGTGAGTGTTGTTTGCTATTTGAACATTTTAAAAACTTTTGATATGTTGTGACAAGCTTCTCACTCAAAAATATTCAAATCCTGAATGAAGGCATTCTGTAGACCTGGTAGACAGAAGAATGATTACTCTGAGTATTTTCAGAGGGTCCCTGAGACTTCTCAAAGAAATTTGCTCTCTCTTCCTACAAGGAGGAAAATGCTAAAGTAATTTGGCTTATTTGGTCTATTAAATTAAATGGGAAACATTGTGAAATAAGCGACAATAGACTTTCTTATCTGGTATTTGGTGGGTAAATGTTATTAATATAGACGTCTCAAAATTAGATAGCATTCCTAAAATTCAGATCTGCCCTGGTTGTCAGTGATAAGTTCACTTATTATCTGGCAGTGTTATATGTCACAGAAGTAGTCAAGTTTCTTTGCCAATTGCCCTTTTGAGTTCTTTGTCCATTTGCAGATAGTTGTTGTTTTACTCTGATGCTTTTTCCTTTTGCAAATATGTTTCAACTTCCGAGAAATTCCTGGAAAGGATTCTGACACAAAGAGTATAAACGACAGGTTTCTGATAAACCTTCAGATTGTAAAACTGAACGGAGTAAGAAATGACAGAATTCTAACAGAAACTATGCTCATCGATCTGCTAACAGAAGATGCAGCTCAAGAATTGATTATACAGGACTGTGTGCACTGATTAGAACGATTATAAATTTTTAGGACTTCTGTTTGAAATATTGTTGAGTTTGGATGTGTTGTTTTGTCTTCTCATAATGAAGGAAATCTTTTTCTCTTTTCGCTTATGCTAACTAAAACTTACAGCCATTTGGTGAAATTATACCTTTATGAGCAAAACTGAAACATTTATCTTTTTCTGCCTACCTTATCCCTCCTGAATTTGGAAACCCTTTGTGACTGAGTATGGTCATTTCGTGGCAATATTTGCATAAGTTCCATAAGAATCTGTTCTCCTTATAACAGGACACATTGGTTATATTACCCAGGCTTTGACGGGAATGTCATATTTGAAACACACAGCCTCAGATATGACAAGACAGCGTTTCATGAACAAAGATTGGACTTTCTGGAATACAGCCACTTGGAAACACAGGCCTGGTACCTTGTTTACTGAGATTTTGGCAATCTTACCTGGTAAGTAAGGAAGCTTGCTTATCTCGCAGGTTCAAGGAGCATCCGAATATTTGGGGAGACCTCACAGAGAACACCACTCAAATCTGTAAGTACTGCAGGCAAAATATGATGGCAAGTCCTTGGCTTGGCTTTTCTGGCCTCTAGAGGCCTTCACAGTTCAATGTGAGATTCCGCAGGAAAAGATCCAGCGAAGCACATTTTAAAAAGCCTGTATGAACAATTACTATTCTGGCTGCTCTTATGTAAATAATTGGAGCAAGTTGTATTGAAACTACACTTGATTTCCAAAACTGTTAATCCTGATTTGGCTATCTTTTGTAAAAATGAGAGTGATTTAAGAGAGAAAAAATTATGTTTCTGTAGAAGCTATAGTAGGCATTCATGGATATTAGAGTCTAGCTCTTTTCTTCCACAATATTCATGTATTATTAATAGTAATGTCTCCTTGTGGCCATCTACCTCTGACGCCTGGAAGTTCCCTGGCCACAATCAAACATTTTCCTTCAATACTACTGTCCAAATACTAACTAGATTTGTCTTGTCACACTTGGATCATACAGAAGAAGTTCCAAAGGTAATATCCCAAACTTATTAATACACACAGGTTGGACAATAAAAAATTTGGGATGAATATATTTGGTTCACTCCTACTAGTGGGCAACTCAGTAAAAGGCCACTTTCTTTTGGGGAAAAAGAATCACCCCTGTGATACATGGCCTTATAGCACTCGACCTATGGGAAAAAATCCCTGTTATATGTGTTCTCATATCATAGCCTTAAAAAAATACTGATTGGTTTCAGACTGACTGGGATACATGGCTCAACACGCATTGGTTAGCCCCTAACGGTGCTCAGTGGATATGTGGCTCTAATTTATGACCTTGGCTACCACCTGCATGGATTGGACGATGCACTCTAGGCTTTGTCTGGATGCAATGTGGAACTACATTTACTATATCTCCTCCTGCTAACCTACCCAACTTGCAACAGCACTTGACCAGCCCTGTCTTCCACTGGTATGACCATCTTTCCGCAATTTTCTTTCACCAATTAGGAATCGACTTTTGTAGCATATTCAAGTCTTGCATGGAAGTCCTAGACAAATTTACTATGAAGGCATTATATGATACACAACATAGCATTTCACTGCTCACTTTAGAAGTATCCCAAGTGTGTAAGGCAGTCCTTCAAATCCAAATGGCACTGGATGTCTTGACAGCAGCACAAGGGGGCACCTGTGCCATTATAAAAACTGAATGTTGTATCTATATTCCTGACTACCGTCAAAATATTTCTGGCTTGGTATCCCAGCCACCAAATTAAATCCAAGCCTGACCAACCCTAAATCTAAATGATTGGTTGAACTCCTAGTCAGGACAAGGTTTCTGCACTACTTCAAAACCTTATTCATTGGGTTAAACATACTGCTTGTATTTCTTATGATATTTTGTTGTCTGTTTCATTGTTTGTCTTATGCATGTCAAAAATGTTTCACTTCCTGGACCACCTCTTGTCAATGACTCTCTCATCTCCAGAGGATCTGTATAACTTGTCATGCTTGAACTCAATGGGGCAAGCCTTCTGGTCCACTAAACTGCCTAAGTGTACCTATGGCCCCATTTAGGGACAGCTCTACGACCCTGTACTGCCAGAAGTAGTCACAGAAGACTGACCATCATCCATATCCCCAAAGATTTCCAGTGCAAATAGGTTCAGGGAGGTTTTATGATGTGGATCAGGGCTGCCCCAGCTAGGGAAGCTGAAGGTGACCTGGACTACATGCCAAACTATATGACCCAGTGGATTTTTTTATGGTATGAATTAGGGCTGCCCCAGGGCGAGAAGCCCAGGGCATTCTCACCTACATGCTGATCTATATGGCCAGATTCGTATCTAAAAATATGACAACACAATGTCCAGACTCCATCTGTACTGAAATCATTTAAAGACATTTTACATCATTATTTCTTTTTAGAGTAAAAATAAGTCATATACCCATGCCTTATGAAATTAGCCCTAACACTCTAGTCAGGGCAGCAGCAACAGCTCTGACTACCCATGGGTCCTGTCCCCAGGCAGCAGCAGCAGTAGCTCTTCACTGCTAATGTGTCCTATCCCCATGCTACCCTGTACTGTTCTCTCAATAAAAGAACACCAATGCAGGATCTTGAGAGTCCAAGCAATCTTTCATTCGAGTCTTCAGCTCGCTGAGCCCATATCAACGATTCTACCACAAAAAATAAAAAACAGTCCCAGAAAATGGAAGGCACAGAAATCACACATGAATAATAGAAAAAGAAAGATGTCAGTTTTAGACATACTGTGAACGTTTGAAAGTCGGAGTAAGTCACAATCCCAAAAACCCAAGCGAAGGTCAAACCTAGGCTAACTGGTAAGGGTGAGTTATGAGACTGCTAAAATCAGGATCTGAAAGCCTGTGTCTATGAGGTTTGCAGGGACAGCAGAGACACAATTCTGACAAATCCTCTGACATCACAGTGGAGAAGAAAAACAAACTGGCCTCAACTACACAGTGCCCGAGTTGGGCTCAAGTAGCATATTCAAGTCCCATTCCACTCAACTGCAGGTTGCCAATGGAACATGAAAGGGGCCGGCCCGTGGTGCAGTGGTGAAGTCTGCACATTCTGGGTTTGCAGCCCGGGGCTGGCCATGCGGAATCCTGGGGGGGGAACCACCTCACCGCTGGTCCAGCCATTCTCGGGGAGGGATGGGAGGTAGTGTAGAGGCAGCTGGGAAGCAACGTTAGACAGCGTCAGTATTCCTCAGCAAATACAGCAACATCGACAGCAGATCTGAGCACAGCCATAAACATCAGCCGAAACAAAACTAATGAAAACTTGAAAAGAACAGAAAAACCGAACCTCAGCAAAAAAAGAATAAGATCTCCAGAAATAAGCTTAGCCAAACAGGTGCAAGCTATGGAAATCGAAAACTAGCAAAACTTTGGGGAAAGAAATTCCAGAAGACACAAGCAAATGGAAGGGTATTCCGTGCTATAGGAATGTAGGAACTAAAATACTTGAAACCTCCATAACGGATAAAGCAATCTCTGGATTCCATGCAATCCCAGTCAAAGTTGCAGAATCTTTCCCACAGAAATATGACAGAATCCTTACTTCTCTATCCAGCAACAAGGGACCCTGAATACCCAAAGGAATCCTGAGGAAAACGAACAAAGCAGGACATATCACATGTACTGATTTCAACATGTAGTACGAAGTGAGAAGTACCGAAATGGCACAGTCTGGTCTCAAAAACAGACACAGAGATCAACGGAAAAGAATCGAGAGCCCAGAGGTCAACTCACACATATATGGACAGCCCATTTGCAACGAGGAAGGCAAGAGGATCAGTGGAGAAATGAGTGTCTCAAGAAGAAAAGGTGCTGGAAAACTGCACAGCCATATGTGATGCAATGAGAGTAGACCATGATGTTACATCAGGCTCACACACCACCTCGAAATGGATTAAAGCCTTGAATGGAAGACTTGAAACCGTGAAACTTCTAGTAGAAAACCAGGCACCTTGCTCATGGCCATGTGGCATAGCCGCCTATTTGGAAGAAGCATGTGTGACTGGGCAAGGGCAACACACGAAACAAGAAACAAATGGGATTACATCCAACGCAGAAGCTTCTGCCCAGCCGAGGAAACCATCCACTCAATGCAAAGACATCACAACTGCGAGTGGATGTTTCAAACCACACATCGGAGAAGGACTGAATAGCCAAAAGAGCCAACGACCGCACATGCCAACACAAGAGAAAAAACAACAAGCCCATTAAAACCTGGGCAAAAGATGGAAACAGAGTTTTACCAAATAAGATAGAAAGATGGCCAACAGCTGTATGAACACATGTTCATAATCATTACGTCTAAGGCCAATGCAAATCCAAATGGCAATCAGATAACAGCACATTGTGGTCAGAATGCCCATAAGGAACAAGACAGGAAACAAGTGTCAGAGAGGAGGTCGAGAGAAGGGAAGCCTCCTGCACCGTTGGTGGGAGTGTAAGGCGGTGCAGGAACTATGCAAAGCAGTGTGGAATTTCCGCAGAAATTTCAGAATCCATCTACCATATGATCCAGCTATTCCTCTGTGTTGTATTTCTCCGAAGAACTTGGAAACACCAACGCATAGGAATCCCTGCACCGCTGTGTTCACCACAGCCTTAATCCTGATGTCCAGGACTTGGATATCGCCCTGGGGCCCATCAAGGGACGAATGGAGAAGGAAGATTGGTTATAGCCGCACAATGGGATAGCACTCAGCTGCAAGAAAGGGTGCAGTCCAGCAATTTGTGACACCAGAATGGCTCCTGAGGGTATGAGTGGAACTGAAAGAAGCCCCAGGGAGAAAGTCAAATACCGTAGGATCTCACTTACAAGGAGAAGAGTAAAATAAGGAGAATCAAACAGGTAGCACATGACAAGGGATTGGGGGTTCCCAGAGGGAATCGGTGGCAGAAGACAGTGGAAGAAAGAGTTGATTAGGCACCAGTGTGTGGTATGGGCATGTCATTAGGCTTACGGTGGTGAAGATGATGTACCATACAAGAAGTCTAAATCTAGGAGGTTGTAAATCTGAAAACAATAGGGTGTTATAATGCAGGGTTATGGCAATCAATTCATGTAAAATCAAAACTACAAAAAGGCAAGCAGGTTTATGGCCTAAAGCTTTGGAGGCTGAAAGAGATTAGAGAAGATGAACTTCCAAGCATTGCTAATCACCTCCAAGTACTTAATATTGCTACAGAAAGGTAGACAGTGGCAAAGAGATGAAGAACAACTCTACCAAGAGAACATGTTCCGTGCTAAACTCAGGATCCAAAGGAAAAGGTTACCGTCCATGATGTTACTACTAATTACCTTTACAAATAATCAAAGCAGGCCAACATCTTCCCCAGTTCAGGCAAAATGTTGGTCCAAGAATCCAATTCAGTGCCGGCCCTGTGGTGTACTGGGTAAGTTCCCACATTCCACTTGGGTGGTACAGGCTTCATCGGCGAACATTACGGGTGCGGATCAGATTAGTAGCATTAGCAAATATAGATTTCATGGTATGGTGCAGACAGACATCCTAAAGAAGTCGAAATTGTGAAGAGACGTTATGAATACACATCAGAGTAAGAACCATGGGAATATTGCAATCTATGAACGCATCAGGAACACTTCCCCAAATGATGAAGGAAGGAAAACATGTGACCTGCCAAGGTGGAAATGGAGATGACACGATCATTACACATCAGAGGATTGACCAGGAAAGTCAATCTCGGGAGGGACTCCAGGGCTTTCTCTGGGGAAAGTCCACCCATTTGGACTCATCCACAAAAGATAAGAGATAAAACCCAGGATAATCTGAAAGGAAAGAAACTGGTGTCCAGCGGGATTGTAGTAGACCTTTCAAAGTTCGAGGATAAAGTTATAAACAGACACGGAATCCAGAACAAGGAAAACTATCCTACCTGGAAAGGGGAAGTAGTCAGACTGGTATGAGATGGTCGTGAAGAACTGTGTGCATGGAGGTTTTCAGGACAGCTTAGAATTCTGAGGGTGTTTATGACATCACGGTAAACATGTCAGCCAAGATGGCCGCAGGTCTCCAGCCCGGGGATTGGCCTAGGCTTGGATACTCAAGTGACAGATACCCAGATACAGCTTTTGCCAACAGAATCTGGGCGCAGAAACGTGAAGAGATGCAAGAGACGCTAATTCAATGGATAAGAAAGGAATCATAGGGAAGAAGTGATAACAGAGGGACAAGCACTGAGAGGAGAACATTGCCATCTCCTCAAGTCGATGGGGAGGCCATGCTGATTCAAGCTTGAAACTTGACTTGAAACAAGAGGCCGGACCTTGAGCTTATCAGACCTATGTTGGCCTTCTGCCTTACTCATAATCCAAAGTCAAGAATGATCTCTTGAAGACATTGAAGAGAAGAATAGAGGCCTCGGTCCTAGGTCCCTAGTATTCTGTGAAGAGAAGTCTCACTTTCCATAGCTCTGGCGTCATAGGCACCCACTGGGTACATGGTAATGTGTCACTAGGCATCTCTTTGAAGCCTGGAAGGAATGGGCCCCTGTCATGCTTGGGGTATGTCTCTTGGTTTGGAAGGACTCAGGAAGAGTGCGCAAAAGCACCCTTTTGCAGAAAGCTTCGTTACTGTGTGAAGGCTGTCCTCCCAGGCTAGAGTGCTCAGTTGAGATCAATGAGATTCTCTCCCCCATCTCTTGCCATAGAAGGAGTATTGATTAGGTGTTTGACACCGCACATAACGATGTTTGCTGAAACTTAGAACATTACCATTCTATTTAAAGGAATATAAACATGCCACAGCTGAGGAGGTAAATTAAACAAATAACAAAACCTGTGGAAATAAAGTAAGCCAGTATCTAGATGTAATCTAGTGGAGCGTTCAAGGATCAGGTGTGAAGTTCTGAACTTTCCAAATCTAGAAAAGAGACAGAAGGATCTCTCAGCTGGAGAGAGGAATCCATCAGATTCATCTAATTTGTCTCGGAACCATTGTGTCTGGGAAGGTGGTTTCCAGGACAACCTCAAACATGGGGTTTCTGATCTCACAATATCGAACCAACCAAGATGACCACGTTTACTCAGTGCTCAGTTGGATCTAGGCTAGGATGGCAAAGATTCCTTCAAATGACCGATGGAAATTCAAAGACAACACCCAACAGTAACGAAAGCACTCACACATCAGCCTACAGAACCTATGGTGATTAAAGAAATACCAAACTCCTAACTTGAAATGAAGGAGAACACAATGATAAGCATATCGAAGGGAGATAGCTCGGAACCATGACGATTAGACTATGGAAACGAAAGCAAGCTCCCAGAAAATGGAAGGCAAACAGAAATCACACCTCAATAATCCACAGTGAATGACTTCAGTGTTTAGTTAGGGTCTGCTTGAACGTTTGAAAGTCACAACCCCAAAACTTGCATTGAAGGTCAAAGCTGGGCTAACTGGGAAGGGTGAGTTCTGAGACTGCTCCACGCGGGCTCTGAAACCCTGTGTCCCCGAAGCCTGATTGGAAAAGAGACACGATTCTGACAAATACTCCGACATCACAGTGGTCCAGAAAAAGAAGCTGGCCTCATCTACACAGGGCCAGAGTTGGGCTCAAGTAACATGTTAAAGTACATTCCACTCAACTGCAGGTTGCCAATGGAACATGAAAGGGGCCAGCCAGTGGGGCAGCCGTGAAGTCCCTGTGTTCTGAGTCGGCAACCCAGGGTCGGCCACGTGGAATCCTGGGGGTGAGCCTCCTCACCGCTCATCCAGCCGTTCTGGGCCAGGCGTGCGACCCAGTGTAGAGGCATATGGGAAGCAACGTTATACCACGCTACTCTTGCTCAGCAAATACAGCAGCATAGCCAGCAGATGTGAGCACAGCCATAAACTTCTGCCAAAACACACCAATTAAATGTTGCTAAGAATAGAAAAAAGGAACAGCGAAAAAGAAAGCATGCCAGTAAAAAGAAAAAAACATCTAGGAATAACATTGGCCAAACAGGAGAAAGCTATGTCTACCGAAATCTAGCAAAGCTTTGGGCAAAGAAATTCCACAAGACACAAGGAAACGGAAGTCTATTCCATGTTCTTTGAATGGAAGAACGAACACACTTTAAGCATCCATACCGCAAAAAGCAATGTCTGCATTCCATGTCGTCCCAGTCAAAGTTGCAGCAATCTTTCCCACAGAAATAGAAGAGAGAATACTAAAGTTTCTATGTGGCAACAAAGGACCCTGAATAGGAAGAGGAATCCTGAGGAAAACGAACAAAGCAGCATGTATCACACTTTCTGATTGCCCAATATAGGACAAAGCGCTAGGTACCCGTACAGCACAGCCTTTCCCCCAAAATAGGCACACAGACCCATGGAACAGAATTGAGCCCAGCAGTCAACTGCCACATATATGGGCAGCCCATTTTCGACACGGGAGCCAAGAGGAGACAGCAGAGAAAGGAGAGTCTCGAAAAGAAACAGTGCTGGGAAGACTTCAGAGCCACAAGTGGCACAATGAGACTAGACCATGATGTTACACCAGGCACACATACCACATTGAAATGGATTAAAGTTTTGAATGGAAGACTTGAAACCATGAAACTGCTGCCGGAAGATGCAGGCAGCTTGCTCTTTGCCATCTGGCATAGCCGCCTACTTGGAAGAAGCATGTGTGACTGGGTAAGGGCAACAAAAGAAACAAGAAACAAGCGTGACTCCATCCAACGCAGAAGCTTCTACCCGGCCAACGACTCCATCAACTCAATGCAAAGACAGCACAACTGTGAAAGGATGTTTGCAGAACAGACATCGGAGAAGGGGTGAACAGCCATAAGATCCAGTGAACTCATACATCTCCACAGGAAAAAAAACCATGAGCCCAACAAAACCTGGGCAACAGATGGAAACACACATTTCTCCCAGGAAGATAGAAAGATGGCCAACAGGCTGTATGAAAACATGTTCCTCATCATTAAGTCTGAGGCCAATGCAAATCCGAAGTGCAATGAGATAGCAGCTCACAGTGGTCAGAATGGCTATAAGGGTGAAGACACGAAACAACAAGTTTCAGAGAGGAGGTGGAGAGAAGGGAAGCCTCCTGTACTGCTGGTGGGAGTTTGAGCCGATGCAGCCACTACACAAAGGAGTGAAAATTCAGAATGTTTCAGAATCCACCTAGCATATGATCCAGCTATTCCTCTGTGATGTATATATCCAAAGATCATGGAAACAGTAATGCACAGAGATCCGAGCACTGCTGTGTGCACCACAGCCTTACGCCCGATATCCAAGACTTGGAAGCCTTCCTGATGCCCATCACGGGACGAATGGAGAAGGAAGATAGGCTATAGCCACACAGTGGCATAGCATTCAGCTGTCGGAATGGATGCAGTCCAGCCATTTGTGACCACCAGAATGGCTCCTGAGGGTACTAGAGGAAATGAAACAAGCGACAGGGGTAAGGTCAAATACCACAGGATCTCACGTACAGGAGAAGAGGAAAAACGGACCAACAAACAGGTAGCATGTGACATGGGATTGGTACTTCCCAGAGGAAAAGTAGGCGAGGGCCAGAGGGAGAAAGAGTTGATTAGGCACAAGTATCTTCAGAGCCTGTAATTAGCCTTACGGTGGTGAAGATGATGTAACCTACTCAGAAGTCTAAATCTATGAGGATGTAGATCTGAAAGCTATAGCATGTTAGAATGCAGGGTTATGGCAATCAATCCACATAAAATCAAAACTCCATAAAGGGGTGCAGACTTACGGCCTAAAGCTTTATAGGCTGAAAGAGATCAGACAGGATGAACTTCCAAGGATTGGTAATCACCTCAAAGTGCTTAATGATGCTACAGAAAGGTAGACCTTTGCAAAGTGATGAAGCGGAATACTAGCAAGAGAACATGTTCTGTCCTAAACTCATGACCCAATGGAAAATAATACCTTCCATGATGTTACTACTGATTCCCTTCACGAATGATTGAAGCAGGCCAACATCTTCCCAAGTTCAGGCCAAAGGTTGGTACAGATGTCTAATTCATTGCCGGCCCTGTGGTGCAGCAGGTAAGTGCCCAACTTCCTCTTGCGTGGCCCGGGCTTCAGGGGCTAGCATCATGGGTACAGATCAGATTTCTAGCATTAGGAAATCCCGATTTCAAGGTATGGTTGGCACAGAGATCATAAAGAAGTAGTAATTGTGAGGAGGCCTTATCAATACTCACCAGAAAAAGAACCATGAGAATATTAGAGTCTATGAACGCATCTGGTACGCTTTCCCAAATCATGAAGGAAGGAAAATATGTGACCCACCAAGGTCGAATCGTCAGACTGCCATGAGATCACACGATCATTGTTCATCACAGGATTTCCTGGGCAACGTCAACTTGGGAGGGAGTCCAGGACTTTCTCTGGGGAAAGTCCACCCATTTGGCCATATCCACAAAAGATATGCGATAAAACGCAGGATAATCTTAAAGGAAAGAAACCGCTGTCTAGAGGGAATGTAGTAGACCTTTCCAAGTTAGAGGACAAAGCTGAAAACCAACAACACATCCAGAACAAGGAAAACTATCCTTCCTGGAAAGGGGGAGTAGTCAGGCTGGGAGGAGACGGCTCTGAAACACTGTGTCCATGGAGGTTGTCAGGACAACTTTGAATTCTGAGAGTGTTTATGACATTACAGCGAACGTGTCACCCCAGATGGCTGCATGTTTACAGTACCAGGATTGGCTTAGGCTGGGATACTCAAGTGAGAGATACCCAGAAAGAGCTTTTCCAAACAGAAACAAGGCACAGAAACTTGAAGAGATCAAAGAGATGCTGATTCCAGGGATAAGAAAGGTATCATTGTGATGATACTTCATTCTTCCTTCGTTTTCTTCCATTCCATGCGCACTGATGCCCTTCCGTTTCCTTGTATCTTGTGGAATTTCTTTCCCCAAAGCTTTGCTACTTCTCGGTTTACATAGCTTTCACCTGTTTGGCACAGCTTATTCCTAGATACCTTGTTCTTCCTAGTAGCATGCTTTTTTTTCTTTTTTGAGGTTCAGTTTTTCTATCCTTTGCAACTTTTGATTAGTTTTATTTAGGCAGATGTTTACTGCTGTGCTCACATCGGCTGGCAATGCTGCTGTATTTGCTGAGGAAGACTGGCCCAGTCTAACGTCGCTTCCCATCTGCCTGTTTACTTTGTTGCCCGTTCCTGTCACACACGCTTCTTCCAAATAGGCTGCTAAGACAGATGGCAATGAGCATGCTGCCTAGGTTTTCTCCTAGAAGTCTCACGGTTTCAAGTCTTCCATTCAAGTCTTTAATCCGTTTCGAGGTGGTGTGTGTGACTAGTGTAACATCATGCTCTACTCTCATTGTGTTACATTTGGCTGTGCAGTCTTCCCAGCACCGTTTCTTGTCGAGACTCTCCTTTCTCCGCTGTGTACTCTTGGTTCCCTGGTTGAAAATGTGTTGCGCATGTATGCATGTGCATATATGCGTGAGTTGACCTCTGGGCTCTTGGTGCCTGTTTTTGGGCCCAGACTGTGCCGTTTCGGTTCCTAGCACTTCGTCCTATATGTGGAAATCAGAAAGTGTGATACGTCCTGCTTTGTTCATTTTCTTCAGGATTCCTTTGGGTATTCAGGGTCCTTTCCTTCTGGATAGAGACTTTATTATTCTCTCTTCTATTTCTGTGGGAAAGATCACTGCAACTTTGACTGGGATTGCTTGGAATCCACAGATTCCTCTATCCGCTATGGACGTTTCAAGTGTGTTAGTTCTTCCATTCCAACAGCACGGAATAGTCTTCCGTTTCGTTGTGTCTTCTGGAATTTCTTTAGCCAAAGCTTTGCTAGTATCGGTTTACAATGTTTCCACCTGTTTAGTGAAGGTTAGTCCTAGATATCTTAGTATTCTTTGTGACATGCTTCGTTTTTTGAGGCTCAGTTTTTCTATTCCTTGCAAATTTTAATTGGTTCTGTTTTGGCAGAAGTTTATGGCAGTGCTCACATCTGCTGGTTGTGCTGTTGTATTTGCTGAGCAAGAGTGGCACTGTCTAACGTCACTTCCCATCTGCCTCTACACTACCTCCCAGGACTCTCCCAGGATGGCTGTACCAGCAGTGAGGAGGTTCAACCCCAAGAGCACAAATGGACGACCACGGGCTGTGGACCCAGAAGGCATGGACTTCACAGCTTCAGCAGTGGCCAGCCCCTTTCATGTTCCATTGGCAACCTGCTGTTTTGGAATGTGACTTCAATATGCTACTGGAGCCCAGCTCTGGCCCTGTGTAGATGAAGCCATGTTGTTTTCCTGGTCCACTGTGATGTCATAGGATTTCTGAGAATTGTGTCTGTGCTGTGCCAGCAAGCTTCATGGACACAAGGTTTCAGAGCCCGCTTGGAGCAGTCTCAGAACTCTCCCATTCCATTTAGCCCAGGTTTGACCTTCACTGCAGGTTTTGGGGTTGTGACTTTTCTGACTTTCAAACGTTTAAGCAGAATCTGTCTAAACACGGCCGTCTTTCACTGTGGATTATTCAGTTGTGATTTCTGTTTGCCTTACATTTTCTGGGACCTTTTTTTCTCTTCCATAGGCTAATCATCATGGTATTGCCAAGCTATCTCCCTTCGATGTGCTTATCAGTGTGTTCCCTTTTCATTCCAAGTTATAAATTTTGCATTTCTTTGATGACCATATGTTCTGTTGGCCGTTGTGTAAGTGCTTTCATGATTGTCTGGGGTTGTCTTTGAATTTCCATCGGTCACTTGAAGGAATCTGTGCTATCCTGGCCGAGGTGACACTGAGCACTGAGATCATGTGGTCATCTTCCTTGGTTAGAGATTCTGAGATCAGAAACTCCAGATTTGAGGTTGTCCTGGCAACCATCTTCACGGACACAATGGTTCCACAACAAATTAGACGAATCTGATGAATTTCTCTTTCCAGGTGAGAGATGCTTCTGTCTATTTCTGGATTTGGAAAGTTCGAACTTCACCCCTGATCCTTGAACGCTCTGCTAGATTATGTCTAGATACTGGCTTACTTTCTTTCCACAGGGTTTGTTATTTGTTTGATTTACATCCTCACCAGTGGCGTGTTTATTTTTCTTTAAATATAATGATAATATTCTAATTTTCAGCCAACATCGTTACATGTGGTGTTGAAACACATAATACTCCTTCTACGGCAAGAGAAGGGGGAGAGAATCTCATTGATCCCAACTTAGGACTCTAGCCTTGGAGTGCAGCATTCACCAAGGAATGACCCCCTCTGCAAAAGGGTGCTTTTGAGCCACTTCTAGAGTCCTTGCAAACCAAGAGACATACCCCAAGCATGACAGTTGTCCATTCCTTCCAGGCTTCAAAGAGGTGTCTTGTGACACATTAGCATGTAGCCAGTGGGCACCCATGATGCCAGAGCTATGGAAAGTGAGACTTCTCTTTAAAAAATGCTAGTGGCCTAGGACGGCGGCCTTGAATCTTCTCTACAATGACCTCAAGAGATCATTCTTGACTTTGGATTATGAGTGAGGCAGAAGGACAACATAGGTCTCATAGTTCCAGCCTCTTGTTTCAAATCAAGTTTCAAGCTTGAATCAGAATGGCCTCCTCTTCGACGTGAGGAGATGGCAATGTTCTCATCTCAGTGCTTGTCCCTCTATTATGGCTTCTTCCCAATGATTCCTGTCTTATCCCTTGAATTAGCATATCTTTGATTCCTTCAAGTTTCTGTGCCCTGTTTCTGTGGGCAAAAGCTGTTTCTGAGTATCCCTCACTTGAATGTCCTAGCCTATGTCAATCCTCGGGCTGGAAACCTGTGGCCATCTTGGGTGACATGTTCACCGTGATGTCATAAACACCCTCAGAATTCGAAGTTGTCCTGAAGACCTCCATGCACACAGTTCTTCAGAACCATCTCATCCCAGTCTGATTACTCCCCCTTTCCAGGTAGGATAGTTTTCGTTATCTATTTCTTGTCAGTTTCTAACTTTTTCCTCAAACTTGAAAAGGTCTGCTACCTTCCCTCTAGACACTGGTTTCTTTCCTTTCGGATTAATCTGGGTTTTCTCTCTTATCTTTTGTGGATGAGGCCAAATGGGTGGACTTTCCCAAGAGAAGGTCCCGGAGGCGCTCCCAAGATGACTTCCCAGGCAATCCTCTGATGCGCAATGATCGTGTCATCTCTTAGCAGTCTGACAATTCCACTTTGGCATGTCACATGTTTTCCTTCCTTAATTATTTGGGGAAGTGTTCCTGATGCGTTCATAGTGTAATATTCCCATGGTTCTTTTTCTGATGTGTACTCATAACATCTCTTCAAAATTTCGATTTCTTTAGGATGTCTGTCCGCACCATACCGTGAAATCTATATTTGCTAATGCTACTAATCTGATCCACACCCGTGGTGCTAACCAATGAAGCCCTGGCCGCCCAGGCGGAACCTGGGCACATACCCAGTACACCACAGGGCCGGCACTGAAATGGACTTTTGGATCAAACTTTTTCCTGAACTAGGGATGATGTTGGCCTGCTTTGGTTATTCGTAACAGTAATTAGTAGTAACATTGTGGACTGTACCCTTTTCTTTTGTCTCCTGAGTTTAGCACGGAACGTGTTCTCTTGGTAATGTTCTTCTTCAACTCTTTGTAATGGTCTTCCTTTCTGTAGCATCATCAAGCATTTTGAGGTGATTACCAATCCTTGAAAGTTCATCTCCTCTAATCTCTTTCAGCCTCCAAAGTTTTAGGCCGTAATTCTGGACCCCTAGAGAACATATGGTGAATAAAGAAATACAAAATTCATAACTTGGAATGGAGGAGAAAAGACTGATAAGAATATCTATGGGAGATAGCTGTGAAAGACCATGATGAATGATGTGGATTAAGGCTGCCGCAGCTCGAAAAGCCCAAGGTTACCTGCCCTACATACCAAACTACATGACCCGGTGAGTTGTTTTTTTTTTTTTGTATGAATTAGAGGTGTCCCAGTGATAGAAGCCCATTTCATGCTCACCTACATGCCTATCTATATGGCCAGATTGGTATTTAATGCTATATGACCACACAATAACCAGACCCCATCTGAACTGAAATCATTTAATGACTTTTAACATCATCTTTTCTTTTTCCAGTAAAAATGTCACGTACCAATGCATTATAAAATTAGCCCTTACCTTCAACTCAGGGCAGCAGCAGGACCTCTGACTGCCCATGGAACCTTTCCCTATGCAGCAGCAGCAGCAGCTCTTCACTGCCCATATGTCCTGTCCCCATGCAGCAACTATTTACTGCCCATGGGTCCTGTCGCCATGTTGACCTGTACCATTCTATAAGTAAAAGAGCACCACTTCCAGAATTTGAGAGTCCAAGAAATCTTTCTTTTGACTCTTCAGCTCACCAAGCCCATATCATATCTTGTGGCCCATATCAAAAACTTGCTTCATAGGTTTGTGAGTTTGACTTCTGGTAAGTGCCCTTTTCTTCATTGTGCATCTCTCTTTTTCAAGGATGGATCTAAATTCACTTCTCCATCAGGAACTTTCTTGGATAGCTGCAGGAATCCACGTTTGCTGCCCATGGCTACTCTATGGGGCAAATCATGGCATTCAGCTTGAAGAGAATCAGTACCTTAAGCCTAAGGGCGATGTAGAGTGAATTACTCCATTCCTTCCTGACTCTATCTCTAATATACAAATTTTAGGTGGGCACGGGTCGGCCACTTAAGTCCTTAGGATGGCCGGCAATCTGTAAGACTCCCCTGGAAGGTTTCTCTTCCTAAGGCTGGATTGGGATACCTCTCATGGCACCTGACCATGCTCTGAACTGTGTGAATGTCTCAATCGGGACTACAGTTCAAGGAAAGTAGCAAAGTCTAACCTTTGGTTGCATGTGGGAAACCCTTCTTCAGAGAATGGCTCCAACACGCAATTGGGTAGAATGTCCCCCAGCTCGGTGGAAAATTCTACACTATTTTTCTCCATCCTGTTCTCTCTTAACGTTCTCCTTTTCTCTTGGGGACCATTCAACAGGCACCTATTACTGCCAGGCAGAACAGGAAAGATGTTCACCAGGCACCTGTTACTGCCAGGCATACCACGGAAGGTACACAAGGGATGCAATGCTGGGGGCCACGCCCATCACCCCTTGCTATAGGAAACCCACAGTAGGAACCACATGTAGGATGCGGCTGTAGGGTCAGGGGTGATCATCAAGGTAATGGACATGTCTCTTTCATCTTTGTTAGAGTTACAATGGCCATTTTCATCTCCTTTTGAACTTTGCAACTGGGGAAACAAAGGAATCTTTCAAGGATCAAGGTCTCCACTACTGGAGCCGCAAATTTGGCTTTCTGGGACTGATCACCCCAGCGACCATAAGTAGGGTGCCCTCTCTTGGCGGTTGACTCATTGAGTAGTTTATTCACCTACTGAGTTGGCTATGAGGGTAGGAGACCTGTGATTTATTCTGAGAACTGTTGGGCTACGGTAGTGTGCCACAGCACAGGAACTGTTGTGTGACTCTTATCTTGAGAACCCTCTGAGAGCAACCATGAGGGTGAGGTCTGGTGTCTTCTTTTCCTTTCTATGTTTTGCTCATCATGTCATCTGTTGTCACCAAGTCGAGGTTAAGTTCTGGCTGGACCTGACCAGAACATGGACCTTCTGTAAAATCGAACAACTTGAAAATATTTTGCAAGGACCTTAACTCTCAACCCGGGTACTGGGAGCCCCGGCCTCCAGCCAGTTCCAGGTGTTTGTAGCCACTGCACCCTTCTCCAGTCCACTGCCAGTCACACACTGGCTTTACTGCCATGGGGAATGCCATAAGCATCCCCAGAGACTCACCACTCAGGGTCATTCTAACTAATTAGAAACACTTTCAATTGTATGGGTTAAGCCCCAGAAACTCCAGCTGGTAGAAAATGTGTGATGTTTCTCTCTGCCTTTCTGGTGCAGTTGGACAGGTAGATCAACCTAGAACGTCCTTCAAGTTACAGTCCAGTTTCTGAGAAATCAAGAGCAACTGTCCTTAGAAAATCCTTGCAAGACTGGAAAGACAGCCCTAGAGGCAGTTCAGATTCCACCTAGTTCCTTTATCATGAAAAGAATTATCATCCCCCCTCTCCAGGAACTACTATCTAGCCCATCACTCACTCTTAAGACTGACAAAGAGAAAGGAGGGGAAAGGAGACATGGCCATAAATGTGCCATTTAAAGAGTCTAGCATCTCGAGGGTCTTCTCCATAAGTATTTGTAAAAAGGCTCAAAACAAAGTTTACCTTCATAACTGGTGAGCTTTATATTATTGTAACCAATTCACGGCAGTAGCTTTTAAAACAGTTGTTGTACAGTCTCTGTGTATGCGTGTCTATGTGTAGGTTATACATGTGATATTTTCAGCCTTGGGTGGTATGACCAAAATTAAGATCTCTGTTTAGCTGGCTTATAGTAAGTGTTTACATAAATGCTAAATGCAGTAGAAATTAACTCAGTGCCTTTCAAAGTTAATGTCATGTGAATTAACCTTTGGTAAATGAAAGACTGTTTAAGTTTGTTGGTCTGATTCAAAATAGTCTTGTTGTGAGGGATGTTGGTATTTGCATAGGGATGCAGGCCTTCAGCCTGGGTTTACTAGTCATATAAGTTCACGTTGTCTGCAAAATTTGTCAGCAAAGTAATAGCTTTAAATGATGACCAGTTTTGTCTAGGGCCTCATGAGGTTTCAGTAGGTAATCTGAACATAATTGATGGAAACAAATGGTTTAAATAGATAATACTCATTAAAGTGAGTACAAAAACTTTTATGGTCTGTATAGTTTGGGAAAGAAAAACAGCTTCGAAATGCTTTTTGGTAACCATCTTGATTTTGCCAAGTTAAGTTAAATGATAAAAATCTGAATATCTGGGTCGTTTCTGGATAGGAGGAAAGACTGAAACATTATTAATAAACACATCTAAGTTATCTACTTTTGGCTTCTTCTTGAAGAGGCTAAAAGCGTGTGGGTGTATTAAAAACCATGCCTTGTGTTTTATTGTAAAGTGGCGTGTTTCTAAATTTATGAAGTGTTCAGAATGCTGATATAAAAGACAATTCATAATTGTTTTCCTTTTTAGTTTTTAGTAGGTCTGTTAAGGGTTAAAAGTTCTAATTAACCTACGTAATTAAAGCCAGAGGAAATTACTAAGAAAAAGAGCTCTGTATTCAAGGAAGTTAAAATGTATGTTTTCAGTAAAAAAGGTATAAAGAATGGAAATATTTTTGTTTGATGGGTTAAGAAAGATAAATTGCTCCTGATATAGTAGAAAGGAAAAAAGAAAGACTTTGGGAGAAGTACTGAAAATGAAAAAGAAAAATGTAGAAGGTTTGTGAAGGAGGAATTCTGAAATGAGTTTTATGCCTGCTCAAGTAGACTAAAGTAAGTTCAATTAAGTGAATGAGTTTGAATGTGAAACATAAGTAGGTGCAGAAATTCAAATTTGGTTTTCTCTAAAAGGATACATTTTCTTGAACTTTTGATCTGCTCTTGGTAAAGAGGTTGTAAGAGCTGTTCCTTTGAGTACGTCTACCTAAGAGACAAATCTGTTTTGTGAAAATAATGATTGAGTCTTAATATTTTTGACTCTTTCTGTTATCACTTTGAATGGATACCTGAGCATTGTTTCACAGTGAGTGTTGTTTGCTATTTGAACAACATTTTAAAAACTTTTGATATGTTGTGACAGGCTTCTCCCTCAAAAATATTCAAATCCTGAATGAGGGCGTTCTTTAGACCTGGTAGACAGAAGAATGATTACTCTGAGGATTTTCAGAGGGTCCCTGAGACTTCTCAAAAAATTTGCTCTCTCTTCCTACAAGGAGAAAAATGCTAAAGTAATTTGGCTTATTTGGTCTATTAAATTAAATGGGAAACATTGTGAAATAAGTGACAATAGACTTTCTTAGCTGGTATTTGATGGGTAAATGTTATTAATATAGATGTCTCAAAATTACTTAGCATTCCTAAAATTCTGGTCTGCCCTGGTTATCAGTGATAAGTTCACTTATTATCTGGCACTATTATATGTCACAGAAGTAGTCAAGTTTCTTTGCCAACTGCCCTTTTGAGTTCTTTGTCCATTTGCAGATAGTTGTTGTTTTACTCTAATGCTTTTTCCTTTTGCAAATATGTTTCAACTTCCGAGAAATTCCTGGAAAGGATTCTGACACAAAGAGTCTAAACGACAGGTTTCTGATAAACCTTCAGATTGTAAAACTGAACGGAGTAAGAAATGACAGAATTCTAACAGAAACTATGCTCATCGATCTAACAGAAGATTGAGCTCAAGAATTGATTATACAGGACTGTGTGCACTGATTAGGACGATTACAAATTTTTAGGACTTCCGTTTGAAATATTGTTGAGTTTTGATGTGTTGTTTTGTTTTCTCATAATGAAGGAAATCTTTTTCTCTTTTCTCTTATGCTAACTATAACTTACAGACATTTGGTGAAATTATACCTTTATGAGCAAAACTGAAACATTTATCTTTTTCTCCCTACCTTATCCCTAAGGAATTTGGAAACCCTTTGTGACTGAGTATGGTCATTTAGTGGCAATATTTGCATAAGTTCCATAAGAATCTGTTCTCCTTATAACAGGACTTATGTGAATAATTGGACCAAGTTGTATTGAAACTACACTTTATTTGCAAACGTGTTAATCATAATTTGGCTACGTTTTGTAAAAATGAGGATGATTTAAGAGAGCAGAAAATTACGCTTCTGTAGAAGCTACAGTAGCCATTCATGGATACTAGATTCTAGCTCTTTTCTTCTGCAAGATTCATCTATTACTAATCGTAATGTCTCCTTGTGGCCATCTATCTCTGACACCTCGGAGTTCCCCGGCCACAATCAAACATTTTCCTTCAATACTACTGTCCAAATACTAACTAGATTTGCCTTGTCACAGGTGTATCAAACAAAACAAGTTCCAACAGTAAAGTCCCCAACTTATCAATACACACAGGATGGACCATATCAAATTTGTGACGAATATATGGGGTCCACTCTTACTAGTGGGCAACTCAGTAAAAGGCCGCTCTCTGTTGGGAACAAAGCAACCACACCTGTGATACATGGCCTAATAGCAGCTGACCTTGGGAAAAAAATCCCTTTTATATGTGTTCTTATGTCATAGCCTTAAAAAAAAAATACTGGTTAGCTTGGGACTGACTGGGATAGACGGCCCAGAATGCATTGGTTAGCCCCTAACGGTGCTCAGTGGATATGTGGCTCCAATTTATTACCTTGGCTGCCACCTGGATGGATTGGATGATGCACCCTAGGCTTTGTCTGGATGCAAGGTAGAACTACATTTACTATATCTCCTCCTGCTAAGCTACCCAACCTGCAACAGCACTGGACCCGCTCTGTCTTCCACTGGTATAACCATCTTTCCGCAATTTTCCTTCCCCAATTAGGAATGGAAAATATCGTCTTGCACACGGAAGTCCTAAACAAATTTAATATGAAGGCATTAAATGATACACAACATAGCATTTCGCTGCTCAATTTAGAAGTATCCCAAGTGTGTAAGGCAGTCCTCCAAATCCAAATGGCACTGGATGTCTTGACAGCAGCACAAGGGGGCACCAGTGTCATTATAAAAACAATGTTGTGTCTATATTCCTGACTACCATCAAAATATTTCTGGCTTCCTATCCCAGCCACCAAATTAAATCCATGTCTGACCAATCCTAACTGTAAACGACTGGTTGAACTCCTAGTCAGGACCAGGTTTCTGCAGTACTTCAAAATCTTATTCATTGGGTTAAACATACTGCTTGTATTTCTTATTATAATTTGTTGTCTCTTTCGTTGTTTGTCTTTAGCATGTCAAAAATGTTTCACCTCCTGGACCACCTCTCGTCAAAGGATTCTCTCGTCTCCAGAGGCTCTGTACAACTTGTCACCCTTGAACTCCACCGGTGAAGACTTCTGGTCTACTGACCTTCCTACCTGAACCTATGGCCCCATTTTGGGGAAGCTCTATGACCTTGTACAGCCAGAAGTAGTTACAGAAGACTGACCATCATTCATATCCCCCAAGATTTCCGGTCATAATGGGTTCAGGGGTGGTTTATGATGTGGATTAATGCTGCCCAAGCTAGAGAAGCCCAAGGTGACCTGGCCTACATGCCAAACTACATGACCTGGTGGATATTTTTCTAATATGAATTGGGGCTGCCCCAGGGAGAGTAATCTCACATTGATCTGTGAAGGCCTCTAGATGCCAGAAAAGCCAAGCCAAGGACTAGCCATCAGATTTGGTCTGCAGTACCTACAGATGTGAGTTGAGTTCTCCTTGAGGTCCACCAAAATATTCAGAGGTTACCTGCACCTGCCAGATAAGCAAGATTCCTTAGTGACTGGGCAAGATTGCTAGAATCTCTGTAAACAAGGTACCAGGCCCATGTTTCCTAGGGACTGTATTCCAGAAAGTCCAATCTTTGTTCCTGAAATGCTGTCTTGTCATATCTGAGCCTGTATGTTTCAAATATGACATTCCAGTCAAAGCCTTGATAGTATAACCAATGTGTCCTATTATAAGGAGAACAGATTCTTATGGAACTTATGCAAATATTGCCACTAAATAACCATACTCAGTGACAAAGGGTTTCCAAATTCCTTAGGGATAAGGTAGGGAGAAAAAGATAAATGTTTCAGTTTTGCTCATAAAGGTATAATTTCAGCAAATGGCTGTAAGTCATTGTTAGCATAAGGGAAAAGAGAAAAAGCTTTCCTTCATTACGAGAAAACAAAACAACACATCAAAACTCAACAATATTTCAAACAGAAGTTCTAAAAAGTTGCAACCATCCTCATCAGTTCACACAGTCCTGTATAATCAATCCTTGAGCTGAGTTTTCTGTTAGCAGATCGATGAGCTTACTTTCTGTTAGAATTCTGTAATTTCTTACTCCGTTCAGTTTTACAATCTGAAAGTTTATCAGAAGCCTGTCATTTAGAACCTTTGTGTCAGAACCCTTTCCTGGAATTTCTCGGAAGATGAAGCATATTTGCAAAAGAAAAAAAGCATCAGAGTAAAACAACATCTACCTGGAAATGGACAAAGGACTCAAAATTGCAATTGACAAAGAAACTTGACTACTTCGGTGGCATATAACACTTGCTGATAATAATTGGACTTATGACTGTTAACCAGGAAAGATCAGACTCTTAGGAATGCTATATAATTTTAAGACACCTTTATTAATAACATTTACCCATCTTATACCACCTAAGGAAGTCTATCATCACTTATTTCACAATGTTTCCCATGTAATTTAATAGACCAAGTAAGCCTAATTAGTTTAATATCTTCCTTCTTATAGGAAGAGAGAGCAAATGTCTTCGAGAAGTCTCAGGGGCCCTCTAAAAATCCTCAGAGTAATTTTTCTTCTGCCTACCAGGTCAAAAGAAAGCATTCATTCAGCATTTGAATATTTTTGAGGGAGAAGCTTGTCAAAACATATCAAAAGCTTTTCAAATGCTTGTTCAAATAGAAAGCAACACTCGCTGTGAAGCAATGCTCGGGTATCTATTCAAAGTTATAACAGAGTCAAAAATCTTAAGAGTGACCTCAGTCATTATTTTCACAAAACAGATTTGTGTCTTAGGTAGACTTACTCAAAGGAATAGCTTTTATGACCTCTTTACCAAGAGCAGATCAAAAGTTCAAGAAAATGTATCCTTTTAGAGAAAACCAAATTTGAATTTCTGCACCTACTTATTTTGAACTTTCAAGCTCATGCACTTAATTGAACTTACTTTAGTCTACTTGACCAGGCATAAAACTCCTTTCAGAATTTCTCCTTCACAAACCTTCTACAACTTTCTTTTTTGTTTTCAGAATTTGACCCAAAGTCTTTGTTTTTTCCTTTCTAGTACATGACGACAAATTTATCTTTCTTAACCCATCAAACAAAAATATTTCCATTCTTTATACCTTTTTTACTGAAGGCATCCATTTTAAACTCCTTGAATACAAAGCTCTTTTCCTTAGTAGTTTCCAGTAGGTTTAATTCCATAAGGTAATTAGAACTTTAACCCTTAACAGACCTAGTAAACACTAAAAAGGTAAACAGTTATGGATTGTCTTTTATCTCAGCATTCTAAACACTTCCTAAGTTTAGAAACACGCCGCTTTACAACAAAACACAAGGCATGCTTTTTAATACACCCACACTCTTTTAGCCTTTTCCATAAGAAGCCAAAAGTAGATAACTTAGATGTGTTTATTAATAATGATTCAGTGTTTCATCCTATCCAAAAATGATCCAGATATTCAGATATTTATTATTTAACTTTACTTGGCCAAATTCAAGATTGTTACCAAAAGAATTTGAAGCTGTTTTTTACCCCCAAGTATAGAGACCATAGATGTTATTGTATTCACTTTTATGAGTTTTATGTATTTACACCATTTGTTTCCAACAATTATGTTCAGATTACCTACGGAAACCTCATGAGGCATTAGACAAAACTGGTCATCATTTAAATATATTATTTCGCTGCCAAATTTAACAGAGAATGTGAACTTATATGACTAGTAAACCGAGGCCGAATGCCTGCATCCTATGCGAATACTGACTACTCTGACAAGACTATTTTCAATCAAACCAACAAACTTAAAGAAGCTTTCATTTACCAAAGGTTAATTCACATGATATTAACTTTGAAAGGCACTGAGTTAATTTCTACTACATTTAGAATTTAAGAAAGCACTTACTTTAAGCCAACTAAACAGAGATCTTTATTTTGGCCATATCATCCAGGGGTAAAAATATCACATGTATAACGTACACATAGACACACATACACAGAGACTGTACAACTATTGTTTTAAAAGCTACTGCCGTGAATCAGGTAGAATAATATAAAGCTCACCAGTTATGAATCTAAACTTTGTTTTGAGCCTTTTTACTAATGCTTATGGAGAAGACTCTCTAGATGCTATACTTTTTGCAAAGACACACTTATGGACATTTATCCTTTCCCCTCCTTTCTTTTTTTTTTTTGAGTCTTAAGACTGAGATATTGGCTAGATAGTAGTTCCTGGAGAGGGGGGAAGATAATCCTTTTCATGATAAAGGAACTAGTTTGAAACTGAGCTGCCTCTAGAACTGTCTTTCCAGTCTTGCAAGGACTTTCTAAGGACGGTTGCTCTTGATTTCTCAGAAACTGGACTGTAACTTGAAGGACGTTCTAGGTTGATCTACCTGTCCAACTGCACCATAAAGGCACAGAGAAACCTCACAAACTTTCTCCCAGCTGCAGTTTCTGTGCCATAATCCAGACAAATGAAACTGTTTCTAATTAGTTAGAATGACCCTGAGTGGTGAGTCTCTGGGGATGCTCATGGCATTCCCCATGGCAGTAAAGCCAGTGTGCAACTGACAGTGGAGTGGAGAAGGGTGGAGTTGTATTCACTTTTATGAGTTTTATGAGTTCCTACAGAGGTCTGGAACTGACTGGGGGCCGGGGCTCCAAGTACCCGGGTTGAGAGTTAAGTCCCTTGAAAAATGTTGTCATGTTTTTCGATTTCACAGAAGGTGCTGGTTCTGATCAGGTCCAGCCTGATCTTAACCTCGACTTGGTGACAACAGAGTAGATGACCAAAACAAAGAAAGGAAAAGAAGACGCCAGACCTCACCCTCATGGCCGCTCAGAGGGTTCTCAAGATAAGAGTCACACAACCGTTCCCGTGCTGTGGCACACTACTGTAGCATGACTGTTCACAGAAAAAACCACAGATTTCCTACCCTCATAGCCAGCTCAGTAGGTGACTAAAATACTCAATGAGTCAACCGCCAACAGAGGGCACCCTACTTGGGGTCGCCAGGGTGATCAGGCCCAGAAAGCCAAAGTTGGGGCTCCCAGTGTTGGAGGACTTGACTCTTGAAAGATTTCTTTGTTTCCCGGTTGCAAAACTCAAAAGGAGACGAAAATGGCCATTGTATCTCTAACAAAGATGAAAGAGACACGTCCATTACCTTGAAAATGTCCCCTGAACCTACGGCAGCATCTCACCTGTTGTTCCTACTGTGGGGTTCCTATAACAAGGGGTGACGGGGGTGTCTGCCAGCATTGCATCCCTTGTATACCTTCCCTCGGATGCCTGGCAGTAACAGCTGCCTGGTGAACATCTTTCCTATTCTGCCTGGCAGTAATAGGTGCCTGGTGAATGGTCCCCGAGACAAAAGGAGAAGTTTAAGAGAGAACATAATGGAGAAAAAGTGTGAGGAATTTTCCGCCGCTCTGAGGGACATTCTACCCAATTGCGTGTTGGAGTCATTCTCTGAAGAAGGGTTTCCCATACTCAAGCAAAGGTTAGACTTTGGTAGTTTCCTTGAACTCGATTCCTGATTGGGACATTTGCCCAGTTCAGAGCCTGGTCAGGTGCCATGGGAGGTATCCCAATCCAGCCTTGGGAGAAGAAACCTTCCACCGGAGTCTTGCAGATTGCCAACCATCCTAATGACTTGAGTGGCCTATGCATGCCCAGGTAACATTTATATATTAGAGATAGACTCAGGAAGGAATGGATTAATTCATGCTACATCACCCTGAGGCTTAAGCTACTGATTCTCTTCAAGCTGAATGCCATGATTTGCCCCATAGAGTAGCCATGGGCAACAAACATCGATGCATAGAGCTAACCAAGAAAGTTCCTGATGGAGAAGTGAGTTTAGATCCATCCTCGAAAAAGAGAGAGGCACCAGGAAGAAAGGGGCACTTACCAGAAGTCGAGCTCAAAAACTGATGAAGCAAGTTCCCCATACAGGACACAAGATATGATGCAGGCTCAGCGAGCTGAAGAGTTGAAAGATTTCTTGGACTCTCAACGTCTGGTAGTGGTGCTCTTTTATTTAGAGAACTTTACAGGATAACATGGGGACAGGACCCATGGGCAGTAAAGAGTTGCTGCATGGGGACAGGATCTATGGGCAGTGTAGAGCTGCATGCATGGGGACAGGACCCATGGGCAGCGAAGAGCTGCTGCTGCTGCTGAAGGCGCAAAGGACCCATGGGCAGTCAGAGCTCCTGCTGCTGCCCTGAGTTGAGGGGAAGGGCTAATTTTATGAGTCATGGGTACATGACTTATTTTGACTGGAAAAAGAAAATATGATGTAAACGTCATTAAATGATTTCAGTTCAGATGGGGTCTGGTTATTGTGTGGTCATATAATATTAGATACTAATCTGGCCATATAGATAGACATGTAGGTGAGCATGACCTGGGCTTCTCTCACTGGGGCACCTCTAATTCATACCAAAAGAAATTCACCTGGTCATATAGTTCTGCTTGTACACCAGATAACCTTCGGCTTTTCGAGCTGGGGCGGCCTTAATCCACATCAATTGTCATGGTCTTTCTCAGCTGTCTCCCATAGATATGCTTATCAGTCCGTTCTCCTTCATTCAAGTTATTAATTTTGTATTTCTTTAGTCACCATATGTTCTCTAGGCAGACGTGTGAGCGCTTTCGTGAGTTTTGGGTATTGTCTTTGAATTTCAATCGTTCACTTAAAGGAATCTTTGCTATCCTAGCCTAGGTCCAACTAAGCACTGAGAACACGAGGTCATCTTGGTTGGTTTGAGATTCTGAGATCAGAATCTCCAGATTCTAGGTTGTCCTGGCAACCACCATATGGACATAATGTTTCCGAGACAAATTAGAGAAATCTGATGGATTCCTATCTCCAGATAAGATATTTTTATATCTCTTTTCTGAATTGGGGACGCTTGAAGTGGACCCTGGATCCTTGATCATTTCAGTAGACTACATCGGGATGCTGGTTTACTTTATTTCTGTAGGATTCGTTAGTTGTTCGACTTACATACTCATCTCTGTCATGTTTATTTTTCGTTAAATATAAGTGTAATGTTCTAATTTTCAGTCAACTTCCTCACATATGGTGTCAAAGCACATAAGCAATACTCTTCTATGGCGAGGGATGGGGGAGAGAATTTCATTGTTGCCAAACTGAGCATTCTAGCTTTGGATACCAGCCTTCCCTTTGGATTGGTGGTTCCCAGAGGGAAAGAAAAAATCCTAAAAGTCTTGCATATTTGCAGCATAAAGCTTTTGATGCTGAAAGAGATTAGAGAGATGAACTTCTAAGGGTTGTGAAGCTCCTCAAAATGCTTAATGATGCTACAGAATGGTCGACCATTGCAAATAGATTAAGATGAATACTACAAAGAGAATGTGTTCCGTGCTAAACTCATGAACCAAGGGAAAATGTTACCCTCTATGAGGTCACTACTAATTACCTTCACGAATGATCGAAAAAGGCCAGCTTCTTCCCAAGTTCAGCGAAAGATTGCTCCAAAAGTCCAATTCAGGGCCGGTGCTGTGGTGTGGCAAATAAGTGCCCACATTCCTCTTGGGTGGCCCGGGCATCACCGCCTAGCATCACGGGTGGAGATCAGATTAATAGCAATGGGAAATCCAGATTTCATGGTCTGGTCGGCACAGAGATCATAAAGAAGTAGAAATTGTGAGGAGAACTTATCAATACGCATCAGAAAAGGAACCATGAGAATATTACAATCTATGAATGTATCAGGTACACGTCCCCAAATGATGAAGGAAGTAAGACATGTGACCCGACAAGGTGGAATTGTCAGACTGCCAGGTGATCACACGAGTCAGAGGATTGTCTTGGCAAATTGAACTTGGGAGGGACTTCAGGACTTTCTCTGTGGAAAATCCACCCATTTGGCCATATCCACAAAAGGTAAGAGGTAAAACCCAGGATAATCTTAAGGGAAGAAACCGGTCTCTGGAGGGAAGGTAGTAGACCTTTCAATGTTCAAGGAGAATCTTAGAAACTGATAAGAAATGCAGAACAAGAAGAACTATCCTACCTGGAAAGATGGAGTCTTCAGACTGGTATGAGATGGCTCTCAAACACTGTGTGCATGGACGTTGTCAGGATAACTTAGAAAAATCCGAGGGTGTTTATGACATCACGCTGAACATGTCACCAAAGATGGCCGCATGTTTCCAGGGCGAGTATTTGCCTAGGCTGTGAAAGTGAAGTGAGAGATACCCAGAAACAGCTTCTCCCAACAGGAATCAGGCACAGAAACTTGAAGAGATCAAAGAGACACTGATTC
Organism: Equus asinus; assembly: GCF_041296235.1. Classification (NCBI taxonomy): domain Eukaryota; kingdom Metazoa; phylum Chordata; class Mammalia; order Perissodactyla; family Equidae; genus Equus; species Equus asinus. The sequence goes on along the minus strand of NC_091815.1, from coordinate 4,596,318 downwards.
AAGGGATAAGAAAGGAATCACTGGGAAGAAGCAATAATAGAGGGACAAGCGCTGAGAGGAGAACATTGTCATCTACTCAAGTAGATGGGGAGGCCGTGCTGATTCAACCCTGAAACTTGATTTGAAAAAAGAGGCCGGACCTGTCACTTATCAGTCCTACGTTGGCCTTCTGCCTTACTCATAATCCAAAGTCAAGAATGATCTCTTGAGGACATTGAAGAGAAGAATCGAAGCCTCCGTCCTACGCCCCTAGCATCCTTTGAAGAGAATTCTCCCTTTCCACAGCTCTGGAGTCATGGGGGCCCACTGGGTACATGCTAATGTGTCCCAAGACATCTCTTTGAAGACTTGAAGAAATGCACGCCTGTCATTCTTTGAGTATGTCTGCTGGTTTGGAAGGGCACTGGAAGTGTGCTGAAAAGCACCCTTTTCCAGAGGGCTTCGTTCCTGTGTCAAGGCTGCCCCCACTGGCTAGCATGCTCAGTTGGACTCCAGTGAAATTCTCTCCCATTATCTCTTGCCGTAGAAGGAGTACTGACTCTGTGTTTTGACACCATATGGAAGGGGGTTGGCTGAAAATTAGAACACTACCATTATATTTAAAGAAAACTACACATGCCAGAGCTGAGGATGTAAGTCAAATCAATAGAAAACCCTGTGGAAATAAAGTAAGCCAGTATCTAGACCTAATCTGGTGGAGCGCCCAAGGATCAGGGGTTAAGTTCGAAATTTCCCAAATCCAGGAAAGAGACAGAAAAATCTGTTACCTGGAGAGGGGAGTTCATCAGATTTTGCTAACTTGTCTCAGAAACATAATGTCCATGAAGGCGGTTGCCAGGACCCCCACGAATCTGGAGTTTCTGATCTCAGAATGTCAACCCAGCCAAGACGACCACGAGTTCTCAGGGCGCAGTGTCAACTCGACCAGGATAGCAACGATTCCTACAAGTGACCTATAAAAATTCCAAGACAACACCCAACAATCAAGAAAGGACTCACACCTCTGCCTACAGAACCTAAGGTGATTAAAGAAATGCAAAACTCATAACTTGGAATGAAGGAGAACGCACTGATAAGCATACCAAAGGGAGATACCTCAGAAAGACCATGATGATTGGACGATGGAAAAGAAAATAAGGTCCTGTCAAATGGAAGGCCAACAGACATCACAAGTGAATAATCCACAGTGATAGACGTCAGTCTTTAGACAGATTCTGCTTGAACGCTTGAAAGTCTGAGAAAGTCACAACCCCAAAAATTACAGCGAATGTCAAACCTGGTCAAACTGGGAATGGTGAGTTATGAGACTGCTCCCCGCAGGCTCTGAAGCCTGTGTCCACGAAGCTAGACTGGACAGAGGAGACACGATTCTGACAAATCCTCCGACATCACAGTGTGCCAGATAAACAAGCTGGCCTCATCTACACAGGGCCAGATTTGGGCTCAAGTAGCATATTCAAGTCCCATTCCACTCAACTGCATGTTGCCAATGGAACATGAAAGGGGCTGGCCAGTGGGACAGTGTGGAGTCCACTTCTTTTGGGTCGATAGCCCTTGGTCAGCCACGTGGAATCCTGGGGGTCAGCCTTCTCAATGATCTTCCAGCCATTCTGTGCCAGGCGTGTGACCTAGTGTAGAGGCAGATGGGAAGCGACTTTAGAGAGCACCACTCTTCCTCAGAGAATACAGCGGCATGGCCAGCAGATTTGAGCACAGCCATAAACATCTGCCAAAACAAAACCAATTAAAAGTTGCAAAGAATAGTAAAGCTGAACCTCAAAATAAAAAAGACCCATGCCAGTGAGAAGAAAATTATATCTAAGAATAACCTTTGCCAAACAGGAGAAAGCAATGGAAAACAAAAAGTAGCAAAGTTTTGGGGAAAGAAATTCCACAAGTCACAAGGAAACGCAAGGCTATTCCGTGCCCTTCGAATGGAACAACGGACGCACTTGAAACGTCCATACGGCATAAAGCTGACAAATAAAAATGGGAAGCAATAGGATATATTGGAGTATATGAGGAAGCCATTTGGTATAGACCTAATTCGGCCTGATTTTGTTTTTTCCAAAAGGGCCTGACTATGGCTATTTAGCACGCATTGCATATCTGCTTAGACATTTCCTATGGCCCTTGAGATAAAGGTGCAACTTCCCCCAACATTAACATTTCCTTAGGGATAAGCATTTTGTCCTAGGCTATGAACAGATTGCTGCACTCAACTTTGACCACCCAGCCCACCTGTGACCAGTCAGCTGGAGACAACAGACCGCCACCCTGCTGTGTTCACAGAGACAGAAGACCTACCTGCTATTTCCATCAATCACTGTGCCAACAGAGCAGTCTCGTGACTATTGTAAATGGGAGATTTTGATCCTATGTGAAACATCCTCTCTGGGAGCATATAACCAGTCTGTGCACCCCACTTCTTTGATGCTCTTTCTTCCTTTGGGAAGAAAGGTCCCGGGTTATAATCCTCAGATTTAAGCTCAGAGTAAGCTCACCAAAGTTTCATTTATAGATTGGTTATGGATTATTTTTGACGACAAAGCAATGTCTGGATTCCATGCAGTCCCGTCAAAGTTGCAGCAATCTTTCCCACACAAATAGGAGAGAGAATCCTAAACTTTCTATCCAGCAACAAAGGACACTGAATAGACACAGGAATCCTGAGGAAAACGAACAAAGCAGCAATTATCACCCTTTCTGATTGCCACTTATAGAACAAAGAGCTAGGTCCCGAAACAGCACAGCCTGGACCCCAAAATAGGCACACAGACCCATGCAACATAATCGAGACCCCAGAGGTCAACTCACACATCCATGGACAGCCCATTTACGACCAGGGAGCCAAGAGGAGACAGCAGAGAAAGTAGAGTCTCGACAAGAAATGGTGCTGGGTAGACTGCACAGCCGCATGTAACACAATGAGAGTAGACCATGATGTTACACCAGGCACACACACCACCTCGAAATAGATTCAGGCCTTGAATGGAAGACTTGAAACCGTGACATTTCGAGGAGAAAACGCAGGCAGCTTGCTCTTTGCCATCTGGTTTGGCTGCCTGTTTGGAAGAAGCATGTGTGACTGAGCAATGGCAACAAAGGAAACAAGAAACAAGAAGGACTCCATCCAACGCAGAACCTTCTGCCCAGCCAATGACACCATCGGCTCAATGCAAAGACAGCACAACTGTGACAGGATGTTTGCAAACCACACATCAGAGAAGAGGTGAATAGCCAAAAGATCCAATGAACTCATATGTCTCCAGAGGAAATAAAAAAACGAGCCCAATACAACCTGTTAAAAAGATGGAAACAGACATTTCTCCCAGGAAGATAGAAAGATGGCCAACAGGCTATATGAAAACATGCTCATCATCATTAAGTCTCTGGTCAATGTGAATCCGAACAGCACTGAGATAGCAGCTCACAGTGGTCAGAGGGCTATAAGGAGGAAGGCAGGAAACCACAGGTTTTGGAGAGGAGGTGGAGAGAAGAGAAGCCTCCTGCACTGATGGTGGGAGTGTAAACCGATGCAGCCACTATGCAAAGCTGTGTGGAACAGCCTCAGAAATGTCAGAATCCATCTACCATAAGATCCAGGTAGTCCTTGGCAGCATATTTATCCAAAGAACTTGGAAACACTAACACATAGAGATCCGTGCACCACTGTGCTCACCACAGCCTTACTCCCGATATCCAAGACTTCGAGGCCGCCCTGGTCCCCATGATGTGACGAAAGAAGAAGGAAGATGGGCTATAGCCACACAATGGCATAACACTCAGTTGTAGGAACGGAGGCAGTGCAGCCATTTGTGAACACCAGAAAGGCTCCTGAGGGTATTAGGGGAACTGAAAAAAGCCCTGGGGAAAGGTCAAATACCACAGGATCTCATGCACAAGGAGAAGAGGAAAAATGGACCAACAAACAGGTAGCACGTGACATAGGATTGGTAGTTCCCAGAGGGAAATGGGGGCGGCCACCGGAGGGAGAAAGAGCTGATTAGGCACAAGTGTGTGGTGAGGGCCTGTAATTAGGCTTACGGTGGTGAAGATGATGTAACTTACACAGAAGTCTAGATCTATGAGGATGTAGATCTGAAAGCTATAGGATCTTACAATGTAGGGTTATGACAATCAATTCACATAAAATCAAAACTCCAAAGAGGGGTGCAGATTTACGGCCTAAAGCTTTGGAGGCTGAAAGTGATTAGAGAAGATGAGCTTCCAAAGATTGGCAATCACCTCCAAATGCTTAATGATGCTACTGAAAGGTAGACCTTTGCAAAGAGATGAAGAGGAATACTAGCATGAGAACATTGTCCGAGCCAAACTCATGACCCAATGGAAAATGTTACCATCCATGATGTTACTACTGATTCCCTTCACAAATGATCGAAGCAGGCCAACATATTCCGAAGTTCAGGCCAAAGTTTGATCCAAAAGTCCAATTCAGGGCCAGCCCTGTGGTGTAGCGGGTAAGTGCACATGTTCCGCTTGAGCTGACAGGGTTTTAAAGGTTAGCATCACGGGTGTAGACCATATTACAAGCATTAGGAAATCCAGATTACACGGTCTGATGGGCACAAAGAACATAAAGAAGTAGAAATGGTGAGGAGAACTTATCAATACACACCAGAAAGAGAACCATGAGAATATTACAATCTCTGAACGCATCAGGTACAGTTCCCCAAATGATGAAGGAACGAAAGCATGTGACTTGCCAAGGTGGAATTGTCAGACTGCTGGGAGATCACATGATCATTGTACATCAGGCAATTGAATGGGCAACTTCAACTTGGGATGGCCTCCAGGACTGTCTCCGGGGAAAGTCCACCAGTTTAACCATATCCACAAAAGATAAGAGATAAAACCAAGAATAATCTTAAAGGAAAGATACCGGTGTGTAGAGAGAATGTAGTAGACCTTTCAAAGTTAGAAGAGAAAGTTAGAAAACGATGGGGACATGGTCACTGTGATGAAATAAAAAACCTCAAAATTCTAACTTGTCCTGACAAACTCCATGCACACAGAGTTTCGGAGCCATCTCAGACCAGTCTGACTCCTCACCCTTTCCAGGTAGGATAGTTTTCCTTTCTCTGGATTTCTTGTCAGTTTCTAACTTTCTTCTCGAACTTTGAAGGCCTGCTACATTCTCTCTAGACACTGGTTTCTTTCCTGTAAGATTATCCTGGGTTGTATCTCTTATGCCTTGTGTAGATGGCCAAGTGGGTGGACGTTCCCCAGAGAAAGTCCTGGACTCCCTCCCAAGTTGAAGTTGCCCAGGCAATCCTCCGATGTGCAATGATCGTGTCATCTCCTAGCACTCTGCCAATTCCACCTTGGCAGGTCCCATGTTTTCCTTCCTTCTTCCTTTGGGGAAGTGTACCACATGCGTTCATGGATTGTAAAAGCCTCACGGTTCTTTTTCTGGTGCGTATTGATAATGTAACCTCACCATTGCTACTTATTTTATGATCCCTGTCCGCACCGTACCATGAAATCTATATTTCCTAACACTGCTAATGTGATCTGCACCCGTGATGTGAAACAGTGAGGCCTGGGCCAGCCAAGCGGAACGTGGGCACTTACCAGCTCCACCACAGGGCTGGCCCTGAATTGGACTTTTGGACCAACCTTTTGCATGAACTTAGGAAGACGTGGGCCTGTTTGGATTATTCGTGAAGGTGATTAGTAGTAACATCCTGGACGGTAACATTTTCCGTTGGTTCATGGGTTTAGCATGCATCATGTTCTGTGGGTAGTATTCCTCTTCATCTATTTGGAATGGTCTACCTTTCTGTAGCATCAGTACGCATTTTGAGGTGATTTTCCAGCCTTGGAAGTTCACCTTCTCTAATCTCTTTCAGCCCCCAAAGCTCTATGCCCTCATTCTGAACCCCTTTTTGGATTTTTGATTTTAGGTGAATTTATTGCCATAACGTTGCAATACAACATCCTATATCTTTCAGATTTGCCTCCTCAGCGGTTTAGACTTCTGTGTAGGTTACATCGTCTTCACCAGAGTAAGCTGAACCACAGGCCCTTACCACACACTTGTGTGTAATCATCTGTTTCGCCCTACCCCACCTCCCCGCTTTGCCTCTGGTAACCCTTAATCAAATGTCCCGTGCCAATGGTTACTGCTTGTCTTTTCTTCTCCTTGTAAGTGAGATCCTACAGTATTTGATTTTCTCCCTGGGGCTTGTTTCACTTCCCCTAAAACCCTCACAGCCATTCTGGTGGTCACTAATGGCTGGATTACATCATTTGTTCCGGCTGAGAGGTATTCCATTGTGTTGGTATAGCCCATCTTCCTTCTGAATTTGTCGCTTTCTGGGCACCAGGGCGGATTCCAAGTCTTGGATAGCGGGAGTAAGGCTGTGGTGAACTCAGTGGTGCACATGTCTTTATGCAGTAGTGTTTCTGAGTTCTTTGGATCAACACGCCACACAGGAATAGCTGGATCATATGGGACATGGATTCTTAAATTTCTGAGGCATTTCCACACCGCCTGCAGTACTGACTGCACCGGTTTACACTCCCACCTGCAGTACAGGAGGCTTCCCTTCTCTCCACATCCTCTCTGGCATTTGTTTCCTGTCTGCTTCCTTATAGCCATTCTGATCACAGTGAGCTGCTGTGTCCTCGCAGTTTGCATTTGCATTGGCCTGAGACTTAATGATGGTGAACAAGTTTTCATGCACCTGTTGGCACTCTTTTGATCTTCTTGGGAGAAATCTCTGTTTAAATCTTTTTCCCAGGTTTTCATTGGCATGTTTTTCTTGTGGAGACCTGTGAGTTGAATGTATCTTTGGGCTTTTCACCCCTGGTCCGATGTGTGGTTTGATAACCTCCTCTCCCAGTTGTTGTGCTGTCTTGGTATTGAGTCACTGGTTTCCTTGACTGGGCAGAAGCGTGTGCATTTGAGGTGGTCCCTTTTGTTTCTTGTTTACTTGGTTGCCCTTGCCCAGTCAGATATGCTTCTTCCAAATAGGTGGCTCAGACAGATGGCAAAGAGCACTCTGCCTAGGTCTTCTTCTGCAAGTTTCATGCCTTCAAGTCTGCCATTCAGGGCTTTAATCCATTTCGAGGTGGTGCGTGTGCAAAGTGTAACATCATGGTCTACTCTCATTGTATTAAATGTGGCTGTGCAGGCTTCTCAGCACCGTTTATTTTCGACACTCTGCTTTCTCCACTGTCTCCTCTTGGTTCCCTGGTCGAAAATGGGCTGTCCATGTACGTTTGAGTGGGGCTCTGGGTTCTCGATTCTGTTGCATGGGTCTGTGTGCCTGTTTTGGGGCCCAGACTGTGCCGTCTTGGTACCTAGTGCTTCGTCCTATATGTTGAAATCGGAAAGTGTGCCACGTCCTGCTTTTTTCGTTTTCCTGAGGATTCCTTTGCCTAGTCAGGGTCTCTTGTTGCTGGCTAGAAACTTTAGGAATCCCTCTTCTGTCTCTATGGGAAACATTGCTGCAACTTTGACTGGGATTGCATGGAATCCAGAGATTCCCTGCTCTGGTATGGACGTTTCCAGTGTGTTGATGCTTCCACTCCTAGATCCTGGAATCTCCTTCTTTCTCCTTGTGTCTTCTTGAATTTCTTTCCCCCAACGTTGGTTAGTTTTCCATTGCCATGGCTTTCACCTGTTTTGCTAAGGTTCTTCATAGAGATCTTGTTCTTCTCACTGGCAAGCTGTTTTTTTTTTTTTTCTTTTCAGCTCCAGTTTTCCTATTCTTTGAAACTTTGAATTGGTTTTGATTTGGCAGAAGTGCATCACTGAGCTCACATCTGCTGACAATGCTCCTGTATTTGCTGTGGAAGTCTGGCCTTGTCTAACGTCCCTTCCCATCTGCCTCTACACTACCTCGGACCCCTGCACCAGAATGACTGAAGCAGTGGTGAGCATGCTCACCCGAGGGTCAACCCGGCCCACCCCGGGCCACCGACCCAGAAGGTGCGGACCTCACCGCTGCACCACCGGCCGGCCCCTTTCATGTTCCGTTGGCAACCTGCAGTTGAGGGCATGGGACTTGAATATGCTACTTGAGCCCAACTCTGGTACTGTATAGATGAGGCCAGGTTGTTTTTCGGGTCCACTGCGATGTCAGAGGATTTGTCATAATCGTGTCTCTGCTGTCCCGGCAAGCTTCGCGGACACACGGTTTCCTGGCCCGCTTGGAGCAGTCTCATAACTCACCCTTCCCACTTAGCCCAGCCTTGACCTTCGCTGCCGTCTTTTGGCTTGTGAATTTCTCTGCCTTTCAAACGTTCCAGCAGAGTCTGTCTAAAGACGGACATCATCTTTCATTGTGGATTATCCAGGTGTGATTTCTGTTCGCCTTCCATTTTCTGGGACCTTTGTCTCTTTTCCATAGTAGAATCGTCATGGTTTTTCTCAGCTATCCCCCTTAGACATGCTTATCAGTCCGTTCCCCTTCATTCCAAGTGATTCATTTTGCATTTCTGGAATCACCGTATGTTCTCTAGGCCGAGGTCTGAGTGCTTTCGTGACTCTTGGTTGTTGTCTTTGAATTTGCACCGGTCACTTGAAGGAGTCTTTGCTGTCCTAGCCTGGGTCAAACTAAGCACTGGGAACACGTGGTCATCTGGGTTGGTTTGACATCCTGAGGTCACAAACTCCAAACTCGAGGTGGTCCTGGCATCCCCCTTCACGGACACAATGTTTCCAAGACAAATTAGACGAATCTGATGAATCCCTCTCTCCAGGAAAGATATTTTTCTGTCTCCTTTCCGGATTTGGGAAGTTTCGAACTTCACCCCTGATCCTGGAACGTTCCCCCAGGTGCCGTCTAGATACGGGCTTACTTTATTTCTATAGGCTGTGCCATTTGTTTGCCTTACATCCTCAGCCCTGGCCTGTTTATTTTTCTTGAAACAGAATTGTAATGTTCTACTTTTCAGCCAATTCCCTTACATATGGTGTCAAAACACACACTCTATAATTCTTCCACGGCACGAAGTAGGGGTAGAGAATTTCATTGGTGCAAAACTGAGCACTCTAGCCTGGGAGGGCAACCTTCACAAAGGAACGAAGCTCTCTGGAAAAGGGTGATTTTCAGCACACTTGTAGAGCCCTTCCACTCAAAGAGACATACCCCAAGCGTGACAGGGCTCCATTCCTTCAAGGCTTCCAAGACATCTCTTCGGACACATTAGCATGTGCCCAGTGGGCCCCCATGTCACCTGAGCTATGGAAAGTGAGATTGATCTTCAAAGCATGCTAGGGGCCTAGGAAAGGAGGCATCGATTCTTCTCTTCAACGTCCTCAAGACGTCATTGTTGACTTTGCATTATGCTTAAGGCAGAAGCACACTGTAGTTCTGATGAGCCCCAAGTCCGGCCTCTTGCTTCCAATCAAGTTGCAAGCTTGAGTCAGCATGGCCTGCCCATAGACTTGAATAAATGACCATGTTCTCCTCTCAGTGCTTGTCCCTCTATTCTCGCTTCTGGCCAAGGATTCCTCTCTTATCCCTTGATTCAGACTCTGTTTTATCTCTTCCAGTTTCTCAGCCCGCTTTCTGTTTGTCAAAGCTGTTTCTGGGTATCTCTCCCTTTAATAGCCAAGCCTAGGCTAATCCTCAGACTGTAACCATGCAGACATCTTGGGGGACAGGTTCACCGTGATGTCATAAACAACCTCAAAATACTAAGTTGTCCTGACAACCTCCATGCACACAGATCTTCAGAGCCATCTCAGACCAGTCTGACTCGTCACCCTTTCCAGGTAAGATAGTTGTCCTTTTTCTCGATTTCTTGTCGTTTTCTTACATTCTCCTCGAACTTCTAAAAGGATGCTACATTCTCTCTAGACACTGTTTTCTTTCCTGTAAGATTATCCTGGATTGTATCTCTTATATCTTTTGTAGATGGCCAAGTGTGTGGACCTTCCCCAGAGAAAGTCCTGGACTCCCTCCCAAGTTGAAGTTGCCCAGGCAATCCTCTGATGCGCAATGATCGTGTCATCTCCTAGCACTCTGCCGATTCCACCTTGGCAGGTCCCATGTTTTCCTTCCCACTTCCTTTGGGGAATTGTACCAGATGCCTTCATCGATTGTAATATTCTCATCGTTCTTTTTCTGGTGCATATTATTAACGTATCCTCACAATTGCTACTTATTTATCATCCCTGTCTACACCGTACTATGAAATCTACATTTCCTAACACTGATAATGTGATCTGCACCCGTGATGTGAAACAGTGAGGCCTGGGCCAGCCAAGCAGAACGTGGGCACCTACCCGCTCCACCAATAACCGGCCCTTAATTATACTTTTGGATCAACCGTTTGCCTGATCTTGGGAAGACATGGGCCTGTTTGTATTATTCTTGAAGGTGATTAGTAGTAACATCCTGGACGGTAACATTTTCCCTTGGTTCATGGGTTAAGCATGGATGATGGTTTCAGGGTAGTATTTGTCTTCATCTATTTTGAAAGGTCTACCTTTCCGTAGCATCATTAAGCATTTTGGGGTGATTTTCCATCCTTGGAAGTTCACCTTCTCTAATCTCTTTGAACACCCAAAGCTTTATACTGTCATTCTGGACCACTTTTTGGATTTTTGATTTTTGGTGAATTTATTGCCATACCCTGCATTAGAACATCCTATATCTTTCCGATTTGCATCCTCATGGATTTAACCATCTGTGTAGGTTACATCATCTTCACCAGCGTAAGCTGAATCACAGGCCCTCATCACACACTTGTGCCTCATCATCTCTTTCACCCTTCCCCACCCCTGTGCTTTGCCTCTGGGAACCAACAATCAAATGACCCGTGCCACTTTTTGGTTAGTGCTCGTTTTTTCTTCTCCTTGTAAGTGAGATCCGACGGTATTTGACTTTCTCCCTGGGGCTTGTTTCACTTCCATAAAACCCTCACAGCCATTCTGGTGGTCACAAATGGCTGGATTGCCTCCTTTGTTCCTGGTGAGTGGTATGACATTGAGTGACTATAGCCCATCTTCCTTGTGCATTCGTCCCTTGATGGGCCCCAGGGCGGCTTTCAAGACTTGGATAGCGGGAGTAAGGCTGTGCTGAACTCAGTGGTGCACATGTCTTTATGCAGTAGTGTTTCCGAGTTCTTTGGATCAACATGCCGCACAGGAATAGCTGGATCATATGGGACATGGATTCTTAAATTTCTGAGGCAGTTCCACACCGCTTGGAGTAGTGGCTGCACCTGTTTCCACTCCCACCAGCACTGCAGGAGGCTTCCCTTCACTTCACCTCCCCTGGACACTTGTTGTTTCTTGTCTGCTTCCTTATAGCCATTCTGACCACAGTGAGCTGCTATGTCCTTGCAGTTTGGGTTTGCCATGGACTGAGATATAATGATGGTGAACAAGTTTTCATGCACCTGTTGGCCCTCTTTAGTTCTTCTTGGGAGAAATCTCTGCATCTTCTGCGCAAGTTTTCATTGGGTTCTTGTTTTTTTTCTTGTGGAGACGTGTATCTTTGGGCTTTTCACTAGGAATGAAGGGGAACGGACTGATAAGCATGTCTAAGGGGGATAGCTGAGAAATACCATGACGATTCTACTATGGAAAAGAGACAAAGGTCCCAGAAAATGGAAGGCGAACAGAAATCACACCTGGATAATCCACAATGAAAGATGATGTCCGTCTTTAGACAGACTCTGCTGGAACGTTTGAAAGGCAGAGAAATTCACAAGCCAAAAGACGGCAGCGAAGGTCAAGGCTGGGCTAAGTGGGAAGGGTGAGTTATGAGACTGCTCCAAGCGGGCCAGGAAACCGTGTGTCCGCGAAGCTTGCCGGGACAGCAGAGACACGATTATGACAAATCCTCTGACATCGCAGTGGACCCGAAAAACAACCTGGCCTCATCTATACAGTACCAGAGTTGGGCTCAAGTAGCATATTCTAGTCCCATGCCCTCAACTGCAGGTTGCCAACGGAACATGAAAGGGGCCGGCCGGTGGTGCAGCGTTTAGGTCCGCACCTTCTGGGTCGGTGGCCCGGGGTGGGCCGGGTTGACCCTCGGGTGAGCATGCTCACCACTGCTTCAGGCATTCTGGGGCAGGCATCCGAGGTAGTGTAGAGGCAGATGGCAAGGGACGTTAGACAGGACCAGACTTCCAGAGCAAATACAGGAGCATTGCCAGCAGATGTGAGCTCAGTGATGCACTTCTGCCAGAACAAAACCGATTCAAAGTTGCAAAGCATAGAGAAACTGAAGCTGAAAAGAAAAAGTGAAAAACTGCATGCCAGTGAGAAGGATGAGATCTCTATGAAGAAACTTAGCAAAACAGGTGAAAGCCATGGCAATGGAAAACTAACCAACGTTGGGGGAAAGAAATTCAAGAAGACACAAGGAGAAAGAAGGAGATTCCAGGATCTAGGAGTGAAAGCATCAACACACTGGAAACGTCCCTACCAGAGCAAGGAATCTCTGGATTCCATGCAATCCCAGTCAAAGTTGCAGCAATGTTTCCCACAGAGACAGAAGAGGGAATCCTAAAGCTTCTAGCCAGCAACAAGACACCCTGACTAGGCAAAGGAATCCTCAGGAAAACGAAAAAAGCAGGACGTGGCACACTTTCCGATTTCACCATATAGGACGAAGCACTAGGTACCGAGACGGCACAGTCTGGGCCCCAAAATAGGCACACAGACCCATGCAACAGAATCGAGAACCCAGAGCCCAACTCAAACGAACATGGACAGCCCATTTTCGACCAGGGAGCCAAAAGGAGACAGCGGAGAAAGGAGAGCCTCTACCATAAACGGTGCTGGGAAGCCTGCACAGCCACATGGAACACAACGAGAGTACACCATGATGTTACACCTGGCACACACACCACCTGAAATGGATCAAAGCCTTGAATGGCAGACTTGAAACCGTGAACCTTGTAGCAGAAGACCTAGGCAGAGTGCTCTTTGCCATCTGTCTGAGCCGCCTGTTTGGAAGAAGCAAGTCCGACTGGGCCAGGGCAACCAAGTCAACAAGAAACCAACGGGACCACGTCAAATGCGGACGCTTCTGCTCAGTGAAGGAAACCATCGACTGAATGCAAAGATAGCACAACGACTGGGGGAGGATGTTTGCAAACCACACATCGGACAAGGGGTGAAAAGCCCAAAGATGCAATCAACTCACACGTCCCCACAGGAAAAAAAAACAACAACAAGCCAATGAAAACCTGGGCAGAAGATGGAAACAGAGATTTCTGCCAAGAAGATCGAAAGAGGGCCAACGGGTGCATGAACACTTGTTCACCGTCATTAAGTCTCAGGCCAATGCAAATGCAAACTGCAAGGGCACAGCAGCTCACTGTGGTCAGAATGGCTATAAGGAAGCAGACAGGAAGCCACAAGTGTCAGAGAGGAGGTGGAGAGAAGGGAAGCCTCCTGCACCGTTGGTGGGAGTGCAGACCGGTGCAGCCACTACGCCAAGCGGTGTCGAACTGCCGCAGAACTTGAAGAATCCATGTCCCATATGATCCAGCTATTCCTCTGCGGCGTGTTGATCCAAAGAACTCGGAAACACTCCTGCATAAAGACATGTGCACCGCTGAGTTCACCACAGCGTCGCTCCCACGACCCAAGACTTGGAAGCCTCCCTGGAGCCCAGCAAGGGACGAGTGCAGAAGGAAGATGGGCTATAGCCTCGCAATGGCATACCAGTCAGCCGGAATCAAGGATGCAATCCAGCCATTTGTGACCACCAGAATGGCTGTGAGGGTTTTAGGGAAGTGAAACAAGCCCCAGGGAGCAAGGCAAGTACTGTAGGACCTCACTTAAGAGGAGAAGCAAAAACAAGCGGTCAGGAACAGGTGGCACGGGACATTTGATTGGGGGTTCCCAGAGACAAAGCGGGGAGGTGTGAGAGGGTGAAACAGATGATGAGGCACAAGTGTGTGGTCAGGGCCTGCTATTAGGCTTACGCAGGGGAAGATGATGTCAGCTACACGGAAGTCTACATCGATGAGGATGCAAATCGGATGGATATAGGATGTTCTAATGCAGGGTTGTGGCAATAAATTCACCTAAAGGCAAAAAAGATCCAAAATGGGGTCCAGAAAGACGGCATAAAGCTTTGGGGCTGAAAGAGATTAGAGAAGGTGAACTTCCAAGGCTGGAAAATCACCTCAAAATGCGTACTGATGCTACAGAAAGGTAGACCATTCCAAATAGATGAAGAGGAATACTACCCACAGAACATGCTGCCTGCTAAACCCATGCACCCACGGAAAAGGTTACCGTCCAGGATGTTACTACTAATCACCTTCACGAATAATCCAAACAGGCCCACGTGTTCCCAAGCTCAGGCAAAAGGTTGGTCCAAAAGTCCAATTCAGGGCCGGCCCTGTGGCGGAGCGGGTAAGTGCCCACGTTCCGCTTGGCCGGCCCAGGCCTCACTGTTTCACATCACGGGTGCAGATCACATTAGCAGTGTTAGGAAATATAGATTTCGTGGTACGGTGCGGACAGGGATCATAAACTAAGTAGCAATGGTGAGGTCACCTTATCAATACGCACCAGAAAAAGAACCGTGAGGCTTTTACAATCCATGAACGCATCTGGTACACTTCCCCAGAGGAAGAAGGAAGGAAAACATGGGACCTGCCAAGGTGGAATCGGCAGAGTGCTAGGAGATGACACGATCATTGCGCATCAGAGGACTGCCCGGGCAACTTCAACCTGGGAGGGAGTCCAGGACTTTCTCTGGGGAACGTCCACCCACTTGGCCATCTACATAACATGTACGAGGTAAAACCCAGGATAATCTTACAGGACAGAAACCAGAGTCTAGAGAGAATGTAGCAGGCCTTCCAAAGTTCGAGGGACAAGACAGAAACCGACAAGAAATCGAGAAAAAGGAAAACTATCCTACCAGGAAAGGGTGAGGAGTCAGACTGGCCTGAGATGTGTCTGAAACTCTGTGTGCACGCAGGTTGTCAAGACAACTTCGAATTTTGAGGTTGTTTATGACATCACGAGGATCATGTCCGCCAAGATGGCCGCACGGTTACAGACTGAGGATTGGCCTAGGCTAGGCTATTAAAGGGAGGGATACCCAGAAACAGCTTTGAGAAACAGAAAGTGGACACAGAAACTGGAAGACATAAAACAGACGCTGATTCGAGGGGTAAGAAAGGAATCCTTGGCAAGAAGCGAGAATAGAGGGACAAGCCCCGAGAGGAGAACGTTGTCATCTATTCAAGTCTATGGGGAGGACATGCTGATTCAAGCTTGCAACTTGATTGGAAGCAAGAGGCCGGACTTGGGCCTTATCAGACCTACGTGGTCCTTCTGCCTTAAGCATAAGCCAAAGTCAAGAATGAGGTCTTGAGGACGTTGAAGAGAAGACTCGATGCCTCCTTTCCTAGGCCCCTGGCATTCTTTGCAGATCAGTCTCACTTTCCATAGCTCTGGCGTCACGGGGGCCCACTGGGTACATGCTAATGTGTCCCAAGAGATGTCTTGGAAGCCTTGAAGGAATGGAGCCCTGTCACGCTTGGGCTATGTCTCTTTGTTTGGAAGTGCTCTACAAGGGTGCTGAAAAGCACCCTTTTCCACAGGGCTTCGTTCCTTCCTGATGGCTGCCCTCCCAGGCTAGTGTGCTCAGTTTGCCTCCATCGAAATTCTCTCCCCCTACCTCTTGCCGTAGAAGGATTATGGATTATGTGTTTTGACACCACATGTAAGAAAGTGGGCTGAAAATGAGAACATTACATTTCTGTTTCAAGAAAAAGAAACAGGCCAGGGCTGAGGATGTAAGGCAAACAAATGGCACAGCCTATAGAAATAAAGTAAGCCCGTATCTAGACGGCACCTGGGGGAACGTTCCAGGATCAGGGGTGAAGTTCGAAACTTCCCAAATCCGGAAAGGAGACAGAAAAATATCTTTCCTGGAGAGAGGGATTCATCAGACTCGTCTAATTTGTCCTGGAAACATTGTGTCTTTAAAGGGGGATGCCAGGACGACCTCGAGTTTGGAGTTTGTGACCTCAGGATGTCAAACCAACCCAGACGACCACGTGTTCCCAGTGCTTAGTTTGACCCAGGCTAGGACAGCAAAGACTCCTTCAAGTGACCGGTGCAAATTCAAAGACAACAACCAAGAGTCACGAAAGCACTCAGACCTCGGCCTAGAGAACATACGGTGATTCCAGAAATGCAAAATGAATCACTTGGAATGAAGGGGAACGGACTGATAAGCATGTCTAAGGGGGATAGCTGAGAAATACCATGACGATTCTCCTATGGAAAAGAGACAAAGGTCCCAGAAAATGGAAGGTGAACAGAAATCACACCTGGATAATCCACAATGAAAGATGACGTCCGTCTTTAGACAGACTCTGCTGGAACGTTTGAAAGGCAGAGAAATTCACAAGCCAAAAGACGGCAGCGAAGGTCAAGGCTGGGCTAAGTGGGAAGGGTGAGTTATGAGACAGCTCCAAGCGGGCCAGGAAACCGTGTGTCCGTGAAGCTTGCCGGGACAGCAGAGACACGATTCTGACAAATCCTCTGACATCGCAGTGGACCCGAAAAACAACCTGGCCTCATCTACACAGTGCCAGAGTTGGGCTCAAGCAGCATATTCAATTCCCATTGCCCTTAACTGCAGGTTGCCAACGGAACATGAAAGGGGCCGGCCGGTGGCGCAGCGGTGAGGTCCGCACCTTCTGGGTCGGTGGCCCGGGGTGGGCCGGGTGGACCCTCGCGTGAGCCTGCTCACCACTGCTTCAGGCATTCTGGGGCAGACGTCCGAGGTAGTGTAGAGGCAGATTAAGGGACGTTAGACAGGGCCAGACTTCCACAGCAAATACAGGAGCATTGCCAGCAGATGTGAGCTCAGCGATGCACTTCTGCCAGAACAAAACCGATTCCAAGTTGCAAAGCATAGAGAAACTTAAGCTGAAAAGAAAAAGTGAAAAACTGCATGCCAGTGAGAAGGATGAGATCTCTATGAAGAAACTTAGAAAACAGGTGAAAGCCATGGCAATGGAAAACTAACCAACGTTGGGGGAAAGAAATTCAAGAAGACACAAGGAGAAACAAGGAGATTCCAGGATCTAGGAGTGGAAGCATCAACACACTGGAAACGTCCCTACCAGAGCAGGGAATCTCTGGATTCCATGCAATCCCAGTCAAAGTTGCAGCAATGTTTCCCACAGAGACAGAAGAGGGAATCCTAAAGCTTCTAGCCAGCAACAATAGACCCTGGCTAGGCAAAGGAATCCTCAGGAAAACGAAAAAAGCAGGACGTGGCACACTTTCCGATTTCAACATATAGGACGAAGCACTAGGTACCGAGACGGCACAGTCTGGGCCCCAAAACAGGCACACAGACCCATGCAACAGAATCTAGAACCCAGAGCCCAACTCAAACGTACATGGACAGCCCATTTCGACCAGGGAGCCAAGAGGAGACAGCGGAGAAAGGAGAGTCTCTACCATAAACGGTGCTGGGAAGCCTGCACAGCCACATGGAACACAACGAGAGTACACCATGATGTTACACCTGGCACACACACCACCTGAAATGGATCAAAGCCTTGAATGGCAGACTAGAAACCGTGAACCTTGTAGCAGAAGACCTAGGCAGAGTGCTCTTTGCCATCTGTCTGAGCCGCCTGTTTGGAAGAAGCAAGTCCGACTGGGCCAGGGCAACCAAGTCAACAAGAAACCAACGGGACCACGTCAAATGCGGACGCTTCTGCCCAGTGAAGGAAACCATCGACTGAATGCAAAGATAGCACAACGACTGGGGGAGGATGTTTGCAAACCACACATCGGACAAGGGGTGAAAAGCCCAAAGATGCAATCAACTCGCACGTCCCCACAGGAAAAAACAACAACAAGCCAATGAAAACCTGGGCAGAAGATGGAAACAGAGATTTCTGCCAAGAAGATCGAAAGAGGGCCAACGGGTGCATGAACACTTGTTCACCGTCATGAAGTCTCAGGCCAATGCAAATGCAAACTGCAAGGGCACAGCAGCTCACTGTGGTCAGAATGGCTATAAGGAAGCAGACAGGAAGCCACAAGTGTCAGAGAGGAGGTGGAGAGAAGGGAAGCCTCCTGCACCGTTGGTGGGAGTGCAGACCGGTGCAGCCACTACGCCAAGCGGTGTGGAACTGCCTCAGAACTTGAAGAATCCATGTCCCATATGATCCAGCTATTCCTCTGCGGCATGTTGAGCCAAAGAACTCAGAAACACTACTGCATAGTGTTCAAGCAGAATGTGTCTAAAGAGTGACGTCTATCACTGTGGATTATTCACTTGTGTTTTCTCTTGGCCTTCCATTTGACAGGACCTTACTTTCTTTTCCATAGTCCAATCGTCATGGTCTTTCTGAGGTATCTCCCTTTGGTATGCTTATCAGTTCGTTCTCCTTCATTCCAATTTATGAATTTTGCATTTCTTTAATCACCTAATGTGCCCTTGGCTGAAGTTTGAGTCCTTTCGTGATTGTTGGGAGTTTTCTTGGAATTTTTATAGGTCACTTGTAGGAATCTTTGCTATCCTCATCGAGTTGACACTGCACCCTGAGAACTCGTGGTCATCTTGGCTGGTTTGACATTCTGAGATCAGAAACTCCAGATTCGTGGGGGTCCTGGCAACCGCCTTCACAAACATTATCTTTCTGAGACAAGTTAGCAAAATCTGATGAACTCCCCTCTCCAGGTAACAGATTTTTCTGTCTCTTTTCTGAATTTGGGAAATTTCGAACTTAACCCCTGATCCTTGGGCGCTCCACCAGATTAGGTCTAGATACTGGCTTACTTTATTTCCACAGGGTTTTCTATTGGTTTGACTTACATCCTCAGCTCTGGCATGTGTAGTTTTCTTTAAATATAATGGTAGTGTTCTAATTTTCAGCCAACCCCCTTCCATATGGTGTCAAAACACAGAGTCAGTACTCCTTCTACGGCAAGAGATAATGGGAGAGAATTTCATTGGAGTCCAACTCAGCACGCTAGCCTGGGGGGCAGCCTTGACACAGGAACGAAGCCCTCTGGAAAAGGGTGCTTTTCAGCACACTTCCAGTGCCCTTCCAAACCAGCAGACATACTCAAAGAATGACAGGCGTGCATTTCTTCAAGTCTTCAAAGAGATGTCTTGGGACACATTAGCATGTACCCAGTGGGCCCCCATGACTCCAGAGCTGTGGAAAGGGAGAATTCTCTTCAAAGCATGCTAGGGGCGTAGGACGGAGGCTTCGATTCTTCTCTTCAATGTCCTCAAGAGATCATTCTTGACTTTGGATTATGAGTAAGGCAGAAGGCCAACGTAGGACTGATAAGCGCCAAGTCCGGCCTCTTGTTTCAAATCAAGTTTCAAGGTTGAATCAGCACGGCCTCCCAATCTACTTGAGTAGATGACAATGTTCTCCTCTCAGCGCTTGTCCCTCTATTAGCGCTTCTTCCAAGTGATTCCTTTCTTATCCCTTGAATCAGCATCTCTTTGATCTCTTCAAGTTTCTGTGCCTGGTTCCTGTTGGGAAAAAGCTGTTTCTGGGTATCTCTCACTTCACTATCACAGCCTAGGCAAATACTCGCCCTGGAAACATGTGGCCATCTTTGGTGACATGTTCACCGTGATGTCATAAACACCCTCGGATTTTTCTAAGTTATCCTGACAACGTCCATGCACACAGTGTTTGAGAGCCATCTCATACCAGTCTGAAGACTCCATCTTTCCAGGTAGGATAGTTCTCCTTGTTCTGCATTTCTTATCAGTTTCTAAGATTCTCCTCGAACATTGAAATGTCTACTACCTTCCCTCCAGAGACCGGTTTCTTTCCTTTAAGATTATCCTGGGTTTTACCTCTTACCTTTTGTGGATATGGCCAAATGGGTGGATTTTCCACAGAGAAAGTCCTGGAGTCCCTCCCAAGTTGAATTTGCCCAGGCAATCCTCTGACTCGTGTGATCACCTGGCAGTCTGACAATTCCACCTTGTTGGGTCACATGTCTTACTTCCTTCATCATTTGGGGACGTGTACCTTATACGTTCATAGATTGTAATATCCTCATGGTTCCTTTTCTGGGGCGTATTGATAAGTTCTCCTCACAATTTCTACTTCTTTATGATCTCTGTGCCGACCAGACCATGAAATCTGGATTTCCCATTGCTATTAATCTGATCCCCACCCGTGATGCCAGGCGGTGATGCCCGGGCCGCCCAAGAGGAATGTGGGCACTTACTTGCTACACCACAGTGCGGGCCCTGAATTGGACTTTTGGAGCAATCTTTCTCTGAACTTGGGAAGAAGTTGGCCCTTTTTGATCATTCCTGAAGGTAATTAATAGTGACCTCATAGAGGGTAACATTTTCCCTTGGTTCATGAGTTTAGCACGGAACACATTCTCTTTGTAGTATTCATGTTAATCTATTTGCAATGGTCGACCATTCTGTAGCATCATTAAGCATTTTGAGGAGCTTCACAATCCTTAGAAGTTCATCTCTCTAATCTCTTTCAGCATCAAAAGCTTTATGCCGCAAATATGCACGCCTTTTAGGATCTTTTCTTTCCCTCTCCGAACCACCAATCCAAAGGGAAGGCTGGTATCCAAAGCTAGAATGCTCAGTTTGGCAACAATGAAATTCTCTCCCCCATCCCTCGCCGTAGAAGAGTATTGCTTATGTGCTTTGACACCATAGGTGAGGAAGTTGACTGAAAATTAGAAGATTACACTTAGAATTTAACGAAAAATAAACATGACAGAGATGACGATGTAAGTCGAACATCTAACAAATCCTACAGAAATAAAGTAAAACAGCATCCAGACGTAGTCTACTGAAATGATCAAGGATCAAGGTTCCACTTCGAGCGTTCCCAAATTCAGAAAAGAGACATAAAAATATCTTACCTGTAGGGATGAATTCAGCAGATTTGTCTAATTTATCTCAGAAACATTATGTCCATATGGTGGTTGCCAGGACAACCTAGAATTTGGAAATTCTGATCTCAGAATGTCAAACCAACCAAGATGACCTCGTGTTCTCAGTGCTTCATTGGACCTAGGCTAGGATAGCAAAGATTAATTTAAGTGAACCATTGAAATTCAAAGACAATACCCAAAAATCATGAAAGCACTCACACGTCGGTCTAGAGAACATATGGTGACTAAAGAAATACAAAATTAATAACTTGAATGAAGGAGAAGGGACTGATAAGCATATCTATGGGAGACAGCTGAGAAAGACTATGACAATTGATGTGGATTAAGGCTGCCCCAGCTCGAAAAGCCCAAGGTTATCTGGTGTACATGCAGAACTATATGACCCGGTGAATTTCTTTTGGTATGAATTAGAGGTGCCCCAGTGAGAGAAGCCCAGGTCATGCTCACCTACATGTCTATCTATATGGCCAGATTAGTATCTAATATTATATGACCACACTATAACCAGACCCCATCTGAACTGAAATCATTTAATGACGTTTACATCATATTTTCTTTTTCCAGTCAAAATAAGTCATGTACCCATGACTCATAAAATTAGCCCTTCCGCTCAACTCAGGGCAGCAGCAGGAGCTCTGACTGCCCATGGGTCCTTTGCGCATTCAGCAGCAGCAGCAGCTCTTCGCTGCCCATGGGTCCTGTCCCCATGCATGCAGCTCTACACTGCCCATAGATCCTGTCCCCATGCAGCAACTCTTTACTGCCCATGGGTCCTGTCCCCATGTTATCCTGTAACGTTCACTAAATAAAAGTGCACCACTACCAGACGTTGAGAGTCCAAGAAATCTTTCAACTCTTCAGCTCGCTGAGCCTGCATCATATCTTGTGTCCTGTATGGGGAACTTGCTTCATCAGTTTTTGAGCTCGACTTCTGGTAAGTGCCCCTTTCTTCCTGGTGCCTCTCTCTTTTTCGAGGATGGATCTAAACTCACTTCTCCATCAGGAACTTTCTTGGTTAGCTCTATGAATCGATGTTTGCTGCCCATGGCTACTCTATGGGGCAAATCATGGCATTCAGCTTGAAGAGAATCAGTAGCTTAAGCCTCAGGGTGACGTAGCATGAATTAATCCATTCCTTCCAGAGTCTATAACTAATATATAAATATTACCTGGGCATGCATAGGCCACTTAAGTCATTAGGATGGTTGGCAATCTGCAAGACTCCGGTGGAAGGTTTCTTCTCCTAAGGCTGGATTGGGATACCTCCCATGGCACCTGACCAGGCTCTGAACTGTGCAAATGTCCCAATCGGGAATCGAGTTCAAGGAAACTACCAAAGTCTAACCTTTGCTTGAGTATGGGAAACCCTTCTTCAGAGAATGACTCCAACACGCAATTGGGTAGAATGTCCCTCAGAGCGGCGGAAAATTCCTCACACTTTTTCTCCATTATGTTCTCCCTTAAACTTCTCCTTTTGTCTCGGGGACCATTCACCAGGCACCTATTACTGCCAGGAGGAATAGGAAAGATGTTCACGAGGCACCTGTTACTGCCAGGCATCTGATGGAAGGTATACAAGGGATGCAATGCTGGCGGACACCCCCGTCACCCCTTGCTATAGGAACCCCACAGTAGGAACAACAGGTGGGATGCTGCCGTAGGTTCAGGGGGCATTTTCAAGGTAATGGACGTGTCTCTTTCATCTTTGTTAGAGATACAATGGCCATTTTCGTCTCCTTTTGAGCTTTGCAAAAGGGAAACAAAGAAATCTTTCAAGAGTCAAGTCCTCCAACACTGGGAGCCCCAACTTTGGCTTTCTGGGCCTGATCACCCTGGCGACCCCAAGTAGGGTGCCCTCTGTTGGCGGTTGTCTCATTGAGTATTTTAGTCACATACTGAGCTGGCTATGAGGGTAGGAAATCTGTGATTTTTTCTATGAACACTCGTGCTATGGTAGTGTGCCACAGCACGGGAACTGTTGTGTGACTGTTATGTTGAGAAAACTCTGAGTGGCCATGAGGGTGAGGTCTGGTGTCTTCTTTTCCTTTCTTTGTTTTGGTCATCATCTCCTGTGTTGTCACCAAGTCGAGGTTAAGATCAGGCTGGACCTGATCAGAACCAGCACCTTCTGTGAAATAGAAAAACTTGAAAACATTTTTCAAGGGACTTAACTCTCAACCCAGGTACATGGAACCCCGGCCCCCAGTCAGTTCCAGGCCTTTGCAGGCACTCCACCCTTCTCCACTCCACTGTCAGTTGCACACTGGCTTTAAAGCCATGGGGAATGCCATAAGCATCCCCAGAGACTCACCACTCAGGGTCATTCCAACTAATTAGAAACACTTTCAATTGTCTGGGTTATGGCACAGAAACTGCAGCTGGGAGAAAGTTTGTGAGGTTTCTCTGTGCCTTTATGGTGCAGTTGGACAGGTAGATCAACCTAGAACGTCCTTCAAGTTACAGTCCAGTTTCTGAGAAATCAAGAGCAACCGTCCTTAGAAAGTCCTTGCAAGACTGGAAAGACAGTTCTAGAGGCAGCTCAGTTTCGACCTAGTTCCTTTATCATGAAAAGGATTATCATCCCCCCTCTCCAGGAACTACTACCTAACCAATAACTCAGTCTTAAGACTCAAAAAAAAAAAAAAGAAAGGAGGGGAAAGGATAAATGGCCATAAGTGTGTCATTGCAAAAAGTATAGCATCTAGACAGTCTTCTACATAAGCATTAGTAAAAAGGCTCAAAACAAAGTTTGGATTCATAACTGGTGAGCTTTATATTATTCTACCTGATTCACGGCAGTAGCTTTTAAAACAATAGTTGTACAGTCTCTGTGTATGTGTGTCTATGTGTACGCTATACATGTGATATTTTTACCCCTGGATGGTATGGCCAAAATCAAGATCTCTGTTTAGTTGGCTTAAAGTAAGTGCTTTCATAAATTCTAAATGTAGTAGAAATTAACTCAGTGCCTTTCAAAGTTAATATCATGTGAATTAACATTTGGTAAATGAAAGCTTCTTTAAGTTTGTTGGTTTGACTGAAAATAGTCTTGTTGTCAGAGTTGTCAGTATTTGCATAGGATGCAGGCATTCAGCTTTGGTTTACTAGTCATATAAGTTCATGTTGTCTGTTAAATTTGTCAGCGAAATAATATATTTAAATGATGACCAGTTTTGTCTAATGCCTCATGAGGTTTCTGTAGGTAATCTGAACATAATTGTTGGAAACAAATGGTTTAAATACATAAAACTCATAAAAGTGAATACAATAACATTTATGGTCTCTATACTTGGGGAAAATTCAGCTTCAAATTCTTTTGGTAACAATCTTGAATTTTGCCAAGTAAAGTTAAATAATAAATATCTGAATATCTGGATCATTTTTGGATAGGATGAAACACTGAATCATTATTAATAAACACATCTATGTTGTCTACTTTTGGCTTCTTATGGAAGAGGGTAAAAGCGTGTGAGTGTATTAAAAAGCATGCCTTGTGTCTTGTTGTAAAGTGGCGTGTTTCTAAACTTATGAAGTGTTTAGAATGCTGATATAAAAGACAATCCATAATTGTTTACCATTTTAGTGTTTACTAGGTCTGTTAAGGGTTAAAGTTCTAATTACCTTATGGAATTAAACATACTGCAAATCACTAAGGAAAAGAGCTTTGTATTCAAGGTGGTTAAAATGGATGCTTTCAGTAAAAAAGGTATAAAGAATGGAAATATTTTTGTTTGTTGGGTTAAGAAAGATAAATTTGTCGTGATGTACTAGAAAGGAAAAAACAAAGACTTTGGGTCAAATTCTGAAAACAAAAAAGAAAGTTGTAGAAGGTTTGTGAAGGAGAAATTCTGAAAGGAGTTTTATGCCTGGTCAAGTAGAATAAAGTAAGTTCAATTAAGTGCATGAGTTTGAATGTTCAAAATAAGTAGGTGCAGAAATTCAAGTTTGGTTTTCTCTAAAAGGATACATTTTCTTGAACTTTTGATCTGTTCTTGGTAAAGAGGTCATAAAAGCTATTCCTTTGAGTAAGTCTACGTAAGAGACAAATCTGTTTTGTGAAAATAATGACTGAGGTCACTCTTAAGATTTTTGACTCTGTTATCACTTTGAATACATACCCGAGCATTGCTTCACAGTGAGTGTTGCTTTCTATTTTAACAAGCATTTGAAAAGCTTTTGATATGTTTTGACAAGCTTCTCCCTCAAAAATAATCAAATGCTGAATGAAGGCTTCCTTTTCACCTGGTACGCAGAAGAAAAATTACTCTGAGGATTTTTAGAGGGCCCCTGAGACTTCTCGAAGACATTTGCTCTCTCTTCCAATAAGAAGGAAGATATTAAACTAATTAGTCTTACATGGTCTATTAAATTACAAGGGAAACATTGTAAAATAAGTGATGATAGACTTCCTTAGGTGGTATAAGATGGGCAAATGTTATTAATATAGGTGCCTTAAAATTATATAGCATTCCTAAGAGTCTGATCTTTCCTGGTTAACAGTCATAAGTCCACTTATTAACAACAAGTCTTATATGTCACTGAAGTAGCCAAGTTTCTTTGTCAGTTTCCCCTTTGAGTCCTTTGTCCATTTCCAGGTAGTTGTTGTTTTACTCTGATGCTTTTTTCTTTTGCAAATATGCTTCATCTTCCGAGAAATTCCAGGAAAGAGTTCTGACACAATGGTTCCAAACGACAGGTTTCTGATAAACTTTCAGATTGTAAAACTGAACGGAGTAAGAAATTACAGAATTCTAACAGAAACTAAGCTCATCGATCTGCTAACAGAAAACTCAGCTCAAGAATTGATTATACGGGACTGTGTGAACTGATGAGGATGGTTGTAACTTTTCAGAACTTCTGTTTGAAATATTGTTGAGTTTTGATGTGTTGTTTTGTTTTGTCGTAATGAAGGAAAGCTTTTTCTCTTTTCCCTTATGCTAACAATGACCTACAGCCATTTGGTGAAATTATACCTTCATGAGCAAAACTGAAACATTTATCTTTTTCTCCCTACCTTATCCCTAAGATATTTGGAAACCCTTTGTCACTGACTATGGTTATTTAGTGGCAATATTTGCATAAGTTCCATAAGAATCTGTTCTCCTTATAATAGGACACATTGGTTATACTACCAAGGCTTTGACTGGAATGTCATATTTGAAACATACAGGCTCAGATATGACAAGACAGCATTTCAGGAACAAAGATTGGACTTTCTGGAATACAGTCCCTAGGAAACATGGGCCTGGTACCTTGTTTACAGAGATTCTAGCAATCTTGCCCAGTCACTAAGGAATCTTGCTTATCTGGCAGGTGCAGGTAACCTCCGAATATTTTGGTGGACCTCAAAGAGAACTCAACTCACATCTGTAGGTACTGCAGACCAAATCTGATGGCTAGTCCTTGGCTTGGCTTTTCTGGCATCTAGAGGCCTTCACAGATCAATGTGAGATTACTCTCCCTGGGGCAGCCCCAATTCATATTAGAAAAATATCCACCAGGTCATGTAGTTTGGCATGTAGGCCAGGTCACCTTGGGCTTCTCTAGCTTGGGCAGCATTAATCCACATCATAAACCACCCCTGAACCCATTATGACCGGAAATCTTTGGGGATATGAATGATGGTCAGTCTTCTGTAACTACTTCTGGCTGTACAAGGTCGTAGAGCTGCCCCAAAATGGGGCCATAGGTACACTTAGGCAGTTTAGTGGACCAGAAGTGTTCACCGGTGGAGTTCAAGGGTGACAAGTTGTACAGAGCCTCTGGAGACAAGAGAATCCTTTGACGAGAGGTGGTCCAGGAGGTGAAACATTTTTGACATGCTAAAGACAAACAACGAAAGAGACAACAAATTATAATAAGAAATACAAGCAGTATGTTTAACCCAATGAATAAGATTTTGAAGTACTGCAGAAACCTGGTCCTGACTAGGAGTTCAACCAGTCGTTTACAGTTAGGGTTGGTCAGACATGGATTTAATTTGGTGGCTGGGATAGGAAGCCAGAAATATTTTGATGGTAGTCAGGAATATAGACACAACATTGTTTTTATAATGACACTGGTGCCCCCTTGTGCTGCTGTCAAGACATCCAGTGCCATTTGGATTTGGAGGACTGCCTTACACACTTGGGATACTTCTAAATTGAGCAGCGAAATGCTATGTTGTGTATCATTTAATGCCTTCATAGTAAATTTGTTTAGGACTTCCATGTGCAAGACGATATTTTCGATTCCTAATAGGGGAAGGAAAATTGCAGAAAGATGGTCATACCAGTGGAAGACACAGCGGGTCCAGTGCTATTGCAGGTTGGGTAGCTTAGCAGGAGGAGATATAGTAAATGTAGTTCTACCTTGCATCAAGACAAAGCCTAGGGTGCATCATCCAATCCATCCAGGTGGCAGCCAAGGTAATAAATTGGAGCCACATATCCACTGAGCACCGGTAGGGGCTAACCAATGCATTCTGGGCCGTCTATCCCAGTCAGTCCCAAGCTAACCAGTATTTTTTTTTTGTCTTTGACATAAGAACATATATAAAAGGGATTTTTTCCCAAGGTCAGCTGCTATTAGGCCATGTATCACAGGTGTGGTTGGTTTGTTCCCAACAGAGAGCGGCCTTTTACTGAGTTGCCCACTAGTAGGAGTGAACCAAATATATTCGTCCCAAATTAGATATGGTCCATCCTGTGTGTATCGATAAGTTGGGGACTTTACTGTTGGAACTTGTTTTGTTTGATACACCTGTGACAAGGCAAATCTAGTTAGTATTTGGACAGTAGTATTGAAGGAAAATGTTTGATTGTGGCCAGGGAACTCTGAGGTGTCAGAGATAGATGGCCACAAGGAGACATTACGATTAGTAATAGATGAATCTTGCGGAAGAAAATAGCTAGAATCTAGTATCCATGAATGGCTACTATAGCTTCTACAGAAGCGTAATTTTTTGCTCTCTTAAATCATCCTGATTTTTACAAAAGATAGCCAAATTATGGTTAACACTTTTGCAAATAAAGTGTAGTTTCAATACAACTTGCTGCAATTATTTACATAAGAGCAGAAAGAATCAGAATTGCTTATACAGGTTTTTAAAAATCTGCTTTGCTGGAATTTTTTCTGAGGAGTCTCAGATTGAACTGTGAAGGCCTCTAGAGGCCAGAAAATCCAAGCCAAGGATTTGCCATCAGATTTGGCCTGCAGTACCTACAGATTTGAGTGGCGTTCTCTTGGAGGGCACCCAAAATATTCGGAGGTTCCCTGCACCTGCCAGATAAGCAAGATTCCTTAGTGACCGGGCAAGATTGCCAGAATCTCTGTAAACAAGGTACCAGGCCCATGTTTCCTAGGGACTGTATTCCAGAAAGTCCAATCCTTGTTCCTGAAATGCTGTCTTGTCATATCTGAGCCTGTATGTTTCAAATATGACATTCCAGTCAAAGCCTTGGTAATATAACCTATGTGTCCTGTTGTAAGGAAAACAGATTCTTATGGAACTTATGCAAATATTGCCACGAAATGACCATACTCAGTCACAAAGGGTTTGACAATTCCTTAGGGATAAGGTAGGGAGAAAAAGGTAAATGTTTCAGTTTTGCTCATGAAGGTATAATTTCACCAAATGTCTGTAAGTCATAGTTAGCATAAGAGAAAAGAGAAAAAAGCTTTCCTTCATTACGAGAAAACAAAACAACACATCAAAACTCAACAATATTTCAAATAGAAGTCCTAAAAAATTACAATCATCCTTATCAGTTCACACAGCCCTGCATAATCAGTTCTTGGGCTGAATCTTCTGTTACTAGATTGATGAACTTAGTTTCTGTTAGAATTCTGTAATTTCTTACTCCGTTCAGTTTTACAATCTGAATGTTTATCAGAAGCCTGTCGTTTAGAACATTTTTGTCAGAACCCTTTCCTGGAATTTCTCAGAAGACGAAACATATTTGCAAAAGGAAAAAGAATCAGAGTAAAACAACTACCTGGAAATGGACAAAGGACTCAAAAGGGCAATTGATAAAGAAACTTGGCTACTTCTGTGACATATTAAACTTCCAGATAATAAGTGGACTTATGACTGATAACCAGGAAAGATCAGAATCTTAGGAATGCTATATAATTTTACGACATCTATATTAATAACATTTACCCATCTAATAACACCTAAGAAAGTCTATCATTACTTATTTTACAATGATTCCCGTGCAATGTAATAGACCAAATAAGTCTACTTAGTTTAGTATTTTCCTCCTTATAGGAAGAGAGAGCAAATGCCTTTCAGAAGTCTCAAGGGCCCTCTGAAAAGCCTCAGATTAATTTTTCTTCTGTCTATCAGGTCAAAAGACAGCCTTCAGTTAGGATTTGAATATTTTTGAGGGAGAATCTTGTCAAAACATATCAAAAGCTTTTCAAATGCTTGTTCAAATTTGAAACAACACTCACTGTGAAATATGCTCAGGTATCTATTCAAAGTGATAACAGAAAGAGTCAATAATCTTAAGAGTGACCTAAGTCATTATATTCACAAAACAGGTTTGTCTCTTAGGTAGACTCACTCAAAGGAATAACTTTTATAACCTCTTTATCAAGAGCAAATCAAATGTTCAAGAAAATGTATCCTTTTAGAGAAAACTAAACTTGAATTTCTGCACCTACTTATTTTTAACATTCAAACTCATTCACTTAATTGAACTTACTTTAGTCTTCTTGACCAGGCACAAAACTCCTTTCAGATTTTCTTCTTCACAAACCTTCTAAAGCTTTCTTTTATGTTTTCAGAATTTGTCCCAAAGTCTTTGTTTTTTCCTTTCTAGTACATCAGGACGAATTTACCTTCCTTAACCAATCAAACAAAAATATTTCCATTATTTATACCTTTTTTACTGAAAACGTACATTTTAACTTCCTTGAATACAGAGCTCTTTTTGTTAGTAATTTCCTGTAGCTTTAATTACGTGGGTTATTTAGAACTTTTAACCCTTAACAGACCTACTAAACACTAAAAAGGAAAACAATTATGAATTGTCTTTTATATCAGCATTCTGAACACTTCATAAATTTAGAAACACGCCACTTTACAATAAAACACAAGGCATGGTTTTTAATACACCCACACGCTTTTAGCCTCTTCAAGAAGAAGCCAAAAGTAGATAACTTAGATGTGTTTATTAATAATGTTTCAGTGTTTCGTCCTATCCAGAAACGACCCAGATATTCAGATTTTTATCATTTAACTTAACTTGGCAAAATCAAGATGGTTACGAAAAAGCATTTCGAAGCTGTTTTTCTTTCCCAAACTATACAGACCATAAAAGTTTTTGTACTCACTTTAATGAGTATTATCTATTTAAACCATTTGTTTCCATCAATTATGTTCAGATTACCTACTGAAACCTCATGAGGCCTTAGACAAAACTGGTCATCATTTAAAGCTATTACTTTGCTGACAAATTTATCAGACAACGTGAACTTATATGACTAGTAAACCCAGGCTGAAGGCCTGCATCCCTATGCAAATACCGACATCCCTGACAACAAGACTATTTTGTATCAGACCAATAAACTTAAACAGTCTTTCATTTACCAAAGGTTAATTCACATGACATTAACTTTGAAAGGCACTGAGTTAATTTCTACTGCATTTAGCATTTATGTAAACACTTACTATAAGCCAACTAAACAGAGATCTTAATTTTGGTCATACCACCCAAGGCTGAAAATATCACATGCATAACCTACACATAGACACGCATACACACAGACTGTACAACTACTGTTTTAAAAGCTACTGCCGTGAATCAGGTACAATAATATAAAGCTCACCAGTTATGAATGTAAACTTTGTTTTGAGCCTTTTTACTAATACTTATGGATAAGACCCTCGAGATGCTAGACTCTTTCAATGGCACACTTATGGCCATTTCTCATTTCCCCTCCTTTCTTTTTGTCAGTCTTAAGAGTGACTGATGGGCTAGATAGTAGTGCCTGGAGAGGGGGGCTGATAATTCTTTTCATGATAAAGGAACTAGGTGGAATCTGAGCTGCCTCT
Source organism: Equus asinus (assembly GCF_041296235.1). Classification (NCBI taxonomy): domain Eukaryota; kingdom Metazoa; phylum Chordata; class Mammalia; order Perissodactyla; family Equidae; genus Equus; species Equus asinus. The sequence continues at coordinate 4,565,374 of NC_091815.1, read as the reverse complement.
AGAGCTGTCTTACCAGTCTTGCAAGGACTTTCTAAGGACAGTTGCTCTTGATTTCTCAGAAAGTGGGCTGTAACTTGAAGGACGTTCTAGGTTGATCTACCTGTCCAACTGCACCATAAAGGCACAGAGAAACCTCGCAAATTTTCTCCCAGCTGGAGTCTCTGGGGCATAAGCCATAGAATTGAAAGTGTTTCCAATTAGTTAGAATGACCCTGAGTGGTGAGTCTCTGGGGATGCTTATGCCATTCCCCATGGCATTAAAGCCAGTGTGCGACTGGCAGTGGACTGGAGAAGGGTGCAGTGGCTACAAACACCTGGAACTGGCTGGAGGCCAGGGCTCCCAGTACCCGGGTTGAGACTTAAGGTCCTTGCAAAATATTTTCAATTTGATCGATTTTACAGAAGGTCCATGTTCTGGTCAGGTCCAGCCAGAACTTAACCTCGACTTGGTGACAACAGATGACATGATGAGCAAAACAAAGAAAGGAAAAGAAGACACCAGACCTCACTCTCATGGCTGCTCTCAGAGGGTTCTCAAGATAAGAGTCACACAACAGTTCCTGTGCTGTGGCACACTACCGTAGCATGACAGTTCACAAAATAAATCACAGGTCTCCTACCCTCATAGCCAACTCAGTAGGTGACTAAACTACTCAATGAGTCAACCGCCAAGAGAGGGCACCCTACTTAGGGTCGCTGGGGTGATCAGGCTCAGAAAGCCAAACTTGGGGCTCCAGTGGTTGAGGCCTTGATTCTTGAAAGATTCCTTTGTTTCCCCAGTTGCAAAGTTCAATAGGAGATGAAAATGGCCATTGTAACTCTAACAAAGATGAAAGAGACATGTCCATTACCTTGAAGATCACCCCAGACCCTACGGCAGCATCCTACATGTGGTTCCTACTGTGGGGTTCCTATAGCAAGGGGTGATGGGCGTGGCCCCCAGCATTGCATCCCTTGTGTACCTTACCTGGTATGCCTGGCAGTAGCAGGTGCCTGGTGAACATCTTTCCTATTCTGACTGGCAGTAATAGGTGCCTGTTCAATGGTCCCCAAGGGAAAAGGAGAAGTTTAAGAGAGAACAGGATGGAGAAAAATAGTGTAGAATTTTCCACCGAGCTGGGGGACATTCTACCCAATTGCGTGTTGGAGCCATTCTCTGAAGAAGGGTTTCCCATACGCAACCAAAGGTTAGACTTTGGTACTTTCCTTGAACTGTAGTCCCGATTGAGACATTCACACAGTTCAGAGCATGGTCAGGTGCCATGGGAGGTAACCCAATCCAGCCTTAGGAAAAGAAACCTTCCAGGGGAGTCTTGCAGATTGCCGGCCATCCTAAGGACTTAAGTGGCTGACCCGTGCCCACCTAAAATTTGTATATTAGAGATAGAGTCAGGAAGGAATGGAGTAATTCACTCTACATCGCCCTTAGGCTTAAGGTACTGATTCTCTTCAAGCTGAATGCCATGATTTGCCCCATAGAGTAGCCATGGGCAGCAAACCTGGATTCATGCAGCTATCCAAGAAAGTTCCTGATGGAGAAGTGAGATTAGATCCATCCTTGACAAAGAGAGAGGCACAAGGAAGAAAAGGGCACTTACCAGAAGTCGAGCTCACAAACCTATGAAGCAAGTTTTCGATATGGGCCACAAGATATGATATGGGCTTGGCAAGCTGAAGAGTCAAAAGAAAGATTTCTTGGACTCTCAAATTCTGGAAGTGGTGTTCTTTTACTTATAGAATGGTACAGGACAACATGGTGACAGGACCCATGGGCAGTAAATAGTTGCTGCATGGGGACAGGACCTATGGGCAGTGAAGAGCTGCTGCTGCTGCGGCATGGGGAAAGGTTCCATAGGCAGTCAGAGGTCCTTCTGCTGCACTGAGTTGAAGGTAAGGGCTAATTTTATAATGCATTGGTATGTGACATTTTTACTGGAAAAAGAAAATATGATGTTAAAAGTCATTAAATGATTTCAGTTCAGATGGGGTCTGGTTATTGTGTGGTCATATAGCATTAAATACCAATCTGGCCATATAGATAGGCATGTAGGTGAGCATGAAATGGGCTTCTATCACTGGGACACCTCTAATTCATACCAAAACAAAAAACAAAGAAACTCACCGGGTCATGTACTTTGGTATGTAGGCCAGGTAACCTTGGGCTTTTCGAGCTGGGGCAGCCTTAATTCACATCATTCGTCATGGTCTTTCACAGCTATCTCCCATAGATATTCTTATCAGTCTTTTCTCCTCCATTCCAAGTTACGAAATTTGTATTTCTTTATTCACCATATGTTCTCTAGGGGTCCAGATTTACGGCCTAAAACTTTGGAGGCTGAAAGAGATTAAAGAAGATGAACTTTCAAGGATTGGTAAACACCTCAAAATGCTTAATGATGCTACAGAAAGGAAGACCATCACAAAGAGTTGAAGAAGAACATTACCAAGAGAACACGTTCCGTGCTAAACTCAGGAGCCAAAAGAAAAGGTTACAGTCCACAATGTTACTACTAATTACCGTTACAAATTACCAAAGCAGGCCAACATCATCCCTAGTTCAGGCAAAAGTTTGATCCAAAAGTCCATTTCAGTGCCGGCCCTGTGGTGTACTGGGTATGTGTCCACGTTCCGCCTGTGTGGCCAGGACTTCATTGGTTAGCACCACGGGTGTGGATCAGATTAGTAGCATTAGCAAATATAGATTTCACGGTATGGTGCAGACAGACATCCTAAAGTAATCGAAATTTTGAAGAGACATTATGAGTACACACCAGAAAAATAACCATGGGAATATTACAATCTATGAACGCATCAGGAACACTTCCCCAAATAATTAAGGAAGGAAAACATGTGACCTGCCAAAGTGGAATTGTCAGACTGCTAGGAGATGACACGATCATTGCGCATCAGAGGATTGCCTGGGAAAAGTCATCTTGGGAGGGCCTCCGGCACTTTCTCTTGGGAAAGTCTACCCATTTGGCCTCATCCACCAAAGATAAGAGAGAAAACCCAGATTAATCCGAAAGGAAAGAAACCAGTGTCTAGAGGGAAGGTAGCAGACCTTTTCAAGTTCAAGGAAAAAGTTAGAAACCGACAAGAAATTCATAACGACGAAAACTATCCTACCTGGAAAGGTGGAGTAATCAGACTGGGATGAGATGGTTCTGAAGAACTGTGTGCATGGAGGTCTTCAGGACAACTTCGAATTCTGAGGGTGTTTATGACATCACGGTGAATATATCACCCAAGATGGCCACAGGTTTCCAGCCCGAGGATTGACATAGGCTAGGATATTCAAGTGAGGGATACTCAGAAACAGCTTTTGCCCACAGAAACAGGGCACAGAAACTTGAAGAGATCAAAGATATGCTAATTCAAGGGATAAGACAGGAATCATTGGGAAGAAGCCATAATAGAGGGACAAGCACTGAGATGAGAACATTGCCATCTCCTCATGTCGAAGAGGAGGCCATTCTGATTCAAGCTTGAAACTTGATTTGAAACAAGAGGCTGGAACTATGAGACCTATGTTGTCCTTCTGCCTCACTCATAATCCAAAGTCAAGAATGATCTCTTGAGATCATTGTAGAGAAGAATCAAGGTCGCCGTCCTAGGCCACTAGCATTTTTTAAAGAGAAGTTTCACTTTCCATAGCTCTGGCATCACGGGTGGCCACTGGCTACATGCTAATGTGTCACAAGACACCTCTTTGAAGCCTGGAAGGAATGGACCCCTGTCATGCTTGGGGTATGTCTCTTGGTTTGGAAGGACTCTAGAAGTTGCTCAAAAGCACCCTTTTGCAGAGGGGGTCATTCCTTGGTGAATGCTGCACTCCAAGGCTAGAGTCCTTAGTTGGGATCAATGAGATTCTCTCCCCCTTCTCTTGCCGTAGAAGGAGTATTGATTATGTGTTTCAACACCACATGTAACGATGTTGGCTGAAAATTAGAATATTATCATTATATTTAAAGAAAAATAAACACGCCACAGGTGAGGATATAAATCAAAAAAATAACAAACCCTGTGGAAACAAAGTAAGCTAGTATCTAGACATAATCTAGCAGAGCGTTCAAGGATCAGGGGTGAAGTTCGAACTTTCCAAATCCAGAAATAGACAGAAGGAACTCTCACCTGGAAAGAGAAATTCATCAGATTCGTCTAATTTGTTGCAGAACCATTGTGTCCATGAAGATGGTTGCCAGGACAGCCTCAAATCTGGAGTTTCTGATCTCAGAATCTCTAACCAAGGAAGATGACCACATGTTCTCAGTGCTCAGTGTCACCTCGGCCAGGATACCAGAGATTCCTTCAAGTGACCAATGGAAATTCAAAGACAACACCCAACAATCATGAAAGGACTCACACAACGGCCAACAGAACATATGGTCATCAAACAAATGCAAAATTTATAACTTGGAATGAAAAGGGAACACACTGATAAGCACATCGAAGGGAGATAGCTTAGCAATACCATGATGATTAGCCTTTGGAAAAGAAAAAAAAGTCCCAGAAAATGTAAGGCAAACAGAATTCACAACTGAATAATCCACAGTGAAAGACTGCCGTGTTTAGACAGATTCTGCTTAAACGTTTGAAAGTCAGAAAAGTCACAACCCCAAAACCTGCAGTGAAGGTCAAACCTGGGCTAAATGGAATGGGTGAGTTCTGAGACTGCTCCAAGCGGGCTCTGAAACCTTGTGTCCATGAGGCTTGCTGGCACAGCACAGACACAATTCTCAGAAATCCTATGACATCACAGTAGACCAGGAAAACAACATGGCTTCATCTACACAGGGCCAGAGCTGGGCTCCAGTAGCATATTGAAGTCACATTTCAAAACAGCAGGTTGCCCATGGAACATGAAAGGGGCTGGCCACTGCTGAAGCTGTGAAGTCCGTGCCTTCTGGGTCCGCAGCCCGTGGTCGTCCATTTGTGCTCTTGGGGTGGAGCCTCCTCACCACTGGTACAGCCATCCCGGGAGTGTCCTGGGAGGTAGTGTAGAGGCAGATGGGAAGTGACCTTAGACAGTGCCAGTCTTGCTCAGCAAATACAGCAGCATGACCAGCAGATGTGAGCACTGCCATAAACTTCTGCCAAAACAGACCCAATTAAACGTTGCAAAGAATAGAAAAACTGAGCCTCAAAAAAGGAAGCATGTCACTAAGAATAATAAGATATCTAGGACTAACCTTCACTAAACAGGTGGAAATATTGTAAACTGATACTATCAAAGCTTTGGCTAAAGAAATTCCAGAAGACACAACGAAACGGAAGACTATTCCGTGCTGTTTGAATGGAAGAACTAACACACTTGAAACGTCCATAGCGGATAGAGGAATCTGTGGATTCCAAGCAATCCCAGTTAAAGTTGCAGTGATCTTTCCCACAGAAATAGAAGAGAGAATAATAAAGTCTCTATCCAGAAGGAAAGGACCCTGAATACCCAAAGGAATCCTGAAGAAAATGAACAAAGCAGGATGTATCACACTTTCTGATTTCCACATATAGGACGAAGCGCTAGGAACCAAAACGGCACAGTCTGGGCCCAAAAACAGGCACACAAATCCATGGAACAGAATCGAGAGCCGAGAGGTCAACTCACGCATATACGCACATGCATACATGCACAACACATTTTCAACCAGGGAACCAAGAGTAGACAGAGGAGAAAGGAGAGTCTCGACAAGAAACGGTGCTGGGAAGACTGCACAGACAAATGTAACACATTGAGAATAGAGCATGATGTTACACTAGTCACACACACCACCTCGAAACGGATTAAAGACTTGAATGGAAGACTTGAAACCGGGAGACTTCTAGGAGAAAGCCTAGGCAGCATGCTCGTTGCCATCTGTCTTAGCAGCCTATTTGGAAGAAGCGTGTGTGACAGGAATGGGCAACAAAGGAAACATGCAGATGGGAAGCGACGTTAGACTGGGCCAGTCTTCCTCAGCAAATACAGCAGCATTGCCAGCAGATGTGAGCACAGCAGTAAACATCTGCCTAAATAAAACCAATCAAAAGTTGCAAAGGATAGAAAAACTGAACCTCAAAAAAAAAAAAAAGAAAAGCATGCTTGTAGGAAGAACAAGGTATCTAGGAATAACGTGTGCCAAACAGGTGAAAGCTATGTAAACCGAGAAGTAGTAAAGCTTTGGGGAAAGAAATTCCACAAGATACAAGGAAACGGAAGGGCATCAGTGCGCATGGAATGGAAGCAAACGAAGGAAGAATGAAGTATCATCACAATGATACCTTCCTTATCCCTGGAATCAGCATCTCTTTGATCTCTTCAAGTTTCTGTGCCTGGTTTCTGTTTGGAAAAGCTGTTTCTGGGTATCTCTCACTTGAGCATCCCAGCCTAAGCCACTCCTGGTACTGTAAACATGCAGCCATCTGGGGTGACACGTTCACTGTAATGTCATAAACACTCTCAGAATTCAAAGTTGTCCTGACACCTCCATGCACACAGTGTTTCAGAGCCGTCTCCTCCCAGCCTGACTACTCCCCCTTTCCAGGAAGGATAGTTTTCCTTGTTCTGGATGTGTTGTCGGTTTTCAACTTTGTCCTCTAACTTGCAAAGGTCTACTACATTCCCTCTAGACACCGGTTTCTTTCCTTTAAGATTATCTTGGGTTTTATCGCATATCTTTTGTGGATATGGCCAAATGGGTGGACTTTCCCCAGAGAAAGTCCTGGACTCCCTCCCAAGTTGACGTTGCCCAGGAAATCCTGTGATGCACAGTGATCATGGGATCTCATGGCAGTCTGACAATTCCACCTTGGTGGGTCACATCTTTTCCTTCCTTCATGATTTGGGAAAGCCTACCAGATGCGTTCATAGACTCTAATATTCTCATGGTTCTTTTTCTGGTGAGTATTGATAAGGTCTCCTCACAATTACTACTTCTTTATGATCTCTGTGCCAACCATACCTTGAAATCTGGATTTCCTAATGCTAGAAATCTGATCTGTACCCATGATGCTAGCCCCTGAAGCCCGGGCCACGCAAGAGGAAGTTGGGCACTTCCCTGCTGCACCACAGGGCCGTCAATGAATTAGACTTCTGCACCAACCTTTGGCCTGAACTTGGGAAGATGTTGGCCTGCTTCAATCATTCGTGAAGGGAATCAGTAGTAACATCACGGAAGGTGTTATTTTCCATTGGTTCATGAGTTTAGCACGGAACATGTTCTCTTGCTACTATTCCGCTTCATCACTTTGCAAAGGTCTACCTTTCTGTAGCATCATTAAGCACTTTGAGGTGATTACCAATCCTTGGAAGTTCATCCTCTCTGATCTCTTTCAACCTATAAAGCTGTAGGCCGTAAGTCTGCACCCCTTTTTGGAGTTTTGATTTTATGTGGATTGATTGCCGTAACCCTGCATTCTAACATGCTATAGCTTTCAGATCTACATCCTCATAGATTTAGACTTCTGAGTAGGTTACATCATCTTCACCACCGTAAGGCTAATTACAGGCTCTCACGATACTTGTGCCTAATCAACTCTTTCTCCCTCTGGCCCTCGCCTACTTTTCCTCTGGGAACTACCAATCCCATGTCACATGCTACCTGTTTGTTGGTCCGTTTTTCCTCTTCTCCTGTACGTGAGATCCTGTGGTATTTGACTTTACCCCGGCGATTGTTTCAGTTCCTCTAGTACCCTCAGGAGCCATTCTGGTGGTCACAAATGGCTGGACTGCATCCGTTCCGACAGCTGAATGCTATGCCACTGTGTGGCTATAGCCTATGTTCCTTCTCCATTCGTCCCTTGATGGGCATCAGGGAGGCTTCCAAGTCTTGGATATCGGGAGTCATGCTGTGGTGCACACAGCAGTGCACGGATCTCTGTGCATTACTGTTTCCATGATCTTTGGATATATACGTCACAGAGGAATAGCTGGATCATATGCTAGGTGGATTCTGAAACATTCTGAATTTTCACTCCTTTGTGTAGTGGCTGCATCAGCTCAAACTCCCACCTGCAGTGCAGGATGCTTCCCTTCTCTCCACCTCCTCTCTGAAACATGTTGTTTCGTGTCTTCACCCTTATAGTCATTCTGACCACTGTGAGCTGCTATCTCATTGCACTTCGGATTTGCATTGGCCTCAGACTTAATGATGAGGAACATGTTTTCATACAGCCTGTTGGCCATCTTTCTATCTTCCTGGGAGAAATGTGTGTTTCCATCTTTTGCCCAGGTTTTGTTGGGCTCATTGTTTTTTTTTCCTGTGGAGATGTATGAGTTCACTGAATCTTATGGCTGTTCACCCCTTCTCCGATGTCTGTTCTGCAAACATCCTGTCGCAGTTGTTGTGCTGTCTTTGCATTGAGTCGATGGAGTCGTTGGCCGGGTAGAAGCTTCTGCATTGGATGGAGTCACGCTTGTTTCTTGTTTCTTTTGTTGCCCTTACCCAGTCACACATGCTTCTTCCAAGTAGGTGGCTGTGCCAGATGGCAAAGGGCAAGCTGCCTGCATTTTCCCACAGAAGTTTCATGGTTTCAAGTCTTCCATTCAAAGCTTTAATCCATTTCAATGTGGTATGTGTGCCTGGTGTAACATCATGGTCTAGTCTCATTGTGCCACTTGTGGCTCTGAAGTCTTCCCAGCACTGTTTCTTTTCGAGACTCTCCTTCCTCTGCTGTCTCCTCTTGGCTCCCGTGTCGAAAATGGGCTGCCCATATATGTGGCAGTTGACTGCTGGGCTCAATTCTGTTCCATGGGTCTGTGTGCCTATTTTGGGGGAAAGGCTGTGCTGTACCGGTACCTAGCGCTTTGTCCTATATTTGGCCATCAGAAAGTGTGATACATGCTGCTTTGTTCGTTTTCCTCAGGATTCCTCTTCCTATTCAGGGTCCTTTGTTGCCACATAGAAACTTTAGTATTCTCTCTTCTATTTCTGTGGGAAAGATTGCTGCAACTTTGGGACGACATGGAATGCAGACATTGCTTTTTCTGGTATGAATGCTTAAAGTGTGTTCGTTCTTCCATTCAAAGAACATGGAATAGACTTCCGTTTCCTTGTGTCTTGTGGAATTTCTTTTCCCAAAGCTTTGCTAGATTTCGGTAGACATAGCTTTCTCCTGTTTGGCCAATGTTATTCCTAGATGTTTTTTTCTTTTTATTGGCATTCTTTCTTTTTTGCTGTTACTTTTTTCTATTCTTAGCAACATTTAATTGGTTTGTTTTGGCAGAAGTTTATGGCTGTGCTCACATCTGCTGGCCATGCTGCTGTATTTGCTGAGCAAGAGTAGCGCGGTATAACGTTGCTTCCCATATGCCTCTACACTGGGTCGCACGCCTGGCCCAGAACGGCTGGATGAGTGGTGAGGAGGCTCACCCCCAGGATTCCACGTGGCCGACCCTGGGTTGCCGACTCAGAATGCAGGGACTTCACGGCTGCCCCACTGGCTGGCCCCTTTCATGTTCCATTGGCAACCTGCAGTTGAGTGGAATGTACTTTAACATGTTACTTGAGCCCAACTCTGGCCCTGTGTAGATGAGGCCAGCTTCTTTTTCTGGACCACTGTGATGTCGGAGTATTTGTCAGAATCGTGTCTCTTTTCCAATCAGGCTTCGGGGACACAGGGTTTCAGAGCCCGCGTGGAGCAGTCTCAGAACTCACCCTTCCCAGTTAGCCCAGCTTTGACCTTCAATGCAAGTTTTGGGGTTGTGACTTTCTCGGACTTTCAAACGTTCAAGCAGACCCTAACTAAACACTGAAGTCATTCACTGTGGATTATTGAGGTGTGATTTCTGTTTGCCTTCCATTTTCTGGGAGCTTGCTTTCGTTTCCATAGTCTAATCGTCATGGTTCCGAGCTATCTCCCTTCGATATGCTTATCATTGTGTTCTCCTTCATTTCAAGTTAGGAGTTTGGTATTTCTTTAATCACCATAGGTTCTGTAGGCTGATGTGTGAGTGCTTTCGTTACTGTTGGGTGTTGTCTTTGAATTTCCATCGGTCATTTGAAGGAATCTTTGCCATCCTAGCCTAGATCCAACTGAGCACTGAGTAAACGTGGTCATCTTGGTTGGTTCGATATTGTGAGATCAGAAACCCCATGTTTGAGGTTGTCCTGGAAACCACCTTCCCAGACACAATGGTTCCGAGACAAATTAGATGAATCTGATGGATTCCTCTCTCCAGCTGAGAGATCCTTCTGTCTCTTTTCTAGATTTGGAAAGTTCAGAACTTCACACCTGATCCTTGAACGCTCCACTAGATTACATCTAGATACTGGCTTACTTTATTTCCACAGGTTTTGTTATTTGTTTAATTTACCTCCTCAGCTGTGGCATGTTTATATTCCTTTAAATAGAATGGTAATGTTCTAAGTTTCAGCAAACATCGTTATGTGCGGTGTCAAACACCTAATCAATACTCCTTCTATGGCAAGAGATGGGGGAGAGAATCTCATTGATCTCAACTGAGCACTCTAGCCTGGGAGGACAGCCTTCACACAGTAACGAAGCTTTCTGCAAAAGGGTGCTTTTGCGCACTCTTCCTGAGTCCTTCCAAACCAAGAGACATACCCCAAGCATGACAGGGGCCCATTCCTTCCAGGCTTCAAAGAGATGCCTAGTGACACATTACCATGTACCCAGTGGGTGCCTATGACGCCAGAGCTATGGAAAGTGAGACTTCTCTTCACAGAATACTAGGGACCTAGGACCGAGGCCTCTATTCTTCTCTTCAATGTCTTCAAGAGATCATTCTTGACTTTGGATTATGAGTAAGGCAGAAGGCCAACATAGGTCTGATAAGCTCAAGGTCCGGCCTCTTGTTTCAAGTCAAGTTTCAAGCTTGAATCAGCATGGCCTCCCCATCGACTTGAGGAGATGGCAATGTTCTCCTCTCAGTGCTTGTCCCTCTGTTATCACTTCTTCCCTATGATTCCTTTCTTATCCATTGAATTAGCGTCTCTTGCATCTCTTCACGTTTCTGCGCCCAGATTCTGTTGGCAAAAGCTGTATCTGGGTATCTGTCACTTGAGTATCCAAGCCTAGGCCAATCCCCGGGCTGGAGACCTGCGGCCATCTTGGCTGACATGTTTACCGTGATGTCATAAACACCCTCAGAATTCTAAGCTGTCCTGAAAACCTCCATGCACACAGTTCTTCACGACCATCTCATACCAGTCTGACTACTTCCCCTTTCCAGGTAGGATAGTTTTCCTTGTTCTGGATTCCGTGTCTGTTTATAACTTTATCCTCGAACTTTGAAAGGTCTACTACAATCCCGCTGGACACCAGTTTCTTTCCTTTCAGATTATCCTGGGTTTTATCTCTTATCTTTTGTGGATGAGTCCAAATGGGTGGACTTTCCCCAGAGAAAGCCCTGGAGTCCCTCCCGAGATTGACTTTCCTGGTCAATCCTCTGATGTGTAATGATCGTGTCATCTCCATTTCCACCTTGGCAGGTCACATGTTTTCCTTCCTTCATCATTTGGGGAAGTGTTCCTGATGCGTTCATAGATTGCAATATTCCCATGGTTCTTACTCTGATGTGTATTCATAACGTCTCTTCACAATTTCGACTTCTTTAGGATGTCTGTCTGCACCATACCATGAAATCTATATTTGCTAATGCTACTAATCTGATCCGCACCCGTAATGTTCGCCGATGAAGCCTGTACCACCCAAGTGGAATGTGGGAACTTACCCAGTACACCACAGGGCCGGCACTGAATTGGATTCTTGGACCAACATTTTGCCTGAACTGGGGAAGATGTTGGCCTGCTTTGATTATTTGTAAAGGTAATTAGTAGTAACATCATGGACGGTAACCTTTTCCTTTGGATCCTGAGTTTAGCACGGAACATGTTCTCTTGGTAGAGTTGTTCTTCATCTCTTTGCCACTGTCTACCTTTCTGTAGCATTATTAAGTACTTGGAGGTGATTAGCAATGCTTGGAAGTTCATCTTCTCTAATCTCTTTCAGCCTCCAAAGCTTTAGGCCATAAACCTGCTTGCCTTTTTGTAGTTTTGATTTTACATGAATTGATTGCCATAACCCTGCATTATAACACCCTATTGTTTTCAGATTTACAACCTCCTAGATTTAGACTTCTTGTATGGTACATCATCTTCACCACCGTAAGCCTAATGACATGCCCATACCACACACTGGTGCCTAATCAACTCTTTCTTCCACTGTCTTCTGCCACCGATTCCCTCTGGGAACCCCCAATCCCTTGTCATGTGCTACCTGTTTGATTCTCCTTATTTTACTCTTCTCCTTGTAAGTGAGATCCTACGGTATTTGACTTTCTCCCTGGGGCTTCTTTCAGTTCCACTCATACCCTCAGGAGCCATTCTGGTGTCACAAATTGCTGGACTGCACCCTTTCTTGCAGCTGAGTGCTATCCCATTGTGCGGCTATAACCAATCTTCCTTCTCCATTCGTCCCTTGATGGGCCCCAGGGCGATATCCAAGTCCTGGACATCAGGATTAAGGCTGTGGTGAACACAGCGGTGCAGGGATTCCTATGCGTTGGTGTTTCCAAGTTCTTCGGAGAAATACAACACAGAGGAATAGCTGGATCATATGGTAGATGGATTCTGAAATTTCTGCGGAAATTCCACACTGCTTTGCATAGTTCCTGCACCGCCTTACACTCCCACCAACGGTGCAGGAGGCTTCCCTTCTCTCGACCTCCTCTCTGACACTTGTTTCCTGTCTTGTTCCTTATGGGCATTCTGACCACAATGTGCTGTTATCTGATTGCCATTTGGATTTGCATTGGCCTTAGACGTAATGATTATGAACATGTGTTCATACAGCTGTTGGCCATCTTTCTATCTTATTTGGTAAAACTCTGTTTCCATCTTTTGCCCAGGTTTTAATGGGCTTGTTGTTTTTTCTCTTGTGTTGGCATGTGCGGTCGTTGGCTCTTTTGGCTATTCAGTCCTTCTCCGATGTGTGGTTTGAAACATCCACTCGCAGTTGTGATGTCTTTGCATTGAGTGGATGGTTTCCTCGGCTGGGCAGAAGCTTCTGCGTTGGATGTAATCCCATTTGTTTCTTGTTTCGTGTGTTGCCCTTGCCCAGTCACACATGCTTCTTCCAAATAGGCGGCTATGCCACATGGCCATGAGCAAGGTGCCTGGTTTTCTACTAGAAGTTTCACGGTTTCAAGTCTTCCATTCAAGGCTTTAATCCATTTCGAGGTGGTGTGTGAGCCTGATGTAACATCATGGTCTACTCTCATTGCATCACATATGGCTGTGCAGTTTTCCAGCACCTTTTCTTCTTGAGACACTCATTTCTCCACTGATCCTCTTGCCTTCCTCGTTGCAAATGGGCTGTCCATATATGTGTGAGTTGACCTCTGGGCTCTCGATTCTTTTCCGTTGATCTCTGTGTCTGTTTTTGAGACCAGACTGTGCCATTTCGGTACTTCTCACTTCGTACTACATGTTGAAATCAGTACATGTGATATGTCCTGCTTTGTTCGTTTTCCTCAGGATTCCTTTGGGTATTCAGGGTCCCTTGTTGCTGGATAGAGAAGTAAGGATTCTGTCATATTTCTGTGGGAAAGATTCTGCAACTTTGACTGGGATTGCATGGAATCCAGAGATTGCTTTATCCGTTATGGAGGTTTCAAGTATTTTAGTTCCTACATTCCTATAGCACGGAATACCCTTCCATTTGCTTGTGTCTTCTGGAATTTCTTTCCCCAAAGTTTTGCTAGTTTTCGATTTCCATAGCTTGCACCTGTTTGGCTAAGCTTATTTCTGGAGATCTTATTCTTTTTTTGCTGAGGTTCGGTTTTTCTGTTCTTTTCAAGTTTTCATTAGTTTTGTTTCGGCTGATGTTTATGGCTGTGCTCAGATCTGCTGTCGATGTTGCTGTATTTGCTGAGGAATACTGACGCTGTCTAACGTTGCTTCCCAGCTGCCTCTACACTACCTCCCATCCCTCCCCGAGAATGGCTGGACCAGCGGTGAGGTGGTTCCCCCCCCAGGATTCCGCATGGCCAGCCCCGGGCTGCAAACCCAGAATGTGCAGACTTCACCACTGCACCACGGGCCGGCCCCTTTCATGTTCCATTGGCAACCTGCAGTTGAGTGGAATGGGACTTGAATATGCTACTTGAGCCCAACTCGGGCACTGTGTAGTTGAGGCCAGTTTGTTTTTCTTCTCCACTGTGATGTCAGAGGATTTGTCAGAATTGTGTCTCTGCTGTCCCTGCAAACCTCATAGACACAGGCTTTCAGATCCTGATTTTAGCAGTCTCATAACTCACCCTTACCAGTTAGCCTAGGTTTGACCTTCGCTTGGGTTTTTGGGATTGTGACTTACTCCGACTTTCAAACGTTCACAGTATGTCTAAAACTGACATCTTTCTTTTTCTATTATTCATGTGTGATTTCTGTGCCTTCCATTTTCTGGGACTGTTTTTTATTTTTTGTGGTAGAATCGTTGATATGGGCTCAGCGAGCTGAAGACTCGAATGAAAGATTGCTTGGACTCTCAAGATCCTGCATTGGTGTTCTTTTATTGAGAGAACAGTACAGGGTAGCATGGGGACAGGACACATTAGCAGTGAAGAGCTACTGCTGCTGCTGCCTGGGTACAGGACCCATGGGTAGTCAGGGCTCCTGCTGCTGCCCTGACTGGAGGGTTAGGGCTAATTTCATAAGGCATGGGTATATGACTTATTTTTACTCGAAAAAGAAATAATGATGTAAAATGTCTTTAAATGATTTCAGTACAGATGGGGTCTGGCCATTGTGTTGTCATATTTTTAGATACGAATCTGGCCATATAGATCAGCATGTAGGTGAGAATGCCCTGGGCTTCTTGCCCTGGGGCAGCCCTAATTCCTACAGTATAAAAATCCACTGGGTCCTATAGTTTGGCATATATTCCAGGTCACCTTCAGCTTCCCTAGCTGGGGCAGCCCGGATCCACATCATAAAACCTCCCTGAACGTATTTGGACTGGAAATCTTTGGGGATATGGATGATGGTCAGTCTTGTGTGACTACTTCTGGCTGTACAGTGTCGTAGAGCTGTCCCTAAATGGGGCCATAGGTACACTTAGGCAGTTTAGTGGACCAGAAGGCTTGCCCCATTGAGTTCAAGCTTGACAAGTTATACAGATCCTCTGGAGATGAGAGAGTCATTGACAAGAGGTGGTCCAGGAAGTGAAACATTTTTGACATGGATAAGACAAACAGTGAAACAGACAACAAAATATCATAAGAAATACAAGCAGTATGTTTAACCCAATGAATAAGGTTTTGAAGTAGTGCAGAAACCTTGTCCTGACTAGGAGTTCAACCAATCATTTAGATTTAGGGTTGGTCAGGCATGGATTTAATTTGGTGGCTGGGATACCAAGCCAGAAATATTTTGACGGTAGTCAGGAATATAGACACAACATTCAGTTTTTATAATGGCACAGGTGCCCCCCTGTGCTGCTGTCAAGTCATCCAGAGCCATTTGGATTTGGAGAACTGCCTTACACACTTGGGATACTTCTAAATTGAGCAGCGAAATGCTATGTTGTGTATCATTTAATGACTTCATACTAAATTTGTTTAGGACTTCCATGTGCAAGACGACACTTTCGATTCCTAATTGGTGAAAGAAAATTGTGGAAAGATGGTCATACCAGTGGAAGACAGGGCTGGTCAAGTGCTGTTGCAAGTTGCGTAGGTTAGCAGGAGGAGATATAGTAAATGTAGTTCTACCTTGCCTCCAGACAAAGCCTAGAGTGCATCGTCCAATCCATGCAGGTGGTACCCAAGGTCATAAATTGGAGCCACATATCCACTGAGCACCGTTAGGGGCTAACCAACACGTGTTGAGCCATGTATCCCAGTCAGTCTGAAACCAATCAGTATTTTTTTAAGGCTATGATATAAGAACACATATAACAGGGATTTTTTTCCCATAGGTCGAGTGCTATAAGGCCATGTATCACAGGGGTGATTTTTTTCCCCCAAAGAAAGTGGCCTTTTACTGAGTTATCCACTAGTAGGAGTGAACCAAATATATTCATCCCAAATTTTGTATTGTCCATCCTGTGTGTATTAATAAGTTGGGGACATTACCTTTGGAACTTGTTCTGTATGATCCAAGTGTGACAAGGCAAGTCTAGTTAGTATTTGGACAGTAGTATTGAAGGAAAATGTTTGATTGTGGCCAGGGAACTTCGAGGTGTCAGAGGTAGATGGCCACAAGGAGACATTACTATTAATAATACATGAATATTGTGGAAGAAAAGAGCTAGAATCTAATATCCATGAATGCCTACTATAGATTCTACAGAAACATAATTTTTTCTTTCCTAAATCACTCTCATTTTTACAAAAGATAGCCAAATCAGGATTACCGGGTTTGCAAATCAAGTGTAGTTTCAATACAACTTGCTCCAATTATTTACATCAGAGCAGCAAGAATAGTAATTGTTCATACAGGCTTTTTAAAATGTGCTTCGCTGGATCTTTTCCTGCAAAATCTCAGATTGAACTGTGAAGGCCTCTAGAGGCCAGAAAAGCCAAGCCAAGGACTTGCCATCAGATTTGGCCTGAAGTACCAACAGATTTCAGTGGTGTTCTCTTTGAGGTCTCCTCAAATTTTCGGAGGTTACTTGCACCTGCCAGATAAGCAAGCTTCCTTACTTACCGGGTAAGATTGCCAAAATCTCAGTAAACAAGGTACCAGGCCTGTGTTTCCGAGTGGCTGTATTCCAGAAAATCCAATCTTTGTTCCTGAAATGCTGTCTTGTCATATCTGAGACAGTGTGTTTCAAATATGGCATTCCAGTCAAAGCCTTGGTAATATAACCAATATGTCCTGTTATAAGGAGAACAGATTCTTATGGAACTTACGCAAATATTGCCACGAAATGACCATACTCAGTCACAAAGAGTTTCCAAATTCCTTAGGGATAAGGTAGGCAGAAAAAGATAAATGTTTCAGTTTTGCTCATAAAGGTATAATTTCACCAAATGGCTGTAAGTTATAGTTAGCATAAGAGAAAAGAGAAAAAGATTTCCTTCATTATGAGAAAACAAAACAACACATCCAAACTCAACAATATTTCAAACAGAAGTCCTAAAAATTTATAATCGTGCTAATCAGTGCACACAGTCCTGTATAATCAATTCTTGAGCTGAATCTTCTGTCAGCAGATCGATGAGCATAGTTTCTGTTAGAATTCTATCATTTCTTACTCCGTTCAGTTTTACAATCTGAAGGTTTATCAGAAACGTGTAGTTTAGAACCTCTGTGTCAGAACCCTTTCCAGGAATTTCTCAGAAGACGAAACATATTTGCAAAAGGAAAAAGCATCAGAGTAAAACAACAACTATCTGCAAATGGACAAAGAACTCAAAAGGGCAATTGGCAAAGAAACTTGACTACTTCTGTGACATATAACACTGCCAGATAATAAGTGAACTTATCACTGACAACCAGGGCAGATCAGAATTTTAGGAATGCTATCTAATTTTGAGACGTCTATATTAATAACATTTACCCATCAAATACCAGCTAAGAAAGTCTATTGTCACTTATTTCACAATGTTTCCCATTTAATTTAATAGACCAAATAAGCCAAATTACTTTAGCATTTTCCTCCTTGTAGGAAGAGAGAGCAAATTTTTTGAGAAGTCTCAGGGACCCTCTGAAAATCCTCAGAGTAATCATTCTTCTGTCTACCAGGTCTAAAGAACGCCTTCATTCAGGATTTCAATATTTTAGAGGGAGAAGCTTGTCACAACATATCAAAAGTTTTAAAAATGTTGTTCAAATAGCAAACAACACTCACTGTGAAACAATGCTCAGGTATCCATTCAAAGTGATAACAGAAAGAGTCAAAAATATTAAGAGTAACCTCAGCCATTATTTTCACAAAACAGATTTGTCTCTTAGGTAGACGTACTCAAAGGAACAGCTCTTACATCCTCTTTAACAAGAGCAGATCAAAGGTTCAAGAAAATGTATCCTTTTAGAGAAAACCAAATTTGAATTTCTGCACCTACTTATGGTTCACATTCAAACTCATTCACTTAATTGAACTTACTTTAGTCTACTTGAGCAGGCATAAAACTCATTTCAGAATTCCTCCTTCACAAACCTTCTACATCTTTCTTTTTTGGTTTCAGATTTTGTCCCAAAGTCTTTCTTTTTTCCTTTCTAGTGCATCAGGAGCAATTTATCTGTCTTAACCCATCAAACAAAAATATTTCCATTCTTTATACCTTTTTTACTGAAAACATACATTTTAACTTCCTTGAATACAGAGCTCTTTTGCTTAGTAATTTCCAGTAGCTTTAATTGCATAGGTTAATTAGAACCTTTAACGCTTAACGGACCTAGTAAACACTAAAAAGGTAAACAATTATGAAATGTCTTTTATATCAGCATTCTAAACACTTCACAACTTAAGAAACATGCCACTTCGCAATAAAACACAAGGCATGTTTTTTGATACACCAAAATTCTTTTAGCCTCTTCAATAAGAAGCCAAAAGTAGATAACTTAGATATGTTTAACAATAATGTGTGTGTTCTGTTCTATCCAAAAGTGACCCGCATATTCATCTTTTTATCATTTAACTTAACTTGGCAAAACTCAAGATTGTTACCAAAAAGGATTTCAAAGCTGTTTTTTTCCCCAAGTATACAGACCATAAAAGTTATTGTACTCACTTTTATGAGTTTTATGTATTTAAACCATTTGTTTCCAACAATTATGTTCAGATTACTAGGGAAACCTCATGAGGCATTAGACAAAACTGGTCATCATTTAAAGCTATTATTTTGCTGACAAATTTAACAGACAACGTGAACTTATATGACTAGTAAACCGAGTCTGAATGCCTGCATCCTATGCAAATACTGACAACTCTGACAAGAAGACAATTTTCAATGAAACCAACAAACTTAAACAAGCTTTCATTTACCAAAGGTTAATTCACATCACATTAACTTTGAAAGTCACTCTGTTAATTTCGACTACAGTTGGAATTTAAGAAAGCACTTACTTTAAGCCAACTAAACAGAGATCTTAATTTTGGCCAGACCATACAGTGGTTAAAATATCACACGTATAATGTACACATAGACACATATACACAGAGACTGTACAACTATTGTTTTAAAAACTACTGCCATGAATCAGGTACAATAATATAAAGCTCACCAGTTACAAATCAAAACTTTGTTTGGAGCCTTTTTACTAATACTTATGGAGAAGACCCTCAAGATGCTAGACTTTTTGCAAGGGCACACTTATGGCCATTTATGCTTTCCACTACTTTTTTTTTTTCAGTCTTAAGAATGAGTGATATGCTAGATAGTAGTTCCTGGAGAGGGGGGAAGATAATCCTTTTCATGGTAAAGGAACAAGGTGGAATCTGAACTGCCTCTAGAACTGTATTTCCAGTCTTGCAAGGATTTTCTAAGGACAGTTGCTCTTGATTTCTCAGAAACTGGACTGTAACTTGAAGGACGTTCTAGGTTGATCTACCTGTCCAACTGCACCAGAAAGGCAGAGAGAAACATCACACATTTTCTACCAGCTGGAGTTTCTGGGGCATAACCCATACAATTAAAGTGTTTGTAATTAGTTAGAATGACCCTGAGTGATGAGTCTTAAGGGATGCTTATCTCATTCCCCACGGCAATAAAGCCAGTGTCTGACTGACAGTGAAGTGGAGAAGGGTGGAATGCATACAAAGGGCTTGAACTGGCTGGAGGCCCGGGCTCCCAGTACCCGGGTTGAGAATGAAGTTCCTTGCAAAAGGCGTTCAAGTTTTCAGATTTTACAGAAGTTCCAGGTTCTGGTCAAGTCCAGCCTGAACTTAACCAAGACTTGGTGACAACAGAGGACATGATGAGCAAAACAAAGAAAGGAAATGAAGACATCAGACCTCACCCTCATGGCCGCGCAAAGAGGGTTATCAAGAGAAGACTCACTCAACAGTTCCTGTGCTGGGGCACACTACTGTAGCATGACAGTTCACAGAATAAATCACAGGTCTGCTACCCTCATAGCCAACTCAGTAGGTGACTAAAACACTCAATGAGTCAACCCCCAAGAGAGGGCACCCTACTTGGGCTTTCCGGGGTGATCAGGCCCAGAAATGCCAAGTTTGGGCTCCCAGGGTTGGAGGCCATGATTGTTGACAGATTTCTGTGCTTCCCTGTTGCAAAGCTCAAAAGGAGACGAAAATCGCCATTGCAACTCTAAGAAAGATGAAAGAGACAGGTCCATTACCTTGAAAATCCCCCCTGAACCTGTGGCAGCATCCTACCTGTCATTCCTACAGTGGGGGTCCTATAACAAGGGGTGATGGGGGTGTCCCCCAGCATTGCATCCATTGCATATCTTCCCTGGTATGCCTGGAAGTTACAGGTGCCTGGTGAACATCTTTCCTATTCTGCATGGCAGTAATAGGTGCCTGGTGAATGGTCCCCAAGAGAAAGGGAGAAGTTCAAGAGAGAACAGGATGGAGAAAATTAGTGAGGCATTTTCCGCCGCTCTGGGGGACATTCTACCCAATTGCGTGTTGGAGGCATTCTCCGAGAAGGGCTTCCCATACGCAACCAAAGGTTAGACTTTAGTACTTTCCTTGAACTGGAGTCCCAATTGGGACATTCACACAGTTCAGAGCATGGTCAGGTGCCATGGGAGGTATCCCAATCCAACCTTAGGAAGAGAAACCTTCCAGGGGAGTCTTGCAGATTGCTGACCATCCTAATGACTTAAGTGGCCGACCCGTGCCCACCTAAAATTTGTATATTAGAGATAGGGTCATGAAGGAATGGAGTAATTCACTCTACACCGCCCTTAGGCTTAAGGTACTGATTCTCTTCAAGCTGAATGCCATGATTTGCCCCATAGAGTAGCCATGGGCAGCAAACGAGGATTCATACAGCTATCCAAGACAGTTCCTGATGGAGAAGTGAATTTAGATTCATCCTCGAAACAGAGAGAGGCACAAGGAAGAAAAGGGCACTTACCAGAAGTTGAGCTCAGAAACCGATGAAGCAAGTTCCCGGTAGGGGGGCCACAAGATATGATGCTGGGTCAGCAAGCTGATGAGTCGGAAGAAAGATTTCTTGGTCTCTCAAGGCCTGGCAGAGGTGCTGTTTTATTTAGAGAATGGTACAGGATAACACAGGGACAGGACCCATGGGGAGTAAAGAGTTGCTTCCTGGGGACAGGACCTATGGGTAGTGAAGAGCTGCAGGCATGGGAACTGGACCCACGGGCAGTGAATAGCTGCTGCTGCTGCATGGGGAAAGGAGCCATGGGCAGTCAGATGTCCTGCTGCTGCCCTGAGTTGAGGGTAAGGGCAAATTTTATAAGGCATGGGTACGTGACATTTTTACTGGAAAAAGAAAAGATGATGTAAAAAGCCATTAAATGACTTCAGTACAGATGGAGTCTGGTTATTGTGTGGTCGTATAACATTAGATACGAATTTGGCCATATAGATAGGCATGTAGGTGAGCATCGCCTGGGCTTCTCTCACTGGGGCGCCTCTAATTCATACCAAAAAAAATTCACCGGATCATATGCTTTGACATATAGGCCAGGTAACCTTGGGTTTTTCGAGCTGGGGCAGCCTTAATCCACATCAATCGTCATTGTCTTTCTCAGCTATCTCCCATAGATATGCTTATCAGTACGTTCTCCTTCATTCCAAGTTATGAATTTTGTGTTTCTTTAATCACCATATGTTCTCTAGGCTGATGTGTGAGTGTTTTCATTATTGTTGGGCATTGCCTTTGAATTCCCATCGTTCACTTGAAGGAACTTTGCTATCCTAGCCTAGGTCCAACTGAGCACTGAGAAGATGAGGTGATCTTGGTTGGTTTGACATTCTGAGATCAGAAACTCCAAATTCTAGGTTGTCCAGGCAACCACCTTATGGACATAATGTTTCTGAGACAAATTAGAGAAATCTGATGAATTCCTGTCTCCATGTAAGATATTTTTAGGTCTCTTTTCTAAATTTGGGAAGGCTGGAACTTGACCCTGGATCCATGGTCCTTCTAGTAGATTACGTCTAGATACTGCTTTACTTTATTTCTGTAGGGTTTGTAAGTTGTTTGATTTACACCCTAAGCTCTGGCATGTTTATTTTTCATTAAATATAAGTGTAAAGTTCTAATTTTCAGCCAACTTCCTCACATATGCTGTCAAAACACATAGTCAATAATCTTCTACGGCCAGAGATGGGAGAGAATTTCACTGGTGCCAAACTGAGCACTCTAGCTTTGGATGTCAGCCTTCACTTTGGATTGGTGATTCCCAGAGGGAATGAAAAAATCCAAAAAGGCGTGCTGATTTGGGGCATAAAGGATTTGAGGCTGAAAGAGATTAGAGAAGATGAACTTCCAAGGACTGTGAATCTCCTCCAAATTCTTAATGATGCTACAGAAAGTAGACCATTGCAAATAGATTATGGGGAATACTATGAAGAGAATGTGTTCCGTGCTAAACAGATGAACCAAGGGAAAATGTTACCGTCTATGATGTTACTAGTAATTACATTCACGAATAATCACAGCAGGCCATCTTCTTCCCAAGTTCAGGAAAAATATTGGTCCACAAGTAAAATTCAGGGCCAGCCATGTGTTCAGGAGTGTAAGTGCCCACATTCCTATTGAGTGGCCTGGGATTCATGGATTCGCATCACTGGTGCTGATCAGATTAGTAACGTTGGGAAAGATAGATTTCATGGTATGGTGTGTACAGAGATCACAAAGAAGTCGAAATTGTGAGCATACATCAGAGATAGGCAATAGGAAAAAAACATGAAAATATTGCGATCTATGACACATCTGGTACACTCCCCTAAATACAGACTGAAGGAAGTGATGTGACCTGCATAGGTAGAATTGGCGGACTGCATGAGATGACACGATCATTGCACATCAGAGGCTTGAGTGGGCAACTTCAACTTTGGATGGACTCCAGGACTTTCACTGGGGAAAGTCTACACATTCGGCCAAATTCACAAAATGTAACAGATAAAACCCAGGATAAACTTAAAGTAAAGAAACCATGTCTAGAGAGAATGTAGTAGACATTTAAAAGTTCAAGGATAAAGTTAGAAACCCACAAGAAATCCAGGAAATGGAAAACATTTCAAGCTGGAAAGGGAGAGTAGTCGTGTGCATAGAAGATGCTGGGACAGCTTAGAAGTTTGAGGGAGTTTATGACATACACTGAACATGTCACCCAAGATGGCCTCATGGTTATAGTCTGAGGATTGTCCTAGGCTACGATACTCAAGTTAGAGATACCCAGAAGAGAATTTAAAAACAGAAACCAGGCACTGAAACTTGAAGAGAGAGAATACACACTGATTAAAGGGGTAAGAAAGAAGTCATTGTGAGGAAGCAATAATAGGGAGACAAGTGCTGAGTGGAGAACATTGTAATCTACTCAAGTGTATGGGGAGGCCATGTTGATGCAAGCTTGAAACTCGATTTGAAACCAGAGGCTGGACTTGGGACTTATCAGACCTATATTGTCCTTCTGCCTTAATCATAATCCAAAATTAAGAATGATCTCCTGAGGACACTGTAGACAATGATTGATGCTTCCTTTCCTATGCCCCTAGCATTCATTGAAGAGAAGTCTCACTTTCCATGGCTCTGGCATTACAGAGGCCCATTCGGTACATGCCAATGTGTCAGAAGATATCTCTTTGAACGCTTGAAGGAATGGACGCCCGCCATGCTTCGTGAATGTCCCATTGTTTGACAGGGCTCCAGAATTGTGCTGAGAAGCACCCTATTCCAGACGGTTTCATTGCTTTGTGAGGGCTGCCCTACCAGGCTAGTATGCTTGGTTTGGCTTCAATGAAATTCTCTCCCCGTATCTCTTGAAGTAGAATGATTATTAATATCGTGCATTGACAGCATATGTAAGGAGGTTGGCTCAAAATTAGAACATTACAATTATGTTTATAGAAAAATAAACATGCCAGAGCTGAGGATGTAAATCGAACAAGTAAAACACTCTATAGAAATATAGTAAGCCAGCATCTAGACGTAATCTAGTGGAACACTCAAGGATCGGGAGTAAAGTTCGAAACTTCCCAAATCCAGAAATGAGACAGAAAAGTATCTTACCTGGAGCGGAGTTCATCAGATTTCTCTAATATGTCTCAGAAACATAATGTCCGTGAAGGCGGTTGCCAGCACAAACTCGAATCTGGAGTTTCTGATCTCAGAATGTCAAAGCAACCAAGACGACCACGTGTTCGCAGGGCTCAGTGTCACCTCGGCCAGGATAGCAGTTTCCTACAAGTGACCGATGGAATTTCCAAGACAACACGAAACAATCACGAAAAGACTCAGACCTCAGTATACAGAACATATGGTGATTACAGAAATACAAAAGTTATAGCTTGCAATGAAGCAGAACGGACTGATAAGCATATCGAAGAGAGATAGGTCAGAAAGACTGTAATGATTAGACTTTGGAAAAGAGAAAAATCTCCCTGGTGACGTCCGCACATTCTGGTTCAGCAGCCCAGGGTCAGCGAAGTGGAATCCTGGGGTGAGCCGCCTCACCGCTCGTCCAGGCATTCTGGGGAAGGCGTCTGAGGTAGTGTAGAGGGAGATGGGAAGCAATGATAGATATCGCCATTCTTCCTCAGGAAATGCAGCAGCATGGCCAGCAGATGTGAGCACAACCATAAACTTCTGTCAAAACAAAACCAATTGAAAGTTGCAAAGAATAGAATAACTGAACCTCAAAAAAGAAAGCATGCCAGTAGGAAGAAAAAGATATCTAAGAATAAACGTGGCCAAACAGCAGAAAGATATGGAAACAGAAAACTTGCAAAGGTTTGGGCGAAGATATTACAGAAGACACAAGGAAACGGAAGGATTTTTCGTGCTCTTCCAATGGAAGAACGAACACACTTCAAACGTCCATACTGCATAAAGCAGTGTCTGGATTGCATGCAGTCCAGGTCAAAGTTGCAACAATCATTCCCACAGAAATACAAGACAGAATATTAAGTTTCTATCCAGCAACAAAGGACCCAGAATAGCCAGAGGAATCCTCAGGAAAACCAACAAAGCAGCAAGTATCATACTTTCTGATTTCAACATATAGGACGAAGCCCTAGGTACGGAAACAGCACAACCTGGGCCCCAAAATAGGCACACAGACTCATGCAACAGAACGAGAGCCGGAGATCAACTCACACATCTACTGACAGCGCATTTTCGAACAGTGAGCCTAGAGGAGAAAGTGGAGAAAGGAGAGTCTCCACAAGAAACGGTGCTGAGAAGACTGCACACCAACAGGTAACACAATGACAGTAGACCATGATGTTACACCAGACATACACACGACCTCGAAATGGATTAAAGCCTTGAATGGAATACTTGAAACCGTGCAACTTCTAGGAGACACCCCAGGCAGCTTGCTCTTTGCCATCTGGCTTGGCTGCCTATTTGGAAGAAGCATGTGTCAGTGGGCAAGGGCAAGAAAGGAAACAAGAAACAAACGGGACTCCACCCAATGCAGAAGCTTCTGCCCAGCCAACGACTCCATCGACTCAATGCAAAGACAGCACAGCAACTGTGACAGGCTGTTTGCAAACCACACATCGGAGAATGGGTGAGTAGCCAAAAGGTCCAATGAACTCATACATCTTCACAGGAATAAAAACAACGAGCCCAATAGAACCTGGGCAAAAGATGGAGACAGACATTTCTCCCAGGAAGATAGGAAGATAGCCAAAAGGCTGGATGAAAATATGTTCATCATCATTAAGTCTCTGGTCAATGCAAATCTGAACGGCAATGAGATAGCAGCACACGGCAATCAGAATGGCTATCAGGATGAAGACGGGAAACAATAAGTTTCACAGAGGAGGGGGAGAGAAAGGAAGACTCCTGCACTGCTGTAGGAATGTGAACCGGTGCAGCCACTCCGCAAAGTGGTGTGGAATTGCCTCAGAAATTTCAGAATCCACCTAACATATGATCCATCTATTCCTCTGTGGCGTATATATCCAAACATCATGGAAACACTAATGCACAGAGATCGATGCACTGCTGTGTTCACCACAGCCTTACTCCCAATATCCAAGACTTGGAAGCGTCCGTGGTGACCATCAAGAGATGAATGGAGAAGCTACATCGGCTATAGCCACACGATGGTATAGCTCTCAGCTGCAGGAATGGATGCAGTCCAGCCATTTGTGACCACCAGAGTGGCTCCTGAGAGTCTTAGGGGAACTGAAACAAGCCCCAGGGATAAGGTTGAATACCACAGGATCTCACGTACAAGGAGAAGAGGAAAAACGGAGCAACAAAAAGGTAGGACGTGACATGGGATTGGTAGTTCCCAAAGGGAAATGGATGCGGGGGCCTGAGGGAGAAAGAGTTGATTAGGCACAAGTGTGTGGTGAGGGCCTGTAATTAGGCTTACAGTGGTGAAGATGATGTAACCTACACAGAAGTCTAAATCTATGAGAATGTAGATGTGAAAAGCTATAGGATGTTATAATGCTGGGTTATGGCAATCAATTCACATAAAATCAAAACTCCAAAAAAAGGTGCAGATTTACGGCCTAAACTTTGGAGGCTGAAAGAGATTAGAGAAGATGAACTTCCAAGGATTAGTAATCACCTCCAAATGCTTAATGATGCTACAGAAAGGTAGACCTTAGCAAAGTGATGAAGCGGAATACTAGCAAGAGAATATGTTCGGTGCTAAACTCATCAACCAAAGGTAAATGTTATGGTCATTCATGTTACTACTGATTCCCTTCACGAATGATCGAAGCAGGCTAACATCCTCCCAAGTTCAGGCCAAAGGTTGGTCCAGAAGTCCAATTCATTGACGGACATGTGATGTAGCAGGTAAGTGCCCAAGTTCCGCTTGGGCTGCCTGAGCTTCACAGGATAGCACCACGGTTGTGGATCAGATTACTAGCATTAGGAAATTCAGATTTCACGGTCTGGTGATCACAGAGATCACAAAGAAGTAGAAATGGTGAGGGAAACTGAGCAATACGCACCAGAAAAAAACCATGTGAATATTACAATCTATGAACGCATCAGGTACACTTCCCCAAATGATGAAGGAAGGAAACATGTGACTTGCCTGGTGGAATTGTCAGACTGCTAGGAGATGACAGGATATGTGTGCATCAGAGGATTGCCTGGGCAACTTCAACTTGGGAGGGAGTCCATGACTTTCTCTGGGGAAAGTCCACCCATTTCACCATATCCACAAAAGATAGATAAAATCTTTGATAATCTTAACGGAAAAAGACTGGTGTGTAGAGGGAATGTAGTAGACCTTTCAAAGTTCGAGGAGAAAGAAACCGACAAGAAATCCAGAGAAAGGAAAACTATCCTACCTGGAAATGGGGAGTGGTCAGACTGGTATGCGATGGCTCTGAAACACTGTGTGCATGGAGGTTGTCAGGACAACTTGGAATTCTGAGGGTGTTTATGAACATGTCACCCAAGATGGCCACATCTATACAGTCCGAAGATTGGCCATTGTGTGGCTATAGATCGTCTTCCTTCTCCATTCATCACTTGATGTGCACCACGTAGGCTTCCAAGTCTTGGATATTGGGAGTAAGACTGTGGTGAACACAGTGCTGCATGGATCTCTGAGCATTAGTGTTTCCAAGTTCTTTGGATATATATGCCACAGAGGAATAGCTGGATCACATGTTAGATGGATTCTGAAAATTCTAAGGCAATTCCACAGCACTTTGGGTAGTGACTGCACCTGATTACACTCCCCCCAGCAGTGCAGGAAGCTTCCCTTCTCTCCACCTCCTCTCCAAGACTTGTTGTTCCCTGTCTTCATCCCTATAGCCACTCTGACCACAGTGAGCTGCTGTCTCATTGCCGTTCGTATTTGCATTGCCAAAGACTTAATGATGATGAACATGTTTTCATACAGCCTGTTGGCCATCTTTTATCTTCCTGGGAGAAATATCTTTTTCCATCTTTTGCCCAGGTTTTATGGGGATCCTTGTTTTTTTATTGTGGAGACATATGAGTTCATTGGATATTTTGTCTAATCACCCCTTCTCCGATGTGTGGTTTGCAAACATCCACTCGCAGTTGTTGTGCTGTCTTTGCATTGAGTCGATGGAGTCGATGGCTGTTCAGAAGCTTCTGCTTTAGATGGAGTCCCGCTTGTTTCTCGTTTCCTTTGTTGCCCTTGCCCAGTCACACACGCTTCTTCCAAATAATCGGCTAAGCCAGACGGCAAAGAGCAAGCTGCCTGCGTTTTGTCCTAGAAGTTGCATGGTTTCAAGTCTTCCATTCAAGGCCTTAATCCATTTTGAGGTGGTGTGTGTGGCTGGTGTAACATCATGGTCTACTCTCCTTGTGTTACATGTGGCTGTGCAGTCTTCCCAGCACCGTTTCCTGTCAAGACTCTCCTTTCTCTGCTGTCTCCTCTTGGCTCCTTGGTCTAAAATGGGCTGTCCATATATGTGGGAGTTGACCTCTGGGCTCTCGATTCTGTTCCTTGTGTCTGTGTGCCTCTTTTTGTGGCCAGCCTTTGCCGTTTCGGTACCTAGCAGTTCGTCCTATATGTGGAAATTCGAAAATGTGGTACTTGCTGCCTTGTTCATTTTCCTCAGGATTCCTTTGGCCTTTCCTGCTCCTTTGTTGCTGGATAGAAACTTTAGGATTCTCTCTTGTATTTCTGTGTGAAAGATTGCTGAAACTTCGATGGGGCTTGCGTGGAATCCAGAGATTGCTTTATCCAACATGGACGTTTCAAGTGTGTTCGTTCTTCCATTCGAAGAGCATGGAATAGACTTCCGTTTCCTTGTGTCTTCTTTAATTTCTTTCCGCAAAGCTTTCCAGTTTGTTGGTCCTTGTTTGCCTCTTCTCCTTGTAAGTGAGCTCCTACGGTATTTGAGTTTCTCCCTGCGAGCTGTTTCACTTCCAATGAAACCCTCAAGAGCCATCCTTCTGGTCACTAATGGCTGGATTCTCTCTTTTGTTATGGCTCAGAGATATGCCATTGTGTTCTTAAAGCCCAGCTTCCTTCTCCAATCTTCCCTATCTATTCTTCCTTCTGCCTTGATGGGCATCAGGGCGGCTTCCAAGTCTTGGATCACGGGAGTAAGGCCAGGGTGAACACAGGGGCGCACATATATCAGTACACGACTTCTTCCAAGGTCTTTGGATAAACACGCCACTGAATAATAGCTGGATCATATGGTAGATGCATTCTGACATGTCTGAGGCAATTCCACACTGATTTGCGTCGTGGCTGCACCAGCTTACACTCACAGCAGCACTGTAGGAGTCTTCCCATCTCTGCAGCTCCTCTCTGACACTTGTTTCCTGACTTTTTACCTATAGTCATTCAGACCACAGTGAGCTGCTATCTCACTGCCGTTTGGATTTCAATTGCCCTGAGTCTTAATGATGATTAACATGTTTTCATACACCTGTTGGCCATCTCTATACTTCTTGGGTGAAATCTCTGTTTCCACCTACTGCCCTGGTTTTAATGGGCTTATTTTTTTTTCTCTTGTGGACGCATATGAGTTCACTGCATCTTTTGGCTATTCACCGGTTCACCGATGTGTGGTTTTCAAACATCCTCTCCCAGTGGTTGTATTGTCTTTTCATTGAGTCGATGGTTTCCTTGGCTGGGCAGAAGCTTTTGCATTTGATGTAGTCCCATCTGTTTCTTGTTTCCGTTGTTGCCCTTGCCCAAGCAGACATGCATCTTACTTATAGGAGGCTAAGACAGATGTCAAATAGCATGCTGCCTAGGTTTCCTTACAGAAGTCTCGTGGTGTGCAGTCTTACATTCAAAACTTTAATCCATTTTGTGTTGGTGTTTGTGCCTGGTGTAACATCGTGGTCTACGCTCCTTGTCTTACATGAGGCTCTGCAGTCGTCCCAGCACCGTTTATTGTAGAGACTTTCCTTTCTCCACTGTCTCCTCTTGGTTCCGTGGTCGAAAATGGGCTGTCCATGTATGTGTGTGTATACCTCTGGGCTCTCGATTGTGTTCCATGATTCTGCGTGTCTGTTTTCATCCCAGCCTGCGCCATTTCCAATCGTATTTCTTCATCCTATATGTTGAAATGAGAAAGTGTGATACATTGAGCTTTGTTCGTTTTCCTCAGGATTCCTTTGGCCATCCGTGGTCTTTTGTTGCTGGATGTGAACTTTAGGATGCTCGCTTCTATCTCTGTGAGAAATATAGCTGCAACTTTGCCTGGGACTTCATGTAATCTAGAGATTGCTTTATCCGGAGTGGAGGTTTCCAGTGTGTTAATTCTTCCATTTCAAGAGCATGGAATATCCTTCCGCTTCCTTGTGTCTTCTCCCATTTCTTTCCACAAGGTTTGCTAGTTTTCGATTTACCGAGCTTTCACCTGTTGGGGCGAGGTTGTTCCTAGGTATCTAAATCTTCTCACTGGCATATTTTTTTGAGGTTCAATTTTCCTATTCTTTGCAACTTTTAATTTGCTTCCTTTTGACAGAAGTTTATCGCTGTTCTCACATCTGATGACAGTGCTCCTGTATTTGCTAAGGAAGAGTGGCCCTGTCTATCGTCACTTCTCATCTGCCTCTACACTCCTTCCCACGCCTGCCACAGAATGGTTTGGCCAGCGGTGAAGAGGTTTACCCCCAGTATTCCACCCTGTTAACTCCAGGCTTCCAACCCAGAATGCACGGACTTCCCCAATTCTCCACTGGCCGGCCCCTTTCATATTCCCTTGGCAGCCTGCAGTTCAGTATAATGTGACTTAAATATGCTACTTCACCCCAAGTCTGGCACTGAGTAGACGTAGCCAGTTTGCATTTTTGGTCAACTGCAAAGTCAAACAATTTGTCAAAATTGTGTCTCTGCTGTCCCGGCAAGCTTCATGGACACAGTGTTTCTGAGCACGTTTGGAGCAGTCTCATTCTCACCTTTTCCAGGTAGCCCAGGTTTTACCTCACTGTGGTTTTTTGGTTTGTGACACTCTCTGACTTTCAAAAGTTCAAGCATAGTCTGTCTAAAGTCTGACATCTTTCGTTGTGGATTATTCAGGTGTGATTTGTGTTTGCTTTCCCTTTTCTGAGCCCATTTTGCTTTCCATAGTATAATCATCATGGTCTTTCTCAGATTTCTCCTTATGGTATGCTTGTCAGTCAGTTCTCCTTCAACCCAAGGTATCAATTTTCTATTTCTATAATCACCCTATGTTCTATAGGCCTACATGTGAGTGCTTTTCATTGTTGGGTGTTGTCTTTGAATTTACATTGGTCACTTGTTGCAATCTTTGCCATGCTAGCCTAAGTCAAAGTGAGCTTGAGAACACGTGGTCATCTTGCTTGGTCTTACCTCCTGAGATCTTAAACTCCAAACTATAGGTAGTCATGGCAACCTCCTTCATGGACATAATGTATCTGAGACAAATTAGACGAATCTGATGAATCCGCTTCAGGGAAGGTACTTTTCTGTTTCATTCCTGGATTTGGGAGGTTTCGAACTTGACCACCGATTGTTGAACGTTCCCTTAGACTACGTGTAGATATTGGTTTACTTTATTTCTATAGGGTGTGTTGTTTGTTTGATGTACATCCTCAGATCTGACATGTTTATTTTTCTATAAAGATAATGGTAATGTTCTAATTTTGAGCCAACCTCCTTACATATGGTGTCAATACACGTTATCAATAATCATTCTACTCCAAGAGATAAGGGGAGAGTATTTCATTTGAGCCAAAGTGAACACACTAGCCTGGCAGTGCAGCCCTCACAAAGCAACGAAGCCATCTGGAAAAGGGTGTTTCTCAGCGCACTTCTGGCACCCTGCCAAAAAATGAGGCATACTAGAAGCATGACGGGTTCCATTCCTTCATGGGTTCCAAGAGATGTATTGTGACACATTAGCATGTACCCAGTTGGCCTCCGTAATGCCAGAGCTATGGAAAGTGAGACTTCTCCTCAATTAATGCTAGAGGCAAAGGAAAGGAGGCATCAATCCTTCTCTACAATGTCCTCAGGACACCATTCTTGATTTTGGATTATGATTAAGGCAGGAGAATTTGTACGTCTGATAAGCCCCAAGTCCAGCCTCTGGTTTCAAATCAAGTTTCAAACTTGAATCAGCATGGCCTCGCCATATACTTGAGTAGATGACAATGGTCTCCACTCAGTGCTTGTCCCTGTATTATTGCTTCATCACGATGACTTCTTTCTTACCCATTTAATCAACGTCTATTCTATGTCTTCAAGTTTCAGTGCTTGGTTTCTGTTTTTAAATTCTTTTCTGCGTATCTCTCACTTGAGTATCGTATCCCAGGATAATCCTCAGACTATAAAGACGAGGGCATCTTGGGTGACAGGTTCACTGTGGTGTCATAAACACCCTCAAACTTCTAAGTTGTCCCGGCGTCTTCCTTGCACACAGTGTTTCACAGCCATCTCATACCACTCTGACACTCACCCTTTCCATTTCCTGGATTTCTTGTCGGTTTCTAACTTTATCCTTGAACTTTTAAATGTCTAGTACATTCTCTCTAGACACTGGTTTCTTTATTTTAAGTTTATCCTGGGTTTTATCTGTTACATTTTGTGGATATGGCCGAGTGTTTAGACTTTCCCCAGTGAAAGTCTTGGAGTTCCTCCCAAGTGGAAGCTGCCCAGGCAATCCTCTGATGTGCAATGATCGTGTCATCTCGTGCAGGCTGACAATTCCACCTATGCAGGTCACATCACTTTCTTCCCTCTGTATTTAGGGAAGTGTACCAGATGTGTCATTGATTGCAATATTTTCATGTTTTTTTCCTGGTGCATATCTATAAGGTATGCTCACAATTTCCACTTATTTATGATCTCTGTCTGCACCATACCATGAAACTTATCTTTCCTAATGTTACTAATGTGATCAGTACGTGTCATACGAATCCCTGAATCCCAGGCCGCCCACTAGTAACATGGACTCTTACACACCAGAACACATGGCTGGCCCTGAATTTTACTTTGGGGCCAATTTTTTGCCTGAACTTGGGAAGAAGCTAGCCTGCTGTGATTATTCATGAAGGTAATTAGTAGTAACCTCATAGACGGTAACATTTTCCCTTGGTTCATGAGTTTAGCACGGAACACGTTCTCTTCGTAGTAGTCCTCTTAATCTATTTGAAATGGTCTACCTTTCTGTATCATCATTAAGCATTTGGAGGATATTCACAATGCTTGGAAGTTTATTTTCTCTAATGTCTTTCAGCCTCAAAAGCTTTTTGCCACAAATCTGCCTGCCTTTTTGGATTTTTTCTTTCCCTCTGGGAACCTCACATCCAAAGTGAAGGCTGCCATCCAAAGCTAGAATGCTCAGTGGCCCCAGTGCAATTCTCTACCCCGATGTATTGTCATAGAAGAGTATTGATTATGTTTTTTGACACCATAATGAGGAAGTTGGCTGAAAATTACAACATTACACTTATGTTTAATGACAAATAAACATGCCAGAGCTTAGGGTGTAAATCAAACAACTAACAAATCCTACAGAAATAAAGTAAACCAGTATCTAGACATAAACTACCCGAACGATCAGGGATCCGGACTCAAGTTCGAGCCTTCCAAAATTCAGAAAAGTGACATAAAAATATCTCACCTGGAGAGAGGAATTCATCAGATTTGTCTAATTTGTCTCAGAAAGATTATGTCCATAAGGTGGTTGCCAGGACAACCTAGAATTTGGAGTTTCTGATCTCAGAATGTCAAACCAACAAACATGACCACGTGTTCTCAGTGCTCGGTTGGACCTAGGCTAGCTTAGCAAAGATTCCTTCAAGTGAACGATTGAAATTCAAAGACAATACCCAACAATCAGGAAATCACTCATACATCAGGCTGGAGAACATATGGTGATGAAAGAAATACAAAATTAATAACTTGAATGAAGGAGAATGGACTGATCAGCATATCGATGGGAGATAGCTGAGAAAGCCCATGACGATTGATGTGGATTAAGGCTGCCCCAGCTCGAAAAGCCCAAGGTTACCTGGCCTACATGCCAAACTAGATGACTCGGTGAATCATTTTTTGGTATGAATTAGAGGTGCCCCAGTGAGAGAAGCCCAGGTCATGCTCACCTACATGCCTATCTATATGGCCAGATTCGTATCTAATGTTATCCGACCACACAATAACCAGACCCCAACTGAACTGGAATCATTTCATGACATTTTGCATCATCTTTTGTTTTTCCAGCAAAAGTAAGTCACGTAACTATGCTTATAAAATTAGCACTTACCCTGTACTCAGGGCAGCAGCAGGAACTGTGACTGCCCATGGGTCCTGCCCCCATGCAGCAACTCTTTAGTTCCCATGGGTCCTGTCCCCATGCCTGAAGCTCCTCACTGCCCATAGGTCCTGTCCCCATGCTATCCTGTACCGTTCTCTAAATAAAAGAGCATCCTGCCAGACCTTGAGAGTCCAACAAATCTTTCTTTTGACTCTTCAGTTCGGCAACCCTGCATCATATCTTGTGGCCCCCCTACCGGGAACTTGCTTCATCGGTTTGTGAGCTTGACTTCTGGTAAATGCCCTTTCCTTCCTTGTGCCTCTCTCCTTTTCGAGGATGGATCTAAATTCACTTCTCCATCAGGAACTTTCTTGGATAGCTGTATGAATCCACGTTTGCTGCCCATGGCTATTCTGTGGGGCAAATCATGGCATTCGGCTTGAAGAGAATCAGTAGCTTAAGCCTAAGGGTGATGTAGAATGAATTAATCCGTTCCTTCCTGACTCTATCTCTGATATATAAATTTTACGTGGGCACGGGTTGGCCACTTAAGTCATTAGGATGGTCGGGAATCTGCAAGACTCCCGTGGAAGGTTTCTTTTCCTAAGGCTGTATTGGGCTACCTCCCATGGCACCTGACCATGCTCTGAACTGTGTGAATGTCCAAATTGGGAGTCCAGTTCAAGGCAAGTAAGAAAGTCTAACCTTTGGTTGAGTATGGAAAACCCTTCTCGGAGAATGGCTCCAACACGCAATTGGGTAGAATGTCCCCCAAAGCGGCGGAAAATTCCTCACTATTTTTCTCTATCCTGTTCTCTCTTAAACTTCTCCTTTTCTCTCAGGGACCATTCACCAGGCAGCTATTGCTGCCAGGCAGAATAGGAAAGATGTTCACCAGGCACCTGTTACTGCCAGGCATCCGAGGGAAGGTATACAAGGGATGCAATGCTGGTGGAGTTCCCCATCACCCATTGCTATAGGAACCCCACATTAGGAACGACAGGTGGGATGCTGCCCTAGGTTCACAGGGGATTTTCAAGGTAATGGACGTGTCTCTTTGATCTTTGTTAGAGTTACACGGGCCATTTTCATGTCCTTTTGAGCTTTGCAACTGGAAAACAGAAGAATCTTTGAAGAGTGAAGGCCTCCACGCCTGGGAGCCCCAACTTTGAGTTTCTACCCTGATCACCACGGCAACACCAAGTAGGGTGCCCTTTTTTGGCAGATGACTGATTGAGGATTTTAGTCACCTACTGAGTTGGCTATGAGGGTAGCAGACCTGTGATTTATTCTGTGAACTGTTGTGCTAGGGTAGTGTGCCCCAGCACGGGAACTGTTGTGTGACTCTTATCTTGATAACCCTCTGGGAGTGGCCATGAGGGTGAGGTCTGGTGTCTTCTTTTCCTTTCTTTGTTTTGCTCATCATGTAGTCTGTTGTCACCAAGTCGAGCTTAAGTTCAGGCTGAACCTGACCAGAACCTGGACCTTCTGTAAAATCGAAAAACTTGAAAACATTTTGCAAGGGACTTAACTCTCAACCCGGCTGCTGGGAGCCCTGACCTCCAGCCAGTTCCCAGCTTCTGTGGGCACTGCACCCTTTTCCAGTCCACTGTCAGTCAGACACTGGCTTTACTGCCATGGGGAATGCCGTAAGCATCCCCAGAGACTCACCACTCAGAATCCTTCTAACTAATTAGAAACACTTTCAATTGTATGGGTGATGCCCCAGAAACTCCAACTAGGAGAAAATTTGCGAGGTTTCTCTGTGCCTTTATGGTGCAGTTGGACAGGTGGATCAACCTAAAAGGACCTTCAAGTTACAGTCCAGTTTCTGGGAAATCAAGAGCAACTGTCCTTACAAAATCCTTGCAAGACTGGAAAGACAGCTCTAGAGGCAGTTCAGATTGCACCTAGTTCCTTTATCATGAAAAAGATTATCATCCTCCCTCTCCAGGAACTACTGTCCAGTCCAACACTCATTCTTAAGACTGAAAAACAAAAATGAGGGGAAAGGATAAATGAACATAAGTGTGCCTTTGCCAAAAGTCTAGCATGTCAAAGGTCTTCTCCATAAGTATTAGTAAAAAGGCTCAAAACAAAGTTTGGATTCATAACTTGTGAGCTTAATATTATTGTTCCTGACTCACAGCAGTAGTTTTTAAAACGATGGTTATACAGTCTCTCTGTATGTGTGGCTATGTGTATGTTATAGGTGTGATACTTAATTCTGGATGCTATGGCCAAAATTAAGATCTCTGTTTAGTTGGCTTAAAGTAAGTGCTTACTTAAATTCTAAATGTAGTAGAAATTAACTCAGTGCCTTTCAAAGTAAACGTGATGTGAATTAACCTATGGTGAATGAAAACTTGTTTAAGTTTGTTGGTTTGATTGAAAATAGTCTTCTTGTCAGAGTTGTCGGTATTTGCATAGTATGCAGGCATTCATCCTGGGTTTACTAGTCACATAAGTTCACGTTGTCTGTTAAATTTGTCAGCAAAATAATAGCTGTAAACGATGACCAGTTTTTTCAAATGCCTCATGAGGTTTCCGTAGGTAATCTGAACATAATTGTCGGAAAAAAATGGTTTAAATACATAAAACTCACAGTAACTTTTACAGTCTGTATACTTGGGGAAAAAAACAGCTTCGAAATTCTTTTTGGTAACAATCTTGAGTTATGCCAAGTTAAGTTAAATGATAAAAATCTGAATATCTGGGTCATTTTTGGATAGGATGAAACACTGAAACATTATTAATAAACATAGCTAAGTTATCTGATTTTGGCATCTTAGTGAAGAGGCTAAAAGCGTTTGGGTGTATTAAGAAGCATGCCTTGTGTTTTGTTGTAAAGTACCACGTTTCTAAATTTATGAAGTGTTTAGAATGCTGATATAAAAGACAATTCATAATTGTTTACATTTTTAGTGTTTCCTAGGTCTGTTAAGGTTTAAATGTTCTAATTAACCTATGGAATTGAAGCTACTGGAAATTAATAAGCAAAAGAGCTCTGTATTCAAGGAAGTTAAAATGGATGTTTTCAGTAAAAAAGGTATAAAGAATGGAAATATTTTTGTTTGATAGGTTAAGAAACATAAATTTGTCATGACGTACTAGAAAGGAAAAAGAAAGACTTTGGGACACAGTTGTAGAATGCTTGTGAAGGAGAAATTCTGAAAGGAGTTTTATGCCTGGTCAAGTAGACTAAAGTAAGTTCAATTAAGTGCATGAGTTTGAATGTTAAAAATAAGTACGTGCAGAAATTCAAATTTGGTTTTCTCTGAAAGGATACTTTTTCTTGAACTTTGGATCTGCTCTTGATAAAGAGGTTATAAAAGCTATTGCTTTGAGTAATTCTACCTAAGAGACAAATCTGTTTTGTGAAAATAATGACTGAGGTCACTCTTAAGATTTTTCACTCTTTCTGTTATCACTTTGAATAGATACCTGAGCATTGTTTCACAGTGAGTGTTGTTTCCTATTTGAAGAAGCATTTTAAAAACTTTTGATATGTTTTAACAAGTTTCTCCCTCAAAAATATTCAAATCCTGAATGAAGGCTTT
Organism: Equus asinus; assembly: GCF_041296235.1. Classification (NCBI taxonomy): domain Eukaryota; kingdom Metazoa; phylum Chordata; class Mammalia; order Perissodactyla; family Equidae; genus Equus; species Equus asinus. The sequence continues at coordinate 4,527,560 of NC_091815.1, read as the reverse complement.
CTTTTGATCTGGTAGACAGAAGAAAAATTACTCTGAGGATTTTCAGAGGGCCCCTGAGTCTTCTCAAAGAAATTTTCTCTCTCTTCCTATGAGGAGGAAAATACCAAACTAATTAGGCTTATTTGGTCTATTAAATTACATGGAAAACATTGGGAAATAAGTGAATATAGACTTTCTTAGGTGGTATTAGATGGGTAAATGTTATTAATATAGATGTCTTAAACTTATATGGCATTCTTAAAATTCTGATCTGTCCTGGTTATCAGTCATAAGCCCAATTATTATCTGGAAGTGTTATATGTCACAGAAGTAGCCAAGTTTCTTTGGCAATTGCCGTTTGGAGTCCTTTGTCCATTTGCAGATAGCTGTTGTTTTACTCTGATGCTTTTTTCTTTTGCAAATATCTTTCATCTTCCGAGAAATTCCTGGAAAGGATTCTGACACAGAGGTTCTAAACTACACGTTTCTGACAAACTTTCAGATTGTAAAACTGAACTGAGTAAGAAATGACAGAATTCTAACAGAAACTAAGTTCATCGATCTGCTGACAGAAGATTCAGCTCAAGAGTTGATTATACAGGACTGTGTGAACTGATGAGGATGATTATAATTTTTTAGGACATCTGTTTGAAATATTGTTGAGTTTTGATGTGTTGTTTTGTTTTCTCACAATGAAGGAAATATTTTTTCTTTTCTCTTATGCTAACTTTGACTTACAGCCGTTTGGTGAAATTATGCCTTTATAAGAAAAACTGAAACATTTATCTTTTTCTCCCTACCTTATCCCTCTGGAATTGGGAAACCCTTTGTGACCGAGTATGGTTATGTAGTGGCAATATTTGCATAAGTTCCATAAGAATCTGTTCTCCTTATAACAGGACACATTGGTTATACTACCAAGGCTTTGACTGGAATGTATATTTGAAACACACAGGCTCAGATATGACAAGACAGCATTTCAGGAACAAAGATTCGACTTTCTGGAATACAGCCACTTGGAAACATGGGCCTGGTAACTTGTTTACAGAGATTCTGGCAATCTTACCCATTAAGTAAGGAAGCTTGCTTATCTGACAGGTGTAAGGAACCTCCGAATATTTTGGGGGACCTCAAAGAGGACACCACTCAAATCTGTAAGTACTGCAGGCCAAATCTGATGGCAAGTCCTTGGCTTGGCTTTTCTGGCCTTGCAAGGCCTTCACAGTTGAATCTGAGATTCCTCATAAAAAAGTCCAGCAAAGCAGATTTAAAAAAGCCTGTATAAGCAATTACTATTCTTGCTCCTCTTATGTACATAATTGGAGCATGTTGTATTGAAGCTACACTTTATTTGCAAACCCGTTCATCCTAATTTGGCTATCTTTTGTAAAAATGAGGGTGATTTAAGAGAGAAAAAATACGTTTATGTAGAAGCTATAGTAGGTATTCCTGGATATTAGATTCTAGCTGTTTTCTTTTGCAAGATTCATCTATTGCTAATCGTAATGTCTCCTTGTGGCCATCTATCTCTGACACCTGGGAGTTCCCTGGCCACCATCAAACATTTTCCTTCAATACTACTGCCCGAATACTAAATAGATTTGCTTTGTCACATGTGGATCCTAAACAACATGTTCCAAATTTAAAGTCCCCAGCTTATCAAGACTCAGCATGGACCATATCAAATTTGGAATGAATATATTTGGTTCACTCCTACTAGTGGTCAACCCAGTAAAAGATCACTCACTCTTGGGAACAAACCCATCACACCTGTGATACATGGCCTAATAGCACTCGACTTATGGGGAAAATTCCCTGTTATTTGTGTTCTCGTATCATAGCCTTAAAAAACATACTGACTGGTCTGGGACTGACTGGGATAGACGGCCCAGCACGTTTTGTTTAGCCCCTAATGGTGCTCAGTGTCGATGTGGGTCCAATTTATGGCCTTGGCTGCCACCTGGATGGATTGGATGATGCACCCTAGGCTTTGTCTGCATGCAAGGTAGAACTACATTTACTATATCTCCTCCTGCTAACCTACCCAACTGCAACAGCGCTGGACCAGCTGTGTCTTCCACTGGTATTTCCATCTTTACTCAATTATCCTTCACCAATTAGGAATTGAAAATGCTGTCTTGCACATGGAAGTCCTAATCAAATTCAGTATGAAGGCATTAAATGATGCACAACATAGCATTTCGCTGCTCAATTTAGAAGTATCCCAAATGTGTAAGGCAGTCCTCCAAATCCAAATGGCACTGGATGTCTTGACAGCCCCACAAGAGGGCACCTGTGCCGTTATAAAAAGTGAATGTTTTGCCTATATTCTTGACTACCGTCAAAATATTTCTGGCTTCCTAGCCCAGCCACCAAATTAAATCCATGTCTGACCAACCCTAACTCTAAACGATTGGTTGAGCTCCCAGTCAGTACCAGGTTTCTGCACTACTTCAAAACCTTATTCATTGGGTTAAACATACTGCTTGTATTTCTACTTGTAGTTTGTTGTCTGTTTCGTTGTTTGTCTTCTACATGCCAAAATATTTCACCTCTTGGAGCACATCTCGTCAAATGATTCTCTCCTCTCCAGGGGCTCTGTATAACTTAGCCTTGGACTCCACAGGTGAAGACTTCTGGTCGACTGAACTTCTACCTGTGCCTATGGCCCCATTTAGGGGCACCTCTACAACATTGTACAGCCAGAAGTATTTACAGAAGAGTGAACATCGTCCATATCCCCAAATATTTCCTGTCCAAATGGGTTCGAGGGGGTTTATGTCGTGGATTGAGGCTGATCCAGCTAGAAAAGCCCAAGGTGACCTGGCCTACATGCCAATCTATATGACCCGGTGGATTTTTTGTTGATATGAATTAGGGCTGTCCCATGGAGAGCATCTCAGGGCATACTAACCTACATGGTAATATATATGGGCAGATTCGTATCTAAAGTTATATGACCGCACAATAACCAGACCCCATCTGCACTGAAATCATTTAAAGACATTGAACATCATCATTTCTTTTTCCAGTAAAAACAAGTCATGTACCCAGTCCTTATAAAATTATCACTAACCCTCAACTGAGGGATGCAGCAGGAGCTCTGACTGCTCATGGGTCCCTTCCCCAGGGAGCAGCAGCAGCTCTTCACTGCCCATGGGTCCTGTCCCCATGCCATCCCATACTATTCTCTAAATAAAAGAGCACCAATGCCAGACCTTGAGAGTCCAAGAAATCTTATATTTGAGTCTTCAGCTCGCCGAGCCCATATCAACAATTATACCATGGAAAATAGAAAATGGTCACAGAAAATGGAAGGCACACAGAAATCACATCTGAATAATCCACAATGAAACAATTAAGTTTTAGTCATACTCTGAACGTTCGAAAGTCAGAGAAAGTCACATCCACAAAAACTGGAGCAAATGTCATACTTAGGTTAATTGGTAAAGGTGAGTTATCACACTGCTAACATCGGGCCCTGAAAACCTGTGTCAATGAAGTGTGCCAGGACAGCAGAGACAGAATTCTGACAAATCTTCTGACATCACAGTGGAGAAGAAAAATAAACTGGCCTCATCTACACAGTGCCACATTTGGCCCAAGTAGCCCATCCAAGTCACATTCCACTCAACTGCAGGTTGCCAATGGAACATGAAAGGTGCTGGCCAGTGGTGTAGTGGTGAACACTGCACGTTGTGGTCAGCAGCCCCGGGCAGGCCATGCGGAATCCTGGGGGTGAACCTCATCACAGCTGGTCCAGCCATTCTGGGGCAGGCGTCTGAGGTAGTGTAGAGGCAGATGGGAAGCAACGTCAGACAGCATCAATCTTCCTCAGAAAGTACAGCACCATCGCCAGCAGATGGGAGCACAGCCATGAATATCTGCCAAAACAAAACCAATGAAAAGTTGCATAGGATAGAAAAAATGAACCTCAGAAAGAAAAAACATGCACGTAAGAACAATTGGATTTCTAGGAATTAGCTTAGACAAACAGGTGCAAGCAATGTAAACCGAAAACTAGCAAAGCTTTGGTGAAAGCAATTCCAGAAGACACAAGCAAACGGAAGGGTATTCCACGGTCTAGGAATGTAAGAACTAAAACAACTGAAAAGGCCATAAAGAATAAATCAATCTCTAGATTCCATGCAATCCCAGTCAAAGTTGCAGCAATCTTTCCCAGAGAAATAGAAGAGAGAATCCTAAACTCTCTATACAGCAACAAGAACCCTGAATACCCAAAGGAATCCTGAGGAAAAAAGCAGGACGAACAAAGCAGGATGTAAAACACTTTCTGATTTCAACATGTAGGACGAAGAGCTAGGTACCGAAACATAGCCTGCTCCCAAAAATAGGCACACAGACCAATGGAACAGAATCCAGAGCCCAGAGGTCAACTCACCAATATATGAACAACTCATTTGCAACAAGGAACGCAAGAGGAGACAGTGGAGAAAGGTGAGTCTCTAAAAGAAACGGTGCTGGGAAGCCTGCACAGCCACATGTAACACAATGAGAGTAGACCATGATGTTACACCAGGCACACACACCCACTCGAAATGGATTAAACCCTTCAACTTAAGACTTGAAACCGTGAAACTTCTAGAATAAAACCCAGGGAGCTTGCTCTTTGCCATCTGGCATAGCCGCCTATTTGGAAGAAGCATGTGTGACTAGTCAAGGTCAACAATGGAAACAAGAAACAAACGGGACTCCAGCCAATGCAGTAGGTTCTGTCCAGCCAAGGAAACTGTCGACTCAATGCAAGGACAGCACAACAGCAGGAAGAGAATATTTCAAACCGCACATTGGAGAAGGGCTGAATAGCCAAAAGATCCAATGACCTCACACCTCTCGACAAGAGAAAAAACAACAAGCCCATTAAAACCTGGGCAAAAGATGGAAACAGAGATTTACCTCAAGAAGACAGAAAGGTTGCCAACAGCTTTATGAACTCATGTTCATCATCATTAAGTCTAAGGCCAATGCAAATCCAAACGGCAATGAGATAGCAGCTCACTGTGGTCAGAATGGCTATAAAGAACAAGACAGGAAACAACAAGTGTCGGAGGGGAGGTGGAGAGAAGGGAAGAGTTCTGCACCGCTGGTGGGAGTGCAAACTGGTGAAGGCACTAGGCATAGCCTTGTGGAATTGCCTCAGAAACTTCAAAATACATCTACCATATGGTCCAGCTATTCCTCTGCAGCGTGTTTATCCAAAGAAATTGGGAACACTACTGCACAGAGATCCTTGCAGTGCTGTGTTCACCACAGCCTTCCTCCCAATATGCAAGACATGGAAGTTCCTCTGGTGCCCATCAAGGGACCCATGGAGAAGGAAGGTGGGCTATATCCACACAAAGGCATAGCACTCAGCTGTAAGACAGGGTGCAGTCCAGCCATTTGTGACACCAGAATGGCTCCTGTGGGTATGAGGGGAACTGAAACAACCCCCTGGGAGAATGTCAAATACCATAGGATCTCACTTACAAGGAGAAGATTAAAATAGGGACCAACAAACATTAGAACATGACATGGGATTGGTGGTTCCCAGAGGTAACGGGTGGCAGGGGACGGTGGGAGAAAGAGTTGTTTAGGCACAATGGTGTAGTGTGGGCCTGTAACTAGGCTTACAGTGGGGAAGATGATGTACCATACACAGAAGTCTAAATCTATGAGGATGTAAACCTGAAAGCTATAGGATGTTATAATGAAGGGTTAGGGAAATCAATTCACCTAAAATCAAAACTCCATAAAGGCAAGCAGGTTTATGGCATAAAGATTGCAGGCTGAAAGATTTTAGAGAAGATGAACTTCCAAGGATTGATAATCACCTCCAAATGCTTAACGATGCTACAGAAAATTAGACCATTGCAAAGAGATGAAGAGGAACACAACCAACACAGCACGTTCTGTGCTAAACTCATGAGCCAACGGAAAATGTTACCGTCCACAATGTTTTTACTAATTACATTTATGAATAATCAATGCAGGCCAACATCTTCCCAAGTTCAAGCCAAAGGTTGGTCCAAAAGTCCAATTCAGGTCCGGCACTGTGGTGTAGCTGGTAAGTGCCCATGTTTCACTTGGGCGGCCTAGGCTAGGTAGGGTGGCATCACGGGTCCAGATCAGATTAGGAGCAGTAGGAAATATGGATTTCAAGGTATGGTGCCAACAGAGATCATGAAGAAGTAGAAATTGTGAGGATACCTTATGAATACACACCGGGAAATGAACCATGAGAATATTACAATCTATGAACGCATCAGGTACACTTCCCCACATGATGAAGGAAGCAAAACATGTGACCTGCCAAGGTGGAATTGCCAGACTACTATGAGATGATACGATCATTGCTCATCAGAGGATTGCCTGGGTAACTTCAACTTTGCAGGGACTCCAGGACGTTCTGTGGGGAAAGTCCACACATTTGGCCACATCCACAAAACTTAAGAGATAAATCCCAGGACGATCTTAAAGGGAAGAAACCAGTGTCTAGAAGGAATGTAGTAGACCTTTCAAGGTTCGAGGAGAAAGTTAGAAACCGACAAGAAGTCCAGAAAAAGGAAAACTATCGCACCTGGAAAGGGAGAGTAGTCAGACTGGTATGAGATGGGTCTGAAACACTGGGTGCATGGAGGTTTTCAGCACAACTTAGAATTCTGAGGGTGTTTATGACATCATGGTGACCATGTCACCCAAGATGGTCCCAGGTTTCCATCCCGAGGATTTGTCTAGGCTAGGATATTCAAGTGAGAGATTCCCAGAACCAGCTTTTCCAAACAGAAACTGGGCATAGAAACTTGAAGAGATCAAACAGATGCGTATTCAAGGGATGAGAAAGGAATCACTGAAATGAAGCGATAATAGAGGGACAAGCACTCAGAGGAAAACATTGTCATCTACTCACGTAGATGTGGAGGCCATGCTGATTCAAGCTTGAAACTTGTTTTGAGAAAAGAGGCCATACCTGGGGCTTATCAGACCTACATTGTCCTTCTGCCTTACCCATAACCCAAAGTCAAGAATGATTACTTGAGGACATTGAAGAGAAGAAGTGAGGCCACCTTTCTTAGGCTTCAGCAAACTTTGAAGACAAGTCTCCCTTTCCATAGTGCTCAAGTCACGGGGGCCCACTGGGTACATGCCAATGTGTCAGCAGAGATCTCACTGAAGCCCGAAAAGAAAGGCCCCCTGCCATGCTTGGGTATGTCGCTTGGTTTGGAAGGGCTCTAGAAGTGTGCTGAAAAGCACCTTTTCCAGAGGGCTTTGTTCCTTTGTGAAAGCTGCCCTCCCAGGCTAGAGTGTTCAGTTGGGATCAATGAGATTCTCTCCACCCTCTCTTGCCGTACAAGGAATATTGATTACGTGTTTCGATACCACACGTAAGGAGGTTTGCTGAAAATTAGAGCATTACCATTATATTTAAAGAAAAATAAACTCGCCACAGGTGAGGAGGTAAGTCAAACACATAACAAAACCTGTAGAAACAAAGTAAGCCAGTATCTAGCCATAATCTAGTGGAAAGTTTAAGCATCAAGGGTGAAGTTTGAAACTTCCCAAATCCAGAATAGAGACAGAAGGTCTCTCACCTGGACAGAGGAATTCATCAGATTCATCTAATTTGTTTCAGAAGCATTGGGTTCCTGAAGGTGGTTGCCAGGACAACGTCGTACCTGGAGTTTCTCATCTCACAATGTCAAACGAACCCAGATGACCACGCGTACTCAGTGCTCAGTTGCACCTAGACTAAGAGAGCAAAGACTCCCTCAAGTGGCCGATGGATATTCAAAGACGACACCCAGGAATCACGAAAGCACTCACACATCGGCCTACAGAACATATGGTGATTAAAGAAATACAAAATTCCTAACTTGGAATGAAGGAGAATGTACTGACAAGCATCTCGAAGGGACATACCTCAGAAAGACCATGACGATTAGACTATGGAAAAGAAAACAGGGTCCCATAAAATGGAAGCCCAACAGAAATCACACCTGAATGATCCACAGTGCAATACGTCAGTCTTTAGACAGACTATGCTTGAACGTTGGAAAGACCGAGAAGGTCACAACCCCAAAACTTGCAATGAAGGTCAAACCTGGGCTAACTGGGAAGGGTGAGTTACGAGACTGCTCCAAGCGGGCTCTGAAACCCTGTGTCCATGAAGCTTGCCGAGACAGCAGAGACACAATTCTGACAAATCCTCTGACATCACAGTGGACCGGATAAAAAACCAGGCCTAGTCTACTCAGGGCCAGATTTGGGCTTATGTAGCATATTTAATTCACATTTCACTCAACAGCAGGTTGGCAATGGAACATGAAAGGGGCCAGCCCGTGTTGTAGCAGTGAAGACTGTGCATTCTGGGTCGGAAGCCCGTGCTAGGCCACATGGATTCCTGGGGGTGAGCCTCCTCACCGTTGGCCCAGCCATTCTGGGGCAGGCGTCGGAGGTAGTGCAGAGGCAGATGGGAAGCAACGTTAGACAGGGCCACTCTTCTTCAGCAAATACAGCTGCAGTGTCAGCACATGTGAGCACAGCCATAAACGTTAGCCAAAACAGAACCAATTAAAAGGTGCAAAGAACATAAATACTGAACCTCAAAAACAGAAGCATACCAGTAAGAAGAATAAGATATCTATGAATGACCTTCACCAAACGGGTGCATGCTATGTAACACGAAAGGGAAGAAAGCTTTTGGGAAATAAATTCCAGAAGAGAGAAGGAAATGGAAGGCTACACCGTGCTCTTGGAATGGAAGAACTAACACACTTGAAATGTTCGTAACAGATAAAGCAATCTCTGGATTCCATGCAATCCCAATTCAAAGTTGTAGTAATTTTTCCCCCAGAAATAGAAGAGAGAATCCTAAAGTCTCTATCCAGGCATAAGGGACACTGAATAGCCAACGGAATCCTGAGGAAAATGAACAAAGCTGGACGTATCCCCCTTTCTGATTTCACCATACAGGACGAAGCACTAGGTACTGAAACAGCACAGTCTGGGCCCAAAAACAGGCACACAGACGAATAGAACACGATCAAGAGCGCAGAGGTCTACTCACACAAATATGGACAGCTCATTTTCGACCAGAGGGACAAGAGAAGACAGCGGAGAAAGGAAAGTCTAGAGAAGAAATGTTTCTTGGAAGACTGCACAACCACAGGTAACAAAATGAGAGTAGGACATGATGTTAAACGAGGCACATGCCACCTCAAAATGGATTAAAGCCTTGAATGGAAGACTTCAGTCCGTGGAACTTCTAGGAGAAAACCCAGGCAGCGTGCTCTTTACCATCTGGCTTAGCTGCCTATTTGGAAGAAGCATGTGTGACTGGGCAAGGGCAAGAAAGGAAACAAGAAACAAACTGAACTCTATCCAACGCAGAAGGTTCTGCCCAGCCAAGGAAACCATAAGTCAATGCAAAGACTGCACAGCAACTGGCAGTGGATGTTTTCAAACCACATATCAGAGAAGGGCTGAATAGCCAAACGATCCAATAACCTCACACGTCTCCACAAGAGGAAAAACAACAAACCCAGTAAAACCTGGGCAAAAGATGGAAACAGAGATTTCTCCCAAAGAGAGAAAGATGGGCAACAGCTGTATGAAAACATGTTCACCATCATAAATTCTCAGGCCAGTGCAAATCCAAACGGCAATGGGATAACAGCTCCCTGTGGTCAGAATGGCTATAAGGAACAAGACAGGAAACAACAAGTGTCAGAGAGGAGGTGGAGACAAGGGAAGCCTCCTGAACCACTGGTGGGAGTGTAAACCGGTGCAGCCAGTAGGAAAAGCAGTGTGGAATTGCCTCAGAAATTTCTACCATATGATCCAGCTATTCCTCGGCAGCTTGTCTATCCATAGAACTTGGAAACACTAATGCATAGAGATCCGTGGACCACTGTGTTCACCACAGCCTTACTCCCGAGATACAAGACTTGTAAGCTGCCCTGGTGCCCATCAAGGGACGAATGGAGAAGGAAGATGGGCTATATCCACACAATGGCATAGCACTCAGCTGTAGGAATGGATGCAGTCCAGTCATTTGTGACCACCAGAATGGCTCCTGAGGGTATGAGGGGAATTGAAACAAGCCCAGGGAGAAGGTCAAATACCATGCGATCTAAGTTACAAAGAGATATAGAAAAAAAGGACAAACAAGCTGGAATCACGTGAGATGGAACCGGTGGTTCCCAGAGGGAATGGGAGCCTGGGCCCGGAGGGAGACATAGTTGAATAGGCACAAGTGTGTGGTGAGGGCCTGTAATTAGGCTTATGGTGGTGAAGATGATGTAACCTACACAGAACTTTAAATCTGTGAGGATGTAAATGTAAAAGATATAGGATGTTATAATGCAGGGTTACAGCCACCAATTCACATAAAATCAAAACTCCAAAAAGGGGTGCAGATTTACGGCCTAAAGCTTTGGAGGCTGAAACAGATTAGAGAAGATGAACTTCCAAGGATTGGTAATCACCTCCAAATGCTTAATGATGCTACAGAAAGGTAGACCTTTGCAAAGAGATGAAGAGGAATACTAGGAAGAGAACATGTTCCGTGCTAAACTCATGAACCAACGGAAAATGCTACCTTCCATGTTGTTACTACTGATTCCCTTCACGCATGAGCCAAGCAGGCCAACATCTTCCCAAGTTCAGGCCAAAGTTTGGTCCAAAAGTCCAATTCAGGGCCTGCCCTGTATTGCAGCAGCTAAGTGCCCACGTTCCACGTCGGTGGCCGGGGCTTCATTGGCTAGCATCACGTGTGTGGATCAGATTACTAGCATTAGGAAATCCAGATTTCATGGTCTCGTGGGCACAGAGATCATAAAGAAGTAGAAAGTGTGAGATGACCTTATCAATACTCACCAGAAAAAGAACCATGAGAATATTACAATCTATGAACGCATCAACTACACTTGCCCAAATGATGAAGGAAACAAAACATGTGAGATGCCAAGGTGGAATTGTCATGCCGCTAGGAGATCACACGATCATTGTGCATCAGGGGATTGCCTGGACAGCATCAACTTCTTACGGACTTCAGGACATTCTCTGAGGAAAGTCCACCCATTTGGCCATATCCACAAAAGATAAGAGATAAAACCAGGGATGATCTTTAAGGGAAGAAACCGGTGTCTAGAGTGAATATAGTACACCTTTCAAAGTTCGAGGAGAAAGTTAGAAACTGACAAGAAATCCAGAACAAGGAAAACTATCCTACCTGGAAAGGGGGAATAGTCAGACTGGTATGAGTTGGGTCTGAACCACTGCGTGCATGGAGGTGTTCAGGACAACTTAGAATTATGAGGGTGTTTATGACATCACAGTGAATGTGTCACCCAAGATGGCCGCATGCTTCCAGTCCTAGCATTGGACTAGGCTAGGATAGTCAAGTGAGAGATACCCAGAGACAGCTTTTACAAACAGAAACCAGGCACAGAATCTTGAAGAGACCAAAGAGACGCTGATTGAAGGGATAAGAAAGGAATCATTGTGATGATACGTCATGATTTCTTTGTTTTCCTCAGGATTCCTTTGGTTCTTCAGGGTCTTTTGTTGCTGGAGATAAACATTAGGATTCCCTCTTCTATTTCTGTGGGAAAGATTGCTGCAACGTTGACTGGGATTGCATGGAATCCAGAGATTGCTTTATCCAGTACGGACGTTTCAAATGTGTTAATTCTTCCATTCCAAGAGCACTGAATGCCCTACTAGTTCCTTGTGTCTTGTGGAATTTCTTTCCTCAAAGCTTTGCTATTTCTCGGTTTACATAGCTTTCACCTGTTTGGCTCAGGTTATTCCTAGATACCTTAATCTTCTAAAGCATGCTTTTATTTTTTTTTTGAGGGCAAGTTTTTCTATCATTTGTAAGTTTTAATTGCTTTTGTTTAGGCAGAAGTTTATCGCTGTGCTCACACCTGTTGGCAATGCTCCTGTATTTCCTGATGAAGAGGGCCCTGTCTAACGTCTCTTCCCATCTGCCTCTACACTACCTCGGACGCCTGTCCCAGAATGGCTGGACCAGCCGTGAGGAGGTTCACTCCAGGATTCTATGCGGCCACCGCTGGCTGCCTACCCAGAGCACATGGACTTCACCGCTGCACCACTGGCTGGCCCCTTTCATGTTCCATTGACAGCCTGCAGTTGAATGGAAGGTGACTCGAGTATGCTACTTGAGCCCAACTCTGGCCCTGTGTAGATGAGGCCAGCTTGTTTATCTGGTCCAGTGTGATGTCAGAGGATCTGTCAGAATTGTGTCTCTGCTGTCCCGGCAAGCTTCATGGACACCGGCTTTCATAGCCACTTGGAGCAAACTCGTAACTCACCCTTCCCAGGTAGCCCAGCTTTGACCTTCGCTGCAGTTTTTGGGGTTGTGAATTTCTCGGACTTTCAAACATTAGAGCAGAGTCTGTCTAATGAATGACATATTTCACAGTGGATTATTCAGGTGTGATTTCAGTTTGCCTTCCATTTCGGGGACCTTGGTTTCATTTCCATAGTCTAATCATCATGGTCTTTCTCAGCTATCTCCTTTCATATGCTTATCAATGCGTTCTACTTCATTCCAAGTTATTAATTTTGTATTTTTTTAATCACCATATTTTCTGTAGGCCGAGGTGTGAGTCCTTTCGTGATTGTTGGGTGTTGTCTTGGAATTTCCATCTGTCACTTGAAGGAATCTCTGCTATCCTAGCCTAGGCCAAACTGAGCACTGAGAATACCAGGTCCTCTTGGATGGTTTGACATTCTGAGATCAGAAACTCCAGATTCATGGGTGTCCTGGCAACCACCTTCACGGAAATGATGTTTTCGAGACAAATTAGACAAATCTGATGAACTCCTCTCTCCAGGCAACAGATTTTTCTGTCTCTTTTCTGGATTTGGGAAGTTTCTAACTTGAGCCCTGATCCTTGAACATTCCTCTAGCTTACGTCCAGATACTGGCTTGCTTTATTTCTATAGGGTTTATTTGTTTGATTTACATCCTCAGATCTGGCATGTGTAGTTTTCTTTAAATGTCACTGTAATCTTCTAATTTTCCACCAACTCCTTACATAAGGTGTCAAAACACATAATCAATACTCCTTCTAGGGTCAGAGATATGGGGAGAGAACTTCATTAGAGTCCAATGGAGCAATCTAGCCTGGGAGGGTAGCCTTCACAAAGGAACGAAGCCCTCTGGAAAAGGGTGCATTTCAGCACACTTCTGGAGCCCTTCCAAACAAGGAGACATACCCCAAGCATGACAGGTGCCCACACCTTCATGGCTTCAAAGAGTACTCTTGTGAGACATAACCGTCTACCCAGTGGGCCGCCGTGATGCCAGAGCTATGGAAAGCGAAACTTCTCCTCAAAGAATGCTAGGGGCCCAGGAAAGGAGGCATGGATTCTCCTCTTTGATGTCATGAAGACTTCATTCTTGATTTTGGATTAAGATTAAGTCAGAAGGACAATGTCGGTCTGATAAGCCCCAAGTCTGGCCTCTTGTTTCCAATCAAGTTTCAAGCTTGAATCAGCATGGTCTCCCCATCTACTTGAGTAGATGACAATGTTCCCCTCTTGGTGCTTGTCCCTCTATTATCGCTTCTTCCCAATGATTCCTTTCTTATCCCTTGGATCATAGACTCTTTGATCTCTTCAAGATTCTGTGCCCGGTTTCTGTTTGTAACAGCTGTCTCTGGGTATCTCTCACTTGAATATCCTAGCCTAGTCCAACGCTCCGACTGGAAATATGCGGCGATCTTGGGTGACATGTTCACCGTGATATCATAAACACCCTCAAAGTTACAAGTTGTCCTGACAACCTCCCTGCACACCATGTTTCAGAGCCATCTCATACAAGTCTGACCACGCACCTTTTCCAGGCAGGATAGTTTTCCTTTTTCTGGATTTCTTGTCGGTTTCCAACTTTATCCTCCAACTTTGAAAGGTGTACTACATTCTCTCTAGACACTGGTTTCTTTCCTTTAAGATTATCCTTGGTCATCTCTCATAATTTGTGGCTATGACCAAATGGGTGGACCTTCCCCATAGAAAGTCCTGGAGTACTTCCCAAGTTGAGGTTGCCCAGGCAATCCTCTGATGTGCAATGATCGTTTCATCTCATAGCAGTCTCACAAGTCCACCTTGGCAGGTTAAAAGTTTTCCTTCTTTCTTCATTTGGCAAGTGTACCAGCTGTGTTCACACATTGTAGTACACTCATGTTTCTTTTTCTGGTGCATATTGCTAACACGTCCTCACAATTTCTACTTCTTTATGGTCTCTGTCCGCACCATACCGTGAAATCTACATTTCCGTTTGCTACTAATCTGATCCCCACCCATGATTTGAACCAGTAAAGCCTGGGCCGCCCAAGCGGAATGCGGGCACTTACCCCCTACACCACAGGGCCGGCCCTGAATTGGACTTTTGGGCCAATCATTGGCCTGAACTTGGGAAGATGTTATCCTCGTTTGATTATGGGTGAAGGGAATTACTAGCAACATCATGGAGGGGAACATTTTCCATTGGTGCGTGAGATTAGCATGGAACATGTTCTCCTGGTAGTATTCCTCATCATCTCGTTGCAATGGTCTACCTTTCTGTAGCACTATTAAGCATTTGGAGGTGATTGTCAATACTTGAAAGTTCATCTTCTCTCATCTCTTTCAGACGCCAAAGCTTTATGCCGTAAATCCGCACGCCTTTCTGGATTTTGGATTTTATGTTAATTTATTGTTGTAACCCTGCGTTATAACATCCTGTAGCTTTCAGATTTCCTCCCCCAGAGATTTAGACTTCTGTGTAGGTTATATCATCCTCCCCTCCGGAGGCCTCATTACAGGCCTGAATCACATGCTTGTGGCTAATCATCTCTTGCACCATCCCTCTGCCCCCCAGTCCCCTTGGGAACCACCAATCCACTGTCCCATGGTACCTGTACATTAGCCCATGTTTTTCTGTTCTCCTTGTAAGTGAGAACCTACGGGATTTGACTTTCTCCCTGTTACTGGTTTCACTTCCCATAAGACCATCAGGAGCCATTCTGGAGGTCACAAAGGGCTGGATTCATCCTTACTTATAGTATGCCCTTGTGTCGCTATAGCCCATCTTCCTTCTCCATTGGTCCCTTGATGGGCACCAGGGCAGCTTCCAAGTCTTGGATATCAGGAGCAAGGCTGTGGTGAACACAGCAGTGCAGGGATCTCTATGCATTGGTGTTTCCAAGTTCTTTGGATAACTACACCACCGAGGAAGAGCTGGATCATATGGTAGATGGAATCTTAAATTTCTGAGGCAAGTCCACACTGCTTTGTGGAGTGGCAGCATCAGTTTACACTACCACCAGCAGTGCTGGAGGCTTCACTTCTCTCCACCTCCTCTCAGACACTTGTTTCCTGGCTTGTTACTTAGGGCCATTGTGACCACAGTAAGCTGCTATCTCATTGAAGTTTGGATTTGCACTGGCATGGGACTTCCTGATGAGGAACATGTTTTCATACAGCCTATTGGCCATCTTTCTATCTTCTGGGGAGAAATCTCTGTTTGCATCTTCTGCCCAGGTTTTAGTGGGCTTGTTGCGTTTTCTCTTTTGGAGACGTATGAGGTCATTGGATCTTTTGGCTCTTAACCCCTTGTCTGATGTGTGTTTTGAAAACATCCTCTCCCAGTTGTTGTGCTGACTTTGCACTGAGTCGATGGTTTCCTTGTCTGGGCAAAAGCTTCTGCAGTGTATGAGGTCCCGTTTGTTTCTTGCTTCCTTTGTTGACCTTGACTAGTCAAACATGCTTCTTCCAAATAGGTGGCTAAGCCAGATGGCAAAGAGCAAGCTGCCTGGGTTGTCTCCTAGAACTTGCACGGTTTCAAGTATTCCATTCAAGGTTTTAATCCATTTCGAGGTGGTGTGTGTGCCTGGTGTAACATCATGGTCTACTCTCATTGTGTTACATGTGGCTGTGCAGTCTTCCATGCACAGTTGCTTGTCGAGACTCTCCTTTCTCCGCTGTCTCCTCTTGGTTCCCTTGTCGACAATGGGTTGTCCATATGTACGTAAGTTAACCTCTGGGCTCTCGATTCTGTTCCATGTGTCTGTGTGCCTGTTTTTGGACTGAGACTGTGCCATTTCGGTTCGTTGTGCTCCGTCCTACATGAGGAAATCAGACAGTGTGATATGTCATGCTTTGTTCGTTTTCCTCAGGATTCCTTTGGGTATTCAGATTCCTTTGCTGCTGGATAGAGGCTTTACTATCCTCTCTCTATTTCTGTGAGAAACATTGCTGCAACTTGGACTGGGATTGCATGGAATCCACAGATTGCTTTATGGGGTATGGACGTTTCAAGTGTATTAGTTCTTCCATTAGAAGAGCATGAAATAGCCTTCCGTTTCCTTAGGTCTTCTGGAATTTCTTTCCACAAAGCTTTGCCAGGTTTTGGTTTACATAGCTTGCATCTGTTTGGCAAAGCATAGTCTTAGATATCTTATTTCTCCTACTGGCATGCTTCCCTTTTTGAGGTTCATTATTTCTATTCTTTGCACCTTTTAATTGCTTCTGTTTTGACAAACGTTTATTGCTATGCTCACATCTGCTGACAATGCTGCTGTACTTGCTGAGGATGAGTGGCACTGTCTAACGTCATTTCCCAACTGCCTCTACACTACCTCGGACGCCTGCCCCAGATGGCTGTAACAACCATGAGGAGGATCACCCCAGGATTCCACGCTCCTGACCACGGCCGGCCGACCAAGAACACGTGGACTTCACCCCTGCAACACTGGCCGGCCCTTTACATGTTCCATTGCCAACCTGCAGTTGAGTGGAATGTGACTTGAATATGCTACTTGAGCCCAACTCTGGCCCTGTGTCGACTAGGCCAGGTTGTTTTTCCGGTGCACAGTGATGTCAGAGGATTTGTCAGAATTTTGTCTCTGCTGTCCTGGCAAGCTTGATGGACACACGGTTTCAGAGCCCGTTTGGAGCAGTCTGAGAACTCACCCTTCCCAGTTAGCCGAGGTTTGACCTTCACTGCAGGTTTTGGGGTTGTCACTTTCTCAGACTTTCCAACATTCAAGCAGAGTCTGTCTAAAGACTGACGTCTTTCACTGTGGATTATTGAGGTGTGATTTCTGTTGGCCTTCCATTTTCTGGGACCATGTTTTCTTTTCCATAGTCTAATTGTCATGGTCTTTCTGAGCTATCTCCCTTTGACATGCTTATGATTGCATTCTCCTTCATTCCAAGTTAGGAATTTTGTATTTCTTTAATCACTGTATGTTCTGTAGGCTGGTGTGTGAGTGCTTTTGTGATTGTTGGGTGTTATCTTTGAATTTCTATTGGTAACTTGAAGTAATCTTTGCTATGCTAGCCTAGGTGCAACTGGGCACTGAGTACATGTGGTCATCTTGGTTCGTTTGACATTGTGAGATGAGAAAATCCATGTTGTCCTGGCAACCACCTTCAAGGACCCAAGGGTTTCGAGACAAATTAGATGAATCTGATGAATTCCTGTCTCCAGGGGAGAGATCCTTCCATCCCTTTTCTGGATTTGGGTGGTTTCGTACTTCACCCCTCATCCCTGAACGCTCCACTAGATTACGTGTAGATCGTTTCTTACTTTATTTCTACAGGGTTTTTTTTATTTGTTTGATTTACATCCTCAGCTGTGGCATGTTTATTTTTCTTTAAATATAATGGAAATGTTCTACTTTTTCAGCCTACCTCCTTACATGTAGTTTGAAACACATAATCAATACTCCTTCTAAGATAAGAGATGGGGGAGAGAATCTCATTGATCCCAACTGAGCACTCTAGCCTGGGAGGGCAGCCATCACCAAGGAACGAAGCCCTCTGGAAAAGGGTGCTTTTTAGCACACATCTAGAGCCTTTCCAAAGCAAGAAACATACCCAACCATGGCAGAAATCCATTCCTTCCAGGCATCAATGAGATCTCTTGAGACACATTGGCATGTACCCAGTGGACCCCTGTGAAACCAGAGCTATGGAAAGAGAGACTTGTCTTCAAGATGCTAGGGGCCTAGAAAAGGAGGTCTGGATTCTTCTCTTCAATGTCCTCAAGTGATCATTCTTGACTTTGGATTATGAGTAAGGCAGAAGGACAACATATGTCTGATAAGCCCCAGGTCTAGCCTCTTTTTTCTAAACAAGTTTCAAGCTTGAATCAGCACAGTCTCCCCATCTACTTGAGTAGATGACACTGTTCTCCTCTCATTGCTTGCCCCTCTAGTATCGCTTCTTCCCAATGATTCCATTCTCAACTCTTGAATCAGTGTCTCTTTTATCTCTTCAAGAATCTGTGCCAGGATTCTGTTTGGAAAAGCTGTTTCTGGGTAACTGTCACTTGAATATACTGTCCTAGGCCTATCCTCGGGCTGGAAACCTCAGCCGACTTGGGTGACATGGTCACCATGATGTCATAAACACCCTCCGAATTCTAAGTTGTCCTGACAACCTCCATGCACACAGTGTCTCAGAGTGATCTCAAACCAGTCTGACTACTCTCCCTTTCCAGGTAGGACTGTTTTCCTTTTTCTGGACTTGTTGTCAGTTTCTAACTTTATCCTCGAACCTTGAAAGGTCTACTACATTCCTTCTAGACACTGGTTTCTTTGCTTTAAGTTCGTCCTGGGATTTATCTCTTATCATTTGTGGATGTGGCCAAATGTGTGGACTTTCCCCACAGAAAGTCCCGGAGTCCCTGCCAACTTTATGTTCCCAGCAATCCTCTGATGCACAATGATCGTGTCATCTCATAGCACTCTAGCAATTCCACCTTTGCTGGTCACATGTTTTACTTCCTTCATCATGTGGGGAAGTGTACCTGATGCATTCATAGATTGTGATATTCTCATGGTTCTTTTCCTGGTGTGTATTCATAAGGTATCCTCACAATTTCTACATCTTCATGATCTCTGTCTGCATCATACCTTGAAATCTATATTTCCAAATGCTCCTAATCTGATCCGGACCTGTGATGCTGGCCAGCAAAGCCCAGGCCGCCCAAGCAGAACATGGGCACTTACCCGCTACACCACTGGGCCGACCCTGAATAGGACTTTTGAACCAACCTTTGTACTGAACTTTGGAAGATGTTGGCCTGCTTTGATTATTCATAAAGGTTATTAGTAGTAACATCATAGACTGCTACATTTTCCGTTCTCTCATGAGCTTAGCATAGAACATGTTCTCTTGGTAGTGTTCCTCTTCATCTCTTTGCAATGGTCTACCTTTCTGTAGCATCATTAAGCATTTGAAGATGATTATCAATCCATGGAAGCCCATCTTCTCTAAACTCTTTCAGCCTGCAATCTTTATGCCATAAACCTGCTTGCCTTTATGGAGTTTTGATTTTATGTGAACTGGTTTCCATAACCCTGCATTATAACATCCTATAACTTTCAGATTTACATCCTCATAGATTTAGACTTCTGTGTATGCTACGTCATCTTGACCACTCTAAGCTTAATTACAGGCCCACACCACACACTTGTGCCTAATCAACTGTTTCTCCCTCCGTCCCCTGTCTTCTGTTACCTCTGGGAAGCACCAATCCCCTGTCACATGCTACCTGTTTGTTGCTCCTTGTTTTAAACTTCTTGTAAGTGAGATCCTATGGTATTTGACTTTCTCCCTGGGGATTGTTTCAGTTACCTTCATACACTCAGTAGCCATTCTGGTGTCACAAATGGCTGGGCTGCACACTTTCTTACAGCTGACTGCTATGCCATTGTGTGGATATAGCCCATCTTCCTTCTCCAAGAGCCCTTGATGGGCACCAGGGAGGATTCCAAGTCTTGGATATCGGGAGTAAGGCTGTGGTGAACAAAGCAGTGCAGGGATCTCCATGCCTTAGTGATTCCAAGTTCTTTGGATATATATGCCACAGAGGAATAGCTGGAACATATGGTAGATGGATTCTGAAATTTTTGAGGTAATGTCACATGGCTTTACGTAGTGCCTGCACTGGTTTACACTCCCACAAGCTCTGCAGGACTCTTCCCTTCTCTCCACCTCCTCTCTAACACTTGTTGTTTCCTCTCTTGTTCCTTGTAGCCATTCTGAACACATGTGCTGTTATCTCATTGCCATTTGGATTTGCATTGGCCTTAGGCTTAACGATGATGAACATGTATTTATATAGCTATTTCCCAACCTTCTATCTTCTTGGGGTACATTTCTGTTTCCATCTTTTGCCCAGGTTTTAATGGGCTTGTTGTTTTTTCTCTTGTGGAGACGTGTGTGGCCATTGGATGTTTTGGTTATTCAGCCCTTCTCCGATGTGTGGTTTGAAACATCCTCTCCCTGTTGTTGTGCTGTCTTTGCATTGAGTAGATGGTTTCCTTGGCTGGACAGTAGGTTCTGCATTGGATGGAATCCCGTTTGTTTCTTGTTTCCTTTGTTGCCCTTGCCCAGTCACATATGCTTCTTCCAAATAGGCAGCTAAGCCAGATGGTAAAGAGCAGGCTGCCTGCGTTTCCTCCAAGAAGTTTCACGGTTTCAAGACTTCCGTTGAAGGCTTTAATCCATTTCAAGATGGTGTGTGTGCCTGGTGTAACATCATGGTCTACTCTCATTGTGTTACATGTGGCTCTGCAGTCTTCCCAGCACTGTTTCTGTTAGTCTCTCCTTTCTCCACTGTCTCCTCTTGCCTTCCTCGTTGCAAATGTGCTGTCCATATATGTGTGAGTTGAACTCTGGGCTCTGGATTCTGTTCCATTGGTCTGTTTGCCTGTTTTTGAGACCAAACTGTGCCGTTTCGGTACCTAGCACTTCATCCTACATGTTGAAATCACAAAGTGTGATACCTCCTGCTTTGCTTGTTTCCCTCAGGATTCCTTTGGGTATTCAGCGTCCCTTTTCACTGGATGGAGACTTTAGGATTCTGTCTTCTATTTCTGTGGGAAAGATTCTGCAACTTTGACTGGGATTGCATGGAATCCTGAGATTGCTTTATCCATTACGGAAGTATCAAGTGTTTTACTTCTTACATTCCTAGAGCACGGAATACCCTTCCGTTTGCTTGTGTCTTTTGGAATTTCTTTCCACAAAGCTTAGCTAGCTTTCAGTTTCCATAGCTTGAAGCTGTTTGGCTAAGCTTATTACTAGAAATCTTTTTGTTCTTACTGGCATTTTTTTTTTTTGAGGTTCAGTTTTTCTGTTCTTTGCAACTGTTCATTGATCTTGTTTTGGCATATGTTTATGTGTGTGCTCACATCTGCAGGCGATGCTGCTGTATTTTCTGAGGAAGAGTGATGCTGTCTGACATCACTTCCCAGCTGCCTCAAACTATCTCAGACGCCTGCTGGAAAACGGCTGGACCAGCAGTGAGGAGGTTCACACCCAGGATACCACGTGTCCGGCCCCGGGCTGCCGACCCAGAACATGCCGACTTCACCACTGGGCCACTGGTGGCACCTTTCATGTTTCATTGTCAACCTGCAGTTGAGTGGAATGTGACTTGTATATGCTACTTGAGCCCAACTCTGGCGCTGTGTAGATGAGCCCAGTTTGTTTTTCTTCTCCACTGTGATGTCAGAGGATTTGTCAGAATTGTGTCTCTGCTATTCCAGCAAACTTCATCGACACAGGTTTTCAGAGCCCGATTTTAGCAGTCTTGTAACTCACCCTTCCCAGTTAACCTAGGTTTGACGTTCAATGCAGTTTTTGGAGTTGTGACTTTCTCTGATTTTAAAACGTTCAGAGTATGTCCAAAATTGACGTCTTTCATTGTGCATTATTCAGGTGGGATTTCTGTGTGCCTTCCATTTTCTTGAACCATTTTTTCTTTTCCATGGTATAATCGTTGATAGGGGCTCGGCGTGCTGAAGACTCAAATGAAAGATTTCTTGGAATCTAAAGCTCTGGCATTGGTGCTCTTTTATTTAGAGAATAGTACGGGATAGCATGGGGACAGGACCCATGGGCAGTCAGAGCTCCTGCTGTTGCCCTGAGTTAAGGGTTACAGCGAATTTTATAAGGCATGGGTACATGACTTACTTTTACTGGAAAAAGAAATGATGATGTAAAATATCTTTAAATGATTTCAGTGCAGAATGGGTCTGGTTATTGTGCAGTCATATAACTTTAGATACAAATCTGGCAATATAGATCAGCATGTACGTGATGATGCCCTGGGCTTCTCTCCCTGGCTTCTCAGCCCTAATTCATACCATAAAGAAATCCACCTGGTCACATAGTTTGGCATGTAGGCCAGGTCACCTTGGGTTTCTCTAGCTGTGGCCGGCTTAATCCACATCATAAACCCCCCTGAACCCATTTGGACTGGAAATCTTTGGGGATATGGACGATGGTCTGTCTTCTGTGACTACTTCTGGCTGTACAAGGTCATAGAGCTGTCCCTAAATGGGACCATAGGCACAGGTAGGAAGTTCAGTGGACCGTAAGGGTTCACCCATGGTGTTCAAGGCTGACAAGGTATACAGAGCCTCTGGAGACAAGAGAATCATTTGATGAGAGGTGGTCCACGAGGTGAAACATTTTTGACATGCGGAAGACAAACAACGAAACAGATAAATTATCATAAGAAATACAAGCAGTATGTTTAACCCAATGAATAAGGTTTTGAAGTAGTACAGAAAACTGATCCGGACTAGGAGTTCACCGAATCGTTTAGAGTTAGGGTTGATAAGACATGGATTTAATTTGGTGGTGGGGATAGGAAGCCAGAAATATTTTGATGGTAGTCAAGAATATGGACACAACATTCAGTTTTTATAATGGCACAGTGCTGCTCTTGTGCTGCTGTCAAGACATCCAGTGCCTTTTGGATTTGGAGGACTGCCTTTCACATTTGGGATACTTCTAAATTGAGCAGTGAAGTGCTATATTGAGTGTCATGTAATGCCTTCATAATAAATTTGTTTAGGACTTCCATGTGCAAGACGACATTTTGGATTCCTAATGAGGGAAGGAAAATTGAGGAAAGATGGTCACACCAGTGGAAGACACAGCTGGTTCAGTGTTGCTGCAAGTTGGGTAGGTTAGCAGGAGGAGATATAGTAGATCTCATTGTACCTTGCATCCAGACAAAGCCTAGGGTGCATCATCCAATCCATCCAGGTGGCAGCCAAGGCTATAAATTGGAGCCACATAGCCACTGAGCACAATTAGGGGCTAACCAATGTGTGCGGGGCCATCTATCCCAGTCAGTCCCAAACCAATCAGTATTTTTTTAAGCCTATGATATGAGAACACATATAACAGCGAATTTTTCCCATCGGTCAGGTGTTAATAGGCGATGTATCACAAGCGTGATTGGTTTGTTCCCAACAGAGAGTGACCTTTGAGTGAGTTGACCACGAGTAGGAGTGAACCAAATATATTCATCCCAAATTTGATATTGTCCATCCTATGCGTATCGATAAGTTGGGGACTTTACATTTGGAACTTGTTGTTTAGGATCCACCTATGACAAGGCAAATCTAGTTAGTATTTTGGCAGTAGTATTGAAGGAAAATGTTTGATGATGTCCAGGGAACTCCCAGGTGTCAGACATAGATGGCAACAAATAGACAGTACGATTAGTAATAGATGAATCTTGCCAAAGAAAACAGCTAGAATCTAGTATCCAGGAATGCCTATTATAGCTTCTACAGAAACATAATTTTTGTCTCTTAAATCACCCTCATTTTTACAAAAGATAGCCAAATTAGGATTAACTGGTTTTCAAATAAAGTGCAGTTTCAAGACAACTTTCTCCAATTATTTACATATCAGCAGCAAGAATAGTAATTGCTCATACAGGCTTTTTAAAATCTGCTTTGCTAGAATTTTTTTCTGACGAATCTCAGATTGAACTGTGAAGGCCTCTCGAGGCCAGAAAAGCCAAGCCAAGGACTTGTCATCAGATTTTGACTGCAGTACTTACAGATTTGAGTGGAGTTCTCCTTGAGTTCCCCCAAAATATTTGGAGGTTCCTTACACCTGGCAGATAAACAAGCTTCCTTACTTACCGGGTGAGATTGCCAGAATCTCTGTAAACAAGGTACCAGGCCCATGTTTCCAAGTGGCTGTATTCCAGAAAGTGCAATCTCTGTTCCGGAAATGCTGTCTTGTCATATCTGACCCTGTATGTTTCAAATATGACATTCCAGTCAAAGCCTTGGTAGTATAACCAATGTGTCCTGTTATAAGGAGAACAGATTCTTATGGAACTTATACAAATATTGCCACCAAATAACTATACTCAGTCACAAAGTGTTTCCCAATTCCGGAGTGATAAGTTAGGGAGAAAAAGATAAAAGTTTCAGTTTTGCTCATAAAGGTATAATTTCACCAAATTGCTGTAAGTCATAGCATAAGAGAAAAGAGAAAAAGATTTCCCTCATTATGAGAAAACAAAACGACACATCAAAACTCAACAATATTTCAAACAGAAGTCCTAAAAAATTATAATCATCCTCATCAGTTCACACAGTCCTGTATAATCAATTCTTGAGCTGAATCTTCTGTCAGCAGATCGAGGAGCTTAGTTTCTGTTAGAATTCTGTAGTTTCTTACTCAGTTTAGTTTTACAATCTGAAAGTTTATCGGAAATCTGTAGATTAGATCCTCTGTGTCAGAATGCTTTCCAGAAATTTCTCGGAAGATGAAACATATTTGCTAAAGAAAAAAGCAGCAGAGTAAAACAAGAACTAACTGCAAATTTGCAAAGGAATCAAAAGGGCAATTGGTAAAGAAACTTGGCTACTCCTGTGACATATAACACTTCCAGATAATAATTGGACTTATGACTGATAACCATCACAGATCAGAATTCTAGGAATGCTATATAATTTTAAGACATCTATATTAATAACATTTACCCATCTAATACCACCTAAGAAGATCTATCATCACTTATTTCCCAATGTTTCCCATGTAATTTAATAGACCAAATAAGCCTAATTAGTTTAGTATTTTCTTCCTTATAGGAAGAGAGAGCAAATTTCTTTGAGAAGTCTCAGGGGCCCTCTGAAAATCCTCAGAGTAATCATTCTTCTGTCTGCCATGTGAAAAGATAGCCTTCATTCAGGATTTGATTATTTTTGAGGGAGAAGCTTGTTAAAACATATCAATAGTTTTTAAAATGCTTCTTCAAATAGGAAACAATACTCACTGTGAAACAATGTTCAGGTATCTATTCAAAGTGATAACAGAAAGAGTCAAAAATATTAAGACTGACCTCAGTCATTATTTTCACAAAACAGATTTGTCTCTTGGGTAGACTTACTCAAAGGAACAGCTTTCATTACCTCCTTCTCAAGAGCAGATCAAAGGTTCAAGAAAATTTATCCTTTTATAGAAAACCAAATTTGAATTTCTGCACCTACTTATTTTTAACATTCAAACTCATTCACTTAATTGAACTTACTTTAGTCTACGTGACCAGGCATAAAACTCCTTTCAGAATTTCTCCTTCACAAACCTTCTAAAACTTTCTTTTTTGGTTTCAGATTTTGTCCCAAACTCTTTCTTTTTTCCTTTCTAGTACATTAGAATGCATTTATCTTTCTTAACCCATCAAACAAAAATATTTCCATTCTTTATACCGTTTTTACTGAAAGCGTAGACTTTAACTTCCTTGAATATGAGCTCTTTTCCTTAGTAATTTCCAGTAGCTTTAATTCCATAGGTTAATTAGAACTTTTAACCCTTAACAGACGTAGTAAACACTAAAAAGGCAAACAGTTATGAATCGACTTTTATATCAGCATTCTAAACACTTCATAACTTTAGAAACACGCCACTTTACAATAAAACACAAGGCATGCTTTTTATACACCCAAACGCTTTTAGCCTCTTCAATAAGAAGCCAAAAGTAGATAACTTATATATGTTTATTAATAATCTTTCAGTGTTACATCCAATCCAAAAACAACCCAGATATTCAGATTTTTATCATTTAGCTTAACTTGGCATAACTCAAGATTGTTACCAAAAAGAATTTTGATGCTGTTTTTTTTCAACAAGTATACTGATCATGAAAGTTATTGTACTCATTTTTATGAGTTTTATGTATATAAACCATTTGTTTCCAACTATTATGTTCAGATTACCTACAGAAACCTCATGAGGCATTAGACAAAACTGGTCATCATTTAAAGCTATTATTTTGTTGACAAATTTAACAGACAACGTGAACTTATATGACTAGAAAACCCAGGCTGAGTGCCTGCATGCTATGCAAATACCAACAACTCTGACAAAAAGACTATTTTCAATCCTTAATCCACATCAATCGTCTTTTTCTTTCTCAGCTCTCTCTCATAGGTATGCTTATCAGTCCATTCTCCTTCATTCCGAGTTATTAATTTTGTATTTCTTTAATCACCATATGTTCTGTAGGCCGATGCATGAGTGCTTTTGTGATTGTTATGTATTGTCTTTGAATTCCCATTGTTCACTAGAAGGAATCTTTGCTACCCTGGCCTAGATCCAACTGAGCACTGAGAAGACATCGTCATCTCAGTTGGTTTGACATTCTGAGATCAGAAACTCCAAATGCTAGGTTGTCAAGCCAACCAACTTATGGACATAATGTTTCTGAGACAAATTAGACAAACCTGATGAATTCTTCTCTCCAGGTAAGATATTTTCATGTCTCTTTTCTGAATTTGGGAAGGCTCGAACTTGATCGTTAGAGTAGATTACATCTAAGGACTGCTTTACTTTAATTCTGTAGGGATTGTTAGTGGTTTGATTCACATCCTCAGCTCTGGCATGTTTATTTTTCTTTAAATATAAGTGTAATGTTTCGATTTTCAGCCAACTTCCTCACATATGTTTTCAAAACACATAATCAATACTCTTCCAAAAAGGCATGAAGATTTGCACCATGAAGCGTTTGAGGCTGAAAGACGTTAGAGAAGATGAACTTCCAAGGATTGTGAATCTCTTCCAAATGCTTAATGATGATATGCAAAGGTAGACCATAGCAAATAGATTAAGAGGAATACAACGAAGAGAACGTGTTCCGTGCTAAGCTCATGAAGCAAGGGAAAATCTTACCATGAGTGAGGTTACTACTAATTACCTTCACGAATAATCACAGCAGGGCAGCTTCTCCCCAAGTTCAGGCAACAGATTGGTCCAAAAGTAAAATTCAGGTCCAGCCATGTGTTCTGGTGTGTAAGTGTCCACGTTCCTAGTGGACGACCTGGGATTCATGGAGTCAATGATGGGTGCTGATCAGATTAGTAACATTAGGAAAGATAGATTTCTGAATCTATCACCATGGTGTGGTGCAGACAGAGATCAAAAATAAATGGAAATTGTGAGCATACCTTATAGATACGCACAAGGAAATAAATATGAAAATATTGCAGTCTATGACACATCTGGTACACTTCTCTAAATACAAAATGAAGGAAGTGATGTGACCTGCATAGGTGGAATTGTCAGACTGCACGAGATGACATGATCATTGCACATCAGAGGATTGGCTGGGCAACTTCAACTTGGGAGGGACTCCAGGACTTTCTCTGGGGAAAGTCTACACATGTGGCCATATCTACAAAATGTAACAGCTAAAACCCAGGATAAACTTAAAGTAAAGAAACTAGTGTCTAGAGAGAATGTACTAGACGTTTAAAAGTTCAAGGATAAAGTTAGAAACTGACAAGAAATCTAGGAAATGGAAAACTATTCTAGCTGGAAGGCGTGAGTAGTCAGACTGGTATGAGATCGCTCTGAAATGCTGTGTGCATGTAAGATGCCAGGACAACTGAGAAGTTTGAGGGTGTTTATGACATCACAGTGAACATGTCACCCAAGATGGCCTCATGTTGATAGTCCGAGGATTGTCTTAGGCTACTGATACTCAAGGGAGAGATACCCAGAAGAGAATTTAAAAACAGAAACCAGGCACTGAAACTTGAAGAGATAGAATAGACGCTGATTAAAGGGATAAGAAAGAAGTCATTGTGAAGATGCAATAATAGAGGGACAATCACTGAGTGAAGACCACTGTGATCTACTCAAGTATAGGGGGAGGTCATGGAGATTCAAGCTTGAAACTTGATTTGAAACCAGAGGCTGGACTTGGGTCTTATCAGGCCTACATTTTCCTTCTGTGTTAATCATCATCCAAAATCAAGAGTGATCTCCTGAGGACATTGTAGAGTATGATTGATGCTTCCTTTCCTATGCCACTTGCATTCATTGAAGAGAAGTATCACTTTCCATAGCTCTGGCATTACGGAGCTCCAAAGGGTACATGCTAATGTGTCACAAGATATCTCTTTGAACCCTTGAAGGAATGGACCCCGTCATGCTTTGCGTATGTCTCATTGTTTGGCAGGGCTTCAGAAATGTGCTGAGAAGCACCCTTTTCCAGACGGCTTCATTGCTTTGTGAGGGCCACCGTAACAGGCTAGTGTGCTCAGTTTGGGTCCAATGAAGTTCTATCCCCATATCTCTTGGAGTAGAATGATTATTGATGACGTGTATTGACACCATATGTAAATAGTTTGGCTGAAAATTAGAACATTACAATTATCTTTATAGAAAATAAACTTGCCAGAGCTGAGGATGTAAATCAAACAAATAACACACCCTATAGAAATAAAGTAAACCAGTATCTAGACGTAATCTAGAGGAACGTTCAAGGATGGGGGTCAAGATTGAAACTTCCCAAATCCAGAAATGAGACAGAAAAGTATCTTGTTTGGAGCGGAATTCATCAGATTTGCCGAATTTGTTTCGGCTACATTATGTTCATGAAGGAGGTTGCCATGCCTACCTAGAATTTGCAGGTTAAGATCTCAGAATGTCAGACCAACCAAGATGAACACGTGTTCTCAGTGCTCACCTTCACCAAGGCTAGCATGGCAAAGATGGCTACACGGGACCATGTAAATTCAAAGACAACACCCAACAATGAAAAGCACTCACACGTAGGTCTATAGAACATAGGGTGGTTAAAGAAATAGAAAATTGATACCTTGGGATGAAGGACAACCGACGGACAAGCATACCAAAGGGGGAAATCTGAGAACGACCATGATGATTATACTATGGAAAAACAAAATGTGCTCAGAAAAGGGAATGCAAACACAAATAACACCTGAATAATCCACAACAAAAGATGTCAGACTTTAGACAGACTCTGCTTGAACTTTTGAATGTCAGAAAGTCACAAACCAAAAAACTGCAGTGAGGTAAAACCTGGGCTACCTTGAAAGGGTGAGTCTGAGATTGCTCCAAACCTGCTCTGAAACTCTGTGTCCATGATGCTTGCCTGGACAGCAGAGACACAATTATGACAAATTCTCTGACATCACAGTTGAGCAAAAATACAAACCGTCTACATCAACTCAGTGCCAGAATTGGGCTGAAGTAGCCTATTTAAGTCACATTCCACACAACTGCAGGTTGCAAGGGAACTTGAAAGGGGTCGGGCAGTGGAGAACTGGGGAAGTCCGCGGGTTTTGGGTCGGCAGCCTGCACTTGGCTGGGTGGAATCCTGGGGGCAGACATCCTCACCGCTGGTCCAGCCATTCTGGGGCAGGAGTGGGAGGGAGTGTAGAGGCAGATGAGAAGCGACGTGAGACAGGGCCACTCTTCCTCAGCAAATACAGGAGCACTTCCAGCAGATGTGAGCCCAGCAATAAACCTCTGTCAAAAGGAAACAAATTAAAAGTTGCAATCAATAGGAAAATTGAACCTCAAAAAAAATGCCAGTAAGAATAATAGGATACCTATGAATAACCTCACCCCAACAGGTGAAAGCTTTGTAAATCGATAACTAGCAAACCTTTGCAGAAGAAAAATGGGAGAAGACACAAGGAGGCGGAAGGATATTGCATGCTCTTGAAATGGAAGAATGAACAGACTGGAAACCTCCACACCGGCTAAAGCAATCTCTAGATTACATGAAATCCCAGTCAAAGTTGCAGCTATATTTCTCACAGAGATAGAAGCGAGCATCCTAAAGTTTACATCCAGCAACAAAAGGCCCCAAATAAACGAAGGAATCCTGAGGAAAAAGAACAAAGCTCAATGTATCACATTTTCTGATTTGAATATAGAGGACGAAGAACTAGGAATGGAAACGGCACAGTCTGGGATGCAAAACAGACACACAGAACCATGGAACAGAATCAAGAGCCCAGAGGTATATGCACACCTATATGGACAGCCCATTTTCGACCACGGCGCCAAGAGGAGACAGGGGAGAAAGGAAAGTCTCTACAATAAATGGTGCTGGGAGGACTGCAGAGCCTCACCTAAGACAAGGAGAATAGACCACGGTGTTACACCAGGCACAAACACCAACTCGAAATGGATTAAAGTCTTGAATGTAAGACTGGAAACCATGAGACTTCTGGAAGAAAACGCTGGCAGCTTGCTCTTTGTCATCTGTCTTAGCCTCCTATTTGGAGGAAGCCTTTCTGTCTGGGCAAGGGCAATAAAGGAAACAAGAAACAAATGGGACTACATCAAACGCAAAAGCTTCTGCCCAGCCAAGGAAACCATCGACTCAATGCAAAGACAGTACAACCACTGGGAGAGGATGTTGAAAACCACACATCGGTGAACGGGTGAATAGCCAAAAGATGCAGTGAACTCATATGGGTCCACAAGAGAAAAAAAAATAAGCCCATTAAAACCTGGGCAGTAGGTGGAAACAGAGATTTCGCCCAAGAAGAGTTAGAGATGGTCAACAGGTGTATGAAAACATGTTCATCATCATTAAGACTCAGGGCAGTTGAAATCCAAACGGCAGTGAGATAGCAGCTCACTGTGGTCTGAATGACTATAGGTAAAAAGTCAGGAAACAAGTGTCAGAGAGGAGCTGCAGAGATGGGAAGACTCCTACAGTGCTGCTGTGAGTGTAAGCTGGTGCAGCCACGATGCAAAGCCCTGTGGAATTGCCTCAGACATGTCAGAATCCATCTACTATATGATCCAGCTATTATTCAGTGGCGTGTTTATCCAAAGATCTTGGAAAAAGTCGTGCGCTGATATATGTGCACCCCTGTGTTCACCCTGGCCTTACTCCCGTTATCCAAGACTTGAAAGCTGCCCTGATGCCCATCAAGGCAGAAGGAAGAATAGATAGGGAAGATTGGAGAAGGAAGCTGGGCTTTATGAACACAATGGCATATCACTGAGCCATAACAAAGTAGAGAATCCAGCCATTAGTGACCAGAAGGATGGATCCTGAGGGTTTCATTGGAAGTGAAACAACTCGCAGGGAGAAACTCAAATACCGTAGGAGCTCACTTACAAGGAGAAGAGACAAACAAGGACCAAGAAACTGGAAAGCTTTGCGGAAAGAAATTAAAGAAGACACAAGGAAACGGAAGTCTATTCACCGCTCTTCGAATGGAAGAACGAACACACTTGAAACGTCCGTACTGGATAAAGCAATCTCTGGATTTCACGCAATCCCCATCGAAGTTTCAGCAATCTTTCCCACAGAAATAGAAGAGAGAATCCTCAAGTTTCTATACAGCAACAAAGGAGCAGGAAAGGCCAAAGGAATCCTGAGGAAAATGAACAAGGCAGCAAGTACCACATTTTCGAATTTCCACATATAGGACGAACTACTAGGTACCGAAACGGCAAAGGCTGGCCACAAAAAGAGGGACATAGACACAAGGAACATAATCGAAAGCCCAGAGGTCAACTCCCACATATATGGACAGCCCATTTTACACCAAGGAGCCAAGAGGAGACAGCGGAGAAAGAAGAGTCTCGACAAGAAACGGTTCTGGGAAGACTGCACAGCCACATGTAACACAATGAGAGTAGACCATAATGTTACACCAGCCACACACACCACCTGGAAATGGATTAAGGCCTTGAATGGAAGACTTGAAATGGTGCAACTTCTAAGAGAAAACCCATCAGCTTGCTATTTGCCATTTGGCTTAGCCGATTATTTGGAAGAAGCGTGTGTGACTGGGCAAGGGCAACAAAGGAAACAAGAAACAAGGAGGACTCCATCCCACGCAGAAGCTTCTGAACAGCCAACGACTCCATCGACTCAATGCAAAGACAGCACAACAACTGCAAGTGGATGTTTCAAACCACACATCGGAGAAGGGGTGACTAGCCAAAATATCCAATGAACTCATATGTCTCCACAGTAAAAAAACAACGATCCCCATAAAACGTGGGCAAAAGATGGAAAGAGATATTTCTCCCAGGAAGATAAAAGATGGCCAACAGGCTGTATGAAGACATGTTCATCATCATTAAGTCTTTGGCAATGCAAATACGAACGGCAATGAGATAGCAGCTCACAGTGGTCAGAATGGCTATAGGGATGAAGACAGGGAACAAGTCTTGGAGAGGAGGTGGAGAGAAGGGAAGCCTCCTGCACTGCTGGGGGGAGTGTAATCAGGTGCAGCCACTACCCAAAGTGCTGTGGAATTGCCTTAGAATTTTCAGAATCCATCTAACATGTGATCCAGCTATTCCTCTGTGGCATATATATCCAAAGAACTTGGAAACACTAACGCTCAGAGATCCATGCAGCACTGTGTTCACCACAGCCTTACTCCCAATATCCAAGACTTGGAAGCCTACGTGGTGCCCATCAAGTGACGAATGGAGAAGGAGGATGATCTATAGCCACACAATGGCCAATCTTCGGACTGTATAGATGTGGCCATCTTGGGTGACATGTTCATAAACACCCTCAGAATTCTAAGTTGTCCTGACAACCTCCATGCACACAGTGTTTCAGAGCCATCGAATACCAGTCTGACCACTCCCCATTTCCAGGTAGGATAGTTTTCCTTTGTCTGGATTTCTTGTCGGTTTCTAACTTTCTCCTCGAACTTTGAAAGGTCTACTACATTCCCTCTACACACCAGTCTTTTTCCGCTAAGATTATCAAAGATTTTATCTCTTATCTTTTGTGGATATGGTGAAATGGGTGGACTTTCCCCAGAGAAAGTCCTGGACTCCCTCCCAAGTTGAAGTTGCCCAGGCAATCCCCTGATGCACACTTATCGTGTCATCTCCTAGCAGTCTGACAATTCCACCAGGCAAGTCACATGTTTCCTTCCTTCATCATTTGGGGAAGTGTAGCTGATGCGTTCATAGATTGTAATATTCTCATGGTTTTTTTCTGGTGTGTATTGCTCAGTTTCCCTCACCATTTCTACTTCTTTATGATCTCTGTGCCCACCAGACCGTGAAATCTGGATTTCCTAATGCTAGTAATCTGATCCACAACCATGGTGCTATCCTGTGAAGCTCAGGCCGCCCAAGCGGACCGCGGACACTTACCTGCTACATCACAGGTCCGCCAATGAATTGGACTTCTGGACCAACTTTTGGCCTGATCGTGGGAGGATGTTAGCCTGCTTCGATTATTCGTGAAGGGAATCAGTAGTAACATGAATGACGGTAACATTTACCTTTGGTTGATGAGTTTAGCATGGAACATATTCTCTTGCTAGTATTCCGCTTCATCTCTTTGCTAAGATCTATCTTTCTGTAGCATCATTAAGCATTTGGAGGTGCTTACCAATCCTTGGAAGTTCATCTTCTCTAATCTCTTTCAGCCTCCAAAGCTTAGGCCGTAAATCTGCACTGTTTTTTGGAGTTTTGATCTTATGTGAATTGATTGCCGTAACCCAGCATTATAACATCCTATAGCTTTTCACATCTACAATCTCATAGATTTAGACTTCTGTGTAGGTTACATCATCTTCACCACTGTAAGCCTAATTACAGGCCCTCACCACACACTTGTGCCTAATCAACTCTTTCTCCCTCAGACCTCCGCATCCATTTCCCTTTGGGAACTACCAATCCCATGTCACGTCCTACCTTTTTGTTGCTCCGTTTTTCGTCTTCTCCTTGTACATGAGATCCTGTGGTATTCAACTATATCCCTGGGCCTTGCTTCAGTTCCCCTAAGACCCTCAGGAGCCATTCTGGTGGTCACAAATGGCTGGACTGCATCCATTCCTACAGCTGAGAGCTATACCATCGTGTGGCTATAGCCGATCTT
The DNA here is from genome assembly GCF_041296235.1 of Equus asinus. Taxonomy (NCBI): domain Eukaryota; kingdom Metazoa; phylum Chordata; class Mammalia; order Perissodactyla; family Equidae; genus Equus; species Equus asinus. The sequence continues at coordinate 4,493,596 of NC_091815.1, read as the reverse complement.
CCTTCTCCATTCATCTCTTGATGGTCACCACTGACGCTTCCAAGTCTTGGATATTGGGAGTAAGGCTATGGTGAACACAGCAGTGCATCGATCTCTGTGCATTAGTGTTTCCATGATGTTTGGATATATACGCCACAGAGGAATAGATGGATCATGTGGTAGGTGGATTCTGAAATTTCTGAGGCAATTCCACACCACTTTGTGTAGTGGCCACACTGGTTCACATTCCTACCAGCAGTGCAGGAGGCTTCCTTTCTCTCCACCTCCTCTGTGAATCTTATTGTTTCCTGTCTTCATCCTTATAGCCATTCTGACCACTGTGTGTTGCTATCTCATTGCCGTTCGGATTTGCATTGACCAGAGACTTAATGATGATGAACATGTTTTCATACAGCCTGTTGGCTATCTTCCTATCTTCCTGGGAGAAATGTCTGTTTCCATCTTTTGCCCAGGTTCTATTGGGCTCGTTGTTTTTATCCCTGTGAAGACGTATGAGTTCATTGGATCTTTTAGCTGCTCACCCCTTCTCCGATGTGTGGTTTGCAAACAGCCTGTCACAGTTGTGCTGTCTTTGCATTGAGTCAATGGAGTCGTTGGCTGGGCAGAAGCTTCTGCATTGGATGGAGTTCTGCTTGTTTTTTGTTTCCTGTGTTGCCTTTGCCCACTGACACATGCTTCTTCCAAATAGGCAGTCAAGCCAGATGGCAAAGAGTAAGCTGCCTGGGTTGTCTTCTAGAAGTTGCACGGTTTCAAGTATTCCATTCAAGGTTTTAATCCATTTCGAGGTCGTGTGTATGTCTGGTGTAACATCATGGTCTACTCTCATTGTGTTACCTGTTGGTGTGCAGTCTTCTCAGCACCGTTTCTTGTGGAGACTCTCCTTTCTCCACTTTCTCCTCTAGGCTCACTGTTCGAAAATGCGCTGTCAGTAGATGTCTGAGTTGACCTCCAGTCTCTCGTTCTGTTGCATGAGTCTGTGTGCCTATTTTGGGGGCCAGGCTGTGCTGTTTCCGTACCTAGGGCTTCGTCCTATATGTTGAAATCAGAAAGTGTGATACTTGCTGCTTTGTTCGTTTTCCTGAGGATTCCTCTGGCTATTCTGGGTCCTTTGTTGCTGGATAGAAACTTTAGGATTCTGTGTTGTATTTCTGTGGGAATGATTGTTGCAACTTTGACTGGGACTGCATGCAATGCAGACACTGCTTTATGCGGTATGGACGTTTGAAGTGTGTTCATTCTTCCATTGGAAGAGCACGGAATAGCCTTCCGTTCCCTTGTGTCTTCTGTAATATCTTCGCCCAAACCTTTGCAAGTTTTCTGTTTCCATAGCTTTCTGCTGTTTGGCCACGTTTATTCCTAGATACCTTTTTCTTCCTACTGGCATGCTTTCTTTTTTTGAGGTTCAGTTTTTCTATTCTTTGCAACTTTCAATTGGTTTTGTTTTGACAGAAGTTTATAGCTGTGCTCACATCTGCTGGCCATGCTGCTGCATTTCCTGAGGAAGAATGGCGATATCTATTGTCGCTTCCCATCTGCCTCTACACTACCTCAGACGCCTTCCCCAGAATGGCTGGACGAGCGGTGAGGTGGCTCACCCCCAGGATTCCACATCGCCGATCCTGGGCTGCTGAACCAGAATGTGCAGACTTCACCACGGCCCCACTGGCTGGTCCATTTCATGTTCCATTGGCAACCTGCAGTTGAGTGGATTGTGACTTGAATATGCTACTTGAGCCCAACTCTGGCCCTGTGTTGATCAGGCCAGCTTGCTTTTCTGGCCCACTGTGATGTTGGGTGATTTGTCAGAATCGTGTCTCTGCTGTCCGGTCTAGCTTCGTGGACACAGGGTTTCAGAGCCCTCGGGGAGCAGTCTCATAACTCACCCTTCTCATTTAGGCCAGGTTTGACCTTTGCTGCTGTTTTTGGCGTTGTGACTTTCTCTGACTTTCAAACGTTCAAACAGAGTGTGTCTAATGACTGACGATTTTCACTGTGGATTAGTCAGCTTTGATTTCTGTTGGCCTCCATATTCCGGGATCCTTTTTTCTTTTCTATAGTCTAATTGTTATGGTCTTGCTGAGATATCTCCGTTGGATTTGCTTATCAGTGTGTTCTCCTTCTTTCCAAGTTAGGAGTTTTGTATGTCTTTAATTACCATAGGTTCTGTAGCCCGAGGTGTGAGTCATCTCATGATTGTTGGGTGTGGTCTTGGAATTTCCATCGGTCACTTGTAGGAATCTTTGCTATCCCGGCCCAGGTGACACTTAGCCCTGAGAACACATGGTCGTCTTGGTAGGTTTGAGATTCTCAGATCAGAAACTCCAGATTCGAGATTGTCCATACAACAACCTTCACGGACATTGTGTTTTCGAGAGAAATCTGATGAATTCCTCCCTCTAGGTAAGTGATTTGTCTGTCTTTTTTCTGGATTTGGGAAGTTTCAAACTTGACCCCTGATCATTGAATGCTCCACAAGATTACATCTGGATACTTGGCTTTTTATTTCTACGTGATTTCCTATTGGTTTGATTTTCATTCTGAACTTTGGCAGGTGTATTTTTATTTAAATATAATGGCAATGTGCTAATTTTCAGCAAACCTCCTTCCATATGTTGTCAGAACAAGGAATCAATACTGTTTCCATGGCAAGAGGTGGGGGAGAGAATTTCATTGGAGCCCAACTGAGCACTGTAGCCTGGAAGGGCAGCCTTCACACTGGAACGAAGCCCTCTCGAAAAGGGTGCTTTTAAGCACACTTCTACAGCCCTCCAAACCAAAGGACACACCCCAAGCATGACAATCATCCATTCCTTTAAGTCTTCACAGAGATGTCTTGGGACACATTAGCATGTACCCAGTGGGACCCCATGACGCCAGAGTTATGCAAAGGGAAACCTCTCTTCAAAGAATTCTAGGAGCTTAGGAAAGGAGGCCTCAATTCTTTTCTTCAATGTCCTCAAGAGATCATTCTTGACTTGGGATTATGAGTAAGGCAGAAGGACAACGTAGTTCTGATAAGCCCCAAGTCCAGCCTCTTGTTTCAAATCAAGTTGCAAGCTTCAATCAGCACGGCCTCCACATCTACTTAGTAGATAACAATGTTCTTCTCTCAGTGCTTGCCCCTCTAGTATAACTTCTTCCCAATGATTCCTTTCTTATCCCTTGAATCAGTGCCTCTTTGCTCTCTTCAAGTTTCTGTGTGCGGTTTCTGTTTGGAAAAGCTGTTTCTGGATATCTCTCACGTGGGTATCCTAGCCAGGGCAATCCTGGGACTCTAAACTTGCTGCCATCTTGGGTGACACGTTCACCGTGACGTCATAAACACCCTCAGAATTCTAAGTTGTCCTGAAAACCTCCAGGCACACAGTGTTTCAGAGCCATCTCATATCAGTCTGACGACTCCACCTTTCCAGGTAGGATAGTTTTCCTTGTTCTGGATTTCTTGTCAGTTTCTAACTTTCTTGTGGAACTTGAAAGGTATGCTACATTCCCTCTACCCACCAGTTTCTTTCCTTTAAGATTATCCCTTGTTTTATATCTTATCCATTGTGTATATGCCCAATTGGGTGGACTTTCCTCAGAGAAAGTCCTAGAGGCCCTCCCAATTGGAAGTTGCCCAGGCACTCCCCTGATGCACAATGATCGTGTGATCTCCTAGCAGTCTAAAAATTCCACTTGGCAGGTTACAAGTTTTCCTTCATTCATCATTTGGGGAAGTGTTCCTGATGCGTTCATAGATTGTCATATACTCATGGTTCTTTTTCTGGTGCATATTGTTAAGGTCTCGTGACAATTTCTACTTCTTTATGATCTCTGTGCCCACCATACCTTGAAATCTGTATTTCCTAATGCTAGTTATCTGATCCGCACCCCTGATGCTAGCTGGTGAAGCCCGGGCCGCCCAAGTGGAACGTAGGAACCTACGTGCTACATCACAGGGCCGGCCCTGAATTGAACTTTTGGACCAACCTTTGACCTGACCTGTGAAGATGTTTGCCTGCTTCGATCATTCGTGAAGGAATCAGTAGTAACATCATGAACGGTAACGTTTTCTGTTGGTTCATGAGTTTAGCACGGAACATGTTCTCTTGGTAGTATTCCTCTTCATCTCTTTGCAAAGGTCTACCTTTCTGTAGCATCATTGAGCATGTTGAGGTGATTACCAATACTTGGAAGTTCACCTTCTCTAACCTCTTTCTGTCTCCAAAGCTTCCAATTGTAAATCTGCATCCCTTTAGGAGTTCTGGTTTTATGTGAATTGATTGCCATAACCCAACATTATAATGACCTATAGTTGTCAGATCTACATCCACATAGATTTAGACTTCAGAGTAGGTTACATCATCTTCACCAACGTAAGCCTAATTATTGTCCTTAACCACACACCTGTGCCTAATCAACTCTTTCTCTCTGGCCACTGCCCCACTTTCCCTCTGGGAAATGCCAATCCATTGTCATGTGATACCTGTTTGTTGGTCCGTTCTTGCTCTTCTCCTTGTGCATGAGATCCTGTGGTATTTGACCATACCCCTGGGGCTTGTTTCAGTTCCCCTAAAACCGTCAGGAGCCATTCTGGTGATCACAAATGGCTGGCCTGAATCCGTTCCTATAGCTGAGTGCTATGCCTTTGTGTGGCTATAGCCCATATTCCTTCTCCATTCATCCCTTGATGGGCACCAGGCAGGCTTCCAAGTCTTGGATATCGGGAATAAGGTCAGGGTAAATAGAGGTGTGCACCGATCTCTGTGTATGAGTGTTTCCAAGTTCTTTGGATAAACACACCACAGAGGAATAGCTGGATCATATGGTCGATGTATTATGAAATGTCTAAGGCATTTCCACACCGTTTTGTGTCGTGGCTGCACCTGTTTACACTCCCTCCAGCAGTGCAGGAGGCTTCTCTTCTCTCCACCTCCTCTCCGAAACTTATTTGCTGTCTTCATCATTATAGCCATTCTGACTGCTGTGAGCTGCTATCTCATTGCCTTTCAGATTTGCACTGACCAGAGACTTAATCATGATGAACATGTTTTCATACAGCCTGTTGGCCATCTTTCTATCTTCCTGGGAGAAATGTCTGTTTCCAGCTTTTGCCCAGATTTTAATGGGGCTTGTTTTTTTTTTTTTTCTTGTGGAGCCGTATGAGTTTATTGGTTCTTTTGGCTATTCACCCCTTCCCCAATGTGTGGTTTGCAAACATTCTCTCCCAGTTGTTGTGCTGTCTTTGCATTGAATCAATGATTTCCTTGGCTATGCAGAAGTGTTTGTGTCTGATGTAGTCCCATTTGTTTCTTGTTTCCTTTATTGCCCTTTCCCAGACAGACATGCTTCTTCCAAATATGAGGCTAAGAAAAATGACAAAGAGCACCCTACCTACGTTTTCTTCCAGAAGTCTCATGGTTTCCAGTATTACATTCTAGATTTTAATCCAGTTCGAGTTGGTGTTTGTGCCTGGTGTAACGCCGTGGTCTACTCTCCTTGTCTTACATGAGACTCTGCACTCTTCCCAACACCGTTCATTGTAGAGACATTCCTTTCTCCACTGTCTCCTCTTGGCGCCCTGGTCGAAAATGGGCTGTCCATATATGTGTCCCTATACCGCTGGGCTCTTGATTCTGTTCCATGGTTCTGTTTCTCTGTTTTGCATCCCAGCCTGCGCTGTTTCCATTTCAATTTCTTCCTCCTATATGCTGAAATCAGCAAGTGTGATACATTGAGCTTTGTTCTTTTTCCTCAGGATTCCTTTGGCTATTCGGGTTCTTTTGTTGCTGGATGTAAACTTTAGGATGCTCGCTTCTATCTCTGTGAGAAATATTGCTGCAATTTTGACTGGGACTGCATGGAATGAAGAGATTTCTCTATGCGTTGTGGACATTTCAAGTCTGTTAATTCTTCCATTTCAAGAGCATGGAATATCCTTCCGATTCCTTGTATCTTCTCCCATTTCTTTCTGCAAAGGTTTGCTAGTTTACTGTTTACAGAGCTTTCACCTGTTGGGGTGAGCTTATTCCTAGGTATCTTATTCTTCTTACTGGCATCCATTTTCTTTTTTATTGAGGTTCAATTTTCCTATTCTTTGCAACTTTTAATTTGTTTCCTTTTGAAAGAGATTTATCACTGTGCTCACATCTGCTGGAAATGCTCCTGTATTTGCTGAGGAAGAGTGGCTCTGTCTAACGTCGCTTCTCATCTGCCTCTACATTAACTCCCACTCCCGCCCAAGAATGGCTGTACCAGTGGTGAGGAGGTTTACCCCCAGGATTCTACCCTGCCAACTCCTGGCTGCCAACTCAGAGTGCGCAGACTTCCCCAATTCTTTATTGACCAGCCCCACTCATGTTCCCTCAGCAACCTGAATTTGAGTGGAATGTGACTTAAATAGGCTACTTCAGCCCAACTCTGGCACTGAGTAGATGTAGCCGGTTTGTATTTTCGGTCAACTGGGATGTCAGAGAATTTGTCATAATTATGTCTCTGCTCTCCCAGCAAGCTTCATGGACACAGGGTTTCAAAGTACGTTTGGAGGAGTCTCATACCCACCCTTTCCAGGTAGCCCAGGTTTTACCTCGCTGCAGTTTTTTGGTTTGTGACACTTTCTGACTTTCAAAAGTTCAAGCAGAGTCTGTCTAAAGCCTGACATCTTTCGTTGTGGATTATTCAGGTGTTATTTGTTTTTGCCGTCCTTCGTTTGAGCCCATTTTGTTTTTCCATAGCACAATCATCGTGGTCTTTCTCAGATTTCCCCCTTTGGTATGCTTGTCAGCCAGTTCTCCATCATCCCAAGGTATCAATTTTCTATTTCTTTAACCACCCTATGTTCTATAGGCCTACGTGTGAGTGCTTTTCATTGTTGGGTGTTGTCTTTGAATTTACATTGGTCACTTGTAGCAATCTTTACCATGCTAGCTTTGGTCAAAATGAGCACTGTGAACACGTGTTCATCTTGGTTGGTCTGACATTCTGAGATCTTAAACTCCAAATTCTAGGTTGTCATGTTAACCTTCTTCATGAACATAATGTACCGGAGACAAATTAGACAGATGTGATGAATTCCGTTCCAGGTAAGATACTTTTCTGTCTCATTTCTGGATTTGGGAAGTTTCAATCTTGACTCCCGATCCTTGAATGTTCCACTAGATTACTTCTAGATACTGGCTTACTGTATTTCTATAAGGTGTGTTATTTGTTTGATTTACAACCTCATGTTTATTTCTCTATAAAGCTAATTGCAATGTTCTAATTTTCAGACAACCTCCTTTCACATGGTGTCAATAAACGTCATCAGTAATCATTCTACTCCAAGAGATGGGGGAGAGTATTTCTTTGGAGCCAAACTGAGCACACTAGCCTGGTAGGGCAGCCCTCACAAAGCAATGAAGCCCTCGGGAAAAGGGTGATTCTCAGCACACTTCTGGAGCCCTGCCAAACAATGCGACATACCTGGAGCATGATGGGGTTCTAGTCCTTCAAGGGTTCAAAGAGATGTATTGTGACACATTAGCATGTACCCAGTGGGCCTCTGTAATGCCAGAGCTATGGAAAGTGAGACTTCTCTTCAATGAGTGCTAGGGGCATAGGAAGGGAAGCATCGATCCTTCTCTACAATGTCCTCAGGAGATCTGTCTTGATTTGGGATTATGATTAAGACAGAAGGACAACGTAGGTCTGATAAGACCCAAGTCCAGCCTCTGGTTTCAAATCAAGTTGCAAGCTTCAATCAGCACGGCCTCCACATCTACTTGAGTAGATAACAATGTTCTCCAGTAAGTGCTTGTCTGTCTGTTATTTATTGCTTCTCCACAATGACTTCTTTCTTATCCCTTTAATCAGCGGCAATTCTAACTCTTCAAGTTTCAGTGTTGTTTTCTGTTTTTAAATTCTTTTCTGGGTATCTCTCACTTGAGTATCGTAGCCTAGGACAATCCTCGGACTATTAACATGAGGCCATCTTGGGTGACATGTTCACTGTGATGTCATAAACACCCTCAAATTTCTCAGTTGTCCCGGCATCTTCCATGCACACAGTATTTCAGAGCCATCTGATAGCAGTCTGATAGTTTTCCATTTCCTTGATTTCTTGTCTGTTTATAACTTTATCTTTGGACTTTTAAATGTCTACTACATTCTCTCTAGACACTGAATTCTTTAAGTTTATCCTTGGTTTTATCTGTCACATTTTGTGGATATGGCCAAATATGTAGACTTTCCCCCGAAAAAGTCCACGAGTCCCTCCCAAGTTGAAGTTGCCCAGCCAATCCTCTGATGTTCAATGATCGTGTCATCTTGTGCAGTCCGACAATTCCACCTATGCAAGTCACATCACTTCCTCCATTCTGTATTTGAGAAGTCTACCAGATGCATCATAGATTGCAATATTTTCATGTTGTTTTCCTGGTGCATGTCTATAAGGTATGCTCACAATTTCCACTTATGTATGATCTCTGCCCGCACCATACCATGAAATCTATCTCTCCTGATGTTACTAATCAGATCAGCACCCGTGATGCGAATCCCTGAGTCCCAGGCCACAGACTAGAAACGTGGGCTCTTACACACCAGAACACATGACTGGCCCTGAATTTTACTTTTGGACCAATCTTTTGCCTGAACTTGGGAAGAAGCTGGCCTGCTGTGATTATTCGTGAAGGTATTGAGTAGTAACCTCACAGTAGGTAACATTTGCCCTTGGTTCATGAATTTATCACGGAACACATTGTCTTTGTAGTATTCTTCTTAATATATTTGCAATGGTCTACCTTTGTGTAGCATCTCTAAGCATTTGTAGGAGATTCACAATCCTTGAAAGTTTATCTTCTCTAATCTCTTTCAGCCTCAAAAGCTTTATGCCGGAAATCTGCACAGCTTTTTGGATTTTTTCTTTCCCTCTGGGAACCACCAATCCAAAGTGAAGGCTGCCATCAAAGCTAAAATGCTCCATTTGGCCCCAATGAAATTCTTTCCCCCGTCTCTTGTCATAGAAGAGTATTGATTATGTGGTTTGCCACCGTATGTGAGGAAGTTGGCTGAATATTAGAATATTACACTTATATTTAACGAAAAATAAACATGCCAGAGCTGAGGATGTAAACCAAACAACTAGCAAACCCTACAGAAATAAAGTAAACCAGTATCTAGACGTAATCTACTGGAACAATGAAGGATCCGAAGTCAAGGTCTAGCCTACCCAAATTCAGAAAAAAAGACATAAAAATATCTTACCTGGAGAGAGGAATTCATCAGATTTGTCTAATTTGTCTCGGAAACATTATGTCCATAAGGTGGTTGCCAGGACAAACTAGAGTTTGGCGTTTCTGATCTCAAAATGTCAAACCAACCAAGATGACCTCGTGTTCTCAGTGCTCAGTTGGACCTAGGCTAGGATAGCCAAGATTCCTTCAAGGGAACGATGGAAATTCAAAGACAAAACCCAACAATCACGAAAGTCCACACATCGGCCTAGAGAACTTATGGTGATTAAAGAAATACAAAATTCCTAACTTGGAATGAAGGAGAACACACTGATGAGCATATCTATGGGAGACAGCTGTGAAAGACCATGAGGATTGATGTGGATTAAGGCCGCCCCCATTCGAAAGCCCAAGGTTAGCTGGTGAACATGCAGAACTATATGACCCGTTGAATTTCTTTTGGTATGAATTAGAGGTGCCCCAGTGAGAGAAGCCCAGGTCATGCTCACCTACATGCCTATCTATGGGACCAGTTTCGTATCTAGTGTTATAAGACCACACAATATTCAGAACCCATCTGAACTGAAATCATGTAATGACTTTTTACCTCATCATTTCTTTTTCCAGGAAAAATTAATCACGTACCCATGCCTGATAAAATTAGTCCTTAACCTCAACTCCTTGCAGCAGCAGGAGCTGTGACTGCCCATGGGTCCTTTCCCAATGCAGCAGCAGCAGCAGCTCTTCACTGCCCATGGGTCCTGTCCCCATGCATGCAGCTCTTCACTGCCCATAGGTCCTGTCCCCATGCTATCCTGTACCATTCTCTAAATAAAAGAGCACCACTGCCAGACCTTGAGGGTCCAAGAAATCTTATTTTCAACTCTTGAGCTTGCCGACCATGCATCACATCCTGTGGCCTATATGGGGAACGTGCTTCATTGGTTTGTGAGCTCGAATTCTGGTAAGTGCCCTTTCCTTCCCTGTGCCTCTCTCTTTTTCGAGGATGGATCTAAATTCACTTCTCCATCAGGAACTGTCTTGAATAGCTGTATGAATTCATGTTTGCTGCCCATGGCTACTCTATGATGCAAATCTGGCATTCAGCTTGAAGAGAATCAGTACCTTAAGCCTAAGAGTGATGTAGAATGAATTAATCCATTCCTTCCTGACCCTATCTCTAATACATAGATTTTACGTGGGAACGGGTCAGCCATTTAAGTCATTAGGATGGTTGGCAATCTCCAAGACTCTCGTGGAAGGTTTCTATCCCTAAAGCTGGATTGGGATAACTCCCATGCACTTGACCATCTGAACGGTGTGAATGTCCCAATAGGGACTTCAGTTCAGGGAAAGTACCAAAGTCTAACCTTTGGCTGAGTATTGGAAACCCTTCTTTGGAGAATCGCTCCAACACGCAATTGGGTAGAATGACCCCAGCGTGGCGGAAACTTCTTCACTATTTCTCTCCGTCATGTTCTCTCTTAAACTTCTCCTTTTCTCTTGGGGACCACTCACCAGGCATCTATTACTTCCAGGCAGAATAGGAAAGATGTTCACCAGGCACCTGTTACGGCCAGGCATAGCAGGGAAGGTATCCAAGGGATGCAATTCTGGGGGACACCCCCATCACCCCTTGCTATAGGCACCCCACAGTAGGAACAACAGGTAGGATGCTTCCCTAGGTTCAGGGGGGATTTTCAAGGTAATGGACTTGTCTCACCTTTCTTAGAGTTACAATGGGCATTTTCATCTCCTTTTGAGCTTTGCAACCGGGAAACAAAGAAATCTTTCAAGAGTCAAGTCCTCCAACACTGGGAGCCCCAACATTGGCTTTCTTGGTCTGATCACCTCGGTGATACTTTGGTGGACCTGAAAGAGAACTCCACTCAAATCTGTAAGTACTGCAGGCAAAATTTGATGGCAAATCCTTGGCTTGGCTTTTCTGGCCTCTAGAGGCCTTCACAGTTGAATCTGTGATTCCTCATAAAAATTTCCAGCAAAGCATACTTTAAAAAGCCTGTATAAACAATTGCTATTCTTGTAGCTGTTATGTAAATAATTAGAGCAAGTTGTATTGAAACTACACTTTGCTTGCAAACCTGTTAATCCAGCTTTGGCTATCTTTTGTAAAAATGAGGGTGATTTAAGAGAGAAAAAATTATGTTTCTGTAGAAGCTATAGTAGGCATTCATGGATATTAGATTCTAGCTCTTTTCATCCACAAGATTCATCTATTACTAATCGTAATGTCTCCTTGTGCTCATCTATGTCTGACACCTGCGAGTTCCCTGGCCACAATCAAACATTTTCCTTTAAAACTACTCCCCAAATACTAACTAGATTTGCCTTATCACAGGTGGACCAGAAACAAGTTCCCAAGGTAAAGTCCGCAACTTATCGATACACACAGGATGGACCATATGAAATTTGGGATGAATGTATTTGGTTCACTCCTACTAGTGGTCAACTCAGTAAAAGGTCACTCTCTGTTGGGAACAAACCAATCACACTTGTGATACATGGCCTAATAACAGCCGACCTATGGGAAAAATTCGCTGTTATATGTGTTCTCATATCATAGTCTTAAAAAAGTACTGATTGGTTTGGGACTGACTGGGATAGACAGCCCAGCACGATATGGTTAGTCCCTAATGGTGCTCAGTGGCTATGCGGCTCCAATTTATGGCCTTTGCTGCCACCTAAGTGGATTTAACGATGCACACTAGGCTTTGTCTTGATGCAGGGTAGAACTACATTTACTATATCTCCTCCTGCTATCCTACCCAACCTGCAGCAGCACTGAACCAGGTCTGTCTTCCACTGGTATGACCATCTTTCCGCAATTTTCCTTCCCCAATTAGGAATCGAAAGTGTCGTCTTGCACATGGAATCCTAAACAAATTTATTATGAAGGCATTAAATGAGGCACAACATAGCATTTTGCTGCTCAATTTAGAAGTATCCCAAGTGTGTAAGGCAGTCCTCCAAATCCAAATGGCACTGGATGTCTTGACAGCAGCACAAGGGGGCACCTATGCCATTATAAAAACTGAATGTTGTGTCTATATTCCTGACTACCGTCAAAATATTTCTGGCTTCCTATCCCAACCACCAAATTAAATCCATGTCTTATCAACCCTAACTCTAAACGATTGGTTGAACTCCAAGTCAGGACCAGGTTTCTGCACTACTTCAATACGTTATACATTGGGTTAAACATACTGCTTGTATTTCTTATTATAGTTTGTTGTCTGTTTTATTGTCTGTCTTCCGCATGTGAAAAAAGTTTCACCTCCTGGACCACCTCTCGTCAAATGATTCTCTCGTCTCCAGAGGCTCTGTATACCTTGTCAGCCTTGAACTCCACAGGTGAAGCCTTCCAGTCCACTGAACATCCTACCTGTACCTGTGACCCCATTTAGGGACAGCTCTGCAACCTTGTACAGCCATAAGTAGTTACAGAAGACTGACCATCGTCCATATCCCCAAACCTCTCCAGTCCAAATGGGTTCAGGGGGCGTTTATGATGTGGATTAAGGCTTCCCCAGCTAGGGAAGCCCAAGGTGATCTGGCCTACATGCCAAATTATATGAGCAGGTGGAATTAGGGCTGACTCAGGGAGAGAAACTCAGCGCATCCCCAGCTACATGCTGATCTACAGGGCCAGATCCGTATCTAAAGTTATATGACTGCACAATAAGCAGACCCCATCTGCACTGAAATCATTTAAAGACATTTTACCACATCATTTCTTTTTCCAGTAAAAATAAATCATGTACCCATGACTTATAAAACTAGCACTAACCCTCAACTCAGGGCAGCAGCAGGAGCTTTGACTGATCATGGGTCCCATCCCCAGGGAGCAGCAGCAACTCTTCACTACCCATGGGTCCTGTCCCCATGCTATCCTGTACTATTCTCTAAATAAAACAGCACCAGTGCCAGACCTTCAAAGTCCGAGAAATCTTTCATTCGAGTCTTCAGCTCACTGAGACCATATCAACAATTATAACATGGAAAACAAAAAACCGTCGCAGAAAATGGAAGGCACACAGAAATCACAGCTGAATAATACACAATGTAAGTTGTCCGTTTTAGACATTCCCTGAACGTTCAAAAGACAGAGAAAGTCACAAACCCAAAAACTGTAGCAAATGTCAAACCTAGGCTAACTGGTAAGGGTGAGTTATGAGACTGTTAAAATCTGGCTCTGAAAACCTGTGTCGATGATGTTTGCTGTGATAGCAGAGACACAATTCTGAGCAATCCTCTGACATCACAGTGGAGAAGAAAAACAAACTGGCCTCGTCTACACAGTGCAAGATTTGTCCCAAATAGCATATTCAAATCACATTCCACATCAAAGGCAGGTTTCCAATGGAACATGAAAGGTGCTGGCCAGTGGTGCAGTGGTGAAGTCCGCAAATTCTGGGTCGGCACCCAGGGCAGACCATGCAGAATCCTTGAGGTGAACCTCCGCACCGATGATCCAGATATTCTGGGGCAGGCGTCCAAGGTAGTGTACAGGCAGATGGGAAGCAACGTCAGACAGCATCATTCTTGCCCAGCTAATACAGCAGCATTGCCTCCAGATGTGAGCACAGCCATAAACATCTGCCAAAACAAAACCAATGAAAAGTTTCAAAGAATAGAAAAACTGAACCTCTTGGAAAAAAACATGCAAGTAAGAAGAATAAGATTTCTAGGAATAAGCTTAGACAAACAGGTGCAAGCTATGGAAACCGAAAACTAGCAAAGCTTGAGGGAAAGAAATTCCAGAAAACACAAGGAAACAGAAGGGTATTCCGTGCTCTAGGAATGTAAGATCTGAAACACCTGAAACGTCTGCAATGGATAAAGCAATCTCTGGGTTGCATGCAATCCCAGTCAAATTTCCAGCAATCTTTCCCAGATAATTAGAAGAGAAAATACTAAAGTCTCTATCCAGCAACAAGGGACCCGGAATACCCAAAGGAATTCTGAGGAGAACGAACAAAGCAGGACGTATCACACTTTGATTTCAACATGTAGGACGAAGCGCTTGGTACCGAACCAGCACAGCCTGGTCCCAAAAACAGGCACAAAGACCAATGGAACAGAATGCAGAACCCAAGGGTCAACTCACACATATATGGACAGCACATTTGCAATGAGGAAGGCAAGAGGAGACAGTGGAGAAAGGAGAGTCTCTAAAATAAATGGTGCTGGGAAGACTGCACAGCCACATGTAACACAATAAGAGTAGATCATGATGTTACACCAGGCACACACAGCACCTCGAAATGGATTAAAGCCTTCAACGGAAGTCTTGAAACAGTGAAACTTCTAGGAGAAAACACAGGCAGCTTGCTCTTTGCCATCTGGGGTAGCCGCCTATTTGGAAGAAGCATGTGTGACTGGGCAAGGGCAACAAAGAAAAGAAGAAAGAAGCAGGCCTACATCCAACGTAGAAGCTTCTGTCCAGCTGGGGAAACCGTGCACTCAATGCAAAGACAGCACAACAACAGAGACAGGATGTTTCAAACCACACATCTGAGAAGGGCTGAATAGCCAAAAGACCCAGTGACCACACACGTCTCCACAAGAGAAAAAACAAAAAGCCCATTAAAACCTGGGCAGAAGATGGAAACAGAGATTTACCCCAAGAAGACAGAAAGGTGGCCAACAGCTGTATGAACACATGTTCAACACCATTAAGTATAAGGCCAACGCAAATCCTCACGGCAATGAGATGACAGCTCCCTGTGTTCAGAATGGCTATAAGGTACAAGACAGGAAACAACAAGTGTCAGAGAAAAGGTGGAGAGAAGGGAAGAGTCCTGCACCTCTGGTGGGAGTGCAAACCGGTGAGGGCACTAGGCATAGCCATGTGAAATTGCCTCAGAAATTTCCAAGTCCATCTACCATATGATCCAGCTATTCCTCTCCAGCGTGTTTATCCAAAGAACTGCGAAACACTAATGCACACAGATCCATGCCCCGCTGTGTTCACCACAGCCTTACTCCCGATATCCAAGACATGGAAGCCGCCCTGGTGCCCATCAAAAAACCAATGGAGAAGGAAGTTGGGGTATATCCACACAAAGGCAAAACACTCAGCTGTAAGAAACAGTGCAGTCCAGCGATTTCTGACAGCAGAATCACTCCTGAGGGTGGGAGGGGAACTGAAACAAGCCCAAGGGAGAAATCAAATACCATCGCATCTCACTTGCAAGCAGAAGATTAAAATAAGGACCAACAAACAGGTAGAACGTGATATGGGATTGGTGGTTCCCAGAGGGAACGGGTGGCAGTGGATGGTGGGAGAAAGAGTTGATTAGGCACAATTGTGGGGTGTGCGCCTGTAATTAGGCTTACTGTGGGGAAGAAGATGTAGCATACACAGAAGTCTAAATCTATGAGGATGTAAATCTGAAAGCTATAGGATTCTCTAATGCTAGGTTATGGAAATCAATTCACCTAAAATCAAAACTCCATAAAGGCAAGCAGGTTTAAGGGATAAAGTTTGCAGGCTGAAAGAGTTTAGAGATTATGAACTTCAAAGGATTGATAATCACCTCAAAATGCTTAATGATGCAACATAAAGGTAGACCATTGCAAACAGATGAAGAGGAACACTACCAACAGAACCTGACCCGTGCTATACTCCTGAGCCAACTGAAAATGCTGCTGTCCATGATGTTACTGGTAATTACCTTTACGAATAATCAATGCAGAAAAACATCTTCCCAAGTTCAAGCCAAAGGTTGGTCCAAAAGTCCAATTCAGGGCTAGCCCTCTGGAGTAGTGGGTAAGTGTCCATGTTCCACTTGGGCGGCCTGGGACTGGCAGGCTGGCATCTCAGGTGCAGATCCGATTAGGAGAATTAGGAAATATAGATTTCAAGGTATCGTGCCGACAGATATCATGAAGAAGTAGAAATTGTGAGGATACCTTATGAATACACACCAGGAAATGAACCATGACAATATTACAATCTATGAACACATCAGGTACACTTCCCCAAATGATGAAGGAAGAAAAACATCTGACCTGCCAAGGTGGAAACACCAGTGTGCTATGAGTTGACATGATCATTGCTCATTAGAGGATTGCTTGGGTAACTTCAGCTTCGCAGGGACTCCAGGACTTTCTGTCGGGAAAGTCCACACATTTGGCCACATCCACAAAAGATAAGAGATAAATCCCAGGACTATCTTAAAGGAAAGAAACCACTGTCTAGAAGGAATGTAGTAGAACTCTCAAGGTTCTAGGATAAAGTTAGAAACCGACAAGAAGTCCAGAAAAAGGAAAACTATCACACCTGGAAAGGGGGAGTCATCAGAATGGTATGAGATGGCTCTGAAACACTGTGTGCATGGAGGCTGTCAGGACAACTTAGAATTCTGAGCATGTTTATGACATCACGGTGACCATGTCACCAAAGTTGTCCATAGGTTTCCAGCTCGAAGATTGGCCTGGGCTAGGATATTCAAGTGAGAGGTACACAGAAACAGCTTTTCCAAACAGAAACCAGGGACAGAAACTTGAAGACATCAAAGAGACGCTAATTCAAGGGATGAGAAAGGAATCATTGGGAAGAAGAGACAATAGAGGGTCAAGTACTCAGAGGACAACATTGTCATCTACGGAAGTCTAGGGAGGCCATGCTGATTCAAGCTGGAAATGTGTTCTGAAAAACGAGGCCGGACCCAGGGCTTATCAGACCTACGTTGTCCTTCTGCCTTACCCATAATACAAAGTCAAGAATGATCAATTGAGGACATTGAAGAGAAGAATCGAGGCCTCCTTTCGTAGGCCCCTAGCATTCTTGAAGAGAATTCTCACTTTCCACAGCTCTCAAGTCACGGGGGCCCACTGGGTATATGCCAATATGTCACAAGAGAGCTCATTGATGCCTTGAAGGAATGGACCCCTGCCATGCTTGGGTATGTCTCTTGGTTTGGAAGGGCTCTAGAAGTGTGCTGAAAAGTACCCTTTTGCAGAGGGCTTCCATCCTTTGTGAAGGCTGGCCTCCCAGGTTACAGGGCTCAGTGGGATCAGTGAGATTCTCTCCCCATATCTCTTACCGTAGAAGGAGTATTGATTATGTGTTTCGAAACCACACGTAGAGAGGATGGCAGAAAATTAGAACATTACCATTATACTTAAAAATAAACATGCCACAGCTGAGGATGTAAATCAAACAAATAAAAAACCCTGTAGAAATAAAGTAAGCCAGTATCTAGACGTAATCTAGTGGAAAGTTCAAGGATCAGTGGTCAAGCTCAAAACTTCCCAAATCCAGAAAAGGGACAGAAGGTCTTTCACCTGCAGAGAGGAATTCATCAGATTCATCTAATTTGTGTCAGAACCATTGGGCCCATGAAAGTGGTTGCCAGGATAACCTCGAACCTGGAGTTTATCATCTCACAATGTCAAACGAACCAAGATGACCACGTGTAGTCAGTTCTCAGTTGGATCTAGGCTAGGATAGCAAAGATTCCCTCAAGTGAACGATGAAAATTCCAGGACAACACCCAACAATCACGAAAGGACTCACACCTTGGCCTACAGAACATATGGTGATTAAAGAAATACAAAATTCCTAAAATGGAGTGAAGGAGAATGCACTGATAAGCATGTCAAAGGACAAGCTCATAAAGAACATGACGATTAGACCATGGAAAAGCAAACAGGGTCCCATAAAATGGAAGGCCAACAGAAATCACACCTCAATAATCCACAGTGAAAGATGTCAGTATTTAGACAGACTCTGCTTGAACGATTGAAAGTCCGGGAAAGTCACAACCCCAAAAACTGCAGGGAAGCTCTAACCTGGCCTAACTGGGAAGGGTGTGTTATGAGACTGCTCCATGTGTGCTCTGAAACCCTGTGTCCACCAAGCTAGACTGGACAGAGGAGACACGATTCTGAAAAATCCTCCGACATCACAGTGGGCCACAGAAACAACCTGGCCTCATCTACACAGGGCCAGAGTTGGGTTCAAGTAGCATATTCAAGTCACATTCCACTCAACCGCAGGTTGCCAATGCAGCACGAAAGGGTCCAGCCAGTGGGCCAGCGGTGAAGTCCACGTGTTCTGGGTCGGCAGGCCAGGGTCGGCCACGTGGAATCCTGGGGGTGAGCCTCCTCAACACTCGTCCAGCCATTCTGGGCCAGGCGTGCGAGCTAGTGTAGAGGCAGATGGGAAGCGATTTTAGACAGCGCCACTCTTCCTCAAAAAAGAGAGCAGCACGGCCAGCAGATTTGAGCACAGCCATAAACTTCTGCCAAACAAAACCAATTAAAAGTTGCAAAGAATAGAAAAGCTGAACCTCAAAAAAACCCCATGCCAGTGAGAAGAAAATGATACCTGCGAATAACCTTGGACAAACAGGAGAAAGCGATGGGAAACAAAAACTAGCAAAGTTTTGGGGAAAGAAATTCCACAAGACACAAGGAAATGCACGGCTATTCCGTGCCCTTCGAATGGAACAACGGACACAGTTCAAACGTCCATATGGCATAAAGCTGACAAATAAAAATGGGAAGCAATTGGATATATTGGACTATATGAGGAAGCCATTTGGTATAGACCTAATTCGGCCTGATTGTGTTTTTTCCAAAAGGGCCTGACTATGGCTATTTAGCACGCATTGCATATCTGCTTAGACATTTCCTATGGCCCTTGAGATAAAGGTGCAACTTCCCCCCACATTAGCATCTCTTTAGGGACAAGCATTTCTCGCTAGGCTAGGAACTGATTGCTGCACTCACCCTTGACCACCCAGCTCACCTGTGACCAGTCAGCTGGAGACCACAGACTGCCAGTCTACTGTGTTCACTGAGACAGAAGACCTACCTGCTATTTCCATCAATCGCTGTGCCAACAGAGCAGTCTTGCGACTATTGTAAATGGGACATTTCAATCCTATGTGAAACATCCTCTATGAGGGGAATACAACCAGTCTGTGCACCCCACTTCTCTGATGCTCTTTCTTCCTTTGGGTAGAAAGGCCCCGGGTTATAATCCTCAGATTGAAGCTCAGAATAAACTCCCCCAAATTTTCATTTACAGATTGGTTATGGATTACTTTTGTCGACAAAGCAATGTCTGGATTCCATGCAGTCCCAGTCAAAGTTGCAGCAATCTTTCCCACAGAAATAGAAGAGAGAATCCTAAAGTTTCTATCCAGCATCAAAGGACCCTGAATAGCAAAAGGAATCCTGGGGAAAACGAACAAAGCAGCAATTATCACACTTTCTTACTGCCACATATAGGACGAAGAGCTAGGTACCAAAACAGCACGGCCTGGTCTGCAAAGGAGGCACACAGATGCATGGAACAGAATCGAGAGCCCAGAAATCAACTCACACACCTATGGACAGCCCATTTTCGACCAGGGAGCCAAGAGGAGAAAGCGGAGAAAAGAGACTCTAGACAGGAAATGGTGCTGGAAAGACTGCACAGCCAGATGTAACACAATGAGAGTAGACCGTGATGTTACACCAGGCACACACACCACCTCGAAATGGATTAAAGCCTTGAATGGAAGATTTGAAACTGTGACACTTCGAGGAGAAAACGCAGGCAGCTTGCTCTTTGCCTTCTGGCTTGGCCGCCTATTTGGAAGAAGCATGTGTGACTGGGCAAGGGCAACAAAGGAAACAAGAAACAAGCGGGACTCCATTCAACACAGAAGCTTCTGCCGAGCCAACAACACAATCGACTCAGGGCAAAGACGTCTCAACTGCGACAGCAGGTTTGCAAACCACACATCGGAGAAGGGGTGAATAGCCAAAAGATCCAATGAAGTCATACGTCTCCACAGGAGAAAAATCAAAGAGCCAAATAAATCCTGGGCAAAAGATGGAAACAGACAGCTCTCCCAGGAAGATAGAAAGATGGACAACAGGCTGTATGTAAACATGCTCATCATCATTAAGTCTCTGCTTAATGCAAATACGAACGGCACTGAGATAGCAGCTCACAGTGGTCAGAATGGCTATAAGGATGAAGACAGGAACCAGCAAGTTTCAGAGAGGAGGTGGAGAGAAGGGAAGCCTCCTGCACTGCTGGTGGGAGTGTAAACTGGTGCAGCCACTACGCAAAGTGGTATGGAATTGCCTCAGAATTTTCAGAATCCATCTACCACATGATCCAGGTACTCCTATGTGGCATATATATCCAAAGTACATGCAAATGCTAATGCACAGAGATCCGTGCACCGCTGTGCTCACCAGAGCCTTACTCCTGATATCAAAGACAGGGAAGCCTCCCTGCTGCCCATCAAGGGACAAGAAAGATGGGCTATAGCCACACAACGGCATAGCACTCAGCTGCAGGAACAGATGCCTTCCAGCCATTTGTGACCAACAGAATGGCTCCTGAGGGTTTTAGGGGCAGGGAAACAAGCCCCAGAGGGAAGGTCAAATACCATAGGGTCTCACTTACAAGGAGAAGAGGAAAAAAAGGACCAAGAAACAGGTAGCACGTGAAATGGGATTTCTGGTTCCCAGAGGGAAAGGTGGCGGGGCCCAGAGGGAGAAATAGTTGATTTGACACAAGTGTGTGGTGAGGGCCTGTAATTAGGCTTACGGTGGTGAAGATGATGTAACGTACACAGAAGTCTAAATCTATGAGGATGTAGATCTGAAAGGTATAGGATGTTATAATGCTGGGTTATGGCAAACAATTCACGTAAAATCAAAACTCCCAAAAGACGTTAAGGTTCACGGCTTAAAGCTTTGGAGTCTGTAAGAAATGAGAGAAGATGAACTTCGAAGGATTGGTAATCACCTCAAAATGCTTAATGAGGCTACAGAAAGGTAGACCATTGCAAGGAGACGAAGAGGAACACTACCAAGAGTACGTGTTCCATGCTAAACTCGTGAACCAGCGGAAAATGCTACCGTCCATGATGTTACTAACTGCCTTCACGAATGATCGAAGCAGGCCAACATCTTCCCAAGATCAGGCCAAATGTTTGTCCAAAAGCCCAATGCAGGTTCGGCCCTGTGGTGTAGCAGGTAAGTGCCCAAGTTCTGATTGGGCGGCCTGGGCTTCACCTGCTATCATCAGGGTTGCAGATCAGATTGCTAGCATTAGGAAATACAGATTTCACAGTATGATGGGCACAGAGATCATAAAGAAGTAGAAATTCTGAGGAGGCATTTTCAATACACACCAGAAAATGAACGCTGAGAATATTACAACCTATGAATGCATAAGGTACAATTTCCCAAATGATGAAGGAAGGAAATCATGTGACCTGCCCAGGTGGAATTGTCAGATTCCTAGGAGATGACACGCTCATTGTGCATCAGAGAATTGCCTGGGCAAATTCAACTTGGGAGGAGCTCCAGGAATTTCTCTGGGGAAGGTCCACCCGTTTGACCACATCCACAAAAGATAAGGGAGAAAACCGGGGATAATCTTCATGGAAAGAAACCCGTGTCTAGATGGAATGTTGTAGACCTTTCAAAGTTTGAGGAGAAAGTTAGAAACCGACAAGAAATCCAGAACTGGGAAAACTATCCTACTTGGAAAACGGGAGTAGTCAGACTGGTATGAGATGGCTCTGAAACACTGTGTGCATGGAGGTTGTCAGTACAACTTAGAATTCTGAGGGTGTTTATGATATCACGGTGAACATGTCACCCAAGATGGCCACATGTTTACAGTCCAAGGATTGGCCTAGGCTAGGAGAATCAAGTGAGAGATACCCAGAAACAGCTTTTCCAAACAGAAACCGGGCACAGAAACTTGAAGAGACCAATGAGACGCTGATCCAAGGCATGAGCAAGGAATCATTGTGATGATACCTCATGCTTTCTTCGTTTTCTTCCATTCCAAGAGCACTGAATTCCCTTCCGTTTCCTTGTGTCCTCTGGAATTTCTTTCCCAAACGTTTGCTATTTCTCGGTTTACATAGCTTTCACCTGTTTTGTGCAGGTTATCCCTAGATGACTTGTTTTTCTTTCTAGCATGCTTTTTTTTTTTGAGGTTCAGTTTGTCTATCATTAGCAACTTTTAATTGGTTTTGTTTAGGCAGATGTTTACTGCTGTGCTCATATCTCCTGGCAACGCTGCCGTATTTGCTGAGGAAGACTGGCCCTGTCTAATGTCGCTTCCCATCTACCTCTACACTACCTCGGACGCCTGCCCCAGAAAGGCTGCACGAGCGGTGAGGAGGCTCACCCCCAGAATTCCATGCGGCCAACCACATGCTGCCGACACAGAACACGCGGACGTCACCTATGCAACACTGGCTGGACCCTTTCGTGTTCCATTGGCAACCTGCAGTTGAGTGGAATGGGACTTGAATATGCTACTTGAACCCAAATCTGGTCCAGTGTAGACGAGGCCAGGTTGTTTTTCCGATCCACTTGGATTTGTCAGAATTGGGTCTCTGCTGTCCCAGCAAGCATCATGGACACAGGGTTTCAGAGCCAGCTTGGAGCAGTCTGAGAACTCACCCTTCCCAGTTAGCCCAAGTTTGACATTCACTGCAAATTTTGGGGTTGTGACTTTCTCGGACTTTCAAACGTTCAAGCAGATTCTTTGTAAAAACTGACTTCATTCACTGTGGAGTATTCAGGTGTGATTTCTGTTTGCCTTCCATTTTCTGGGAGCTTGTTTTCTTTCCTTAGTCTAATCGTAGTGGTCTTTCTGATCTCTCTCCCTTCGATATGCTTATCAGTGGGTTCTCCTTCATTCTAGGTTAGGAATTCTGTATTTTTTTAATCACCATATGCTCTGTAGGCCGACGTGTGGGTGCTTTGGTGATTGTTGGATGTTGTCTTTGAATTTCCATCTGTCAGTTGAAGGAATCTTAGCTATCCTAGCTTACGTCCAACTGAGAACTGAGGACATGTGTCCATCTTGGTTCATTTGACATTGTGAGATGAGAAACTCCAGGTTAGACGTTGTCCTTTGCAACCACCTTCACGGACACAATGGTTCTGAGACAAATTCGATGAGTCTGATGAATTCCTCTCTCCAGGTGAGAAATCCTTCCGTCTCTTCCCCTGGATTTGGGAAGTTTCTACGTTCAGCCCTGAACCTTGAACGCTCCCCTAGATTACATCTAGATACTGGCTTACTTTATTTCTACAGAGTCTGTTACTGTTTGATTGACATCCTCAGCTCTGGCATGTGTATTTTTCTTTAAATATCATGGTAATGTTCTAGTTTTCAGTCAACCTCCTTCCATATGGTGTCAAAACACAGAATCAGTACTCCTTCTACGGCAAGAGATGGGGGAGTTAATTTCATTGGAGCCCAACTGAGCACTGTAGACTGGGAGGGCAGCCTTCACACAGGAATGAAGCCCTCTCGAAAAGGGTGCTTTTCAGCACACTTCTAGAGCCCTTCCAAACCAAGCTACATACCCCAAACATGACAGGCGTCCTTGCCTTCAAGGATTCAAGGAGATCTCTTGGGAAACCTTAGCATGTAGCCAGTGGGCCCCCATGAGGCCAGAGCTATGCAAAGGTAGAGTCCTCTTCAAAGGATGTTAGGGGCCTACGAAAGGAGTCCTCGATTCTTCTCTTCAACGTCCCCAAGAGATCATTCTGTACTTTGGATTATGAGTAAGACAGAAGGACAATGTAGGTCTGATAAGCCCCAAGTCTGGCCTCTTGTTTCAAATCAAGTTCCAAGATTGAATCTGCACGACCTCACCATCTACATGAGCAGGTGACAATTTTCTCCTCTCTGTGCTTGTCCATCTATTATCGCTTGTTCCCAATGATTCCTTTCTTCTCCCTTGAATCAGAGTCTGTTTGATCCTTTCAAGTTTTTGTTTGGAAAAGCTGTTTCTGGGTATCTCTCACTTGAGTGTCCTAGACTAGGCCAATCCTCGGACTGTAAACATGCGGCCATCTTGGGTGACATGTTCACCGTGATGTCATAAACACCCTCAGATTCTAAGTTGTCCTGACAACCTCAATGCACACAGTGTTTCAGAGCCGTCTCATCCCAATCTGACTAGTCCCCCTTTCCAGGTAGGATAGTTTTCCTTGCTCTGGATTTCTTGTCGGTTTCTAACTTTCTCCAAGGACTTGAAGGGTCTCCTATGTTCCCTCTAGACACCGGTTTCTTTCCTTTAAGCTTATCCCGGGTTTTATCTCTTATCTTTTGTGGATATGGCCAAATGGGTGGACTTTCCCCAGAGAACGTCCGGGAGGCCCTCTCATGTTGAAGTTGCCCAGGCATTCCCCTGATGCACACTGATTGTGTGATCTCCTAGCAGTCTGACAATTCCTCCTTGGCAGGTCACATGTTTTCCTTCCTTCATCATTTGGGGAAGTGTTCCTTATGCATTCATTGATTGTAATATTCTCGTGGATCCTTTTCTGGTGTGTACTGATAAGCTCTCCTCACCATTTCTACTTCTTTATGATCTCTGTGACCACCAGACCTTGAAATCTGTATTTCCTAATGCTAGTAATCTGATCCCCAAGCGTGATGCTAGCCGCTGAAGCCCAGGACGCTCAAGCGGATGTGGGCACTTACCTGCTACACCACAGCCCGGCCCCAAATTGGGCTTTTGGACCAACCTTTGGCCTGAATTTGGGAAGATGTTGGCCTGCTTCGATCATTCGTGAAGGGAAGCAGTAGTAACATCAGGGTCGGTAACATTTTCCGTTGATTCATGATTTGGCTCGGACCATGTTCTCTTGGTAGTATTCCTCTTCATCTCTTTGCAAAGGTCTACCTTTCTGTATGATCATTAAGCATTTGGAGGCAAATGCTAATCCTTGGATGTTCATCTTCTCTAATGTCTTTCAGCTTCCAAAGCTTTAGGCAGTAAATCTGCACCCTTTTTTGGAGTTTTGATTTTATGTGAAGTGATTTCCGTAACCCTGCATTCTGACCTCCTATAGCTTTCAAATCTACATGCTCATAGATTTAGACTTCTGTGTAGGCTAAATCATCTTCACCAGTGTAAGCCTAATTACAGGCCCTCACCACACACTTGTGCCTAATCAACTCTTTCCCTCCGTCCCCAGACAACTTTCCCTCTGGGAACTGCCAATCCTATGTCACCTGCTACCTGTTTGTTGGTCCATTTTTCCTCTTCTCCTTGTACGTGAGATCCTGTAGTATTTGACCTTACCCCAGTGCTTGTTTCAGTTCCCCTGATACCCTCAGGAGCCAATCAGGTGGTCACAAATGGCTGCACTGCATGTGTCCCTACAGCTGAGTGCTATGCCATTGTGTGGCTATAGCCCATCTTCCTTCTCCATTTGTCCCTTGGTGGGCATCAGCGAGGCTTCCAAATGTTGCATATCAGGAGTAAGGCTGTGGGGAATACAGTGATGCACGGATCTCTGTGCATTAGTATTTCCAAGATCTTTGGATATATACGCCACAGAGGAATACCTGGAACATGTGGTAGATGGATTCTGAAAATTCTCAGGCAATTCCACACCACTTCGCGTAGTGGCTGCACCAGTTTACACTCCCACCATCAGTGCAGGAGGCTTGCCTTCTCTCCACCTCCTCTCTGAAACTCTTTGGTTCCTGTCTTCATCCTTATAGCCATTCTGACAGCTGTGAGCTGCTATCTCAGTGCCGTTCGTATTCGCATTGAGCAGAGACTTAATGATGATGAGCATGTTTTCATACAGCCTGTTGTCCATCTTTCTATCATCCTGGGAGAGCTGTCTGTTTCCATCTTTTGCCCTGGTTTTATTGGGCTCACTGTTTTTTTTCCTGTGAAGACGTATGAGTTCATTGGATCTTATGGCTGTTCACCCCTTCTCCGATGTGCGGTTTGCAAACATCTGCTGTCACTTGTTGCACAGTCTTTGCAGTCAGTCGATGGTGTCTTTGGGCAGAAGCTTCTGCGTTGGATGGAGTCCCGCTTGTTTCTTGTTTCCTTTGTTTCCCTTGCCCGGTCACACATGCTTCTTCCAAACAGGTGGCTAAGCCAGATGGCAAAGAGCAAGCTGCCTGCGTTTTCTCCTAGAAGCTGCACGTTTTCAAGTCTTCCTTTCAAGGCTTTAATCCATTTCGAGGTGCTGTGTGTCCCTGGTGTAACATCACGGTCTACTCTCACGGTGTTCCATTTGGCTGTGCTGTCTTCCCAGCACAATTTCTTGTCGAGACTCTCCTTTCTCTGCTGTCTCCTCTTGGCTCCCTGGTCGAAAATGGGCTGTAAATATGTGTTTCAGTTGACCTCTGGGCTTTCGATTCTGTTCCATGGGTCTGTGTGCCTCTTTTGGGCGCCAGGGTGTGCTGTTTCCGTACCTAGCACTTCGTCCTATATCTGGAAATCAATAAGTGCGATGCCTGCTGCTTTGTCCGTTTCCCTCAGTATTCCTTTGGCTATTCATTGTCCTTTGTTGCTGGATAGAAACTCTAGGATTCTCTCTTCCATTTCTGTGGGAAATAGTGCTGCGACTTTGACTGGGACTGCATGGAATCCAGAGATGGCTTTATTGTGTATGGACGCTTCAAGTGTGTTAGTTCTTCCATTCGAAGAACACGGAATAGCCTTCCGTCTCCTTGTGTCTTCTGGAGTTTCTTCCCCAGAATCTTTGCTGGATTTCGGTTTCCATAGCTTTCTCCTGTTTGGCCAAGGTTATTGCTAGATATCTTTTACTTCTTACTGGCATGCTTTCTTTTGTGAGGTTCAATTTTTCAATTCTTTGCAACTTTCGATTGGCTTTGTTTTGGCAGAAGTTTATGGCTGCGCTCATATCTGCGGGCCATGCTGCTCTATTTGTTGTGGAAGAGTGGAGAAGTCTAATGTCGCTTCCCATCTACCTCCACACTACCTCACACATCTGCCCCAGAATGGCTGGACGAGCCGTGAGGATGCTCACTTGCAGGATTCCATGTGGCTGAAGCTGGGCTCCCAAACCAGAATGCGCGGACTTCACCACTTACCCTCTGGCCGGCCCCTTTCGTGTTCCATTGGCAACCTGCAGTTGAGTGGGACGTGACTTGAATATGCTACTTGAGCCCACCTCTGGCCCTGTGTAGATGAGGCCAGCTTCTTTTTCTGGCCCTCTGTGATGTCGGAGGATTTGTCAGAATCATGTGTCTGCTGTCCAGTCTAGCTTCGTGGATGCAGGCTTTCAGAGCCCGCGTGGAGCAGTCGCATAACTCACCCTTCCCAGTTAGTCCAGGTTTGACCTTCGCTGCAGTTTTTGGCGTTGTGACTTTCTCGGACTTTCAAACGTCCAGTCAGAGTCTGTCTAATGACTGAAGTCTTTCACTGTGGATTATTCAGATGTGATTTCTATTGGCCTTCCATTTTCAGGGATATTTTTCTCTTTTCCTAAGTCTAATCGTTACGGTCTTTCTGACCTATCTCTCTTCGATATGCTTATCAGTCCGTTCCCCTTCATTGCAAGCTATGACTTTTATATTTCTGTAATCACCATATGTTCTGTATGCCGAGGTCTGAGTCTTTTCGTGATTGTTGCGTGTTGTCTTGGAATTTCCATCGGTCACCTGTAGGAAACTGCTATCCTGGCCGAGGTGACACTGAGCCCTGAGAACACGTGGTCATCTTGGTTGCTTTGACATTCTGAGATCAGAAACTCCAGATTCGAGGTTGTGCTGGCAACCGCCTTCACGGACATTATGTTTCCGAGACATATTAGAGAAATCTGATGAACTCCGCTCCAGGTAAGATACTTTTCTGTCTCATTTCTGGATTTGGGAAGTTTCGAACTTTACTCCCGATCCTTGAGTGTTCCACTAGATTACGTCTAGATACTGGCTTACTATATTTCTATAGAGTGTTTTACTTGTTCGATTTACATCCTCAGCTCTGGCATGTTTATTTTTCTATACACATAATTGTAATGTTCTAATTTTGAGCCAACCTCCTTACATATGCTGTCAATACACGATATTAATAATCATTCTACTTCAAGAGATACGGGGAGAGAATTTCATTGAAGCCAAACCAAGCATACTAGCCTGGTAGGGCAGCCCTCACAAAGCAATGAAGCCGTCTGGAATAGGGTGCTTCTCAGCACAATTCTGGAGCCCTGTCAAACAATGGGACATACACGAATCATGACGGGGGTCCATTCCTTCAAGGGTTCAAAGAGATATCTTGTGACACATTAGCATGTACCCAATGGGCCTATGTAATGCCAGAGCCATGGAAAGTGAGACTTCTCTTCAATGAATGCTAGGGGCATAGGAAAGGAAGCATCAATCATTGTCTACCCTGTCTTCAGGAGATCATTCTTAATTTTGGAGTATGATTAAGGCAGAAGGAAAATGTAGGTCTGATAAGCCCCAAGTCCAGCCTCTGGTTTCAAATCAAGTTTCAAGCTTGCATCAGCATGGCCTCCCCATACACTTGAGTAGATTACAATGTTCTCCACTCAGCGCTTGTCCCCCTATTATTGCTTCCTCACAATGACTTCTTTCTTACCCCTTTAATCAGCGTGTATTCTCTCTCTTCAAGTTTCAGTGCCTGGTTTCTGTTTTTAAATTCTCTTCTGGGTATCTCTAACTTGAGTATCGTAGGCTAGGACAATCCTCAGACTATAACCATGAGGCCATCTTGGGTGACATGTTCACTGTGATGTCATAAACTCCCTCAAACTTCTAAGTTGTCCCAGCATCTTCTATGCACATGACTACTCTCCCTTTCCAGCTTGAATAGTTTTCCATTTCCTGGATTTCTTGTGGGTTTCTAACTTATCCTTGAACTTTTAAATGTCTACTACATTCTCTCTAGACATGGTTTCTTTACTTTAAGTTTATCCTGGTTTTTATCTGTTACATTTTGTGAATATGGATGAATGTGTAGACTTTCCCCAGTGAAAGTCCTGGAGTCCATCCAAAGTTGAAGTTGCCCCCTCAAGCCTCTGATGTGCAATGATCGTGTCATCTCATGCAGTGCGCCAATTCTACCTATGCAGGTCACATCACTTCCTTCAGTCTGTATTTAGGGAAGTGTACCAGATGTGTCATAGATTGCAATATTTTCATGTTTTTTTCCTATTGCCTATCTCTAATGTATGCTCACAAATTCGACTTCTTTGTGATCTCTGTACACACCATACCATGAAATCTATCTTTCCCAACGTTACTAATCTGATCAGCACCAGTGATGCGAATCCATGAATCCCAGGCCACCCAATAGGAATGTGGGCACTTACCCTCCTGAACACATGGCTGGCCCTGAATTTTACTTGTGGACCCATATTTTTCCTGAACTTGGGAAGAAGATGGCCTGCTGTGATTATTCGTGAATGTAATTACTCGTAACATCATAGACGGTAACATTTTCCCTTGGTTCATCTGTTTAGCACGGAACACATTCTCTTCATAGTATTCCCCATAATCTATTTGCAATGGTATACTTTCTGTAGCATCATTAAGCATTTGGAGGAGATTCACAGTCCTTGGAAGTTCATCTTCTCTAATCTCTTTCAGCCTCAAATCCTTTATGCCCCAAATCAGCACGCCTTTTTGGATTTTTTCATTCCCTCTGGGAATCACCAATCCAAAGTGAAGGCTGACATCCAAAGCTAGAGTGCTCAGTTTGGCACCAGTGAAATTCTCTCCCATCTCTGGCCGTAGAAGATTATTGACTATGTGTTTTGACAGCATATGTGAGGAAGCTGGCTGAAAATTAGAACATTACACTTATATTTAATGAAAAGTAAACATGCCAGAGCTTAGAGTGTAAATCAAACAACTTACAAACCCTACAGAAATAAAGTAAAGCAGTATCTAGATGTAATCTACTAGGAGGACCAGGGATCCAGGGTCAAGTTCCAGCCTTCCAAAATTTAGAAAAGAGACATAAAAATATCTTACCTGGAGACAGGAATTCATCAGATTTCTCTAATTTGTCTCAGAAACATTATGTCCATAAGGTGGTTGCCTGGACAACCTAGAATTTGGAGTTTCTGATCTCAGAATGTCAAACCAACCAAGATCACCTCATCTTCTCAGTGCTCAGTTGGACCTAGGCTAAGATAGCAAAGATTCCTTCAAATGAAAGATGGAAATTCAAAGGCAGTGCCCAACAATCATGAAAACACTCACGCATCAGCCTAGAGAACATATGGTGATTAAAGAAACACAAAATTCATAACTTGGAATGAAGGAGAACGGACTGATAAGCGTATCTATGGGAGATAGCTGAGAAAGACAATGACGATTGATGTGGATTAAGGCTGCCCCAGCTCGAAAAGCCCAAGGTTACCTGGCCTACATGTCAAAGCATACGACCCGTTGAATTTCTTTTGGTATAAATTAGAGGTGCCCCAGTGAGAGAAGCCCAGGTGATGCTCACCTACATGCCTATTTACATGGCCAAATTCGTATCTAATGTTATACAACCACACAATAACCAGATTCCATCTGTACTGAAGTCATTTAATGGCTCTTTACGTCATCTTTT
Organism: Equus asinus; assembly: GCF_041296235.1. Classification (NCBI taxonomy): domain Eukaryota; kingdom Metazoa; phylum Chordata; class Mammalia; order Perissodactyla; family Equidae; genus Equus; species Equus asinus. Next base: position 4,463,025 of record NC_091815.1, on the reverse strand, counting down.
CTTTTTCCAGTAAAAATGTCACGTACCCATGCCTTATAAAATTTGCCCTTACCCTCAACTCAGGGCAGCAGCCGGACATCTGACTGCCCATGGCTCCTTTCCCCATGCAGCAGCAGCAGCTATTCACTGCCCGTGGGTCCAGTTCCCATGCCTGCAGCTCTCCACTACCCATAGGTCCTGTCCCCATGAAGCAACTCTTTACTGCCCGTGCGTCCTGTACCTATGTTATCCTGTACCATTCTCTAAATAAAAGAGCACCTCTGCCAGGCCTTGAGAGACCAAGAAATCTTTCTTCTGACTCATCAGCTCGCTGACCCACCATCATATATTGTGGCCCCCCTACCGGGAACTTGCTTCATTGGTTTCTGAGCTCAACTTCTGGTAAGTGCCCTTTTCTTCCTTGTGCCTCTCTCTGTTTCGAGGATGAATCTAAATTCACTTCTCCATCAGGAACTGTCTTCGATAGCTGTATGAATCCACGTTTGCTGCCCATGGCTACTCTATGGGGCAAATCATGGCATTCAGCTTGAAGAGAATCACTACCTTAAGCCTAAGGGCGATGTAGAGTGAATCACTCCATTCCTTCCTGACTCTATCTCTAATATACAAATTTTAGGTGGCCACGGGTCAGCCACTTAAATCATTAGGATGGTCAGCAATCTGCAAGACTCCCCTGTAAGGTTCCTTTCCTAAGGTTGTATTGGGATACCTCCCATGGCACCTGACCATGCTCTGAACTGTGTGAATGTCCCAATTGGGACTCCAGTTCAAGGAAAGTACCAAAGTCTAACCTTTGGTTGCGTATGGGAAGCCCTTCTCGGAGAATGCCTCCAACACGCAATTGGGTAGAATGTCCCCCAGAGCGGCGGAAAATGCCTCACTAATTTTCTCCATCCTGTTCTCTCATGAACTTCTCCCTTTCTCTTGGGGACCATTCAACAGGCACCTATTACTGCCAGGCAGAATAGGAAAGATGTTCACCAGGCACCTGTAACTTCCAGGCATACCAGGGAAGATATGCAATGGAGGCAATGCTGGGGGACACCCCCATCACCCCTTGTTATAGGAACCCCACAGTAGGAATGACATGTAGGATGCTGCCACAGGTTCAGGGGGGATTTTCAAGGTAATGGACCTCTCTCTTTCATCTTTCTTAGAGTTGCAATGGTGTTTTGCGTCTCCTTTTGAGCTTTGCAACAGGGAAGCAAAGAAATCTGTCAACAGTCATGGCCTCCACCCCTGGGAGCCCAAACTTGGCATTTCTGGGCCTGATCACCCCGGAAAGCCCAAGTATGGTGCTCTCTCTTGGGGGGTGAGTCATTGAGTGTTTTAGTCACCTACTGAGTTGGCTATGAGGGTAGCAGACCTGTGAGTTATTCTGTGAACTGTCATGCTACAGTAGTGCGCCCGAGCATGGGAACTGTTGAGTGAGTCTTCTCTTGAGAACTCTCTTTGAGCGGCCATGAGGGTGAGGTCTGATGTCTTCATTTCCTTTCTTTGTTTTGCTCATCATGTCCTCTGTTGTCACCAAGTCTTGGTTAAGTTGAGGCTGGACTTGACCATAACCTGGAACTTCTGTAAAATCAGAAAACTTGAAAACATTTTGCAAGGAACTTCATTCTCAACTCGGGTACTGGGAGCCCCGGCCTCCAGCCAGTTCAAGCCCTTTGTATGCATTCCACCCTTCTCCACTTCACTGTCAGTCAGACACTGCCTTTACTGCTGTGGAGAATGACATAAGCGTCCCTTAAGACTCATCACTCAGGGTCATTCTAACTAATTAGAAACACTTTCAATTGTAAGGGTTATGCCCCAGAAACTCCAGCTGGTAGAAAATGTGTGATGTTTCTCTCTGCCTTTCTGGTGCAGTTGGACAGGTAGATCAACCTAGAACGTCCTTCAAGTTACAGTCCAGTTTCTGAGAAATCAAGAGCAACCGTCCTTAGAAAATCCTTGCAAGACTGGAAAGACAGTTCTAGAGGCAGTTCAGATTCCACCTTGTTCCTTTACCATGAAAAGGATTATCTTACCCCCTCTCCAGGAACTACTATCTAGCATATCACTCATTCTTAAGACTGAAAAAAAAAAAGGAGGGGAAAGGATAAATGGCCATAAGTGTGCCCTTGCAAAAAGTCTAGCATCTTGAGGGTCTTCTCCATAAGTATTAGTAAAAAGGCTCAAAACAAAGTTTTGATTTGTAACTGGTGAGCTTTATATTACTGTACCTGATTCATGGCAGTTGTTTTTAAAACAATAGTTGTACAGTCTCTGTGTATATGTGTCTATGTGTACATCATACGTGTGATATTTTAACCCCTGGATGGTCTGGCCAAAATTAAGATCTCTGTTTAGTTGGCTTAAAGTAAGTGCTTTCTTAAATTCTAAATGTAGTCGAAATTAACAGAGTGACTTTCAAAGTTAACGTGACGTGAATTAACCTTTGGTAAATGAAAGCTTCTTTAAGTTTGTTGGTTTCATTGAAAATTGTCTTCTTGTCAGAGTTGTCAGTATTTGCATAGGATGCAGGCATTCAGACTCGGTTTACTAGTCATATAAGTTCACGTTGTCTGTTGAATTTGTCAGCAAAATAATAGCTTTAAATGATGACCAGTTTTGTCTAATGCCTCATGAGGCTTCCGTAGTAATCTGAACATAATTGTTGGAAACAAATGGTTTACATACATAAAACTCATAAAAGTGAGTACAATAACTTTTGTGGTCTGTATACTTGGGGAAAAAAACAGCTTTGAAATCCTTTTTGGTAACAATCTTGAGTTTTGCCAAGTTAAGTTAAATGATAAAAAGATGAATATGCGGGTCACTTTTGGATAGAATGGAACTCTCACACATTATTGTTAAACCTATCTAAGTTATCTACTTTTGGCTTCTTATTGAAGAGGCTAAAAGCGTTTAGTTGTATCAAAAAGCATGCCTTGTGTTTTATTGCGAAGTGGCATGTTTCTTAAGTTGTGAAGTGTTTAGAATGCTGATATAAAAGACATTTCATAATCGTTTACCTTTTTAGTGTTTACTAGGTCCGTTAAGCGTTAAAGGTTCTAACTAACCTATGGAATTAAAGCTACTGGAAATTACTAAGCAAAAGAGCTCTGTATTCAAGGAAGTTAAAATGTATGTTTTCAGTTAAAAAGTTAAAAAGAATGGAAATATTTTTGTTTGATGGGTTAAGAAAGATAAATTGCTCCTGATGTACTAGAAAGGAAAAAAGAAAGATTTTGGGACAAGTACTGAAAATGAAAAAGAAAGATGTAGAAGGTTTGTGAAGGAGGAATTCTGAAATGAGTTTTGTGCCTGCTCAAGTAGACTAAAGTAAGTTCAATTAAGTGAATGAGTTTGAATGTGAAACATAAGTAGGTGCAGAAATTCAAATTTGTTTTTCTCTAAAAGTATACATTTTCTTGAACTTTTGATCTGCTCTTGGTAAAGAGGATGTAAGAGCTGTTCCTTTGAGTCCGTCTACCTAAGAGAGAAATCTGTTTTGTGAAAATAATGGCTGAGGTTACTCTTAATATTTTTGACTCTTTCTGTTATCATTTTGAATGGATACCTGAGCATTGTTTCACAGTGAGTGTTGTTTGCTATTTGAACAACATTTTAAAAACTTTTGATATGTTGTGACAAGCTTCTCCCTCAGAAATATTCAAATCCTGAATGAAGGCGTTCTTTAGACCTGGTAGACAGAAGAATGATTACTCTGAGGATTTTCAGAGGGTCCCTGAGACTTCTCAAAGAAATTTGCTCTCTCTTCCTACAAGGAGGAAAATGCTAAAGTAATTTGGCTTATTTGGTCTATTAAATTAAATGGGAAACATTGTGAAATAAGCGACAATAGACTTTCTTAGCTGGTATTTGATGGGTAAATGTTATTAATATAGACGTCCCAAAATTAGATAGCATTCCTAAAGTTCTGATCTGCCCTGGTTGTCAGTGATAAGTTCACTTATTATCTGGCAGTGTTACATGTCACAGAAGTAGTCAAGTTTCTTTGCCAATTGCCCTTTTGAGTTCTTTGTCCATTTGCAGATAGTTGTTGTTTTACTCTGATGCTTTTTCCTTTTGCAAATATGTTTCAACTTCCGAGAAATTCCTGGAAAGGATTCTGACACAAAGAGTCTAAACGACAGGTTTCTGATAAACCTTCAGATTGTAAAACTGAACGGAGTAAGAAATGACAGAATTCTAACAGAAACTATGCTCGTCGATCTTCTAACAGAAGATTCAGCTCAAGAATTGATTATACAGGACTGTGTGCACTGATTAGGACGTTTATAAATTTTTAGGACTTCTGTTTGAAATAATGTTGAGTTTGGATGTGTTGTTTTGTTTTCTCATAATGAAGGAAATCTTTTTCTCTTTTCTCTTATGTGAACTATAACTTACAGCCATTTGGTGAAATTATACCCTTATGAGCAAAACTGAAACATTTATCTTTTTCTGCCTACCTTATCCCTCCTGAATTTGGAAACCCTTTGTGACTGAGTATGGACATTTCGTGGCAATATTTGCATAAGTTCCATAAGAATCTGTTCTCCTTATAACAGGACACATTGGTTATATTACCAAGGCTTTGACTGGAATGTCATATTTGAAACACACAGCCTCAGATATGACAAGACAGCATTTCAGAAACAAAGATTGGACTTTCTGGAATACAGCCACTGGGAAACACAGACCTGGTACCCTGTTTACTGAGATTTTGGCAATCTTACCCGGTAAGTAAGGAAGCTTGCTTATCTGGCAGGTGCAAGGAACCTCCGAATATTTGGGGAGACCTCAAAGAGAACACCACTCAAATCTGTAGGTACTGCAGGCCAAATCTGATGGCAAGTCTTTGGCTTGGTTTTTCTGGCCTCTAGAGGCCTTCACAGTTCAATCTGAGATTCTGCAGGAAAAGATCCAGCGAAGCACATTTAACAAAGCCTGTATGAACAATTACTATTCTTGCTGCTCTTATGTAAATAATTGGAGCAAGTTGTATTGAAACTACACTTGATTTTCAAACCCGTTAATCCTGATTTGACTATCTTTTGTAAAAATGAGAGTGATTTAAGAGAGAAAAAATTATGTTTCTTTAGAAGCTATAGTAGGCATTCATGGATATTAGAGTCTAGCTCTTTTCTTCCGCAATATTCATGTATTATTAATATTAATGTCTCCTTGTGGCCATCTACCTCTGACACCTGGAAGTTCCCTGGCCACAATCAAACATTTTCCTTCAATACTACTGTCCAAATACTAACTAGATTTACCTTGTCACACTTGGATCATACAGAACAAGTTCCAAAGGTAATGTCCCCATCTTATTAATAGACACAGGATGGACAATACAAAATTTGGGATGAATATATTTGGTTCACTCCTACTAGTGGGCAACTCAGTAAGAGGCCACTTTCTTTTGGGGAAAAAAATCACCCCTGTGATACATGGCCTTATAGCACTCGACCTATGGGAATAAATCCCTGTTATATGTGTTCTCATATCATAGCCTTAAAAAAAATACTGATTGGTTTCAGACTGACTGGGATACATGGCTCAACACGCATTGGTTAGCCCCTAACGGTGCTCAGTGGATACGTGGCTCCAATTTATGACCTTGGCTACCACCTGCATGGATTGGACGATGCACTCTAGGCTTTGTCTGGATGCAAGGTGGAACTATATTTACTATATCTCCTCCTGCTAACCTACCCAACTTGCAACAGCACTTGGCCAGCCCAGTCTTCCATCGGTATGCCCATCTTTCCGCACTTTCTTTCACCAATTGGGAATCGAAAGTGTCGTCTTGCACATGGAAGTCCTAAACAAATTTAGTATGCAGGCATTAAATGATACACAACATAGCATTTCGCTGCTCAATTTAGAAGTATCCCAAGTGTGTAAGGCAGTCCTCCAAATCCAAATTGATCTGGATGTCTTGACAGCAGCACAAGGGGGCACCTATGCCATTATAAAAACTGAATGTTGTGTCTATATTCCTGACTACCATCAAAATATTTCTGGCTTGGTATCCCAGCCACCAAATTAAATCCATGTCTGACCAACCCTAAATCTAAATGATTGGTTGAACTCCTAGTCAGGACAAGGTTTCTGCACTACTTCAAAACCTTATTCATTGGGTTAAACATACTGCTTGTATTTCTTATGATATTTTGTTGTCTGTTTCATTGTTTGTCTTATGCATGTCAAAAATGTTTCACTTCCTGGACCACCTCTTGTCAATGACTCTCTCATCTCCAGAGGATCTGTATAACTTGTCAGGCTTGAACTCAATGGGGCAAGTCTTCTGGTCCACTAAACTGCCTAAGTGTACCTATGGCCCCATTTAGGGACAGCTCTATGACCCTGTACAGCCAGAAGTAGTCACAGAAGACTGACCATCATCCATATCCCCAAAGATTTCCAGTGCAAATAGGTTCAGGGAGGTTTTATGATGTGGATCCGGGCTTCCCCAGCTAGGGAAGCTGAAGGTGACCTGGAATATATGCCAAACTATAGGACCCAGTGGATTTTTTTACGGTATGAATTAGGGCTGCCCCAGGGCAAGAAGCCCAGGGCATTCTCACTTACATGCTGATCTATATGGCCAGATTCGTATCTAAAAGTATGACAACAAAATGGCCAGACCCCATCTGTACTGAAATCATTTAAAGACATTTTACATCATTATTTCTTTTTCGAGTAAAAATAAGTCATATACCCATGCCTTATGAAATTAGCCCTAACCCTCCAGTCAGAGCAGCAGCAGGAGCCCTGACTACCCATGGGTCCTGTCCCCAGGCAGCAGCAGCAGTAGCTCTTCACTGCTAATGTGTCCTGTCCCCATGCTAGCCTGTACTGTTCTCTCAATAAAAGAACACCAATGCAGGATCTTGAGAGTCCAAGCAATCTTTCATTCGATTATTCAGCTCGCTGAGCCCATATCAACGATTGTACCACGGAAAATAAAAAACGTTCCCAGAAAATGGAAGGCACACAGAAATCACACATGAATAATACATAAAGAAAGATGTCAGTTTTAGACATACTCTGAACATTCGAAAGTCAGAGTAAGTCACAATCCCAAAAACCCAAGCGAAGGTCAAACCTAGGCTAACTGGTAAGGGTGAGTTATGAGACTGCTAAAATCAGGATCTGAAAACCTGAGTCTATGAAGTTTGCAGGGAGAGCAGAGACACAATTCTGACAAATCCTCTGACATCACAGTGGAGAAGAAAAACAAACTGGCCTCATCTACACAGTGCCCGAGTTGGGCTCAAGTAGCATATTCAAGTCCCATTCCACTCAACTGCAGGTTGCCAATGGAACATGAAAGGTGCTGGCCCGTGGTGCAGTGGTGAAGTCTGCACATTCTGGGTCTGCAGCCCGGGGCTTGCCATGCAGAATTCTGGGGGTGAACCTCCTCACCGCTGGTCCAGCCATTCTCGGGGAGGCATAGGAGGTAGTGTAGAGGCAGCTGGGAAGCAACGTCAGACAGCGTCAGTATTCCTCAGCAAATACAGCAGCATCGACAGCAGATCTGAGCACAGCCATAAACATCAGCTGAAAGAAAACTAATGAAAACTTGAAAAGAACAGAAAAGGCGAACCTCAGGAAAAAAAAGAATAAGATCTCTAGAAATAAGCTTAGCCAAACAGGTGCAAGCTATGGAAATCGGAAACTAGCAAAACTTTGGGGAAAGAAATTCCAGAAGACACAAGCAAATGGAAGGGTATTCCGTGCTATAGGAATGTAGGAACTAAAATACTTGAAACCTCCATAACGGATAAAGCAATCTCAGGATTCCATGCAATCCCAGTCAAAGTTGCAGAATCTTTCCCACAGAAATATGAGAGAATCCTTAAGTCTCTATCCAGCAACAAGGGACCCTGAATACCCAAAGGAATCCTGAGGAAAACGAACAAAGCAGGACATATCACATGTACTGATTTCAACATGTAGGACGAAGTGCTACGTAGAGAAACGGCACAGTCTGGTCTCAAAAACAGACACAGAGATCAACGGAAAAGAATCGAGAGCCCAGAGGTCAACTCACACATATATGGACAGCCCATTTGCAATGAGGAAGGCAAGAGGATCAGTGGAGAAAGGAGAGTCTCAAGAAGAAAAGGTGCTGGAAAACTGCACAGCCATATGTGACACAATGATAGTAGACCATGATGTTACATCAGGCTCACACACCACCTCGAATTAGATTAAAGCCTTGAACGGAAGACTTGAAACCGTGAAACTTCTAGTAGAAAACCAGGCACCTTGCTCATGGCCATGTGGCATAGCCACCTATTTGGAAGAAGCATGTGTGACTGGGAAAGGGCAACACACGAAACAAGAAACAAATGGGATTGCATTCAACGCAGAAGCTTCTGCCCAGCCGAGGAAACCATCCACTCAATGCAAAGACAGCACAACTGCGAGTGGATGTTTCAAACCACACATCGGAGAAGGACTGAATAGCCAAAAGAGCCAACGACCGCACATGCCAACACAAGAGAAAAAACAACAAGCCCATTAAAACCTGGGCAAAAGATGGAAACAGAGTTTTACCAAATAAGATAGAAAGATGGCCAACAGGTGTATGAACACATGTTCATAATCATTACGTCTAAGGCCAATGCAAATCCAAATGGCAATGAGATAACAGCACATTGTGGTCAGAATGCCCATAAGGAACAAGACAGGAAACAAGTGTCGGAGAGGAGGTGGAGAGATGGGAAGCCTTCTGCACCATTGGTGGGAGTGAAAGTTGGTGCGGGAACTATGCAAAGCGGTGTGGAATTTCTGCAGAACTTTCAGAATCCATCTACCATATGATCCAGCTATTCCTCTGTGTCGTATTTATCTGAAGAACTTGGAAACACCAACGCATAGGAATCCCTGCACCGCTGTGCTCACCACAGCCTTAATCCTGATGTCCAGGACTTGGATATCGCCCTGGGGCCCATCAAGGGACGAATGGAGAAGGAAGATTGGCTATAGCCGCACAATGGGATAGCACTCAGCTGCAAGAAAGGGTGCAGTCCAGCCATTTGTGACACCAGAATGGCTCCTGAGGGTATGAGGGGCACTGAAAGAAGCCCCAGGGAGAAAGTCATGTACTGTAGCATCTCACTTACAAGGAGAAGAGTAAAATAAGGAGAAACAAACCGGTAGCACATGACAAGGGATTGGTGGTTCCTAGAGAGAATCGGTGGCAGAAGACAGTGGAAGAAAGAGTTGGTTAGGCACCAGTGTGTGGTATGGGCATGTCATTAGGCTTATGGTGGTGAAGATGATGTACCATACAAAGAAGTCTAAATCTAGGAGGTTGTAAATCTGAAAACAATAGGGTGTTATAATGCAGGGTTATGGCAATCAATTCATGTAAAATCAAAACTACAAAAAGGCAAGCAGGTTTATGGCCTAAAGCTTTGGAGGCTGAAAGAGATTAGAGAAGATGAACTTCCAAGCATTGTTAATCACCTCCAAGTGCTTAATAATGCTACAGAAAGGTAGACAGTGGCAAAGAGATGAAGAACAACTCTACCAAGAGAACATGTTCCGTGCTAAACTCAGGATCCAAAGGAAAAGGTTACCGTCCATGATGTTACTACTAATTACCTTTACAAATAAAGCAGGCCAACATCTTCCCCAGTTCAGGCAAAATGTTGGTCCAAGAATCCAATTCAGTGCCGGCCCTGTGGTGTACTGGGTAAGTTCCCACATTCCACTTGGCTGGTACATGCTTCATCGGCGAGCATCACGGGTGCAGATCAGATTAGTAGCATTAGCAAATATAGATTTCACGGTATGGTGCAGACAGACATCCTAAAGAAGTCGAAATTGTGAAGAGACGTTATGAATACACATCCGAGTAAGAACCATGGGAATATTACAATCTATGAACGCATCAGGAACACCTCCCCGAATGATGAAGGAAGGAAAACATGTGACCTGCCAAGGTAGAAATGGAGATGACATGATCATTATGCATCAGAGGATTGACCAGGAAAATCAATCTCGGGAGGGACTCCAGGGCTTTCTCTGGGGAAAGTCCACCCATTTGGACTCATCCACAAATGATAAGAGATGAAACCCAGGATAATCTGAAAGGAAAGAAACTGGTGTCTAGCGGGACTGTAGTAGACCTTTCAAAGTTCGAGGATAAAGTTATAAACAGACACAGAATCCAGAACAAGGAAAACCATCCTACCTGGAAAGGGGAAGTATTCAGACTGGTATGAGATGGTCGTGAAGAACTGTGTGCATGGAGGTTTTCAGGACAGCTTAGAATTCTGAGGGTGTTTATGACATCACGGTAAACATGTCACCCAAGATGGCCGCAGGTCTCCAGCCCGAGGATTGGCCTAGGCTTGGATACTCACGTGACAGATACCCAGATACAGCTTTTGCAAACAGAATCTGGGCGCAGAAACGTGAAGAGATGCAAGAGACGCTAATTCAATGGATAAGAAAGGAATCATAGGGAAGCAGTGATAACAGAGGGACAAGCACTGAGAGGAGAACATTGCCATCTCCTCAAGTCGATGGGGAGGCCATGCTGATTCAAGCTTGAAACTTGACTTGAAACAAGAGGCCGGACCTTGGGCTTATCAGACCTATGTTGGCCTTCTGCCTTACTCATAATCCAAAGTCAAGAATGATCTCTCGAAGACATTGAAGAGAAGAATAGAGGCCTCGGTCCTAGGTCCCTAGTATTCTGTGAAGAGAAGTCTCACTTTCCATAGCTCTGGTGTCATAGACACCCACTGGGTACATGGTAATGTGTCACTAGGCATCTCTTTGAAGCCTGGAAGGAATGGGACCCTGTCATGCTTGGGGTATGTCTCTTGGTTTGGAAGGACTCAGGAAGAGTGCGCAAAAGCGCCCTTTTGCAGAAAGCTTTGTTACTGTGTGAAGGCTGTCCTCCAAGGCTAGAGTGCTCAGTTGAGATCAATGAGATTCTCTCCCCCTTATCTTGCCATAGAAGGAGTATTGATTAGGTGTTTGACACCACACATAACGATGTTTGCTGAAACTTAGAACATTACCATTCTATTTAAAGGAATATAAACATGCCACAGCTGAGGAGGTAAATTAAACAAATAACAAAACCTGTGGAAATAAAGTAAGCCAGTATCTAGACGTAATCTAGTGGAACGTTCAAGGATCAGGTGTGAAGTTCTGAACTTTCCAAATCTAGAAAAGAGACAGAAGGATCTCTCAGCTGGAGAGAGGAATCCATCAGATTCATCTAATTTGTCTCGGAACCATTGTGTCTGGGAAGGTGGTTTCCAGGACAACCTCAAACATGGCGTTTCTGATCTCACAATATCGAACCAACCAAGATGACCACGTTTACTCAGTACTCAGTTGGATCTAGGCTAGGATGGCAAAGATTCCTTCAAATGACCGATGGAAATTCAAAGACAACACCCAACAGTAACGAAAGCACTCACACATCAGCCTACAGAACCTATGGTGATTAAAGAAATACCAAACTCCTAACTTGAAATGAAGGAGAACACACTGATAAGCATATCGAAGGGAGATAGCTCAGAACCATGACGATTAGACTATGGAAACGAAAGCAAGCTCCCAGAAAATGGAAGGCAAACAGAAATCACACCTCAATAATCCACAGTGATTGACTTCAGTGTTTAGTTAAGGTCTGCTTGAACGTTTAAAAGTCGGAGAAAGTCACAACCCCAAAACTTGCATTGAAGGTCAAACCTGTGCTAACTGGGAAGGGTGAGTTCTGAGACTGCTCCATGCGGGCTCGGAAACCCTGTGTCCCCGAAGCCTGATTGGAAAAGAGACACGATTCTGACAAATACCCTGACATCCCAGTGGTGCAGAAAAAGAAGCTGGCCTCATCTACACAGGGCCAGAGTTGGGCTCAAGTAACATGTTAAAGTACATTCCACTCAACTGCAGGTTGCCAATGGAACATGAAAGGGGCCAGCCAGTGGGGCAGCCGTGAAGTCCCTGCATTCTGTGTCAGCATCCCAGGGTCAGCCACGTGGAATCCTGGGGGTGAGCCTCCTCACCGCTCATCCAGCCGTTCTGGGCCAGGCGTGCGACCCAGTGTAGAGGCATATGGGAAGCAACGTTATACCGCGCTACTCTTGCTCAGCAAATACAGCAGCATGACCAGCAGATGTGAGCACAGCCATAAACTTCTGCCAAAACACACCAATTAAATGTTGCTAAGAATAGAAAAAAGGAACAGCAAAAAAGAAAGCATGCCAGTAAAAAGAAAAAAAAAAACATCTAGGAATAACATTGGCCAAACAGGAGAAAGCTATGTCTACCGAAATCTAGCAAAGCTTTGGGCAAAGAAATTCCACAAGACACAAGGAAACGGAAGTCTATTCCATGTTCTTTGAATGGAAGAACGAACACACTTTAAGCATCCATACTGGAAAAAGCAATGTCTGCATTCCATGTCGTCCCAGTCAAAGTTGCAGCAATCTTTCCCACAGAAATAGAAGAGAGAATACTAAAGTTTCTATGTGGCAACAAAGGACCCTGAATAGGAAGAGGAATCCTGAGGAAAACGAACAAAGCAGCATGTATCACACTTTCTCATTGCCAAATATAGGACAAAGCGCTAGGTACCGGTACAGCACAGCCTTTCCCCCAAAATAGGCACACAGACCCATGGAACAGAATTGAGCCCAGCAGTCAACTGCCACATATATGGGAAGCCCATTTTCGACACGGGAGCCAAGAGGAGACAGCAGAGAAAGGAGAGTCTCGAAAAGTAACAGTGCTGGGAAGACTTCAGAGCCACAAGTGGCACAATGAGACTAGACCATGATGTTACACCAGGCACACATACCACATTGAAATGGATTAAAGCTTTGAATGGAAGACTTGAAACCGTGAAACTTATGTGGGAAAAGGCAGGCAGCTTGCTCTTTGCCATCTGGCATAGCCGCCTACTTGGAAGAAGCATGTGTGACTGGGTAAGGGCAACAAAAGAAACAAGAAACAAGCGTGACTCCATCCAACGCAGAAGCTTCTACCCGGCCAACGACTCCATCGACTCAATGCAAAGACAGCACAACAACTGCGACAGGATGTTTGCAGAACAGACATCGGAGAAGGGGTGAACAGCCATAAGATCCAGTGAACTCATACATCTCCACAGGAAAAAAAACAATGAGCCCAACAAAACCTGGGCAAAAGATGGAAACACACATTTCTCGCAGGAAGATAGAAAGATGGCCAACAGGCTGTATGAAAACATGTTCCTCATCATTAAGTGTGAGGCCAATGCTAATCCGAAGTGCAATGAGATAGCAGCTCACAGTGGTCAGAATGGCTATAAGGGTGAAGACACGAAACAACATGTTTCAGAGAGGAGGTGGAGAGAAGGGAAGCCTCCTGCACTGCAGGTGGGAGTTTGAGCCGATGCAGCCACTACACAAAGGAGTGAAAATTCAGAATGTTTCAGAATCCACCTAGCATATGATCCAGCTATTCCTCTGTGACGTATATATCCAAAGATCATGGAAACAGTAATGCACAGAGATCCGTGCACTGCTGTGTGCACCACAGCATGACTCCCGATATCCAAGACTTGGAAGCCTCCCTGATGCCCATCAAGGGACGAATGGAGAAGGAAGATAGGCTATAGCCACACAGTGGCATAGCATTCAGCTGTCGGAATGGATGCAGTCCAGCCATTTGTGACCACCAGAATGGCTCCTGAGGGTACTAGAGGAACTGAAACAAGCGCCAGGGGTAAGGTCAAATACCACAGGATCTCACGTACAGGAGAAGAGGAAAAACGGACCAACAAACAGGTAGCATGTGACATGGGATTGGTACTTCCCAGAGGAAAAGTAGGCGAGGGCCAGAGGGAGAAAGAGTTGATTAGGCACAAGTATCGTGAGAGCCTGTAATTAGCCTTACGGTGGTGAAGATGATGTAACCTACTCAGAAGTCTAAATCTATGAGGATGTAGATCTGAAAGCCATAGCATGTTAGAATGCAGGGTTACGGCAATCAATCCACATAAAATCAAAACTCCAAAAAGGGGTGCAGACTTACGGCCTAAAGCTTTATAGGCTGAAAGAGATCAGAGAGGATGAACTTCCAAGGATTGGTAATCACCTCAAAGTGCTTAATGATGCTACAGAAAGGTAGACCTTCGCAAAGTGATGAAGCGGAATACTAGCAAGAGAACATGTTCCGTCCTAAACTCATGAACCAATGGAAAATAATACCTTCCATGATGTTAATACTGATTCCCTTCACGAATGATTGAAGCAGGCCAACATCTTCCCAAGTTCAGGCCAAAGGTTGGTGCAGAAGTCTAATTCATTGCCGGCCCTGTGGTGCAGCAGGTAAGTGCCCAACTTCCTCTTGTGTGGCCCGGGCTTCAGGGGCTAGCATCATGGGTAAAGATCAGATTTCTAGCATTAGGAAATCCAGATTTCAAGGTATGGTTGGCACAGAGATCATAAAGAAGCAGTAATTGTGAGGAGACCTTATCAATACTCACCAGAAAAAGAACCATGAGAATATTAGAGTCTATGAACGCATCTGGTACGCTTTCCCAAATCATGAAGGAAGGAAAATATGTGACCCACCGAGGTGGAATTGTCAGACTGCCATGAGATCACACGATCATTGTGCATCACAGGATTTCCTGGGCAACGTCAACTTGGGAGGGAGTCCAGGACTTTCTCTGGGGAAAGTCCACCCATTTGGCCATATCCACAAACGATATGCGATAAAACCCAGGATAATCTTAAAGGAAAGAAACCGGTGTCTGTGGGAATGTAGTAGACCTTTGCAAGTTAGAGGACAAAGTTGAAAACCGACAACACATCCAGAACAAGGAAAACTATCCTTCCTGGAAAGGGGGAGTAGTCAGGCTGGGAGGAGACGGCTCTGAAACACTGTGTGCATGGAGCTTGTCAGGACAACTTTTAATTCTGAGAGTGTTTATGACATTACAGTGAACGTGTCACCCCAGATGGCTGCATGTTTACAGTACCAGGATTGGCTTAGGCTGGGATACTCAAGTGAGAGATACCCAGAAACAGCTTTTCCAAACAGAAACCAGGCACAGAAACTTGAAGAGATCAAAGAGATGCTGATTCCAGGGATAAGAAAGGTATCATTGTGATGATACTTCATTCTTCCTTCGTTTTCTTCCATTCCATGCGCACTGATGCCCTTCCGTTTCCTTGTATCTTGTGGAATTTCTTTCCCCAAAGCTTTGCTACTTCTCGGTTTACATAGCTTTCACCTGTTTGGCACAGGTTATTCCTAGATACCTTGTTCTTTCTACTAGCATGCTTTTTTTTTTTTTTTGAGGTTCAGTTTTTCTATCCTTTGCAACTTTTGATTGGTTTTATTTAGGCAGATGTTTCCTGCTGTGCTCACATCGGCTGGCAATGCTGCTGTATTTGCTGAGGAAGACTGGCCCAGTCTAACGTCGCTTCCCATCTGCCTGTTTCCTTTGTCGCCCATTCCTGTCACACACGCTTCTTCCAAATAGGCTGCTAAGACAGATGGCAACGAGCATGCTGCCTAGGTTTTCTCCTAGAAGTCTCCCGGTTTCAAGTCTTCCATTCAAGTCTTTAATCCGTTTCGAGGTGGTGTGTGTGACTAGAGTAACATCATGCTCTACTCTCATTGTGTTACATTTGGCTGTGCAGTCTTCCCAGCACCGTTTCTTGTCGAGACTCTCCTTTCTCCGCTGTGTACTCTTGGTTCCCTGGTTGAAAATGTGTTGCGCATGTATGCATGTGCATATATGCGTGAGTTGACCTCTGGGCTCTCGATTCTGTTCCATGGATTTGTGTGCCTGTTTTTGGGCCCAGACTGTGCCGTTCCGGTTCCTAGCACTTCGTCCTATATGTGCAAATCAGAAAGTGTGATACGTCCTGCTTTGTTCATTTTCTTCAGGATTCCTTTGGGTATTCAGGGTCCTTTCCTTCTGGATAGAGACTTTATTATTCTCTCTTCTATTTCTGTGGGCAAGATCACTGCAACTTTGACTGGGATTGCTTGGAATCCACAGATTCCTCTATCCGCTATGGACGTTTCAAGTGTGTTAGTTCTTCCATTCCAACAGCACGGAATAGTCTTCCGTTTCGTTGTGTCTTCTGGAATTTCTTTAGCCAAAGCTTTGCTAATATTGGTTTACAATGTTTCCACCTGTTTAGTGAAGGTTAGTCCTAGATATCTTATTATTCTTAGTGACATGCTTCTTTTTTTGAGGCTCAGTTTTTCTATTCTTTGCAACTTTTAATTGGTTCTGTTTTGGCAGAAGTTTATGGCAGTGCTCACATCTGCTGGTCGTGCTGCTGTATTTGCTGAGCAAGAGTAGCACTGTCTAACGTCACTTCCCATCTGCCTCTACACTACCTCCCAGGACTCTCCCAGGATGGCTGTACCAGCGGTGAGGAGGTTCAACCCCAAGAGCACAAATGGACGACCACAGGCTGTGGACCCAGAAGGCACGGACTTCACAGCTTCAGCAGTGGCCAGCCCCTTTCATGTTCCATTGGCAACCTGCTGTTTTGGAATGTGACTTCAATATGCTACTGGAGCCCAGCTCTGGCCCTGTGTAGATGAAGCCATGTTGTTTTCCTGGTCCACTGTGATGTCATAGGATTTCTGAGAATTGTGTCTGTGCTGTGCCAGCAAGCTTCATGGACACAAGGTTTCAGAGCCCGCTTGGAGCAGTCTCAGAACTCTCCCATTCCATTTAGCCCAGGTTTGACCTTCACTGCAGGTTTTGGGGTTGTGACTTTTCTGACTTTCAAACGTTTAAGCAGAATCTGTCTAAACACGGCCGTCTTTCACTGTGGATTATTCAGTTGTGATTTCTGTTTGCCTTACATTTTCTGGGACCTTTTTTTCTTTTCCATAGGCTAATCATCATGGTATTGCTAAGCTATCTCCCTTCGATATGCTTATCAGTGTGTTCCCTTTTCATTCCAAGTTATAAATTTTGCATTTCTTTGATCACAATATGTTCTGTTGGCCGTTGTGTGAGTGCTTTCGTGATTTTTGGGTGTTGTCTTTGAATTTCCATCGGTCACTTGAAGGAATCTCTGCTATCCTGGCCGAGGTGACACTGAGCACTGAGAACATGTGGGCATCTTCCTTGGTTAGAGATTCTGAGATCAGAAACTCCAGATTTGAGGCTGTCCTGGCAACCATCTTCACGGACACAATGGTTCCGCAACAAATTAGACGAATCTGATGAATTTCTCTTTCCAGGTGAGAGATCCTTCTGTCTATTTCTGGATGTGGAAAGTTCGAACTTCACCCCTGATCCTTGAACGCTCTGCTAGATTATGTCTAGATACTGGCTTACTTTGTTTCCACAGGGTTTGTTATTTGTTTGATTTATATCCTCACCTGTGGCGTGTTTATTTTTCCTTAAATATAATGATAATATTCTAATTTTCAGCCAACATCGTTGCATGTGGTGTTGAAACACATAATCAATACTCCTTCTACGGCAAGAGAAGGGGGAGAGAATCTCATTGATCCCAACTTAGGACTCTAGCCTTGGAGTGCAGCATTCACCAAGGAATGAACCCCTCTGCAAAAGGGTGCTTTTGATCAACTTCTAGAGTCCTTCCAAACCAAGAGACATACCCTAAGCATGACAGGGGTCCACTCCTTCCAGGCTTCAAAGAGGTGTCTTGTGACACATTAGCATGTAGCCAGTGGGCACCCGTGATGCCAGAGCTATGGAAAGTGAGACTTCTCTTTAAAAAATGCTAGTGGCCTAGGACGGCGGCCTTGATTCTTCTCTACAATGACCTCAAGAGATCATTCTTGACTTTGGATTATGAGTGAGGCAGAAGGACAACATAGGTCTCATAGTTCCAGCCTCTTGTTTCAAATCAAGTTTCAAGCTTGAATCAGAACGGCCTCCTCTTCGATGTGAGGAGATGGCAATGTTCTCCTCTCAGTGCTTGTCCCTCTATTATGGCTTCTTCCCAATGATTCCTGTCTTATCCCTTGAATTACAGTATCTTTGATCTCTTCAACTTTCTGTGCCCCGTCTCTGTGGGCAAAAGCTGTTTCTGAGTATCCCTCACTTGAATATCCTAGCCTATGTCAATCCTCGGGCTGGAAACCTGTGGCCATCTTGGGTGACATATTTACAGTGATGTCATAAACACCCTCAGAATTCGAAGTTGTCCTGAAGACCTCCATGCACACAGTTCTTCAGAACCATCTCATCCCAGTCTGATTACTCCCCCTTTCCAGGTAGGATAGTTTTTGTCGTTATGTATTTCTTGTCGGTTTCTAACTTTTGCCTCAAACTTGAAAAGGTCTGCTACCTTCCCTCTAGACACTGGTTTCTTTCCTTTCGGATTAATCTGGGTTTTCTCTCTTATCTTTTGTGGATGAGGCCAAATGGGTGGACTTTCCCAAGAGAAAGTGCCGGAGGCCCTCCCAAGATGACTTCCCAGGCAATCCCCTGATGTACAATGATCATGTCATCTCCTAGCAGTCTGGCAATTCCACTTTGGCAGGTCACATGTTGTCCTTCATTCATTATTTGGGGAAGTGTTCCTGATGCGTTCATAGATTGTAATATTCCCACGGTTCTTTTTCTGGTGTGTACTCATAACGTCTCTTCAAAATTTTGATTTCTTTAGGATGTCTCTCCGCACCATACCGTGAAATCTATATTTGCTAATGCTACTAATCTGATCCACACCCGTGGTGCTAACCAATGAAGCCCTGGCCGCCCAGGCAGAACGTGGGCACATACCCAGTACACCACAGGGCCAGCACTGAAATGGACTTTTGGATCAAACTTTTGCCTGAACTAGGGATGATGTTGGCCTGCTTTGGTTATTCGTGATGGTAATTAGTAGTAACATTGTGGACTGTAACCTTTTCTTTTGGCTCCTGAGTTTAGCACAGAACGTGTTCTCTGGGTAATGTTCTTCTTCAACTCTTTGTAATGGTCTTCCTTTCTGTAGCATCATTAAGTATTTTGAGGTGTTTACCAATCCTTGAAAGTTCATCTTCTCTAATCTCTTTCAGCCTCCAAAGTTTTAGGCCGTAAATCTGGACCCCTAGAGAACATATGGTGAATAAAGAAATACAAAATTCATAACTTGGAATGGAGGAGAAAAAACTGATAAGAATATCTATGGGAGATATCTGTGAAAGACCATGACGAATGATGTGGATTAAGGCTGCCCCAGCTCGAAAAGCCCAAAGTTACCTGGCCTACATACCAAATTACATGACCCAGTGAGTTGTTTTTTTTTTTTTTTTGGTATGAATTAGAGGTGTCCCAGTGATAGAAGCCCATTTCATGCTCACCTACATGCCTATCTATATGGCCAGATTCGTATTTAATGCTATATGACCACACAATAACCAGACCCCATCTGAACTGAAATCATTTAATGACATTTAAAATCATATTTTCTTTTTCCAATAAAAATGTCACATACCAATGCATTATAAAATTAGCCCTTACCTTCAACTCAGGGCAGCAGCAGGACCTCTGACTGCCTATGGAACCTTTCCCCATGCAGCAGCAGCAGCAGCTCTTCACTGCCCATAGGTCCTGTCCCCATGCAGCAACTATTTACTGCCCATGGGTCCTGTCGCCATGTTGTCCTGTACCATTTTATAAATAAAAGAGCACCACTTCCAGAATTTGAGAGTCCAAGAAATCTTTCTTTTGACTTTTCAGCTCACCAAGCCCATATCATATCTTGTGGCCCATATCAAAAACTTGCTTCATAGGTTTGTGAGCTCGACTTCTGGTAAGCGCCCTTTTCTTCGTTGTGCATCTCTCTTTTTCAAGGATGGATCTAAATTCACTTCTCCATCAGGAACTTTCTTGGATAGCTGCATGAATCCACGTTTGCTGCCCATGGCTACTCTATGGGGCAAATCATGGCATTCAGCTTGAAGAGAATCAGTACCTTAAGCCTAAGGGCGATGTAGAGTGAACTACTCCATTCCTTCCTGACTCTATCTCTAATATACAAATTTTAGGTGGGCACGGGTTGGCCACTTAAGTCCTTAGGATGGCCGGCAATCTGCAAGACTCCCCTAGAAGGTTTCTCTTCCTAAGGCTGGATAGGGATACCTCCCATGGCACCTGACCATGCTCTGAACTGTGTGAATGTCTCAATCGGGACTCCAGTTCAAGGAAAGTACCAAAGTCTAACCTTTGGTTGCATATGGGAAACCCTTCTTCGGAGAATGGCTCCAACACGCAATTGGGTAGAATGTCCCCAAGCTCGGTGGAAAATTCTACACTATTTTTCTCCATCCTGTTCTCTCTTAAAATTCTCTTTTTCTCTTGGGGACCATTCAACAGGCACCTATTACTGCCAGGCAGAATAGGAAAGATGTTCACCAGGCAGCTGTTACTGCCAGGCATACCACAGAAGGTACACAAGGGATGCAACGCTGGGGGCCACGCCCATCACCCCTTGCTATAGGAACCCCACAGTAGGAACCACATGTAGGATGCTGCCGTAGGGTCAGGGGTGATCTTCAAGGTAATGGACATGTCTCTTTCATCTTTGTTAGAGTTACAATGGCCATTTTCATCTCCTTTTGAACTTTGCAACTGGGGAAACAAAGGAATCTTTCAAGGATCAAGGCCTCCACCACTGGAGCCCCAACTATGGCTTTCTGGGCCTGATCACCCCAGCGACCCTAAGTAGGGTGCCCTCTCTTGGCGGTTGACTCATTGAGTAGTTTAGTCACCTACTGAGTTGGACATGAGGGTAGGAGACCTGTGATTAATTTTGTGAACTGTCGTGCTACGGTAGTGTGCCACAGCACGGGAACTGTTGTGTGACTCTTAACTTGAGAACCCTCTGAGAGCAACCATGAGGGTGAGGTCTGCTGTCTTCTTTTCCTTTCTCTGTTTTGCTCATCATGTCATCTGTTGTCACCAAGTCGAGCTTAAGTTCTGGCTGGACCTGACCAGAACATGGACATTCTGTAAAATCGAACAACTTGAAAATATTTTGCAAGGGACTTAACTCTCAACCCCGGTACTGGGAGCCCCAGCCTCCAGCCAGTTCCAGGTGTTTGTAGCCACTGCACCCTTGTCCAGGCCACTGCCAGTCGCACACTGGCTTTACTGCCATGGGGAATGGCATAAGCATCCCCAGAAACTCACCACTCAGGGTCATTCTAACTAATTAGAAACACTTTCAATTGTATGGGTTATGCCCCAGAGACTCCAGCTGGGAGAAAATTTGCGAGGTTTCTCTGTGCCTTTCTGGTGCAGTTGGACAGGTAGATCAACCTAGAACGTCCTTCAAGTTACAGCCCAGTTTCTGAGAAATCAAGAGCAACCGTCCTTAGAAAATCCTTGCAAGACTGGAAAGACAGCTCTAGAGGCAGTTCAGATTCCACCTAGTTCCTTTATCATGAAAAGAATTATCATCCCCCCTCTCCAGGAACTACTATCTAGCCCATCACTCACTCTTAAGACTGACAAAAAGAAAGGAGGTGAAAGGAGAAATGGCCATAAGGGTGCCATTGAAAGAGTCTAGCATCTCGAGGGTCTTCTCCATAAGTATTAGTAAAAAGGCTCAAAACAAAGTTTACCTTCATAACTGGTGAGCTTTATATCATTGTACCTGATTCACGGCAGTAGCTTTTAAAACAGTAGTTGTACAGTCTCTGTGTATGCGTGTCTATGTGTAGGTTATACATGTGATATTTTCAGCCTTGGGTGGTATGACCAAAATTAAGATCTCTGTTTAGCTGGCTTATAGTAAGTGTTTACATAAATGCTAAATGCAGTAGAAATTAACTCAGTGCCTTTCAAAGTTAATGTCATGTGAATTAACCTTTGGTAAATGAAAGACTGTTTAAGTTTGTTGGTCTGATTCAAAATAGTCTTGCTGTCAGGGATGTCGGTATTTGCATAGGGATGCAGGCATTCAGCCTGGGTTTACTAGTCATATAAGTTCACGTTGTCTGCTAAATTTGTCAGCAAAGTAATAGTTTTAAATGATGACCAGTTTTGTCTAAGGCCTCATGAGGTTTCAGTAGGTAATCTGAACATAATTGATGGAAACAAGTGGTTTAAATAGATAATACTCATTAAAGTGAGTACAAAAACTTTTATGGTCTGTATAGTTTGGGAAAGAAAAACAGCTTCGAAATGCTTTTTGGTAACCATGTTGAGTTTTGCCGAGTTAAGTTAAATGATAAAAATCTGAATATCTGGATCATTTCTGGATAGGACGAAACACTGAAACATTATTAATAAACACATCTAAGTTATCTACTTTTGGCTTCTTCTTAAAGAGGCTAAAAGCCTGTGGGTGTATGAAAATCCATGCCTTGTGTTTTATTGTAAAGTGGCGTGTTTCTAAATCTATGAAGTGTTCAGAAAGCTGATATAAGAGGCAATTCATAATTGTTTTCCTTTTTAGTGTTTAGTAGGTCTGTTAAGGGTTAAAAGTTCTAATTAACCTACGTAATTAAAGCTACAGGAAATTACTAAGAAAAAGAGATCTGTATTCAAGAAAGTTAAAATGTACGTTTTCAGTAAAAAAGGTATAAATAATGGAAATATTTTTGTTTGATTGGTTAAGGAAGATAAATTCGTCCTGATGTACTAGAAAGGAAAAAACAAAGACTTTGGGACAAATTCTGAAAACATAAAAGAATGCTTTAGAAGGTTTGTGAAGAAGAAAATCTGAAAGGAGTTTTATGCCTGGTCAAGAAGACCAAAGTAAGTTCAATTAAGTGAATGAGTTTGAATGTTAATAATAAGTAGTTGCAGAAATTCAAATTTGGTTTTCTCTAAAAGGGTACATTTTCTTGAACTTTTGATCTGCTCTTGATAAAGAGGTTATAAAAGCTA
The DNA here is from genome assembly GCF_041296235.1 of Equus asinus. NCBI lineage: Eukaryota > Metazoa > Chordata > Mammalia > Perissodactyla > Equidae > Equus > Equus asinus. The sequence continues at coordinate 4,440,167 of NC_091815.1, read as the reverse complement.
TTCCTTTGAGTAACTCTACCTAAGAGACTAACCTGTTTTGTGAATATAATGACTTAGGTCACTCTTAAGATTATTGACTATTTCTGTTATCACTTTGAATAGATACCTGAGCATATTTCACAGTCAGTGTTGTTTCACATTTGAACAAGCACTTGAAAAGCTTTTGATATGTTTTAACAAGATACTCCCTCAAAAATATTCAAATCCTAAATGAAGGCTGTCTTTTGACCTGATAGACAGAAGAAAAATTTATCTGAGGCTTTTCAGAGGGCCCTTGAGTCTTCTCAAAGACATTTGCTCTCTCTTCCTATAAGGAGGAAAATACTAAACTAATTAGACTTATTTGGTCTATTACATTGCACGGGAATCATTGTAAAATAAGTAATGATAGACTTTCTTAGGTGTTATTAGATGGGTAAATGTTATTAATATAGATGTCTTAAAATTATATAGCATTCCTAAAATTCTGATCTGTCCTGGTTATCAGTCATAAGTCCACTTATTATCTGGAAGTTTAATATGTCACAGAAGTAGCCAAGTTTCTTTGGCAATTGCCCTTTTGAGTCCTTTGTCCATTTCCAGGTAGATGTTGTTTTACTCTGATTCTTTTTCCTTTTGCAAATATGTTTCGTCTTCTGGGAAATTCCTGGAAAGGGTTCTGACACAAAGGTTCTAAACGACAGGCTTCTGATAAACTTTCAGATTGTAACACTCAACGGCGTAGAGAAATTACAGAATTCTAACAGAAACTAAGGTCATCGACCTACTAACAGAAGATTCAGCCCCAGAACTGATTATGCAGGGCTGTGTGAACTGGTAAGGATGATTGTAAATTTTAGGACTTCTATTTGAAATATTGTTGAGTTTTGATGTGTTGTTTTGTTTTCTTGTAATGAAGGAAAGCTTTTTCTCTTTTCTCTTATGCTAACTATGACTTACATCCATTTAGTGAAATTATACCTTCATGAGCAAAACTGAAACATTTACCTTTTTCTCCCTACCTTATCCCTAAGGAATTGTCAAGCCCTTTGTTACTGAGTATGGTCATTTCGTGGCAATATTTGCATAAGTTCCATAAGAATCTGTTCTCCTTATAACAGGACACATTGGTTATATTCCCAAGGATTTGACTGGAATGTCATATTTGAAACATACAGGCTCAGATATGACAAGACAGCATTTCAGGAATAAAGATTGGACTTTCTGGAATACAGTCCCTAGGAAACATGGGCCTGGTACCTTGTTTACAGAGATTCTGGCAATCTTGCCCGGTCACTAAGGAATCTTGCTTATCTGGCAGGTGCAAGGAACCTCCGAATATTTTGGGGGACCTCAAAGACAACGCCACTCAAATCTGTAGGTACTGCAGGCCAAATCTGATGGCAAGTCCTTGGCTTGGCTTTTCTGGCCTCTAGAGGCCTTCACAGTTCAATCTGAGACTCCTCAGAAAAAATTCCAGCAAAGCAGATTTTAAAAAACCTGTATAAGCAATTCCGATTCTTTCTGGTCTTATGTAAATAATTGGAGCAAGTTGTATTGAAACTACACTTTATTTGCAAACGTGTTAATCATAATTTGGCTACGTTTTGTAAAAATGAGGATGATTTAAGAGAGCAAAAATTACGCTTCTGTAGAAGCTACAGTAGCCATTCATGGATACTAGATTCTAGCTCTTTTCTTCTGCAAGATTCATCTATTACTAATCGTAATGTCTCCTTGTGGCCGTCTATCTCTGGCACCTCGGAGTTCCCTGGCCACAATTAAACATTTTCCTTCAATACTACTGTCCAAATACTAACTAGATTTGCCTTGTCACAGGTGTATCAAACAAAACAAGTTCCAACAGTAAAGTCCCCAACTTATCGATACACACAGGATGGACCATATCTAATTTGGGATGAGTATATTTGGTTCACTCCTACTAGTGGGCAACTCAGTAAAAGGCCGCTCTCTGTTGGGAACAAACCAACCACACCTGTGATACATGGCCTAATAGCAGCTGACCTTGGGAAAAAAATCCCTTTTATATGTGTTCTTATGTCATAGCCTTAAAAAAAAATACAGGTTAGTTTGGGACTGACTTGGATAGACTGCCCAGTATGCCTTGGTTAGCCCCTAACGGTGCTCAGTGGATATGTGGCTCCAATTTATTACCTTGGCTGCCACCTGGATGGATTGGATGATGCAAGGTAGAACTACATTTACTATATCTCCTCCTGCTAAGCTACCCAACCTGCAACAGCACTGGACCCACTCTGTCTTCCACTGGTATGACCATCTTTCCGCAATTTTCCTTCCCCAATTAGGAATCGAAAATATCATCTTGCACATGGAAGTCCTAAACAAATTTACTATGAAGGCATTAAATGATACACAACATAGCATTTTGCTGCTCAATTTAGAAGTATCCCAAGTGTGTAAGGCAGTCCTCCAAATCCAAATGGCACTGGATGTCTTGACAGCAGCACAAGGGGGCACCAGTGTCATTATAAAAACAATGTTGTGTCTATATTCCTGACTACCATCAAAATATTTCTGGCTTCCTATCCCAGCCACCAAATTAAATCCATGTGTGACCAACCCTAACTGTAAACGACTGGTTGAACTCCTAGTCAGGACCAGGTTTCTGCAGTACTTCAAAATCTTATTCATTGGGTTAAACATACTGCTTGTATTTCTTATTATAATTTGTTGTCTCTTTCGTTGTTTGTCTTTAGCATGTCAAAAATGTTTCACCTCCTGGACCACCTCTCGTCAAAGGATTCTCTCGTCTCCAGAGGCTCTGTACAACTTGTCACCCTTGAACTCCACCAGTGAAGACTTCTGGTCCACTGAACTTCCTACCTGTACCTATGGCCCCATTTTGGGGCAGCTCTATGACCTTGTACAGCCAGAAGTAGTTACAGAAGACTGACCATCATTCATATCCCCAAAGATTTCCGGTCATAATGGGTTCAGGGGTGGTTTATGATGTGGATTAATGCTGCCCAAGCTAGAGAAGCCCAAGGTGACCTGGCCTACATGCCAAACTACATGACCTGGTGGATATTTTTCTAGTATGAACTGGGGCTGCCCCAGGGAGAGTAATCTCACATTGATCTGTGAAGGCCTCTAGATGCCAGAAAAGCCAAGCCAAGGACTTGCCATCAGATTTGGCCTGCAGTACCTACAGATGTGAGTTGAGTTCTCTTTGAGGTCCAGCAAAATATTCGGAGGTTCCTTGCATCTGGCAGATAAGCAAGCTTCCTTAGCGACCGGGCAAGATTGCCAGAATCTCTGTAAACAAGGTACCAGGCCCATGTTTCCTAGGGACTGTATTCCAGAAAGTCCAATCTTTGTTCCTGAAATGCTGTCTTGTCATATCTGAGCCTGTATGTTTCAAATATGACATTCCAGTCAAAGCCTTGGTAGTGTAACCAATGTGTCCTGTTATAAGGAGAACAGATTCTTATGGAACTTATGCAAATATTGCCACTAAATAACCATACTCAGTGACAAAGTGTTTCCAAATTCCTTAGGGATAAGGTAGGGAGAAAAAGATAAATGTTTCAGTTTTGTTCATGAAGGTATAATTTCACCAAATGGCTGTGAGTCATTGTTAGCATAAGGGAAAAGAGAAAAAGCTTTCCTTCATTACGAGAAAACAAAACAGCACATCAAAACTCAACAATATTTCAAACAGAAGTTCTAAAAAATTACAACCATCCTCATCAGTTCACACAGTCCTGTATAATGAATTCTTGAGCTGAGTTTTCTGTTAGCAGATCGATGAGCTTAGTTTCTGTTAGAATTCTGTAATTTCTTACTCCGTTCATTTTTACAATCTGAAAGTTTATCAGAAGCCTGTCGTTTAGAACCTTTGTGTCAGAACCCTTTCCTGGAATTTCTCGGAAGATGAAGCATATTTGCAAAAGAAAAAAGCATCAGAGTAAAACAACAACTACCTGGAAGTGGACAAAGGACTCAAAAGGGCAATTGACCAAGAAACTTGGCTACTTCAGTGACATATAACACTTGCTGATAATAATTGGACTTATGACTGTTAACCAGGAAAGATCAGACTCTTAGGAATGCTATATAATTTTAAGACACCTATATTAATAACATTTACCCATCTTATACCACCTAAGGAAGTCTATCATCACTTATTTCACAATGTTTCCCATGTAATTTAATAGACCAAATAAGCCTAATTAGTTTAATATCTTCCTTCTTATAGGAAGAGAGAGCAAATGTCTTCGAGAAGTCTCAGGGGCCCTCTAAAAATCCTCAGAGTAATTTTTCTTCTGCCTACCAGGTCAAAAGAAAGCCTTCATTCAGCATTTGAATATTTTTGAGGGAGAAGCTTGTCAAAACATATCAAAAGCTTTTCAAATGCTTGTTCAAATAGAAAGCAACACTCGCTGTGAAGCAATGCTCGGGTATCTATTCAAAGTTATAACAGAGTCAAAAATCTTAAGAGTGACCTCAGTCATTATTTTCACAAAACAGATTTGTCTCTTAGGTAGACTTACTCAAAGGAATAGCTTTTATGACCTCTTTACCAAGAGCAGATCAAAAGTTCAAGAAAATGTATCCTTTTAGAGAAAACCAAACTTGAATTTCTGCACCTACTTATTTTCAACATTCAAACTCATGCACTTAATTGAACTTACGTTAGTCTACTTGACCAGGCATAAAACTCCTTTCAGAATTTCTCCTTCACAAACCTTCTACAACTTTCTTTTTTGTTTTCAGAATTTGACCCAAAGTCTTTGTTTTTTCCTTTCTAGTACATCACGACAAATTTATCTTTCTTAACCCATCAAACAAAAATATTTCCATTCTTGATACCTTTTTTACTGAAAGCATCCATTTTAACCTCCTTGAATACAAAGCTCTTTTCCTTAGTAATTTGCAGTAGGTTTAATTCCATAAGGTAATTAGAACTTTAACCCTTAACAGACCTAGTAAACACTAAAAAGGTAAACAATTATGGATTGTCTTTTCTATCAGTATTCTAAACACTTCATAAGTTTAGAAACACGCCGCTTTACAACAAAACACAAGGCATGCTTTTTAATACACCCACACGCTTTTAGCCTCTTTCATAAGAAGCCAAAAGTAGATAACTTAGATATGTTTATTAATAATGATTCAGTGTTTCATCCTATCCAAAAATGATCCAGATATTCAGATATTTATTATTTAACTTTACTTGGCAAAATTCAAGATTTTTACCAAAAGAATTTGAAGCTGGTTTTTTCCCCCAAGTATAGAGACCATAAATGTTATTGTATTCACTTTTATGAGTTTTATGTATTTAAACAATTTGTTTCCAACAATTATGTTCAGATTACCTACGAAACCCTCATGAGGCATTAGACAAAACTGGTCATCATTTAAATATATTATTTCGCTGACAAATTTAACAGACAACGTGAACTTATATGACTAGTAAACCGAGGCTGAATGCCTGCATCCTATGCAAATACTGACAACTCTGACAACAAGACTATTTTCAGTCAAACCAACAAACTTAAAGAAGCTTTCATTTACCAAATGTTAATTCACATGATGTTAACTTTGAAAGGCACCGAGTTAATTTCTACTACATTTCGAATTTATGAAAGCACTTACTTTAAGCCAACTAAACAGAGATCTTTATTTTGGCCATATCATCCAGGGGTAAAAATATCACATGTATAACGTACACATAGACACACATACACAGAGACTGTACAACTATCGTTTTAAAAGCTACTGCCGTGAATCAGGTACAATAATATAAAGCTCACCAGTTATGAATCCAAACTTTATTTTGAGCCTTTTTACTAATGCTTATGGAGAAGACTCTCTAGATGCTATACTTTTTGCAATGACACACTTATGGCCATTTATCCTTTCCCCTCCTTTCTTTCTTTCTTTTTTTTTTTTTGAGTCTTAAGACTGAGTGATTGGCTAGATAGTAGTTCCTGGAGAGGGGGGATGATAATCCTTTTCATGATAAAGGAACCAGTTCGAAACTGAGCTGCCTCTAGAACTGTCTTTCCAGTCTTGCAAGGACTTTCTAAGGACGGTTGCTCTTGATTTCTCAGAAACTGGACTGTAACTTGAAGGACGTTCTAGGTTGATCTACCTGTCCAACTGCACCATAAAGGCACAGAGAAACCTCACAAACTTTCTCCCAGCTGCAGTTTCTGTGCCATAACCCAGACAATTGAAAGTGTTTCTAATTAGTTGGAATGATTCTGAGTGGTGAGTCTCTGGGGATGCTTATGGCATTCCCCATGGCAGTAAAGCCAGTGTGCGACTGACAGTGGAGTGGAGAAGGGTGGAGTGCCTACAAAGGCCTGGAACTGACTGGGGCCTGGAGCTCCAAGTACCTGGGTTGAGAGTTAAGTCCCCTGAAAAATGTTTTCAAGCTTTTCGATTTCACAGAAGGTGCAGGTTCTGATCAGGTCCAGCCTGATCTTAACCTCGACTTGGTGACAACAGAGGAGATGATGACCAAAACAAAGAAAGGAAAAGAAGACACCAGACCTCACCCTCATGGCCGCTCAGAGGCTTCTCAAGATAACAGTCACACAACAGTTCCCGTGCTGTGGCACACTACCGTAGCACGACTGTTCACAGAAAAAATCACAGATTTCCTACCCTCATAGCCAACTCAGTAGGTGACTAAAATACTCAATGAGTCAACCGCCAACAGAGGGCACCCTACTTGGGGTCGCCAGGGTGATCAGGCCCAGAAAGCCAAAGTTGGGGCTCCCAGTGTTGGAGGACTTGACTCTTGAAAGATTTCTTTGTTTCCCAGTTGCAAAGCTCAAAAGGAGACGAAAATGGCCATTGTATCTCTAACAAAGATGAAAGAGACACGTCCATTACCTTGAAAATGCCCCCTGAACCTACGGCAGCATCCCACCTGTTGTTCCTACTGTGGGGTTCCTATAGCAAGGGGTGACGGGGGTGTCTGCCAGCATTGCATCTCTTGTATACCTTCCCTCAGATGCCTGGCAGTAACAGGTGCCTGGTGAACATCTTTCCTATTCTGCCTGGCAGTAATAGGTGCCTGGTGAATGGTCCCCGAGACAAAAGGAGAAGTTTAAGACAGAACATAATGGAGAAAAAGTGTGAGGAATTTTCCGCCGCTCTGAGGGACATTCTACCCAATTGCGTGTTGGAGTCATTCTCTGAAGAAGGGTTTCCCATACTCAAGCAAAGGTTGGACTTTGGTAGTTTCCTTGAACTCGATTCCAGATTGGGACATTTGCACAGTTCAGAGCCTGGTCAGCTGCCATGGGAGGTATCCCAATCCAGGCTTAGGAGAAGAAACCTTCCACCGGAGTCTTGCAGATTGCCAACCATCCTAATGACTTAAGTGGCCTCTGCATGCCCAGGTAATATTTATATATTAGAGATAGACTCAGGAAGGAATGGATTAATTCATGCTACGTCACCCTGAGGCTTAAGCTACTGATTCTCTTCAAGCTGAATGCCATGATTTGCCCCATAGAGTAGCCATGGGCAGCAAACATCGATGCATAGAGCTAACCAAGAAAGTTCCTGATGGAGAAGTGAGTTTAGATCCATCCTCGAAAAAGAGAGAGGCACCAGGAAGAAAGGGGCACTTACCAGAAGTCGAGCTCAAAAACTGATGAAGCAAGTTCCCCATACAGGACACAAGATATGATGCAGGCTCAGCGAGCTGAAGAGTTGAAAGTTTTCTTGGACTCTCAACGTCTGGTAGTGGTGCTCTTTTATTTAGAGAACGTTACAGGATAACATGGGGACAGGACCCATGGGCAGTAAAGAGTTGCTGCATGGGGACAGGACCCATGGGCAGCAAAGAGCTGCTGCTGCTGCTGAATGCGGAAAGGACCCATGGGCAGTCAGAGCTCCTGCTGCTGCCCTGAGTTGAGGGGAAGGGCTAATTTTATGAGTCATGGGTACATGACTTATTTTGACTGGAAAAAGAAAATATGATGTAAACGTCATTAAAGGATTTCAGTTCAGATGGGGTCTGGTTATTGTGTGGTCATATAATATTAGATACGAATCTGGCCATATAGATAGACATGTAGGTGAGCATGACCTGGGCTTCTCTCACTGGGGCACCTCTAATTCATACCAAAAGAAATTCACCGGGTCATATAGTTCTGCATGTACAACACATAACCTTGGGCTCTTCGAGCTGGGGCGGCCTTAATCCACATCAATTGTCATAGTCTTTCTCAGCTGTATCCCATACGTATGCTTATCAGTCCCTTCTCCTTCATTCAAGTTATTAATTTTGTATTTCTTTACACACCATATGTTCTCTAGGCCGACGTGTGTGTGCTTTCGTGATTTTTGGGTATTGTCTTTGAATTTCAATTGTTCACTTAAAGGAATCTTTGCTATCCTAGCCTAGGTCCAGTGGAGCACTGAGAACACGAGGCCATCTTGGTTGGTTTGACATTCTGAGATCAGAATCTCCAAATTCTAGATTGTCCTGGCAACCACCATATGGACATAATGTTTCCGAGACAAATTAGACAAATCTGATGAATTCATCCCTACCGGTAAGATATTTTTATGTCTCTTCTCTGAATTTGGGAATGCTCGAAGTGGAACCTGGATCCTTGATCATTTCAGTAGACTACGTCTGGATGCTGGTTTACTTTATTTCTGTAGGATTTGTTAGAGGTTTGACTTACATCGTCATCTCTGTCATGTTTATTTTTCGTTAAATATAAGTGTAATGTTCTAATTTTCAGTCAACTTCCTCACATATGGTGTCAAAGCCCATAAGCAATACTCTTCTATGGCGAGGGATGGGGGAGAGAATTTCATTGTTGCCAAACTGTGCATTCTAGCTTTGGATACCAGCCTTCCCTTTGGATTGGTGGTTCCCAGAGGGAAAGAAAAAAATCCTAAAAGGCGTGCATATTTCCGGCATAAAGCTTTTGATGCTGAAAGAGATTAGAGAGATGAACTTCTAAGGATTGTGAAGCTCCTCAAAATGCTTAATGATGCTACAGAATGGTCGACCATTGCAAATAGATTAAGATGAATACTACAAAGAGAATGTGTTCCATGCTAAACTCATGAGCCAAGGGAAAATGTTACCCTCTATGAGGTCACTACTAATTACCTTCAGGAATGGTCAAAAAAGCCCAGCTTCTTCCCAAGTTCAGCGAAAGATTGCTCCAAAATTCCAATTCAGGGCCGGTGCTGTGGTGTAGCAAGTAAGTGCCCATATTCCTCTTGGGCAGCCCGGGAATCGCCGCCTAGCATCATGGGTGGGGATCAGATTAATAGCAATGGGAAATCCAGATTTCATGGTCTGGTCGGCACAGAGATCATAAAGAAGTAGAAATTGTGAGGAGAACTTATCAATACGCACCAGAAAAGGAACCATGAGAATATTACAATCTATGAACGTATCAGGTACAAGTCCCCAAATGATGAAGGAAGGAAGACATGTGACCCGACAAAGTGGAATTGTCAGACTGCCAGGTGATCACACGAGTCAGAGGATTGCCTGGGCAAATTCAACTTGGGAGGGACTCCAGGACGTTCTCTGTGGAAAATCCACCCATTTGGCCATATCCACAAAAGGTAAGAGGTAAAACCCAGGATAATCTTAAAGGAAAGAAACCGGTCTCTGGAGGGAAGGTAGTAGACCTTTCAATGTTCGAGGAGAATCTTAGAAACTGATAAGAAATGCAGAACAAGGAGAACTATTCTACCTGGAAAGATGGAGTCTTCAGACTGGTATGAGAAGGCTCTCAAACACTGTGTGCATGGACGTTGTCAGGATAACTTAGAAAAATCCGAGGGTGTTTATGACATCACGGTGAACATGTCACCAAAGATGGCCGCATGTTTCCAGGGCGAGTATTTGCCTAGGCTGTGATAGTGAAGTGAGAGATACCCAGAAACAGCTTTTCCCAACAGGAACCAGGCACAGAAACTTGAAGAGATCAAAGAGACGCTGATTCAAGGGATAAGAAAGGAATCACTGGGAAGAAGCGCTAATAGAGGGACAAGCACTGAGAGGATAACATTGTCATCTACTGGAGTAGATGGGGAGGCCGTGCTGATTCAACCTTGAAACTTGATTTGAAACAAGAGGCCGGACTTGGTGCTTATCAGTCCTATGTAGGCCTTCTGCCTTACTCATAATCCAAAGTCAAGAATGATCTCTTGAGGACATTGAAGAGAAGAATCGAAGCCTCCATCATACGCCCCTAGCATCCTTTGAAGAGAAGTCTCCCTTTCCACAGCTCTGGAGTCATGGGGGCCCACTGGGTACATGCTAATGTGTCCCAAGACATCTCTTTGAAGCCTTGAAGAAATGCACGCCTGTCATTCTTTGAGTATGTCTGCTGGTTTGGAAGGACACTGGAAGTGTGCTGAAAAGCACCTTTTTCCAGAGGGCTTCATTCCTGTGTCAAGGCTGCCCCCCCCAAGCTAGCATGCTCAGTTGGACTCCAATGAAATTCTCTCCCATTATCTCTTGCCGTAGAAAGAGTACTCACTCTGTGTTTTGACACCATATGGAAGGGGGTTGGCTGAAAATTAGAACACTACCATTATATTTAAAGAAAACTACACATGCCAGAGCTGAGGATGTAAGTCAAACCAATAGAAAACCCTGTGGAAATAAAGGAAGCCAGTATCTAGACCTAATCTGGTGGAGCGCCCAAGGATCAGGGGTTAAGTTCGAAATTTCCCAAATCCAGAAAAGAGAAAAATCTGTTGCCTGGAGAGAGGAGTTCATCAGATTTTGCTAACTTGCCTCAGAAACATAATGTCCGTGAAGGCGGTTGCCGGGACACCAATGAATCTGGAGTTTCTGATCTCAGAATGTCAAACCAGCCAAGACGACCATGAGTTCTCAGGGATCAGTGTCAACTCGAGCAGGATAGCAAAGATTCCTACAAGTGACCTATAAAAATTCCAAGACAACACCCAACAATCACGAAAGGACTCACACCTCGGCCTACAGAACCTAAGGTGATTATAGAAATGCAAAATTCATAACTTGGAATGAAGGAGAACGCACTGATAAGCATACCAAAGGGAGATACCTCAGAAAGACCATGACGATTGGACGACGGAAAAGAAAATAAGGTCCTGTCAAATGGAAGGCCAAGAGAAACCACAAGTGAATAATCCACAGTGATAGACGTCAGTCTTTAGACAGATTCTGCTTGAACGCTTGAAAGTCTGAGAAAGTCACAACCCCAAAAATTACAGCGAAGGTCAAACCTTGTCTAACTGGGAAGGGTGAGTTATGAGACTAGTCCCCGCAGGATCTGAAGCCTGTGTCCACGAAGCTAGACTGGACAGAGGAGACACGATTCTGACAAATCCTCCGACATCACAGTGTGCCAGATAAACAGGCTGGGCTCATCTACACCCGGCCAGATTTGGGCTCAAGTAGCATATTCAAGTCCCATTCCAGTCAACTGCAGGTTGCCAATGGAACATGAAAGGGGCTGGCCAGTGGGGCAGTGTGGAGTTCACTTCTTTTGGGTCGATAGCCCATGGTCAGCCACGTGGAATCCTGGGGGGCAGCCTCCTCAATGATCGTCCAGCCATTCCGGGCCAGGCATGTGACCTAGTGTAGAGGCAGATGGGAAGCGACTTTAGAGAGCACCACTCTTCCTCAGAGAATACAGCGGCATGGCCAGCAGATTTGAGCACAGCCATAAACTTCTGCCAAAACAAAACCAATTAAAAGTTGCAAAGAATAGAAAAGCTGAACCTCAAAATAAAAAAGACCCATGCCAGTGAGAAGAAAATTATATCTACGCATAACCTTTGCCAAACAGGAGAAAGCGATGGAAACCAAAAACTAGCAAAGTTTTGGGGAAAGAAATGCCGCAAGACACAAGGAAACGCAATGCTATTCCGTGCCCTTCGAATGGAACAATGGACACACTTGAAACGTCCATACGGCATAAAGCTGACAAATAAAAATGGGAAGCAATAGGATATATTGGAGTATATGAGGAAGCCATTTGGTATAGACCTAATTCGGCCTGATTTTGTTTTTTCCAAAAGGGCCTGACTATGGCTATTTAGCACGCATTGCATATCCGCTTAGACATTTCCTATGGCCCTTGAGATAAAGATGCAACTTCCCCCAACATTAACATTTCCTTAGGGATAAGCATTTTGTCCTAGGCTATGAACAGATTGCTGCACTCACCTTTGACCACCCAGCCCACCTGTGACCAGTCAACTGGAGACAACAGACCGCCACCCTGCTGTGTTCACTGAGACAGAAGACCTACCTGCTATTTCCATAAATCGCTGTGCCAACAGAGCAGTCTCGCGACTATTGTAAATGGGACATTTCAATCCTATGTGAAACAACCTCTCTGCGAGCGTATAACCAGTCTGTGCACCCCACTTCTTTGATGCCCTTTCTTCCTTTGGGAAGAAAGGCCCCGGGTTATAATCCTCAGATTTAAGCTCAGAGTAAGCTCACCCAAAGTTTCATTTATAGATTGGTTATGGATTATTTTTGACGACAAAGCAATGTCTGGATTCCATGCAGTCCCAGTAAAAGTTGCAGCAATCTGTCCCACACAAATAGGAGAGAGAATCCTAAACTTTCTCTCCAGCAACAAAGGACCCTGAATAGACACAGGAATCCTGAGGAAAACGAACAAAGCAGCAATTATCACCCTTTCTGATTGCCACATATAGAACAAAGGTCTAAGTCCTGAAACAGCACAGCCTGGACACCAAAATAGGCACACAGACCCATGCAACAGAATCGAGACACCAGAGGTCAACTCACACATCCATGGACAGCCCATTTACGACCAGGGATCCAAGAGGAGACAGCAGAGAATGTAGAGTCTCGACAAGAAACGGTGCTGGGTAGACTGCACAGCCGCATGTAACACAATGAGAGTAGACCATAATGTTACACCAGGCACACACACCACCTCGAAATGGATTCAGGCCTTGAATGGAAGACTTGAAACCGTGACACTATGAGGAGAAAACGCAGGCAGCTTGCTCTTTGCCATCTGGCTTGTCTGCCTGTTTGGAAGAAGCATGTGTGACTGAGCAATGGCAAGAAAGGAAACAAGAAACAAGCAGGACTCCATCCAATGCAGAACCTTCTGCCCAGCCAACGACACCATCGGCTCAATGCAAAGACAGCACAATAATTGCGACAGGATGTTTGCAAACCACACATCGGAGAAGAGGTGAATAGTCAAAAGATCCAATGAACTCATGTGTCTCCAGTGGAAAAAAAACAACGAGCCCAATACAACCTGTTAAAAAGATGGAAACAGACATTTCTCCCAGGAAGATAGAAAGATGGCCAACAGCCAAATGAAAACATGCTCATCATCATTAAGTGTCTGGTCAATGTGAATCCGAATGGCAATGAGACAGCAGCTCACAGTGGTCAGAGGGCTATACGGAGGAAGACAGGAAACCACAGGTTTCGGAGAGGAGGTGGAGAGAAGAGAAGCCTCCTGCACTGATGGTGGGAGTGTAAACCGGTGCAGCCACTATGCAAAGCTGTGTGGAACAGCCTCAGAAATGTCAGAATCCATCTACCATAAGATCCAGGTAGTCCTTGGCAGCATATTTATCCAAAGAACTTGGAAACACTAACGCATAGAGATCCGTGCACCACTGTGCTCACCACAGCCTTACTCCCGATATCCAAGACTTCGAGGCCGCCCTGGTCCCCATCATGTGATGAAAGAAGAAGGAAGATGGGCTATAGCCACACAATGGCATAACACTCAGTTGTAGGAACGGAGGCAGTGCCGCCATTTGTGAACACCAGAAAGGCTCCTGAGGGTATTAGGGGAACTGAAAAAAGCCCTGGGGAAAGGTTAAATACCACAGGATCTCATGCACAACGAGAAGAGGAAAAATGGACCAACAAACAGGTAGCACGTGACATAGGAGTGGTAGTTCCCAGAGGGAAATGGGGGCGGCCACCAGAGGGAGTAAGAGCTGATTAGGCACAAGTGTGTGGTGAGGGCCTGTAATTAGGCTTACGGTGGTGAAGATGATGTAACTTACACAGAAGTCTAAATCTATGAGGAGACCTGAAAGCTATAGGATCTTACAATGTAGGGTTATGACAATCAATTCACATAAAATCAAAACTCCAAAGAGGGGTGCAGATTTACGGCCTAAAGCTTTGGAGGCTGAAACAGATTAGAGAAGATGAGCTTCCAAGGATTGGCAATCACCTACAAATGCTTAATGATGCTACTGAAAGGTAGACCTTTGCAAAGAGATGAAGAGGAATACTAGCAAGAGAACATTGTCTGACCCAAACTCATGACCCAATGGAAAATGTTACCATCCATGATGTTACTACTCATTCCCTTCACAAATGATCGAAGCAGGCCAACATATTCCGAAGTTCAGGCCAAAGTTTGGTCCAAAAGTCCAATTCAGGGCCAGCCCTGTGGTGTAGCGGGTAAGTGCACATGTTCCGCTTGAGCTGACCGGGTTTCAAAGGTTAGCATCACGGGTGTAGACCATATTACAAGCGTTAGGAAATCCAGATTTTACGGTCTGATGGGCACAGAGAACATAAACAAGTAGAAATGGTGAGGAGACCTTATCAATACACACCAGAAAGAGAACCTTGAGAATATTACAATCTGTGAACGCATCAGGTACACTTCCCCAAATGATGAAGGAACGAAAGCATGTGACTTGCCAAGGTGGAATTGTCAGACTGCTGGGAGATCACATGATCATTGTGCATCAGGCAATTGAATGGGCAACTTCAACTTGGGATGGCCTCCATGACTGTCTCCAGGGAAAGTCCACCAGTTTAAGCATATCCACAAAAGATAAGAGATAAAACCAAGAATAATCTTAAAGGAAAGATACCGGTGTGTAGAGAGAATGTAGTAGACCTTTCAAAGTTAGAAGAGAAAGTTAGAAAACGACGGGGACATGGTCACTGTGATGCCATAAAAAACCTCAAAATTCTAAGTTGTCCTGACAATCTCCATGCACACAGAGTTTTGGAGCCATCTCAGACCAGTCTGACTCCTCACCCTTTCCAGGGAGGATAGTTTTCCTTTCTCTGGATTACCTGTCTGTTTCTAACTTTCTTCTCGAACTTTGAAGGCCTGCTGCATTCTCTCTAGACACTGGTTTCTTTCCTGTGAGATTATCCTGGGTTGTATCTCTTATACCTTGTGTAGATGGCCAAGTGGGTGGACCTTCCCCTGAGAAAACCCTGGACTCCCTCCCAAGTTGAAGTTGCCCAGGCAATCCTGTGATGCGCAATGATCGTGTCATCTCCTAGCACTCTGCATATTCCACCTTGGCAGGTCCCATGTTTTCCTTCCTTCTTCCTTTGGGGAAGTGTACCAGATTCGTTCATAGATTGTAATATTCTCATGGTTCATTTTCTGGTGCGTATTGATAACGTATCCTCACAATTGCAACTTATTTATCATCCCTGTCCGCATAGTACCATGAAATCTATATTTCCTAACACTGCTAATGTGATGTGTATCCGTGATGTCAAACAGTGAGGCCTGGGCCGCCCAAGAGGAACGTGGGCACTTACGCGCTCCATCACAGAGATGGCCCTGAATTGTAATTTTGGACCAACCTTTTGCCTGAATTGGGAAGACGTGGGCCTGTTTGCATTATTCGTGAAGGTGATTAGTAGTAACATCATGGACGGTAACATTTTCCGTTGGTTCATGGGTTTAGGACGGATCATGTTCTCTTGGTAGTATTCCTCTTCATCTGTTTGGAATGGTCTACCTTTCTGTAGAAGCAGTAAGCATTTTCAGAGGATGTTCCATCCTTGGAAGTTCACCTTCTCTAATCTCTTTCAGCCCCCAAAGATTTATGCCATCATTCTGGACCCCTTTTTGGAATTTTGATTTTTGGTGAATTTATTGCCATAACCCTGAATTAGAACATCTTTTATCTTTCAGATTTGCATCCTCATCGATTTAGACTTCTGCGTAGCTTACATCATCTGCACCAGCATAAGCCTAATGACAGGCCCTCACCACACACTTGTGCCTCATCATCTCTTTCACCTTCCCCCACCGCCCCTCTTTGCCTGTGGAACCCCCAATCAAATGTCCCGTGCCACCTGTTGTTTAGTGCTTGCTTATTCTTCTCCTTGTAAGTGAGATCCTACGGTATTTGACTTTCTCCCTGGGGCTTGATTCACCTCTCCTAAAACCCTCACAGGCATTCTGGTTGTCACAAATGGCTGGATTGCATCCTTTGTTCCAGCTGACTGGTATGCCATTGTGTGGCTATAGCATATTTTCCTTCTGCATTCCTCCCTTGCTGGGCACCAGGGCGGCTTCCAAGTCTTCAATAGCGGCAGTAGTGCAGTGGTGAACTCAGCGGTGCACATGTCTTTATGCAGTAGTGTTTCTGGGTTCTTTGGATAAACACGTCACAGAGGAATAGCTGGGTCATATGAGACACGGATTCTTAAATTTCTGAGGCAGTTCCACACCGCTTGGAGTAGTTGCTGCACCGGTTTACACTCTCACCAGCAGTGCAGGAGGCTTCCACTCTCTCCACCTCCTCTCTGACACTTTTTTCGTGTCTGCTTCGTTATAGCCATTCTGAACACAGTGAGCTGCTATGTCCTTGCAGTTTGGATTTGCGTTGGCCTGAGAATTAATGATGGTGAACAAGTTTTCATGCACCTGTTGGCCCTCTTTCAATCTTCTTGGCAGCTATCTCTGTTTCCATCTTTTGCCCAGGTTTTCATTGGCTTGTTGTTTTTTTTCTTGTGGAGACGTGCGAGTTGATTATATCTTTGGGCTTTTCAAGCCTTGTCCTATGTGTGCTTTGCAAACATCCTCCCATGGTTTTTGTGCTGTCTTTGCATTGAGTCGATGGTTTCCTTACTGGGCAGAAGTGTGTGCATTTGATGTGGTCCCATTTGTTTCTTGCTTGCTTTGTTGCCCTTGCGCGGTCCGACATGCTTCTTCCAAATAGGGGGCTCAGACAGATGGCAAATTGGACTCTGCCTAGGTCTTCTTCTACAAGGTTCACGGTTTCAAGTTTGCCATTTAAGGCTTTAATCCATTTCTAGGTGGTATGTGTGCCAGGTGTAACATCATGGTCTACTCTCGTTGTGTCCATGTGGCTGTGCAGGCTTCCCAGCACCGTTTATTGTACAGACTCTCCTTTCTCCACTGTCTCCTCTTGACTCCCTGTTCGAAAATGGGATGTACATATGCGTTTGAGTTGGGCTGTGGGGTGTCGATTCTGTTGCATGGGTCTGCGTGCCTGTTTTTGGGCCCAGACTGTGCCTTTTCAGTATCTAGCGCTTCGTCCTATATGTTGAAATCAGAAAGTGTGCCACGTCCTGCTTTTTTCGTTTTCCTGAGGATTCCTTTGCCTACTCAGGGTCTCTTGTTGCTGGGTAGAAACTTTCGGATTCTCTCTTCTGTCTCTGTGGCCAATATTGCTGCAACTTTGACTGGGATTTCATGGAATCCAGAGATTCCTTTCTAAGGTATGGACGTTTCAAGTGTGTTAATTTTTCCATTCCCAGATCCTGGAATATCCTTCTTTCTCCGTGTGTCTCCTTGAATTTCTTTCCCCAAACGTTTGTTAGTTTTTGATTGACATAGCTTTCACCTGTTTTGCTAAGGTTCTTCATAAAGATCTTATTCTTCTCACTAGCAAGCTGGTTTGTTTCTTTTTTTTAGCTTCAGTTTTTCTATTCTTTGCAAATTTTAACTGGTTTTGTTTTGGCAGAAGTGCATCGTTGAGCTCACACCTGCTGACAATGCTCCTGTATTTGCTGTGGAAGTCTGGCCCTGTCTAACGTCCCTTCCCATCTGCCTCTGAACTACCTTGGATGTATGCCCCATAATGACTGAAGCAGTGGTGAGCAGGCTCACACCCAGTATTCCAATCGGCCGAACCCGGGTCACCGACCAAGAAGATGCAGACCTCACCACTGCACCACTGGCCGGCCCCTTTCATGTTCCACTGGCAAGATGCAGTTGAGTGCAATGGGACTTGAATATGCTACTTGAGCCCAACGCTGGCACTGTGTAGATAAGTCCAAGTTGAATTTCGTCTACACTGTGATTTCAGAGGATTTGTCATAATTGTGTCTCTGCTGTCCCAGCAAGCTTCATGGACACAGGGTTTCAGAGCCTGCTTGGAGCAGTCTCATAACTCACCCTTCCCAGTTAGCCCAGGTTTGACCTTCGCTGCTGTTTTGTGGCTTGTGAATTTTTCTGACTTTGAAACGTTCAAGCAGAGTCTGTCTAAAGACGGATATCATCTCTCATTGTGGATTATTCAGATGTGATTTCTGTTGGCCTTCCATTTTCTGGGACCTTTTTTTCTTTTCCATAGTATACTAGTCATGGTCTTTCTCAGCTATCTCCCTTAGACATGCTAATCAGTCCGTTCTCCTTCATTCCAAGTGATTAATTTTGTATTTCTTTAATGACCTCATGTGTTCTAGGCCGAGGTGTGAGTGCTTTCGTGACTCTGGCTTGTTTTCTTTGAATTTGCACTGGTCACTTGAAGGAGTCTTTGCTATCCTAGCCTAGGTCAAAATAAGCACTGAGAACACGTGGTCATCTGGGTTTGTTTGACATCCTGAGATCAGAAACTCCAACTTCGAGGTGGTCCTGGCAACCCCTTTCATGGACACAATGTTTCCGAGGCAAATTAGACAAATCTGATGAATTCTTCTCTCCAGGAAAGATATTTTTCTATTTTCTGGATTTGGGAAGTTTCGAACTTGACCCCCGATCCTTGAACTTTGGCGTAGATTCCATCTAGATACGGGCTGACCTTATTTCTATAGGTTGTGCCATCTGTTTGACTTAAATCCTCAGACCTTGCCTGTTTATTTTTCTTGAAACACAATTGTAATGTTCTAATTTTCAGCCCGCTTCCTTACATGTGGTGTCAAAACACATAATCAATAATCCTTATACGGCAAGAGGTAGGGGGAGAGAATTTCATTGGACCAAACTGAGCACTCTAGCCTGGGAGGGCAGCCTTCACAAAGGAACTAAGTCCTCTGCAAAAGGGTGCTTTTCAGCACACTTGTAGAGCCCTTCCAAACAAAGAGACATACCCCAAGCATGACAGGGGTCCATTCCTTCAAGGCGTCCAAGACATCTCTTGGGACACATTAGCGTGTACCCAGTGGGCCCCCGTGACACCAGAGGTATGGAAAGTGAGACTGATCATCAAAGAAAGCCCTGGGTCTAGGAAAGCAGGCATCGGTTATTCACTTCAACGTCCTCAAGACATCATTCTTGACTTTGGATTGACAAAGTATGTCAGATGAGCCACAAGTCTGGCCTCTTGTTTCCAATCAAGTTTCAAGCTCGAATCAACATGGCCTCCCCATAGACTTGAATACATGACAATGATCTCCTGTCAGTTCTTGTCCCCTATTCTCGCTTCTTGCCAAGGAATCCTTTCTTATCCCTTGAATCACAGTCTGTTTTATCTCCTCCAGTTTTGGTGTCCACTTTCTGTTTATCAAAGCTGTTTTTGGGTGTCTCTGCCTTTAATAGTCTAGCCAAGGTCAAGCCTCAGACTGTAACCATGTGGCCATCATGGGGGACATATTTACCGTGTTGTCATAAACAACCTCAAAATTCTAAGTTGTCCTGACAACCTACATGCACACAGACTTTCAGAGCCATCTCAGAACAGTCTGACACCTCGCCCTTTCCAGGTAGGATAGTTTTCCTTTCTCTGGATTTCTTGTCGGTTTCTCACTTTCTCCTCGAACTTTGAAAGGCCTGCTACATTCTCTCTAGACACTGGTTTCTTTCCTGTAAGATTATTCTGGGTTGTTTCTCTTATACCTTGTGTAGATGGCCAAGTGGGTGGACCTTCCCCTGAGAAAACCCTGGACTCCCTCCCAAGTTGAAGTTGCCCAGGCAATCCTGTGATGCGCAATGATCGTGTCATCTCCTAGCACTCTGCATATTCCACCTTGGCAGGTCACATGTTTTCCTTCCTTCTTCCTTTGGGGAAGTGTACCAGATTCGTTCATAGATTGTAATATTCTCATGGTTCTTTTTCTGGCGCGTATTGATAAGGTATCCTCACAAATGCTACTTATTTACGACCTCTGTCCACACCGTACCATGAAATCTATATTTCCTACCACTGCTAAAGTGATGTGCACCCGTGATGTGAAACAGTGAGGGCCTGGCCGCGCAAGCGGAACATCAGCAGTTACCCGCTCCACCACAGTGACGGCCCTGAATTTGACATTTGGACCAACCCTTTGCCTGAACTTGGGAAGACGTGGGCCTGTTTGGATTATTCGCGAAGGTGATTAGTAGTAACCTCATGGACGGTAACATTTTCCGTTGTTTCATGGGTTTTGGACGGATCATCTTCTCTTGGAAGTATTCCTCTTCCTCTTTTTGGAATGGTCTACTTTTCTGTACCATCAGTAAGCATTTTGAGGTGATTTTCCATCTTTGGAAGTTCACCGTCTCTAATCTCTTTCAGCCCCAAAGCTTTATGCCGTCATGCTGGACCCCTTTTTGGATTTTTGATTTTAGGTGAATTTATTGCCATAACGCTGCAATAGAACATCCTATATCTTTCAGATTTGCATCCTCATCAGTTTAGACTTCTGTGTAGGTTACATCATCTTCACCAGAGTAAGCTGAATCATAGGCCCTTACCACAGACTTGTGCCTAATCATCTGTTTCACCCTACCCCACCTCCCTGCTTTGCCTCTGGTAACCCTTAATCAAATGTCCTGTGCCAATAGTTGGTTACTGCTTGTCTTTTCTTCTCCTTGTAAGTGAGATCCTACAGTATTTGACTTTCTCCCTGGGGCTTGTTTCACTTCCCCTAAAACCCTCACAGCCATTCTGGTGGTCACTAATGCCTGGATTACATCATTTGTTCCGGCTAAGAGGTATGCCATTGTGTCGGTATAGCCCATCATCCTTCTCCATTAGTCCCTTGCTGGGCAACAGGGCGGATTCCAAGTCTTGGATAGAGGGAGTAAGGCTGTGGTGAACTCAGTGGTGCACATGTCTTTATGCAGTAGTGTTTCCGACTTCTTTGGATCAACACGCCGCAGAGGAATAGCTGAATCATATGGGACAAGGATTCTTCAATTTCTGAGGCAGTTCCACACCGCTTGGAGTACTGACTGCACCGGTTTACACACCCACCAGCAGTACAGGAGGCTTCGGTTCTCTCCACATCCTCTCTGACACTTGTTTCCTTTCTGCTTCATTCTAGCCATTCTGACCACAGTGAGCTGCTGTGTCCTTGCCGTTTGGATTTGCATTGGCCTGAGACTTAATGATGGTGAACAAGTTTTCATGCACCTGTTGGCCCTCTTTCGATCTTCTTGGGAGAAATCTCTGTTTCCATCTTTTGCCCAGGTTTTCATTGGCTTGTTGAGTTTCTTGTGGAGACGTGTGAGTTGATTGTATCTTTGGGCTTTCCACCCCTGGTCCAATGTGTGCATTGCAAACATGCTCTCCCAGTTGTTGTGCTGTCTTTGCATTGAGTCGATGGTTTCCTTGAGTGGGCAGAAGCGTGTGCATTTGATGTGGTCCCGTTTGTTTCTTGTTTCCTTTGTTGCCCTTGCCCAGTCAGATATGCTTCTTCCAAATAGGCAGCTCAGACAGATGGCAAAGAGCACTCTGCCTAGGTCTTTTACAAGTTTCACGGTTTCAAGTCTGCCATTCAGGGCTTTAATCAATTTCGAGGTGGTGTGTGTGCCAGGTGTAACATCATGGTGTACTCTCGTTGTGTTCCATGTGGCTGTGCAGGCTTCCCAGCACCGTTTATTGTAGAGACTCTCCATTCTCCGCTGTCTCCACTTGGCTCCCTGGTCCAAAATGGGCTGTCCATGTACGTTTCACTTGGGCTCTGGGCTCTCGATTCTGTTGCATTGGTCTGCGTGCCTGTTTTTGGGCCCAGACTGTGACGTTTCGGTACGTATCACTTCGTTCTATATGTTGAAATCAGGAAGTGTGACACGTCATGCTTTGTTCTGTTTCCTGAGGATTTCTTTGCCTATTCAGGGTCTCTTGTTGCTGGCTAGAAACTTTCAGATTCTGTCTTCGATCTCTGTAGAGAATATTGCTGCAAATTTGACTGGGATTGCATGGAATCCAGAGATTCCTTTCTCCGGAATGGACGTTTCAAGTGTGTTAATTCTTCCATTCCTAGAACCTGGAATCTCCTTCTTTCTCCTTGTGTCTTCTTGAATTTCTTTCCCCACACGTTTGCTAGTTTTCGATTGACATAGCTTTCACCTGTTTTGCTAAGGTTCTTCATAAAGATCTTATTCTTCTCACTGGCATGCTGTTTTTTATTTTTCAACTTCAGTTTTTCTATTCTTTACAACATTCAATTGGTTTTGTTTTGTCAGAATTGCATTGCTGTCCTCACATCTGGTGACAATGCTCCTGTATTTGCTGTGGAAGTCTGGCCCTGTCTAACGTCCCTTCCTATCTGCCTCCACACTAACTCAGACGGCTGCCACACAATGACTGACACAGTGGTGAGGAGGCTCAGCCCCATCATTACACCCGGCCTACTCTGGGCCACTGACACAAAAGCTGCGGACCTCACTGCTGCACCACCGGCCAGCCCCTTCCTGTTCCATTGGCAACCTGCAGTTGAGGGCAATGGGACATGAATATGCTACTTGAGCCCAACTCTGACACTGTGTAGATGAGGCCAGGTTGTTTTTCGGGTCCACTGTGATGTTAGAGGATTTGTCATAGTCGTGTCTCTGCTGTCCCGGCAAGCTTCATGGACACACGGTTTCATGGGCTGCTCAGAGCAGTCTCATAAGTCACCCTTCCCACTTAGCCCAGGCTTGACGTTCGCTGCCGTCTTTTGGCTTGTGAATTTCTCTGACTTTCAAACGTTCAAGCAGAGTCTGTCTAAAGACTGACATCATCTTTCATTTTGTGTGATTTCTGTCTGCCTTCCATTTTCTGGGACCATTTTTTCTTTTCCATAGTATAATCGTCATGGTATTTCTCAGCTATGTCTCTTAGACATGCTTATCAGTCCGTTCTCCTTCATTCCAAGTGATTAATTTTGCATTTCTTGAATCACTGTATGTTCTCTAGGGCGAGGTGTGAGTGCTTTCGTGACTCTTGGTTGTTGTCTTTGAATTTGCACCGGTCACTTGAAGGAGTCTTTGCTGTCCTAGCCTAGGTCAAACTAAGCACTGACAACACGTGTTCATCTGGGTTGGTTTGACATCCTGAGGTCAGAAACTCCAAATTCGAGGTGGTCCTGGCATCCCCCTTCAGGGACACAATGTTTGCAAGACAATTAGACAAATCTGATGAATTCCTCTCTCCAGGAAAGATATTTTTCTGTCTCCTTTCCGGATTTGGGAAGTTTCAAACTTCACCCCTGATCCTGGAACGTTCCCCTAGGTTCCGTCTAGATACGGGCTTACTTTATTTCTATAGGCTGTGCCATTTGCTTGCCCTACATCCTCTGCCCTGGCCTGTTTATTTTTCTTGAAACAGAATTGTAATGTTCTGATTTTCAGACCACTTCCTTACATGTGGTGTCAAAACACATAATCAATAATCCTTCTACAGCAAGAGGTAGGGGGAGAGAATTTCGATGGAGGCAAACTGAGCACACTAGCCTGGGAGGGCAGCCTTCACGAAGGAATGAAACCCTGTGGAAAAGGGTGCTTTTCAGCACCCTTGTAGAGCACTTCCAAACAAAGAGACATAGCCCAAGCGTGACAGGGCTCCATTCCTTCAAGGCTTCCAAGACATCTCTTGGGACACATTAGCATGTACCCAGTGGGCCCCCGTGATGCCAGAGCTATGGAAAGTGAGACTGATCTGCAAAGAATGCCAGGGACCTAGGAAAGGAGGCATCGATTCTTCTCTTCAACGTCCTGAAGACATCATTCTTGACTTTGGCTTATGCCTAAGGCAGAAGGACAACGTAGGTCTGATAAGGCCCAAGTCCGGCCTCTTGCTTCCAATCAAGTTGCAAGCTTGAATCAGCATGGCCTCCCCATAGACTTGAATAGATGACAACGTTCTCCTCTCGGTGCTTGTCCCTCTATTCTCGCTTCTTGCCAAGGATTCCTTTCTTACCCCTTGAATCAGTGTCTGTTTTATGTCTTCCAGTTTCTGTGTCTGCTTTCTGTTTCTCAAAGCTGTTTCTGGGTATCCCTCCCTTTAATAGTCTAGTCTAGGCCAATCCTCAGTCTGTAACCGTGCGGCCATCTTGGCGGACATGATCCTCCTGATGTCATAAACAACCTCAAAATTCGAAGTTGTCCTGACAACCTGCATGCACACGGAGTTTCAGAGCCATCTCACTCCACCCTTCCAGGTAGGATAGTTTTCCTTTTTCTCGATTTCTTGTCGGTTTCTGACTTTCTCCTCGAACTTTGTAAGGCCTGCTACATTCTCTCTAGACACTGGTTTCTGTCCTGTAAGATTATCCTGGGTTTTACCCCTTACATTTTATGTAGATGGCCAAGTGGGTTGACGTTCCCCAGAGAAAGTCCTGGACTCCCTCCCAAGTTGAAGTTGCCCGGGCAATCCTCTGATGCGCAATGATCGTGTCATCTCCTAGCACTCTGCCAATTCCACCTTGGCAGGTCCCATGTTTTCCTTCCTTCTTCCTTTGGGGAAGTGTACCAGATGCGTTCATGGATTGTAAAAGCCTCACAGTTCTTTTTCTGGTGCGTATTGATAATGTAACATCACCATTGCTACTTATTTTATGATCCTTGTCTGCACCGTACCATGAAATCTATATTTCCTAACACTGCTAATGTGATCTGCACCCGTGATGTGAAACAGCGAGTCCCGGGGCCCAAGGGGAACGTGGGCACTTACAGAATCCACCACAGGGCTGGCCCTGAATTGTTCTTTTGGACCAACCTTTTGCCTGAACTTCTGAAGTCGTTGGCCCGTTTTGATTAGTCCTGAATGTGATTAGTAGTAACAGCATGGACGGTAACATTTTCCCTTGGTTCATGGTTTTATGACTGATTATGTTCTCTCGGTAGTATTCCTCTTCAACTATTTTGAATGATCTACCTTTCTGTAGCATCAGTAAGCATTTTGAGGTGATTTTCCATCCTTGGAAGTGCACCTTCTCTAATCTCTTCAGCCTCCAAAGCTTTATGCCGTCATTCTGGACCTCTTTTTTGATTTTTGATTTTAGGTGAGTTTATTGCCATAACCCTGCATTAGAACATCCTATGTCTTTCAGATTTGCATCCTCATCTATTTAGACTTCTGTGTAGATTACATCATCTTCAGTGGCATAAGCCTAATGGCAGGCCCTAACTGCACTTTTGTGCCTAATCATCTCTTTCACCCTCCCACACCACCCGGCTTTGTCTCTGGGAATGTGCAATCAAATGTCCCTTGTCACCTGTTGGTTACTGCTTGTTTTTTCTTCTCCTTGTAAGTGAGATCCTATGGTATCTGATATTCTCCCTGGGGCTTCTTTCACTTCCCCGAATACCCTCACAGCTATACAGGTGATCACAAATGGCTGGATTGCATCTTTTGTTCTGGTTGAGTGGTATGCCATTGTGTGGGTATAGCCCATCTTTCTTCTGCCTTCATCCCTTGCTGGGCACCAGGGCGGCTACCTAGTCTTGGATAGCGAGAGTCAGGCTATGCTGAACCCAGCGGTGCACATGTCTTTATGCTGTAGTGTTTCCGAGTTCTTAGGATAAACAGGCCACAGAGGAATAGCTGGATCATATGTCACATCTATTCTTAAACTTCTGAGGCAGCACCACACCTCTTGGCGTAGTGGCTGCACCAGATTACACTCCCACCGGCAGTACAGGAGGCTTCCCTTCTGCCATCTCCCCTCTGACACTTGCAGCTTTCCGTCTGGTTCCTTATAACCATTCTCAGCACAGTGAGCTGCTTTGTCATTCCAGTTTGGATTTTCATGGCCTGAGATTTAATGATGGTGAACAAGTTTTCATGCACCTCCTGGCCCTCTTTCGATCTTCCTGGGAGAAATCTCTGTTTCCATCTTTTACCCAGGTTTTCATTGGCTTGTTGTTTTTTTCTAGTTGAGACGTGCGAGTTGATTGTATCTTTGGGCTTTCCACCCCGTGTCTGATGTGTAGTTTGCAAACATCCTCTCCCAGTTGTTGTGTTGTCTTCGCATTGAGTGGAAGGTTTCCTTGACTGGGCAGAAGTGTGTGCATTTGATGTGGTCCCGTTTGTTTCATGATTCCTTTGTTGCCCTTGCCCAGTCAGACATGCTTCTTCCATATAGGCGTCTCAGACTGATGGCAAAGAGCTCTCTGCCTAGGTCTTCTCCTACAAGGTTCACGGTTTCAAGTCTGCCATTCAGGGCTTTAATCTATTTCGAGGTGGTGTGTGTGCCAGGTGTAACATCATGGTCTACTCTCATTGTGTTCCATGTGGCTGTGTAGCCTTCCCAGCACCGTTTATGGTAGAGACGCTCCTCTCTCCTGTCTCTTCTTGGCTCCCTGCTCGAAAAGGGGCTGTCCATGCACGTTTGAGTTGGGCTCTGGGTACGCGATTCTGTTGCATGGGTCTGTGTGCCTGTTTTTGGGCCCAGACTGTGCCATTTCGTTACCTAGCGCTTCTTCCTATATGTTGAAATCAGAAAGTGTGATACGTCCTGCTTTTCGTTTTCCTGAGGATTCCTTTGCCTATTCAGGGTCTCTTGTTGCTGGCTAGAAACATTAGGATTCTGTCTTCTATCTCTGTGGCAAGTATTGCTGCAACTTTGACTGGGATTGCATGCAACCCACAGATTCCTTTACTCAGGTATGGGCGTTTCAAGTGTGTTAATTCTTGCATTCCTAGATCCTGGAATATCCTTCTTTCTCCTTGTGTCTTCTTGAATTTCTTTCCCCAAACGTTTGCTAGTTTTTGAATTAACATAGCTTTCACCTGTTTTGCTAAGGTTCTTCATAGAGATGTTATTCTTCTTACTGGCAAGCTGTATTTTTTCTTTATTTTATCTTCAGTTTTTCTATTCTTTGCAACTTGAATTTGTTTTGCTTCAGCAGAAGTACATCGCTATGCCCACATCTGCTGGCAATGCTACTGTATTTGCTGTGGAAGTCTGGCCCTGTCTGAAGTCCTTTCCCATCTGCCTCCACAATACCTCGGACTCCTGCCCTACAATGATTGAAGCAGTGGTGAGGGGGCTCACCCACATGATTCCAACCGGCCCACCAGGTGACACTGACCCAGGAGGTCTGGACCTCACAGCTGCTCCACCGGCCGGCCCCTTTCATGTTCCGTTGGCCACTGGCAGTTGAGTGAAATGGGACTTGAATGTGCTGCTTGAGCCCAACTGTGGCACTGTATAGATGAGCCCAGGTTGTTTATCCGGTCCACTGTTATGTCAGAGGATTTGTCAGAATTGTGTCTCTGCTGTCCCAGCAAGCTCCATGGACACAGGGTTTCAGAGCCCACTTGGAGCAGTCTCATGACTCATGCTTGCCAGTTGGCCCAGGTTTGACATTCACTGCCGTTTTTTGGCTTGTGAATTTCTCTAACTTTCAAACGTTCAAGCAGAGTCTGTCTAAAGACACACATCTTTCATTGTGGATTATTCAGGTATGATTTCTGTTCGTCTTCCATTTTCTGGGACCTTTTTTTCTTTTCCATACTATAATCATCATGGTCTTTCTCAGCTATCTCCCTTAGACATGCTTATCAGTGGGTTCTCCTTCATTCCAAGTCTTTAATTTTGCATTTCTGTAGTCACCGTATGTTCTCTAGGGCGAGGTGTGAGTCCTTTCGTGATTCTTGGTTGTTGTCTTTGTATTTGCACTGGTCACTCGTAGGAATCTTTGCTATTCTAGCCTTGGTCAAACTAAGCCCGGAGAACAAGTGGTCATCTGGGTTTTTTTGACATCCTGAGATCAGAAACTCCAAATTTCACGGGGGTCCTGGCAACATCCTTCATGAACATAATGTTTCCCAGACAAATTAGACAAATATGATGAATTCCTCTCTCCAGAAAAGATATTTTTCTCTCGTTTCCTGGATTTGGGAAGTTTCAAACTTGACCCCGGTCCTTGAACGTTCACCTAGATTCCGTCTAGATATGGGCTTACTTTATTTCTATAGGGAGTGAACTTTGTTTGCCTTACATCCTCAGCCCTGGCTTCTTTATTTTTCTTGAAACAGAATTGTAATGTTCTAATTTTCAGCCAACGTCCTTACATACGGTGTCAAAACACATAATCAATAATCCTTCTACGGCAAGAGGTGAAGGGAGAGAATGTCATTGGAGCCAAACTGAGGATTCCAGCCTGGGAGGGCAGCCTTCACAAAAAACAAAGTCCTCTGGAAAATGCTGATTTTTACCACCCTTGTGGAGCACTTCCAAACAAACAGACATACCCCAAGCGTGACAGGGCTCCATTCCTTCAAGGGTTCCAAGACATCTCTTGGGACGCATTCTCATGTACCTAACGGTCCCTCGTGACGCCAGAGCTATGGAAAGTGAGACTGATCTTTGAAGCAGGCTAGGGCCATAGGAAAGGAGGCATCGATTCTTCTCTTCAATGTCCTCAAGACATCATCTTCACTTTGGATTATGCTTAAGGCAAAAGGACACTGTAGGCCTCAAAAGGCCCAGTCTGGCCTCTTGTTTCCAATCAAGTTGCAAGATTGAATCAGCATGGCCTCCCCATAGACTTGAATAGATGACAATGTTTTACTCTCAGAGCTTGTCCCTTTATTCTTGCTTCTTGCCAAGGATTCCTTTCTTATCCCTTGAATCAGAGTCTGTTTTCTCTGTTCCAGTTTCTGTGCCTGCTTTCTGTTTTTCAAAGCTGTTTCAGGGTATCCCTCCCTTTAATAGCCTAGCCTAGGCCAATCCTCAGACTGTAACCATGCAGCCATCTTGGGGGACATGTGCACCATGATGTCATAAACAACCTCAAAACTCGAAGTTGTCCTGACAACCTGCATGTACACAGAGTTTCAGAGCCATCTCAGACCAGTCTGACTCCTCACCCTTTCCAGGTAGGATAGTTTTCCTTTTTCTGAATTTCTTGTTGGTTTCTCACTTTCTCCTTGAACTTTGAAAGGCCTGCTACATTCTCTCTAGACACTGGTTTCTTTCCTGTAAGATTATCCTGGGTTGTGTCTCATATCTTGTGTAGATTGCCAAGTGGGTGGACCTTCCCCTGAGAAAGTCCTGGACTCCCTCCCAAGTTGAAGTTGCCCAGGCAATCCTCTGAGGTGCAATGATCATGTCATCTCCTAGCACTCTGGCAATTCCTCCTTAGCAGGTCACATGTTTTCCTTCCTTCTTCCTTTGGGGAAGTGTACCAGATGCGTTCATAGATTGTAATATTCTCATGGTTCTTTTTCTGGTGTGTATTGATAACATATCCTCACAATTGCTACTTATATATGATCCCTGTCTGCACCGTACCATGAAATCTATATTTCCTAAAACTGCTCATGTGATCGGCACCCGTGATTTGAGGGAGTGAGGCCCAGGCCACACAAACGGAACGTGGGCACTTACACGCTCCACCACAGGGCCGGCCATGAATTGTCCTGTTGGACCAACCTTTTGCCTTAACGGGGTAAGACGTGGGCCTGTTTGGATTAGTCATGAAGGTGATTAGTTGTAACATCCTGGACGGTAACGTTTTCCCTTGGTTCATGGGTTTAGGACTGATCATCTTCTCGTGGTAGTATTCCTCTTCATCTATTTGGAACGGTCTACCTTTCTGTAGCATCAGTACGCATTTGGAGGTGATTTTCCATGCTTGGAAGTTCACCTTCTCCTATCTCTTTCAGTCCCCAGGGCTTTATGCTGTCATTCTTCACAAATCCTTTTTGGATTTGTGATTTTAGGTGAATTCATTGCCGTAACACTGCATTAGAACATCCTATATCTTTCAGATTTACATCCTCATCGATTTAGACTTCTGTGTAGGTTAAATCATCTTCACCATCCAAAGCCGAATCGCAGGCCCTCACCACATACTTGTGCCTAATCATATCTTTCACCCTTCTCCACCGCACTGCTTTGCCTCTGGGAAGGCACAAATATCACATGCCACATATTGATTATTGCTTGCTTTTTCTTCTACTTGTAAGTGAGATGTTATGGTATTTGACATAGTCCCTGGAGCTTGTTTCACTTCCCCTAAAACCCTCATAGCAATTCTCGTGATCAAAAATGGCTGGGTTGCATCCTTTGTTCCGGTTGAGTGGTATGCCATTGTGTGGCTAGAGCCCATCTTCCTTCTGCACTCATCCCTTGCTGGGCACCAGTGCGGCTTACAAGTCTTGCATAGTGGGAATAAGGCTGTGGTGAAATCAGCCATGCACATGTCTTTATGTGGTAGTGTTTCCGAGTTCTTTGGATAAACACTCCTCAGAGGAATAGCTGGATCATATGGGACATGGATTCTTAACTTTCAGAGGCAGTTACACACCACTTGACATACTGGCTGCACTGTTTTACACTCCCAGCAGGAGTGCAGGAGGCTTCCATACTCTCCACCTCCTCTCTGACACTTGTTTCCTGTCTGCTTCCTTATAGCCATTCTGACCACAGTGAGCTGCTATGTCCTTGCAGTTTGGATTTTCATTTTCCTGAGACTTAATGATGGTGAACAAGTTTTAATGCACCTGTTACCCCTCTTTTGATCTTCTTGGGAGAAATTTCTGTTTCCATCTTTTGACCAGGTTTTCATAGGCTTTTTTTTTTTGTGGAGACGTGCGAGTTCATTGTATCTTTGGGCTTTTCACCCCTTGTCCGATTTGTGGTTTGCAAACTTCCTCTCCCAGGTGTTGTGCTGTCTTTGCATCGAGTCCATGGTTTCCTTGAGTGGGCAGAAGCGTGTGCATTTGATGTGGTCCCGTTTGTTTCTTGTTTCCGTTGTTGCCCTTGCCCAGTCAGACATGCTTCTTACAAATAGGTGGCTCAGACAGATGGAATAGAGCATTCTGCCTAGGTCTTCTGCTACAAGTTTCACAGTTTCAAGTCTGCCATTAAGGGCTTCAATCCATTTCACATGGTGTGTGTGCCAGGTGTAACATCATGGTCTTCTCTCGTTGTGTTCCGTGTGGATGTGCAGGCTTCCCAGCACTGTTTATTGTACAGACTCTCCCTTCTCAACTGTCTTCTCTTGGCTCCCTGGTAGAAAATGGGCTGTCCATGTACGTTTGAGTTGGGCTCTGGGTTCTCGCTCCTGTTGCATGGGTATGTGTGCCTGTTTTTGGGCCCAGGTTATGCCGTTTTGGTACCTAGAGTTTCGCCCTCTATATTGAAATCAGAAAGTGTGATACGTCCTGCTTTGTTCGTTTTCCTGAGGATTCCTTTGCCTATTCAGGGTCTGTTGTTGCTGCCTAGAAACGTTAAGATTCTCTCTTCTATCTCTGTGGCAAATATTGCTGCAAATTTGACTGGGATTGCATGGAATCCAGAGATTCCTTTCTCCGGTATGGACGTTTCAAATGTGCTAATTCTTCCATTCCTAGATCCTGGGATCTCCTTCTTTCTCCTTGTGTCTTTTTGAACATCTTTCACCAAACGCTTGCTAGTTTTCGATTGACATAGCTTCACCTGTTTTGCTAAGGTTCTTCATAGAGATCTTGTTCGCCTAACTGGCAAGCTGTTGTTTTTTTCTTCCAGTTTCAGGTTTTCTATACTTTGCAAATTTTGACTGATTTTGCTTTGGCAGAAGTGCATCACTAGGCTCACATCTGCTGGCAATGTTCCTGTATTTGCTGTTTAAGTCTGGCACTGTCTAACGTGCCCTCCCATCTCCCACTACATTACCTCTGACGTCTGCCCCACAATAACTGAAGCAGTGGTGAGCAGGCTCACCCCCAGGATTCCACCCGGCCCAAACCCGGCCACTGACCCAAAAGGTGTGGACATCACTGCTGCACCACCGGCCGGCCCCTTTCATGTTCCAGTGGCAACCTGCAGTTGAGTGCAGTGGGACTTGAGTATGGTACTTGAGCCCATCTATGGCACTGTGTAGATGAGGCCAGGTGTTTTTTGTTTCCACTGTGATGTCAGAGGATTTGTCATAATTGTGTCTCTGCTATCCCAACAATATTCATGGACACAGGGTTCCAGAGCCTGCTTGGAGCAGTCTTATAACTCGCCCTTCCCAGTTAGCAAAGGTTTGACCTTCGCTGCTTTTTGGCTTGTGAATTACTGTGACTGTCAAACGTTCAAGCAGAGTCTGTCTAAAGACTGACATCATCTTTCATTGTGGATTATCAAGGTGTGATTTCTGTTCACCTTCCATTTTCTGGGACCTTTTTTCCTTTTCTATAATATACTCATCATGGTCTTTCTCAGCTATGTCCCTTAGACATGCTTATCAGTTCGTTCTCCTTCATTCCAAGTGATTAATTTTATACTTCTTTAATCACCGTATGTTCTCTAGTCCGAGGTGTGAGTGCTTTCGTGACTCTTGGTTGTTGTCTTTGAATTTACACCGGTCATTGTAGGAATCTTTGCTATCCTAGCCTAGGTCAAACTAAGCACTGAGAACACGTGGTCATCTGGGTTGGTTTGACATCCTGAGATCAGAAACTCCAAATTTGAGGAGGTCCTGGCAACCCCCTTCACGGACATAGTGTCCTTCTGCCTTAAGCATAATGCAAAGTCAAGAATTATCTGTTCCAAACATTGCTGAAAAGAATCGATGCCTCCTTTCCTAGGCCCCTAGCATTCTTTGAAGATCAGTCTCACTTTCCATAGCTCTGGCGTCATGGGTTCCCACTGGGTAATTGCTTATGTGTCCCAAGATATGTTTTGGAAGCCTTGAAGGAATGGAGACCTGTCACTGTGGGTATGTCTCCTTGTCTGGAAGCGCTCTACAAGTGTGTTGAAAAGCACCCTTTTCCAGAGGTCTTCATTC
Organism: Equus asinus; assembly: GCF_041296235.1. Lineage (NCBI taxonomy): Eukaryota > Metazoa > Chordata > Mammalia > Perissodactyla > Equidae > Equus > Equus asinus. Next base: position 4,407,282 of record NC_091815.1, on the reverse strand, counting down.
CTTTGTGAAGGCTGACCTCCCAGGCTAGAGTGCTCACTTTGCTTCCAATGAAATTGTCTCCCCTTAACTCTTTCTGTATAAGGATTATTGATTATGTGTCTTGACACCATATGTGAGGAAGTTGGCTCAAAATTACAACATTACAAGTCTGTACCAAGGAAAATAAACATTCCAGGGCTGAGGATGTAAGGCAAAGAAATGGCACACTCTAGAGAATTAAAGTAAGCCCCTATCAAGACACATTCTAAGGGAAAGTCCAAGGATCAGGGCTCAAGTTCGAAATTTCCAAAATCCAGAAATGAGAAGAAAAAATTTCTTTCCTGAGAGAGGAATTCATCAGATTTCTCTAATTAGTCTCAGAAACAGTATGTCCCTGAATGGGGTTGCCAGGACCAGCTCGAATTTGGAGTTTCTGATCTCAGGATGTCAACCAACCCAGATGACCATGTGGTCTCAGTGCTTAGTGTGACCTAGGCTAGGTTAGCAAAGAGTCCTGGCAGTGACTGGTGCAAATTCAAAGACAACAACCAAGAATCACGAAAGCACTCACACCTCATCCTAGAGAACATATGGTGATTAAAGATATACAAAATTAATCACTTGGACTGAAGGAGAACGGACTGATAAGCATATCTAAGGGAGATAGTTGAGAAGGAACATGACGATTATACTCTGGAAAAGAAAAAAAGGCGACAGAAAATGGAAGGTGAACAGAAGTCACACCTGAATAATTCACAATGAAAGATGTAAGGCTTTACACAGACTCTGAATGTATTAAAGTCAGAGAAAGTCATAAGCCAAAAAGCGGCAGTGAAGGTCAAACCTGGGCTAATTGGGAAAGGAGAGATATGAGACTGCTCCAAGTGGGCTCTGAAACCCTGTGTCCATGAAGATTTCCGGGACAGCAGAGACACAATTATGACAAATCCTCTGACATCACAGTGGGCCTGAATAACTTCGTGGCCTCATCTATACAGTGCCAAAGTTGGGCTCAAGTAGCACATTCAAGTTCCACTGCACTCAACTGCAGGTTGCCAATGGAACATGAAAGGGGCCAGCCGGTGGTGCAGTGGCGAGGTCAGCACCTTCTGGTTTGGTGGCCCAGGGTGGGCCGGGTGGAATAAAGTGGGTGATCGTCCTCACCACTGCTTCAGTCATTCTGGGGCCGGCGTCCAAGGTAGTGTAGAGCCAGATGGGGAGGGACGTTAGACAGGGCCAGACTTCCACAGCAAATACAGGAGCATTGCCAGCAGATGTGAGCTCAGCGATGCACTTCTGCCAAAACAAAACCAATTCAAAGTTGCAAAAAATAGAAACACTGAAGCTGAAAAGAAAAAAAAAAACTGAATGCCAGTGAGAAAAATAAGATCTCTATGAAGAACCTTAGCAAAACAGGTGAAAGCTATGTCAATCGAAAACTAACAAACGTTGGGGGAAAGAAATTCAAGAAGACACAAGGAGAAAGAAGGAGATTCCAGGATCTAGGAATGGAAGCATTAACCCACTTGAAATGTCCATACCAGAGCAAGGAATCTCTGGATTCCATGCAATCCCAGTCAAAGTTGCAGCAATGTTTCCCACAGAGACAGAAGAGGGAATCCTAAAGTTTCTAGCCAGCAACAAGAGACCCTGAATAGGCAAAGGAATCCTCAGGAAAACGAACAAAGCAGGACATGGCACACTTTCCGATTTCAACATATAGGACGAAGCACTAAGTACCGAGACGGCACAGTCTAGGCCCCAAAACAGGCACACAGACCCATGCAACAGAATCGAGAACCCAGAGCCCAACTCAAACGTACATGGACAGCCCATTTTCGACCAGGGAGCCAAGAGGAGACAGCGGAGAAAGGAGAGTCTCTACCATAAATGGTGCTGGGAAGCCTGCACAGCCACATGGAACACAATGAGAGTACACCATGATGTTACACCTGGCACACACACCACCTGAAATGGATTAAAGCCCTGTATGTCAGACTTGCAACTGTGAACCTTGTAGGAGAAGACCTAGGCAGAGTGCTCTTTGCCATCTGAGCCGCCTATTTGGCAGAAGCATATCTGACTTGGCAAGGGCAACAAAGGAAACTAGAAACAAACGGGACCACGTGAAATGCAGATGCTTCGACCCAGTGAAGGAAACTATCGACTCAATGCAAAGACAGCACAACACCTGGGACAGGATGTTTGCAAACTACACATCAGACAAGGGGTGAAAAGCCCATAGATACAATCAATTCACACGTCTCCACTAGAAAAAAAGCAAGCCAATGAAAACCTGGTCAAAAGATGGAAACAGAGATTTCTCCCAAGAAGATCGATAGAGGGCCAACAGGTGCATGAAAACTTGCTCACCGTCATTCAGTCTAAGGCCAATGCAAATCCAAACTGCAAGGACATGGCAGCTCACTGTGGTCAGAATGGCTATAGGGAACCAGAGAGGAAACAACAAGTGTCAGAGAGGAGGTGGAGAGAAGGGAAGCCTCCTGCACTGCTGGTGGGAGTATAAACCGGTGCAGCCACTATGCCAAGCGGTGTGGAACATCCTCGGAAATTTAAGAATCCATGTACCATATGATCCACCTATTCCTGTGCGGTGTGTTTATCCAAAGAACTCGGAAATACTACTGCATAAAGACGAGCACCGCTGAGTTCATCACAGCCTTACTCCCGCTATCTAAGAGTTGGAAACCGACCTGGTGCACAGCAGGGGACGAATAGAGAAGGAAGATGGGCTATACCCACAGAATGGCTTACCACTCAGCCGGAACAAAGTATGCAATCCAGCCATTTGTGACCACCCGAATGGCTGTGAGGGTTTTAGCTGAAGTGAAACAAGTTCCAGGAAGAAAGCCAAATACCATAGGATGTCACTTACAAGGAGAAGAAAAAGCAAGCACTAATGAACAGGTGGCACTGGACATTGGATTCCGGGTTCCAAGAGGCAAAAAAGGCAGTGAGGAAGGGTGAAAGAGATGATTAGGCACAACTGTGTGGTGAGGACCTGTGATTAGGCTTACACTGGTGAAGATGATGTAAGCCACACAGAAGTCTAAAGCAAGGAGGATGTAAATCTGGAAGATGTAGGATGTTGTAATGCAGGGTTATGGCAATAAATTCACCTAAAATCAAAAATCCAAAAAGGGGCCCAGTTAGACAGCGTAAAGCTTTGGGGGCTGAAAGAGATTAGAGAAGGTGAACTTCCAAGGATGGAAAATCACCTCAAAATGCTTACAGATGCTATAGAAAGGCAGACCATTCCAAATAGGTGAAGAGGAATACTATGAAGAGAACATGATCAGTCCTAAACCCATGAATGAACGGAAAATGTTACCGTCCATGATGTTATTACTAATCACCTTCACGAATAATCCAAACAGGCCCACGTCTTCCCAAGTTCAGGCAAAAGGTTGGTCCAAAATTACAACTCATGGCCGGCCCTGTGGTGGAGCGGGTAAGTGCCCACATTCCTCTTGGGCGGCCCGGGCCTCACTGTTTCACATCACGAGTGCATATCACATTAGTAGTGTTAGGAAATATAGATTTCATGGTACGGTGCGGGCAGAGATCATAAATAAGCAGCAATTGTGAGCATACGTTATCAATACGCACAAGAAAAGGAACCATAAGAATATTACAATCTATGGAAGCATCTGGTACACTTCCCAAAGGCAGAAGGAAGGAAAACTTGTGACCTGCCAAGGTGGAATTGGCAGAGTGCCACGAGATGACACGATCATTGTGCATCAGAACATTGCCTGGGCAACTTCAACTTGTGAGGGAGTCCAGGACTTTCTCTGGGTAAGGTCCACCCATTTTGCCATCTACCCAAGATATAAGAGATAAAACACAGGATAATCTTACAGGAGTGAAACCAGTGTCTAGAGAGAATGTAGGAGCCCTTTCGAAGTTCAAGGAGAAAGATAGAAGCTGACAACAATTGCAGAAAAAGGAAAACTATCCTACCTAGACAGGGTGAGGAGTCAGACTGGTCTGAGAGGGCTGTGAAACTCTGTGTGCACGCAGGTTGTCAGGACAACTTCGAATTTTGAGGTTGTTTATGACATCACGGTGAACATGTCCCCCAGGGTGGCCGCATGGTTACAGTCTGAGGATTGGCCTAGGCTAGGCTATTAAAGGGAGGGATACCCAGAAACAGCTTTGTCAAACAGAAAGCAGGCACAGAAACTAGAAGAGATAAGACAGAGTCTGATGCAAGGGATAAGAAAGGAACCCTAGGCCACATGTGAGAATAGAGGGACAAGCACTGAGAGGAGAACATTGTCATCTATTTAAGTCTAGGGAGGTCATGCTGATTCAAGCTTGCAACTTCATTGGAAATAAGAGGCCGGACTTGGGGCTCATCACACCTACAGTGCCCTTGTGCCTTAAGCATAATACAAAGTCAAGAAAGATGTCTTCAGAACATTGAAGAGAAGAATCGATGCCTCCTTTCCGAGGCCCATAGCATTCTTTGAAGGTCAGTCTCTTTTTCCGAAGCTCTGGTGTCACGTGGGCCCACTGGGCACATGGTAATGTGTCCCAAGAGATGTCTTGGAAGCCTTGAAGGAATGGAGCCCTGTCACGCTTGGGCTATGTCTCTTTGTTTGGAAGTGCTCTACAAGGGTGCTGAAAAGCACCCTTTTCCACAGGGCTTCGTTCCTTCGTGAAGGCTGCCCTCCCAGGCTAGTGTGCTCAGTTTGCCTCCATCGAAATTCTCTCCCCCTACCTCTTGCCGTATAAGGATTATTGACTATGTGTTTTGACACCATATGTAAGGAAGTTGCACGAAAATTAGAACTTTACAATTGTGTTTCAAGAAAAATAAACAGGCCAGGGCAGAGGATGTAGGGCAAGCAAATGGCACACCCTATAAAAATTAAGTAAGCCCGTATCTGGACGGAATCTAGGGGAACGTTCCAGGATCAGGGGTCAAGTTCGAAACTTCCCAAATCCGGAAAAGAGACAGAAAAATATCTTTCCTGGAGAGAGGAATTCATCCGATTTGTCTAATTTCTCTTGGAAACATTGTGTCCGTGAAGGGGGTTGCCAGGACCACCTCGAATTTGGAGTTTCTGACCTCAAGATGTCAAACCAACCCAGATGACCACGTGTTCTCAGTGCTTAGCTTGACCTGGGCTAGGACAGCAAAGACTCCTTCAAGTGACCCGTGCAAATTCAAAGACAACAACCGAGAGTCACGAAAGCACTCACACCTCGCCCTAGAGAACATACAGCGATTAAAGAAATACAAACTTAATCACTTGGAATGAAGGAGAACGGACTGATAAGCATGTCTAAGGGAGATAGCTGAGAAAGACCCTGACAAGTATACTATGGAAAAGAAAAAGAGGACCAGAAATGGAAGGTGAACAGAAATCACACCTGAATAATCCACAATGAAAGATGATGTCCGTCTTTAGACAGACTCTGCTTGAACGTTTGAAAGTCAGAGAAATTCACAAGCCAAAAAATGGCAGCGAAGGTCAAGCATGGGCTAACTGGGAAGGGTGAGTTATGAGACTGCTCCAAGCAGGCTCTGAAACCTGTATCCATGAAGCATGCTGGACCTCAGAGACACAATTATGACAAATCCTCTGACATCACAATGGACCCGAAAAACAACCTAGCCTCATCTACACAGTGCTTTAGTTGGGCTCACTAGTATATTTAACTCCCATTGCACTCAACTGCACGTTGCTGAAAGGGGCCGGCCGGTGGTGCAGTGGTGAGGTCCGCACCTTCTGGGTCTGTGGCCCAGTATGGGCTGGGTGGAATCCTCCATTTGGGGTTCCTCACCACTGCTTAAGTCATTCTGGTGCAGGCGTCCAGGTAGTGTAGAGGCAGATGGGAAGGGACGTTAGACAGGGCCAGACTTCCACAGTGAATACAGGAGCATTGCCAGCAGATGTGAGCACAGCAATGCACTTGTGCCAAAACAAAACCAATTAAAAGTGGCAAAGAATAGAAAAACTGAAGCTAAGAAAAAACAAACAGGAGCTTGCCATTACGAAGAACAGAATCTCTGTGAATAACCTTAGCAAAACTGGTGAATTCTATGTTAATTCAAAAACTATCAAACCTTTGTGGAAAGAAATTCAAGAAGACACAAGAAAAAAAAGATATCGAGGGATCTAGGAATGGAAGGATTAACACACTTGAAAGGTTCATACCGCAGAAAGGAATCTCTGGATTCCATGCAATCCCAGTCAAAGTTGCAGCAGTATTTGCCACAGAGAAGAAGAGAGAATCCTAAAATTTCTAGGCAGCAACAAGAGACCCTGAATAGGCAAAGGAATCCTCAGGAAAACAAACAAAGCAGCACGTGTCACAATTTCTGATTTCAACATAGAGGACAAAGTGCTAGGTACCGAAACGGCACAGTCTGGGCCCAAAAATAGGCACACAGGCCCATGCAAAAGAATTGAGAGCCCAGAGCCCAACTCAAACGTACATGGACAGCCCATTTTCTACAAGGGAGTCAAGAGGCGACACCGGAGAAAGGAGAGTCTCTACCGTAAACGGTGCTGGGAAGTCTGCACAGCCACATGGAACACTACGAGAGTACACCATGATGTTACACCTGGCACACACACCACCTGAAATGGATCAAAGCCTTGAATGGCAGACTTGAAACCGTGAACCTTGTAGGAGAAGACCTAGGCAGAGTGCTCTTTGCCATCTGTCTGAGCCGCCTATTTGGAAGAAGCATGTCTGACTGTGAAATGGCAACAAAGGAAACAAGAAACAAACGGGACCACATCAAATGCGGACGCTTCTGCCAGTCAAGGAAACCATCGACTGAATGCTAAGACAGCACAACAACTGGGAGAGGATGTTTGCAAACCACACATCGGACAAGGGGTGAAAAGCCCAAAGATAAAATCAACTCAGTAGTCTCCACAAGAAAAAATAAACAAGCCAATGAAAACCTGGTCAAAAGATGGAAGCAGAGATTTCTCCGAAGAAGATAGAAAGAGGGCCAGCAGGTTCATGAAAACTTGTTCACCATCATTAAGTCTCAGGAAAATGCAAATCCAAACTGCAAGGACATGGCAGCTCACTGTGGTCAGAATGGCTAGAAGGAAGCAGACAGGAAATAACAAGTGTCAGAGAGGAGGTGGAGAGAAGGGAAGCCTCGTGCACTGCTGGTGGGAGTGTAACCCTGTGCAGCCACAACGCCAAAGGTGTGGAACTGCCTCAGAAGTTTAAGAATCCATGTCCCATATGACCCAGCTATTAATCTGCCGCTTGTTTATCCAAAAAAGTCAGAAAGACTACTGCATAAGGACATGTGCATGGCTGAGTTCGCCACAGTCTTACTCCTGATATCCAAGACTTGGAAAGCGCCCTGGTGTCCAGCAAGGGATGATTGGAGAAGGAAGATGGGCTATAGCCACACAATGGCATACCACTCAGCCGGAACAAATGATGCAAGCCAGCCATTTGTGACCACCAGAATGGCTGTGAGGGTTTTAGGGGAAGTGAAACAAGCCCCAGGGAGAAATTCAAATACCATAGTATCTCACTTACAAGGAGAAGAAAAAGCAAGCACTAACCAACAGTGGCACAGAACATTTGATTGCTGGCTCGCAGAGGCAAAGAGGGGCGGTGAGGGAGGGTGAAAGAGAAGATTAGGCACAAGTGTGTGGTGAGGGCCTGTGATTAGTCTTACACTGGTGAAGATGATGTAAGCTACACAGAAGTCTAAAGCAATGAGGATGTGAATCTGGAAGTTATAGTACGTTCTAATGCAGGGTCATGGCTATAAATTCACCTCAAATCAAAAATCCAAAAAGGGGTCCAGAATGATGTCATAAAGTTTTGGGGGTGGAAAGAGTTTACAGAAGGTGAACTTCCAAGGATGGAAAATCACCTCAAAATGCTGACAGATGCTACAGATGTGTAGATGAGACCAGGTAGTTTTTCGGGTCCACTGTGATGTCAGAGGATTTGTCAGAATTGTGTCTCTGCTGTGCCGGCAAGGGTCATGGACACAGGGTTTCAGAGCCCGCTTGGAGCAGTCTCATAACTCGCCCTTTCCAGTTAGCCCAGGTTTGACCTTCGCTGCCGTTTTGTGGCTTGTGAATTTCTCTGACATTCAAACGTTGAAGAAGACTCTGTTTAAAGACTGACGTCTTTGATTGTGGATTATTCAGGTGTGATTTCTGTTCACCTTCCATTTTCTGGGACCTTTTTAATTTTTCCTAGTATACTCGTAATGGTCTTTCTCAGCTATTTCTCTTAGATATTCTTATCGGTCCGATCTCCTTCAGTCCAAGTGATTAATTTTGAATTTCTCTAATAACCGTATGTTCTCTAGGCCGAGGTGTGAGTGCTTTCGTGACTCTTGGTTGTTGTCTTTGAATTTGCACCGGTCACTTGAAGGAGTCTTTGCTGTCCTAGCCTAGGTCAAACTAAGCACTGACAACACGTGGTCATCTGGGTTGGTTTGACATCCTGAGGTCAGAAACTCCAAATTCGAGGTGGTCCTGGCATCCCCCTTCAGGGACACAATGTTTGCAAGACAATTAGACAAATCTGATGAATTCCTCTCTCCAGGAAAGATATTTTTCTGTCTCCTTTCCGGATTTGGGAAGTTTCAAACTTCACCCCTGATCCTGGAACGTTCCCCTAGGTTCCGTCTAGATACGGGCTTACTTTATTTCTATAGGCTGTGCCATTTGCTTGCCCTACATCCTCTGCCCTGGCCTGTTTATTTTTCTTGAAACAGAATTGTAATGTTCTGATTTTCAGACCACTTCCTTACATGTGGTGTCAAAACACATAATCAATAATCCTTCTACAGCAAGAGGTAGGGGGAGAGAATTTCGATGGAGGCAAACTGAGCACACTAGCCTGGGAGGGCAGCCTTCACGAAGGAATGAAGCCCTGTGGAAAAGGGTGCTTTTCAGCACCCTTGTAGAGCACTTCCAAACAAAGAGACATAGCCCAAGCGTGACAGGGCTCCATTCCTTCAAGGCTTCCAAGACATCTCTTGGGACACATTAGCATGTACCCAGTGGGCCCCCGTGATGCCAGAGCTATGGAAAGTGAGACTGATCTGCAAAGAATGCCAGGGACCTAGGAAAGGAGGCATCGAGTCTTCTCTTGAACGTCCTCAAGACCTCATTCTTGACTTTGGCTTATGCTTAAGGCAGAAAGACCACGTAGGTCTGATAAGGCCCAAGTCCGGCCTCTTGCTTCCAATCAAGTTGCAAGCTTGAATCAGCATGGCCTCCCCATAGACTTGAATAGATGACAACGCTCTCCTCTCGGTGCTTGTCCCTCTATTCTCGCTTCTTGCCAAGGATTCCTTTCTTACCCCTTGAATCAGCGTCTGTTTTATGTCCTCCAGTTTATGTGTCCGCTTTCTGTTTCTCAAAGCTGTTTCTGGGTATCCCTCCCTTTAATAGCCTAGCCTAGGCCAATCCTCAGTCTGTAACCGTGCGGCCATCTTGGCGGACATGATCCTCGTGATGTCATAAACAACCTCAAAATTCGAAGTTGTCCTGACAACCTGCGTGCACACAGAGTTTCAGAGCCATCTCAGGCCAGTCTGACTCCTCACCCTTTCCAGGTAGGATAGTTTTCCTTTTTCTCGATTTCTTGTCGGTTTCTGACTTTCTCCTCGAACTTTGTAAGGCCTGCTACATTCTCTCTAGACACTGGTTTCTGTCCTGTAAGATTATCCTGGGTTTTATCCCTTACATTTTATGTAGATGGCCAAGTGGGTGGACGTTCCCCAGAGAAAGTCCTGGACTCCCTCCCAAGTTGAAGTTGCCCGGGCAATCCTCTGATGCACAATGATCGTGTCATCTCCTAGCACTCTGCCAATTCCACCTTGGCAGGTCCCATGTTTTCCTTCCTTCTTCCTTTGGGGAAGTGTACCAGACGCGTTCATGGATTGTAAAAACCTCACGGATCTTTTTCTGGTGCGTATTGCTAAGGTGACCTCACCATTGCTACTTATTTTATGATCCCTGTCCGCACCGTACCATGAAATCTATATTTCCTAACACTGCTAATGTGATCTGCACCCGTGATGTGAAACAGTGAGGCCTGGGCCGCCCAAGCGGAACGTGGGCACTTACGCGCTCCGCCACAGGGCCGGCCCTGAATTGGACTTTTGGACCAACCTTTTGCCTGTGCTTGGGAACACGTGGGCCTGTTTGGATTATTCGTGAAGGTGATTAGTAGTAACATCCTGGATGGTAACCTTTTCCATTGGTGCATGGGTTTAGCACGCAGCATGTTCTGTGGGTAGTATTCCTCTTCATCTAATTGGAATGGTCTACCTTTCTGTAGCATCAGTACGCATTTTGAGGTGATTTTCCAGCCTTGGAAGTTCACCTTCTCTAATCTCTTTCGGCCCCAAAGCTTTATGCCGTCATTCTGGATCCCATTTTGGATTTTTTGCTTTTAGGTGAATTTATTGCCGTAACCCTGCATTAGAACATCCTATATCTTTCCGATTTGCATCCTCATCGATGTAGACTTCCGTGTAGCTTACATCATCTTCCCCTGCGTAAGCCTAATAGCAGGCCCTCACCACACACTTGTGCCTCATCATCTGTTTCCCCCTCTCACACCTCCCCGCTTTGTCTCTGGGAACCCCCAATCAAATGACCCATGCCACCTGTTCCTTACTGCTTGTTTTTTCTTCTCCTCTTAAGTGAGTTCCTACGGTATTTGCCTTTCTCCCTGGGGTTTGTTTCACTTTCCTAAAACCCTCACAGCCATTCTGGTGGTCACAAATGGCTGGATTGCATCCTTGGTTCTGGCTGACTGGTATGCCATTGCGTGGCTATATCCCATCTTCCTTTTGCACTCGTCCCTTGCTGGGCTCCAGGGAGGATTCCAAGTCTTGGGTAGTGGGAGCGACGCTGTGGTTAACTCAGCGGTGCACAGGTCTTTATTCAGTAGTGTTTCCGAGTTCTTTGGATCACCACCCGCAGAGGAATAGCTGGATCATATGGGACATGGATTCTTAAAGTTCTGAGGCAGTTCCACACCGCTTGGCGTAGTGGCTGCACTGGTCTGCACTCCCACCAACGGTGCAGGAGGCTTCCCTTCTCTCCACCTCCTCTCTGACACTTGTTGCTTCCTGTCTGGTTTCTTATAGCCATTCTGACCACAGAGAGCTGCTGTGCCCTTGCAGTTTGCATTTGCATTGGCCTGAGACTTAATGATGGTGAACAAGTTTTCATGCACCCATTGGCCCTCTTTCGATCTTCTTGGCAGAAATCTCTGTTTCCATCTTTTGCCCAGGTTTTCATTGGCTTGTTGTGTTTCTTCTTGTGGAGACGTGCGAGTTGATTGCATCTTTGGGCTTTTCTCCCCTTGTCCGATGTGTGGTTTGCAAACATCCTCTCCCAGTCGTTGTCCTATCTTTGCATTCAGTCGATGGTTTCCTTCACTGGGCAGAAGCGTCCGCATTTGACGTGGTCCCATTTGTTTCTTGTTTACTTGGTTGCCCTTGCCCAGTCGGACTTGCTTCTTCCAAACAGGCGGCTCAGACAGATGGCAAAGAGCACTCTGCCTAGGTCTTCTGCTACAAGGTTCACGATTTCAAGTCTGCCATTCAAGGCTTTAATCCATTTCGAGGTGGTGTGTGTGCCAGGTGTAACATCATGGTGTACTCTCGTTGTGTTCCATGTGGCTGTGCAGGCTTCCCAGCACCATTTAGGGTAGAGACTTTCCTTTTTCCGCTGTCTCCTCTTGGCTCCCTGGTCGAAAATGGGCTGTCCATGTACGTTTGAGTTGGGCTCTGGGTTCTCGATTCAGTTGCATGGGTCTGTGTGCCTGTTTTGGGGCCCAGACTGTGCCGTCTCGGTACCTAGTGCTTCGTCCTATTTGTTGAAATCGGAAAGTGTGCCACGTCCTGCTTTTTTCATTTTCCTGAGGATTCCTTTGCCTAGTCAGGGTCTCTTGTTGCTGGCTAGAAACTTTAGGATTCCCTCTTCTGTCTCTGTGGGAAACATTGCTGCAACTTTGACTGGGATTGCATGGAATCCAGAGATTCCTTGCTCTGGTATGGACGTTTCAAATGTGTTGATGCCTCCATTCCTAGATCCTGGAATCTCCTTCTTTCTCCTTGTGTCTTCTTGAATTTCTTTCCCCCAACGTTTGTTAGTTTTCCATTGACATGGCTTTCACCTGTTTTGCTAAGTTTCTTCATATAGATCTCACCTTCTCACTGGCATGCAGTTTTTCACTTTTTCTTTTCAGCTTCAGTTTCTCTATGCTTTGCAACTTTGAATCGGTTTTGTTCTGGCAGAAGTGCATCGCTGAGCTCACATCTGCTGGCAATGCTCCTGTATTTGCTGTGGAAGTCTGGCCCTGTCTAACGTCCCTTCCCATCTGCCTCTACACTACCTCGGACGCCTGCCCCAGAATGACTGAAGCAGTGGTGAGCAGGCTCACCCGAGTGTCCACCCGGCCCACCCCGGGCCACCGACCCAGAAGGTCCGGACCTCACCATTGCACCACCGGCCGCCCCCTTTCATGTTCCATTGGCAACCTGCAGTTGAGGGCAATGGGACTTGAATATGCTACTTGAGCCCAACTCTGGCACTGTGTAGATGAGGCCAGGCTGTTTTTCGGGTCCACTGTGATGTCAGAGGATTTGTCATAATCGTGTCTCTGCTGTCCCGGCAAGCTTCATGGACACACGGTTTCCTGGCCCGCTTGGAGCAGTCTCATAACTCACCCTTCCCACTTAGCCCAGGCTTGACCTTCGCTGCCGTCTTTTGGCTTGTGAATTTCTCTGACTTTCAAACGTTCCAGCAGAGTCTGTCTAAAGACGGACATCATCTTTCATTGTGGATTATCCAGGTGTGATTTCTGTTCGCCTTCCATTTTCTGGGACCTTTTTAATTTTCCATAGTATACTCGTTATGGTCTTTCTCAGCTATCTCTCTTAGATATTGTTATCGGTCCGATCTCCTTTAGTCCAAGTGATTAATTTTGTATTTCTCCAATAACCGTATGTTCTCTAGGCCAAGGTGTGAGTGCTTTCGTGCCTCGTGGTTGTTGTCTATGAATTTGCACCGGTCACTTGAAGGAATCTTTGCTATCCTGGACCAGGTCAAACTAAGCAGTGAGAACCCGTGGTCATCTGGGTTGGTTTGACATCCTGAGATCAGAAACTCCTAATTCGAGGTGGTCCTGGCAACCCCCTTCAGGGACACAATGTTTCCGAGGCAAATTAGACAAATCTGATGAATTTCACTCTCCAGGAAAGATATTTTTCTGTCTCTTTACTGGATTTGGGAAGTTTCGAACTTGACCCCTGATCGTCTAACTTTACCCTAGATTCCGTGTAGATACGGGCTTACTTTACTTCTATATGCTGTGCCATTTGTTTGCCTTACATCCTCAGCCCTGGCCTGTTTATTTTTCTTGAAACAGAATTGTAATGTTTTAACTTTCAGCCAACTTCCTTACATATGGTGTCAAAACACATAATCAATAATCGTTCTGCTGCAAGAGGTAGGGGGAGAGAATTTCACTGGAGCCAAACTGAGCACTCTAGACTGGGAGGGCAGCCTTCACAAGGGAACCAAGCCCAGTGGAAAAGGGTGCTTTTCAGCACACTTGTGGAGCACTTCTAAACAAGGAGACATACCCCAAGCATAACAGAGCTCCATTCCTTCAAGGCTTGAAAGACATCTCTTGGGACACATTAACATGTACCCAGTGGGCCCCTGTGATGGCAGAGCTATGGAAAAACAGACTGATCTTCAAAACGTGCTAGGGGCCTAGGAAAGGATGCAATGATTCTTCTATTCAATGTCCTCAAGACATCAATCTTGACTTTGGATTATGCTTAAGGCAGAAGGACAACGTAGATCTGATAAGGCCCAAGTCCGGCCTCTTGCTTCCAATCAAGTTGCAAGCTTGAATCAGCATGGCCTCCCCATAGACTTGAATAGATGACAACGTTCTCCTCTCAGTGCTTGCCCCTCTCTTCTTGCTTCTTGCCAAGGATTCCTTCCTTTTCCCTTGAATCAGACTCTGTTTTATCTTTTCCAGTTTCTGTGCCCGCTTTCTGTTTGTCAATGCTATTTCTGGGTATCTCTCTCTTTAATAGCCTAACCTAGGCCAATCCTCAGACTGGAACCATGCGGCCATCTTGGGAGACATGTCCACTGTTCTGTCATAAACAACCTCAAAATTCTAAGTTGTCCTGACAACCTCCATGCACACAGACTTTCAGAGCCATCTCAGACCATTGTGACACCTCACCATTTCCAGGTAGGATAGTTTTCCTATTTCTGGATTTCTTGTCGGTTTCTAACTTTCTCCGCGATCTTCAAAAGTCCTGCTACATTCTCTCTAGACACTGGTTTCTTTCCTGTAAGATTATTCTGGGTTTAACCTCTTACATCTTTTGTAGATGTCCAAGTGGGAGGACCTTCCCTAGAGAAAGTCCTGGATTCCCTCCCAAGTTGAAGTTGCCCAGGCAATCCTCTGATGCACAATGATCGTGTCATCTCCTAGCACTCTGCCAATTCCACCTTGGCAGGTCCCATGTTTTCCTTCCTTCTACCTTTGGCGAAGTGTACCAGATGAGTTCACATATTGTAATAGTCTCATGGTTCTTTATCTGGTGCATACTGATAACGTGTCCTCACAATTGCTACTTATTTATGATCTCTGTCTGCGCCGTACCATGAAATCTATATTTCCTAACACTACTAATGTGACGTGCACCCGTGGTGTGAACCAGTGAGGCCAGGGCCACCCAAGCGGAACGTGGGCACTTACCCGCTCCACCACAGGGCCGGCCCTGAAATGGACTTTTGGACCAACCTTTTGCCTGAACTTGGGAAGACGTGGGCCTGTTTCGATAATTCGTGAAGGTGATTAGTAGGAATATCATGGACGGTAACCTTTTCCCGTCGTTCACGGGTTTACCACAGATCATGATTTCTCGGACTATTCCTCTTCATCTAATTGGACTGGTCTACCCTTCAGTAGCATCAGTAAGCATTTGGAGGTGATTTTCCATGCTTGGAAGTTCACCTTCTCTAATCTCTTTCAGCCCCCAAAGCTTTATGCCGTCATTCTGGAGCCCTTTTTGGATTTTTGATTTTTGGTGAATTTATTGCCATAACCCTGCATGAGAACATCCTGTATCTTTCAGATTTGCATCCTCATCGATTTAGACTTCTTACATCATCTTCATCAGCGTAAGCCTAATCACAGGCCCTCACCACATGCTTGAGCCTCATCATCTGTTTCACTCTCCCCCACTGCCCCGCTTTGCCTCTTGGTTCCCCCAATCACATGTCCAGTGCCACATTTTGAATATCACTTGCTTTATCTCCTCCTTGTAAGTAAGATGCTATGGTATTTGACTTTGTTCCTGGGGCTTGTTTCACTTACCCTAAAACCCTCACAGCAATTCTGGGGGTCACAAATGGCTGGATTGCATCCTTTGTTCCAGTTGTGTGGTATGCGTGGTGTGGTTATAACATTTCTTCCTTCTGCATTCTCCCCTTGCTGGGCACCAGGGCAGCTTTCAAGTCTTGGATAGCGGGAGTAAGGCTCCGGTGAACTCCGAGGTGCACATGTCTTCATTCAGTACTGTTTCCGAGTTCTTTGGATAAACACGTCACAGAGGAATAGCTGGATCATATCGGAAATGGTTTCTTAAATTTCTGAGACAGTTCCACATGGCTTGGCCTGGTGGCTGCACCGGTTTACGCTCCCACCAGCAGTGCAGGAGGCTCCCTTCTCTCCACCTCCTCTCTGACACTTGTTGTTTCCTCTCTGGTTCCTTATAGCCATGCTGACCACAGTGAGCTGCCATGTCCATGCAGTTTAGATTTGCATTGGCCTTAGACTGAATGATGGTGAACAAGTTTTCATGCACATGTTCGCCCTCTTTTGATCTTCTTGGGAGAAGTCTCTGTTTCCATCTTTTGCCCAGGTTTTCATTGGCTTCTTGTTTTTTTTCTTGTGGAGACGTGCGAGTTGATTGTATCTTTGGGCTTTTCACCCCTTGTCCGATGTGTGGTTTGCAAACATCCTCTCCCAGTTGTTATGCTGTCTTGGCATTGAGTCGATGGTTTCCTTGACTGGGCAGAAGCGTGTGCATTTGATGTGGTCCCGTTTGTTTCTTGTTTCCTTTGTTGCCCTTGCCCAGTCAGACATGCTTCTTCCAAATAGGCTTCTCACTCAGATGACAAAGAGCAGTGTGCCTAGGTCTTCTTCTATAAGGTTCACGGTTTCAAGTTTGCCATTCAAGGCTTTAATCCATTTCGAGGTGGTATGTGTGCCAGGTGTAACATCATGATCTTTCCTCGTTGTGTTCCATGTGACTATGCAGGCTCCCCAGCACCGCTTATTGAAGAGATTCTCCTTTCTCCACTGTCTCCTCTTGGCTCTCTGCTCGAAAAGGGGCTGTCCATGTACGCTTCAGTTGGGCTCTTGGCTCTCGATTCTGTTTCATGGGTTTGTGTGCCTGTTTTGGGGCCCAGACTGTGCCATTTCGGTACCTAGTGCTTCGTCCTCTGTGTTGAAATCAGAAAGTGTGACACGTGCTGCTTTGTTCATTTCCCTGAGGATTCCTTTGTCTATTCAGTATCTCTTGTTGCTGGGTAGAAAGTTTAGGATTCTCTCTTCTATCTCTGTCGCAAATACTGCTGCAACTTTGACTGGGATTGAATGAAATCCAGAGATTCCTTTCTCCAGTATGGACGTTTCAAGTGTTTTAATTCTTCCATTCCTAGATCGTGGAATATCCTTCGTTTTCCTTGTGTCTTCTTGAATTTCTTTCCCCAAATGTTTGCTAGTTTTCGATTGACATAGCTTTCACACGTTTTGCTAATGTTCTTCTTACAGATCTTATTCTTCTCACTGGCAAGCTGTACTTTTTTTTTTTAGCTGCAGTTTTTCTATTTTGTGCCACTTTTAATTGGTTCTGTTTTGGCAGAAGTGCATCGCTGAGCTCACATCTGCTGGCAATGCTCCTGTATTTGCTGTGGAAGTCTGGCCCTGTCTAACGTCCCTTCCCATCTGCCTCTACACTACCTGGGATGCCAGCCCCAGAATGACTGATGCCGTGGTGTGCAGGCTGACCGCAAGGATACCACATGGTCCACCCTTGGGCCACCGACCCAGAAGGTGCAGAACTCACCGCTGCACCACCGGCCGGCCTCTTTCATGTTCCATTGCCAACTTGCAGTTGGGACATCAATATGCTACTTGAGCCCAACTCTGGCACTGTGTAGTTGAGACCAGGTTGTTTTTCGGGTCCACTGTGATGTCAGAGGATTTGTCATAATTGTGTCTCTGCTGTCCCAGCAAGTTTCATGGACACAGGGTTTCAGAGCCCGCTTGGAGCCGTCTCAGAAGTCACCCTTCCCAGTTAGCTAGGTTTGACCTTCGCTGCCGTTTTTTGGCTTGTGAATTTCTGTGACTTTCAATCGTTCCAGCAGAGTCTGTCTAAAGACTGACATCTTTCCTTGTGGATAATCCAGGTGTGATTTCCATTCGCCGTGCTTTTTCTGGGACCTTTTTTTCTTTTCTATAGTATAATCATAATGGTCTTTCTCAGCTATCTCCCTAAGACATGCTTATCAGTCCGTTCTCCTTCATTCCAAGTGATTAATCTTGTGTTTCTTTAATAACCGTATGTTATGTACGCCGAGGTGTGAGTGCTTTTGTGACTCTTGGTTATTGTCTTTGAATTTTCACCGGTCACTTGTAGGAATCTTTGCTATCCTAGCCTAGGTCAAACTAAGCACTGAGAACACGTGGTCATCTGGGTTGGTATGACATCCTAATCAGACACTCCAAATTCTAGTTGGTTCTGGCAACCCCCTTCACAGACACAATGTTCCCGAGACAAATTAGACAAATCTGATGAATTCCTCTCTCCAGGAAAGATATTTTTCTGTCTCTTTTCTGGATTTGGGAAGTTTCAAACTTGACCCCTGATCCTAGGACATTCCTCTAGATTTCCTCTAGATACAGGCTTACTTTATTTCTATAGGCTGTGCCATTTGTTTGCCTTACATCCTCAGCCCTGGCCTGTTTATTTTTCTTGAAACAGAATTGTAATGTTCTACTTTTCAGCCCACTCCCCTACATATGGTGTCAAAACACACACTCTATAATTCTTCCACGGCACGAAGTAGGGGGAGAGAATTTCATTGGTGCAAAACTGACCACTCTAGCCTGGGAGGGCAACCTTCACAAAGGAACTAACCTCTCTGCAAAAGGGTGATTTTCAGCACACCTGTAGAGTCCTTCCACTCAAAGAGACATACCCCAAGCATAACAGAGCTCCATTCATTCAAGGCTTCCAAGACATCTCTTGGGACACATTAGCATGTGCCCAGTGGGCCCCCATGTCACCTGAGCTATGGAAAGTGTGATTGATCTTCAAAGCATGCTAGGGGCCTAGGAAAGGAGGCATCGATTCTTCTCTTCAATGTCCTCAAGACATCATTGTTGACTTTGCATTATGCTTAAGGCAGAAGCCCACTGTAGTTCTGATGAGCCCCAAGTCCGGCCTCTTGTTTCCAATCAAGTTGCAAGCTTGAGTCAGCATGGCCTGCCCATAGACTTGAATAGATGACAATGTTCTGCTCTCAGTGCTTGTCCCTCTATTCTCGGTTCTGGCCAAGGATTCCTCTCTTATCCCTTGATTCAGACTCTGTTTTATCTATTCCAATTTCTGCGCCCGCTTTCTGTTTTTCAAAGCTGTTTCTGGGTATCTCTCCCATTAATAGCCTAGCCTAGGCCAATCCTCAGACTGCAACCATGCGGCCATATTGGGGGACAGGGTCACCGTGATGTCATAAACAACCTCAAAATTCTAAGTTGTCCTGACAACCTCCATGCACACAGCTCTTCAGAGCCATCTCAGACCAGTCTGACTCCTCACCCTTTCCAGGTAGGATAGTTGTCCTTTTTCTGGATTTCTTGTCAGTTTCTGACATTCTCCTTGAACTTCGAACAGGCTGCTACATTCTCTCTAGATACTGTTTTCTTTCCTGTAAGATTATCCTGGATTGTATCTCTTATATCTTTTGTAGATGGCCAAGTGTGTGGACCTTCCCCAGAGAAAGTCCTGGACTCCCTCCCAAGTTGAAGTTGCCCAGGCAATCCTCTGATGCGCAATGATCGTGTGATCTCCTAGCACTCTGCCTATTCCACCTTGGCAGGTCACATGTTTTCCTTCCCACTTCCTTTGGGGCATTGTACCAGATGCCTTCATCGATTGTAATATTCTCATTGTTCTTTTTCTGGTGCATATTATTAACGTATCCTCGCAATTGCTACTTATTTATCATCCCTGTCCGCACTGTACTATGAAATCTATATTTCTTAACACTGCTAATGTGATCTGCACCCGTGATGTGAAACAGTGAGACTCGGGCCACCCAAGCGGAACGTGGGCCCCTACCCTCTCCACCAATGACCAGCCCTTAATTGTACTTTTGGATCAACCTTTTGCCTGATCTTGGGAAGACATGGGCCTGTTTGTATTATTGTTGAAGGTGATTAGTAGTAACATCATGGACGGTAACATTTTCCCTTGGTTGATGGGTTTACCATGGATGATGGTTTCAGGGTAGTATTCGTCTTCATCTATTTTGAAAGGTCTACCTTTCTGTAGCATCATTAAGCATTTTGGGGTGATTTTCCATCCTTGGAAGTTCACCTTCTCTAATCTCTTTCAGCCCCCAAAGCTTTATGCCGTCATTCTGGACCCCTTTTTGGATTTTTAATTTTAGGTGAATTTATTGGCATACCCTGCATTAGAACATCCTATATCTTTCAGATTTGCATCCTCATGGATTTAACCATCTGTGTAGGTTACATCACCTTCACCAGCGTAAGCTGAATCACAGGCCCTCATCACACACTTGTGCCTCATCATCTCTTTCACCCTTCCCCACCCCTGCACTTTGCCTCTGGGAACCAACAATCAAATGAGCCATGCCACCTTTTGGTTAGTGCTCGTTTTTTCTTCTCCTTGTAAGTGAGATCCGACGGTATTTGACTTTCTCCCTGGGGCTTGTTTCATTTACCCTAAAACCTTCACAGCCATTCTGGTGGTCACAAATGGCTGGATTGCCTCCTTTGTTCCGGCTGAGTGGTATGACATTGAGTGACTATAGCCCATCTTCCTTCTGCCTTCGTCCCTTGATGGGCACCAGGGCAGCTTCCAAGTCTTGGATAGTGTGAGTAAGGCTGTGCTGAACTCAGTGGTGCACATATCTTTATGCAGTAGTGTTTCCAAGTTCTTTGGATCAACACGCCACACAGGAACAGCTGGATCATATGGGACATGGATTCTTAAAGTTCTGAGCCAGTTCCACACCGCTTTGAGTAGTGGCTGCACCTGTTTCCACTCCCACCAGCACTGCAGGAGGCTTCCCTTCTCTCTACCTCCCCTGGACACTTGTTGTTTCTTGTCTGCTTCCTTATAGCCATTCTGACCACAGTGAGATGGTATGTCCTTGCAGTTTGGGTTTGCCTTGGCCTGAGAATTAATGATGGTGAACAAGTTTTCATGCACCTGTTGGTCCTCTTTAGTTCTTCTTGGGAGAAATCTCTGTTTCCATCTTTTGCGCAAGTTTTCATTGGGTTCTTGTTTTTTTTCTTGTGGAGACGTGTGGGTTGATTGTATCTTTGGGCTTTTCACCCCGTGTCCGATGTGTGGTTTGCAAACATCCTTTCCCAGTTGTTGTGGTGTCTTTGCATTGGGTCGATGCTTTCCTTCACTGGGCAGAAGCGTGTGCACTTGATGTGGTCCCGTTTATTTCTTGTTTGCTTTGTTGCCCTTGCCCGGTCCGACATGCTTCTTCCAAATAGGCGGCTCAGACAGATGGCAAAGAGCACTCTGCCTATATCTTCTCCTAGAAGGTTCACGGTTTCAAGTCTGCCATTCAAGGCTCTTATCCATTTCAGGGTGGTGTGAGTGCCAGGTGTAATATCATGGCCTTTTCTCGATGTGTTCCGTCTGGCTGTGGAGGTTTCCCAGCACCGCTTATTGTAGACACTCTCCTTTCTCCACTGTCTCCTCTTGGCTCTCTGCTTGAAAAGGGGCTGTCCATGTACTTTTGATTTGGGCTCTTGGCTCTCGATTCTTTTGCATGGGTTTGTGTGCCTGTTTCTGGGCCAAGACTGTGCTGTTGCAGTACCTAGCGCTATGTCCTCTATGTTGAAATCAGAAAGTGTGACACGTGCTGCTTTGTTCGTTTCCCTGAGGATTCCTTTGTCTATTCAGTATCTCTTGTTGCTGGGTAGAAAGTTTAGGATTCTCTCTTCTATCTCTGTCGCAAATACTGCTGCAACTTTGACTGGGATTGAATGAAATCCAGAGATTCCTTTCTCCGGTATGGACGTTTCAAGTGTGTCAATTCTTCCATTCCTAGATCCTGGAATATCCTTCTTTCTCCTTGTGCCTCTTGAATTTCTTTCCCCAAACGTTTGCTAGTTGTCAATTGAAATACCTTTCACCTGTTTTGCTAAGTTTCTTCATAGAGATCTTATTCTTCTCACTGGCATGCTGTATTAATTTTTTTTTTAGCTTTGGTTTTTCTTTTCTTTGCAACTTTGAATTGGTTTTGTTTTGGCAGAAGTGCATCGCTGAGCTTACATCTGCTTGCTACGCTATTGTACATGCTGTGGAAGTCTGGCCCTGTCTAACATCCTGTCCCCTCTGACTCTACACTACCTCGGATGCCTGCCCCTCAGTGACTGAAGCAGCGGTGAGCAGGCTCACGACCAGGAATCCACCCGACCCACCTCGGGCTACCTACGCAGTAGGTGTGGACCTCACTGCTGCACCCCCAGCCAGTCGCTTTCATGTTCCATTGGCCACCTGCATTTGACTGCAGTGGGACTTGAATATGCTACTTGAGCCCAACTCTGGCACTGCGTAGATGAGGCCAGGTTGTTTTTCACGTACAGTGTGATTTCAGAGGATTTGTCATAATTGTGTGTCTTCTGTCCCACCAAGCTTCATGGACACAGGGTTTCAGAGCCCGCTTGGAGCAATCTCATAACTCACCCTTCCCAGTTAGCCCATGCTTGACCTTTGCTGCCATTTTTTGGCTAGTGAATTTCTCTGACTTTCAAACGTTCAAGCAGAGTCTGTCTAAAGACTGACATCTTTCATTGTGCATTATTCAGGTGTGATTTCTGTTTGCCTTGCATTTTCTGGGAGCATTTTTTCTTTTCCATAGTATACTCATCATGGTCTTTCTTAGCTATCTACCTTAGACATGCTTATCAGTCCGTTCTCCTTCAGTCCAAGTGATTAGGTTTGTATTTCTTTAATCACCGTATGTTCTCTAGGCAGGGGTGTGACTGCTTTCGTGATTCTTGGTTGTTCTCTTGGTATTTGCACCGGTCACTGGTGGCAATCTTCGCTATCCTAGCCTAGGTTAAACTAAGTACTGAGAACAAGTGGTCGTCTGGATTGGTTTGACATCTTGAGATCAGAAACTCCAATTTCGCAGGGGTCCTGGCAACACCCTCAAGGACATAATGTTTCCGAGACAAATTAGACAAATCTGATGAATTCCTCTCTCCAGGAAAGATATTTTTCTGTGTTTTTCCGGATTTGGGAAGTTTCAAGCTGGACCACTGATCCTTGAACGTTCCCCTAGGTTCCGTCTAGATACGGGCGTACTTTATTTCTATAGGGTGTGCCGTTTGTTTGCCATACATCCTCAGCCCTGGCCTGTTTATTTTATTTGAAACAGAACTGTCATGTTCTAATTTTCAGCCAAATTCCTCACATATGGGGTCAAAACACATAATCAATAATCCATCTTTGGCAAGATTTAGGAGGAGAGAATTTGACTGGAGCCAAACTGAGCACTCCAGCCTGGGAGGGCAACCGTAACAAAGGAACAAATCCCTCTGGAAAAGGGTGCTTTTCAGCACACTTGTAGAGCCCTTCCAAAGAGTCATACCCCAAGCATGACAGGGCTCCATTCCTTCAAGGCTTCCAAGACAGCTCTTGAGTCACATTAGCATGTACCCAGTGGGCCCCCGTGATGCCTGAGCTATGGAAAGTGAGACTGATCTTCAAAGGCTGCTAGAGGCCTAGGAATGGAGGCATCGATTCTTCTCTTCAATGTCCTCAAGACATCATTCTTGACTTTGGATTATGCTTAAGGCAGAAGCACACTGTAGTTCTGATGGGCCCCAAGTCCAGCCTCTTGTTTCCAATCAAGTTGCAAGCTTGAGTCAGCATGGCCTGCCCATAGACTTGAATAGATGACAATGTTCTGCTCTCAGTGCTTGTCCCTCTATTCTCGGTTCTGGCCAAGGATTCCTCTCTTATCCTTTGAATCAGACTCTGTTTTATCTCTTCGAGTTTCTGTGCCTGCTTTCTGTTTCTCAAAACTGTTTCTGGGTATCTCTCCCTTTAATAGCCTAGCCTAGGCCAATCCTCATACTGTAACCATGCGGCCATATTGGGAGACAGGGTCACCGTGATGTCATAAACAACCTCAAAATTCTAAGTTGTCCTGACAACCTCCATGCACACAGAGTTTCAGAGCCATCTCAGACCAGTCTGACTTCTCACCCTTTCCAGGTAGGATAGTTGTCCTTTTTCTGGATTTCTTATCAGTTTCTAACATTCTCCTCGAACTTTGAAAAGGCTGCTACATTCTCTCTAGACACTGTTTTCTTTCCTGTAAGATTATCCTGGATTGTATCTCTTATATCTTGTGTAGATGGCGAAGTATGTGGCCCTTCCCCAGAGAAACTCCTGGACGCCCTCCCAAGTTGAAGTTGCCCAGGCTATCCTCTGATGCGCAATGATCGTGTCATCTCCTAGCACTCTGCCAATTCCACCTTGGCAGGTCACATGTTTTCCTTCCTTCTTCCTTTGGGGAAGTGTACCAGATGCCTTCATAGATTGTAATAGTCTCAAGGTTCTTTTTCTGGTGTGTATTGATAACGAATCCTCACAATTGCTACTTATTTATGATCTCTGACTGCACCGTACCATGAAATCTATATTTCCTAACACTAATCATGTGATCGGCACCCGTGATGTGAAACAGTGAGACTCGGGCCACCCAAGTGGAATGTGGGCACCTACCCGCTCCACCAATCTCCAGCCGTTAATTGTACTTTTGGATCAACCTTTTGCCTGAGCTTGGGAAGACATTGGCCTATTTGGATTACTCTTAAAGGTGATTTCTAGTAAAATCATGGACGGTAATATTTTCCCTTGGTTCATGGGTTTAGGACTGATCATGTTCTCTTGGTAGTATTCCTCTTGATCTATTTTGAATGGTCTACCTTTCTGTAGCATCAGTAAGCACTTTGAGGTGATTTTCCAACCTTGGAAGTTCACCTTCTCTAATCTCTTTCAGCCCCCAAAGCTTTATGCTGTCATTCTGGACCCCGTTTTGGATTTTTGATTTTAAGTGAATTTATTGCCATAACCCTGCATTAGAACATCCTATATTTTTCAGATTTGCATCCTCATCGATTTAACTTCTGTGTAGGATACATCATCTTCACCAGCGTATACGAATCACAGACCCTCACCACACACTTGTGCCTAATCATCTCTTTCACCCTGCCCCACCCCCACGATTTGCCTCTGGGATCCCCGAGTCAAATGTCCCTTGCCACCTGTTGGTTAGCACTTGCGTTTTCTTCTTCTCCTAAGTGAGATCCTACGGTATCTGACATTCTCCCTGGGGCTTCTTTCGCTTCCCCTAAAACCCTCACTGCTATACAGGTGGTCACAAATGGCTGGATTGCATCCTTTGTTCTGGCTGAGTGGTATGCCATGGTGTGGTTATAGCCCATATTCCTTCTGCATTCATCCCTTGCTGCGCACCAGGGCGGCTACCAAGTCTTGGATAGTGAGATTAAGGCTGTGGTGAACTCAGCTGTGCACGTGTCTTTATGCTGTAGTGTTTCCCAGTTCTTTGGATAAACATGCCACAGAGGAATAGCTGGATCGTATGGAACATGGATTCTTAAACTTCTGAGGCAGTTCCACACCTTTGGCGTTGTGGATGCACCAGTTTACACTCTCACCAGCAGTACAGGAGGCTTCCCTTCTCTCCACCTCCCCTCTGACAGTTGTGGTTTCCTGTCTGCTTCCTTATAGCCATTCTGACCACAGTGATATGCTATGTCCTTGCAGTTTGGATTTGCCATGGCCTGAGATTTAATGATCGTGAACAAGTTTTCATGGACTTGTTGGCCCTCTTTAGTTCTTCTTGGGAGAAATCTCTGTTTCCATCATTTGCCCAGGTTTTCATTGGGTTCTTGTTTTTTTTTTCTTTTGGAGACGTGTGAGTTGATTGTATCTTTGGGCTTTTCACCCCTTGTCCAATGTGTGGTTTGCAAACATCCTCTCCCAGTTGTTATGCTGTCTTGGCATTGAGTCGATGGTTTCCTTCACTGGGCAGAAGCGTCCGCATTTGATGTGGTCCCGTTTGTTTCTTGTTTCCTTTGTTGCCATTTCACAGTCAGACATGCTTCTTCCAAATAGGCGGCTCAGACAGATGGCAAAGAGCACTCTGCCTATGTCTTCTCCTACAAGGTTCATAGTTTGAAGTCTGCCATTCAAGGCTATAATCCATTTCGAGGTGGTGTGTGTACCACGTGTAAGATCATGGTGTACTCTCGTTGGGTTCCGTGTGGCTGTGCAGGCTTCCCAGCACCGTTTATTGTAGAGACTCTCCTTTCTCCGCTGTCTCCTCTTGGCTCCCTGGTCGAAAATGGGCTTTCCATGTACGTTTGAGTTGGGCTCTGGGCTCTCGATTCTGTTGCATGGGTCTTGTGCATGTTTTTGGGCCAAGATTGTGCCATTTCAGTAACTAGCGCTTCATCCTCTATGTTGAAATCAGAAAGCGTAACACGTCCTGCTTTGTTCGTTTTCCTGAGGATTCCTTTGCCTATTCAGGGTCTCTTGTTGCTGCCTAGAAATTTTAGGATTCTCTCTTCGATCTCTGTGGCAAGGGTTGCTGCAACTTTGACTGGGATTGCATGGAATCCAGAGATTCCTTTTTCCGGTATGGACGTTTCAAGTGTGTTAATTCTTCCATTCCTAGATCCTGGAATATCCTTCTTTCTTCTTGTTTCTTCTTGAATTTCTTTACCGAAACGTTTGCTAGTTTTCGATTGACATAGCTAACACCTGTTTTGCTACGATTCTTCATAGAGGTCTTTTTCTTCTAACAGGCAAGCTGGTTTTTTTTTTTTTCAGAGTCAGTTTTTATATTCTGTGCAACTTTTAATTGGTTTTATTTTGGCAGAAGTGCATCGCTGTGCTCACATCTGCTGGCAATGCTCCTGTATTTGCTGTGGAAGTCTGGCCCTGTCTAACGTCCCTTCCCATCTGCCTCTACACTACCTCGGACGCCTGCCCCCCAGTGACTGAAGCAGTGGTGAGCAGACTCACGCCCAGGATTCCACCCGGCCCACCCCAGTCAACTGTGACAGTAGTTGCGAGCCTCACTTCTGCACCTCTGGCCATCCGCTTTCCTGTTCCATTGGCCACCTGCAGTTGACTGCAATGGGACTTGAATATGCTACTTGAGCCCAACTCTGGCACTGTGTAGATGAGGCCTGTTTGTTTTTCGCGAACATTGTGATGTCAGAGGATTTGTCTTAATTGTGTGTCTTCTGTCCCACCAAGCTTCATGGACACAGGGTTTCAGAGCCCTCTTATAGCAGTCTCATAACTCACCCTTCCCAGTTAGCCCAGGTTTGACCTTCGCTGCCGTTTTTTGGCTAGTAAATTTCTCTGACTTTCAAAGGTTCAAGCAGAGTGTGTCTAAAGAGTGACATCTTTCATTGTGGATTATTCAGGTGTGATTTCTGTTCGCCTTCCATTTTATGGGAGCATTTTTTCTTTTCTATAGTATACTTGTCATGGTCATTCTCAGCTATCTCCCTTAGACATGCTTATCAGTCTGTTCTCCTTCAGTCTAAGTGATTAGTTTTGTATTTCCTTAATCACTGTATGTTCTCTAGGCCGAGGTATGACTTCTTTCATGATTCTTGGTGGTTCCCTTTGAATTTTCACACGTCACTAGTAGCAATCTTTGATACCCTAGCATAGGTCAAACAAAGCACTGAGAACATGTGGTCATCTGGTTTGGTTAGACATCCTGAGATCAGAAACTCCAAATTCGCGGGGGTCCTGGCAACATCCTTCACGGACACAATGTTTCCGAGACAAATTAGACAAATCTGATGAATTCCTCTCTCCAAGAAAGATATTTTTCTGTCTTTTTCCGGATTTGGAAAGTTTCGAACTTGACACCTGATCCTTGAATGTTCTCCTAGATTTCCTCTAGATACGGGCTTACTTTACTTCTATAGGCTCTGCCCTTTGTTTGCCTTACATCCTCAGCCCTGGCTTCTTTATTTTTCTTGAAACAGAATTGTAATGTCCAAATTTTCAGCCAACTTCCTTACATATGGTGTCCAAACACATAATCAATAATCCTTCTACAGCACGAAGTAGGGGGAGAGAATTTGATTGGAGCCACACTGAGCACACTAGAGTGGGAGGGCAGCCTTCACGAAGGAACGAAGCCCTCTGGAAAAGGGTGCTTCTCAGCACACTTGTAGAGCCCTTACAAACAAAGAGACATAGCCCAAGCATGACAGGGGTCCATTCCTTCAATGCTTCCAAGACATCTCTTGGGACACATTAGCATGTACCCAGTGGTCCACCATGACGCCTGAGCTATGGAAAGTGAGACAGATCTTCAAAGAATGCTACGGGCCTGGGAAAGTAGGCATCAATTCTTCTCTTCAATGTTCTCAAGACATTCAGTCATTGTGTGGCCGGCTTCCAAGGTAGTGCAGAGGCAGAAGGGAAGGGACGTAAGACAGGGCGAGACATCTTGCCAGTGAGAAGAATTAGATCTCTATGAAGAACCTTAGCAAAACAGGTGAGAGCCATGTCAATCGAAAACGAGCAAACGTTTTGGGAAAGAAATTCATGAAGACACAAGGAAAAAGAAGGATATTCCGGGATCTAGGAATGGAAGAATTAACACACTTGAAACGTCCATACCGCAGAAAGGAATCTCTGGATTCCATGCAATCCCAGTCAAAGTTGCAGCAACACTTGCCACAGAGATCGAAGAGAGAATCCTAAAATTTCTAGGCAGCAACAAGAGACCCTGAATAGGCAAAGGAATCCTCAGGAAAACGAAAAAAGCAGGACGTGGCACACTTTCTGATTTCAACATAGAGGACGAAGCGCTAGGTACCAAAAGGGCACAGTTTGCACCCAAAAACAGGCACACAGACCCATGCAACAGAATCGAGAGCCCAGAGAACAACTCAAACGTACGTGGACAGCCCCTTTCCGATGAAGGAGGCAATAGGAGACAGTGGAGAAAGGAGAATCTCTACAACAAAAGGTGCTGGGAAGCCTGCACAGCCACATGGAACACAACGAGAGTACACCATGATGTTACACGTGGCACACACACCACCTCGAAATGGATTAAAGCCTTGAATGGCATACTTGAAACCGTGAACCTTGTAGGAGAAGACCTACGCAGAGTTCTCTTTGTGGTCCGTCTGAGCCGCCTATTTTGAAGAATCATGTCTGACTGGGCAAGGGCAACAAAGGAAACAAGAAACAAACGGGACCACATCAAATGCACATGCTTCTGCCCAGTCAAGGAAACCATCAACTCAATTCCAAGACAGCACAACAACTGGGAGAGGATGTTTGCAAACCAGACATCGGACAAGGGGTTAAAAGACCAAAGATGCAATCAACTCGCACAACTCCACGAGAAAAACAACAAGAAGCCAATGAAAACCTGGGCAAATGATGGAAACAGAGATTTCTCCCCAGAAGATTGAAAGAGGGCCAAAAGATGCATGAAAACTTGTTCACATCATTAAGTCTCAGGCCAATGCAAATGCAAACTGCAAGGGCACAGCAGCTCACTGTGGTCAGAATGCCTAGAAGGAAGCAGACAGGAAACAAGTGTCAGAGAGGAGGTGGAGAGAAGGGAAATCTCCTGCACTGCAAGTGGGAGTGGAAACCTGTGCAGCCAATATGGCAAGCAGTGTGGAACTGCGTCAGAAATTTAAGAATCCATGTCCCATATGATCCAGCTGTTCCTCTGAGGCGTGTTTGTCAGAAACACTACCTCATAAGGAGACGTGCACCACTGATTTCACTACAGCCTTACTCCCGCTATCCAAGACTTGAAAGCCGCCCTGGTGCCCAGCAAGGGAAGAATGCATAAGGAAGATGGGCTATACCCGCACAATGGCATACCACTCAGCTGGAACAAAGGTTGCATTCCAGCCATTTGTGACACCCAGAATGGCTGTGAGGGTTTTAGGGGAAGTGAAACAAGCCCCAGGGAGAACGACAAATACCATAGGATCTCTCTTACAAGCAGAAGAAAAAGCAAGCACTAACCAACAGGTGGCACGGGACATTTTATTGGTAGTTCCCAGATGCAGAGCGGGGTGGTGGGGGAGGGTGAAAGAGATGATGAGGCACCAGTGTGCAGTGAGGGGTTGTGATTCAGCTTTAGCTGGTGAAAATGATGTAACCTACACAGAAGTCTAAACCAATGAGGATGCAAATCTGAAAGATATAGGATGTTCTAATGCAGGGTTATGGCAATAAATTCACCTAAAATCAAAAATCCAAAACGGGGTCCAGAATGACGTCATAATGCTTTTGGGGCTGAAAGCGTTTAGAGAAGGTGAACTTCCAAGGATGGAAAATCACCTCAAAATTCTTACTGATTCTACAGAAAGGTAGATCATTCCAAATAGATGAAGAGGAATACTACCCACAGAACATGATGCGTGCTAAACCCATGAACCAAGGGAAAATGTTACCGTCCATGAAGTTAATAGAAATCACCTTCACGAATAATCCCAAAAAGCCCACGTCTTCCCAAGTTCAGACAAAAGGTTGGTCCAAAATAAGAATTCAGGGCCGGCTTTGTGGTGGAGTAAGTGCCCACCTTCCACTTGGGCGGCCGGGGCCTCACTGTTTCACATTACGGGTGCAGATCACTTTAGCAGTGTTAGGAAATACAGATTTCATGGTACGGTGTGGACAGATATCATAAATAAGTAGCAATTCTGACGATACGTTATCAATTCGCACCAGAAAGAGCTCCATGAGAATATTACAATCAATGAACGCATCTGGTACACTTCCCCAAAGTAAGAAGGAAGGAAGACATGTGACCTGCCAAGGTGGAATTGGCAGAGTGCTAGGAGATGATACGATCATTGCACATGAGAGGATTGCCTGGGCAACTTAAACTTGGGAAGGAGTCCAGGACTTTCTGTGGGGATGGTCCACCCACTTGGCCATCTACACAAGATATAAGAGATACAACCAAGGATAATCTTATACTGGAAAGAAACCAGTGTCTAGGAAAGGAGGCATCGATTCTTCTCTTCAATGTCCTCAAGACATCATTTTTGACTTTGGATTATGCTTAAGGAAGAAGGACAACATAGTTCTGATAGGGCCCAAGTGTGGCATCTTGATTGCAATCAAGTTTCAAGCTTGAATCAGCATGCCGTCCCCATAGACTTGAATAGATGACAATGTTCTCCTCTCAGTGCTTGTCCCTCTATTCTCCCTTCTTGCCAAGGATTCCTTTCTTATCCCTTGAATCAGAGTCAGTTTGATCTCTTCTACTTTCTGTGCCAGCTTTCTGTTTGTCAAAGATGTTTCTTGTTATCTCTCCCTTTAATAGCCTATCCTAGGCCAATCCTCAGACTGTAACCATGTGGCCCTCTTGGGGGACATGTTCACCATGATGTCATAAAGATCGTCCTAATTCTACGTTGTCCTGACAACCTACATGCACACAGAATTTCAGAGCTATCTCACACCAGTCTGACTCCTAACCCTTTCCAGAAAGGATAGTTTTCCTTTTTCTGGATTTCTTGTCGGTTTCTAACATTCTCCTCGAACTTTGAAAGGCCTAGCACAATCTCCCTAGACACTGGTTTCTTTCCTGTAAGATTATCCTGGGTTGTATCTCTTATATCTTGTGTAGGCTGCCAAGTGGGTGGACATTCCCCAGAGAAAGTCCTGGACTCCCTCCCAAGTTGAAGTTGCCCAGGCAATCCTCTGATGCGCAATGATCATGTCATCTTCTAGCAATCTGCCAATTCCACCTTGGCAGGTCACATGTTTTCCATCCTTCCTCCTTTGGGGAAGTGTACCAAATGCGTACATAGATTGTAATAGTCTGGTGGTTCTTTTTCTGTTGTGTGTTGGTAAGCTATCCTCACAATGGCTACTTATTTATGATCTCTGTCTGCACCGTACCATGAAATCTATATTTACTAACACTGCTAATGTGATCTGCACCCGTGATGTGAATCAGTGAGGCCCAGACGGCCAAAGCAGGACGTGGGCACTTACCCGGTCTACCACAGGGCCAGCCCTGAATTGTACTTTTGGACCAACCTTTAGCCTGAGCTTGGGAAAACGTGTGCCTGTTTGGATTATTCGTGAAGGTGATTAGTAGTAACATCATGGACAGTAACCCTTTCCTGTTGTTCATGGGTTTAGCATGGATCACGTTCTTTGGGGAGTATTCCTCTTCATCTCTTTGGAATGGTTTACCTTTCTGTAGCATCATTAAGAATTTTAAGGTGATTTTCCATCCTTGGAAGGTCACCTTTGCGATTCTTTTTCAGCCCCCAAAGTTTTATGATATCATTCTGGACCCCTTTTTGGATCTTTGACTTTTGCTGAATTTATTTCCATAAACCTGCATTAAAACATCCTATATCTTTCAGATAGCTTACATCATCATCACCAGCGTAAGCCTAATCACAGGCCCTCACCACACTCTTGTGCCTCACCATCTCTTTCCCCCACCCCCCACACTGACCTGCTTTGCCTCCGGAAATCCCCAATCAAATGTGCCATGCCACCTGTTCATCATCTGGGTAGGTTTGACATCCTGAGATCAGAAGCTCCAAATTCGAGGTGGACCATGAAACCCCCTTCATGGACACAGTGTCCTTCTGTCTTAAGTATAATCCAAAGTCAAGAATGTTCTCATGAGGACATTGAAGAGAAGAATCGATGCCTCCTTTCCTACGCCTCTAGCATTCTTTGAAGATCAGTCTCACTTTCCAAAGCTCTGGCATCATGGGTTCCCACTGGGTACACGTTAATGTGTCTCTTTGTTTGGAAGGGCTTTACAAGTGTGCTGAAATGCACCCTTTTATACAGGGCTTCATTTCTTAGTGAAGGCAGTATGTCCATGAAAGGGGTTGACAGGACCCCGCGAATTTGGAGTTTCTGATCTCAGGATCTCAAATCAACCCAGATAACCACGTGTTCTCAGTGCTTAGTTAGACCCAGGCTAGGATAGCAAGCAGTCCTACAAGTGACCGGTGCAAATTCAAAGACAACAACCAAGAATCATGAAAGCACTCACACCTTGGACTAGAGAATATACGGTGATTTAAGAAATACAAAATTAATCATTACGAACTGAGGAGAACAGACTGATAAGCATATCTAAGGGAGATAGTTGAGAAAGACCATGACGAGTATAATATGGAAAAGAAAAAAGTTCCAGAAAATGGAAGGTGAACAAAAGTCACACCTGAATAATCCACAATGAGAGATGTCAGTCTTTACACAGACTCTGCTGGAACGTTTGAAAGTCAGAGAAATTCACAAGCCAAAAGACGGCAGCAAAGGTCAAACCTGCGCTAACTGGGAATGGTGAGTTATTAGACTGCTCCAAGCAGGCTCTGAAGCCCTGTTTCGATGAAGCCTGCTGGCACAGCATAGACACAATTATGACAAATCCTCTGACATCGCAGTGGACCCAAAAAACAACCTGGTCTCATCTACACAGTGCCAGACTTGGGCTCAAGTAGCATATACAAATCCCATTGTACTCAACTGCAGGTTGCCAACGAAACATGAAAGGGCCTGGCAGTGGTGCAGTAGTTAGGTCCACACCTTCCGGGTTGGTGGACCGGGGTGGGCTGGGTGGAATCCTGGGTGTGAGCCTACTAACCCTTGCTTCAGTCATCCTGGATCTGGCGGCCAAGGTAGTGTAGAGGCAGATGGGAAGGGACGTTAGACAGGGCCAAATTTCCACAGCAAACACAGGAGCATTGCCAGCAGATGTGAGCTCAGTGATGCACTTCTGCCAAAACAAAACGGATTACAAGTTGCAAAGAATACAAAAACTGAAGCTCAAAAAAACAAAACAAAGGAAAACAAACATATTGACAGTAAGAAGAATAAGATCTATATGAAGAACCTTGGCAAAACAGGTGAAAGCCATGGCAATTCGAAAACAAGCAAATCTTTGAGGAAAGGAATTCCAGAAGACACAAGGAAAAAGAAGGATATTTCGGGATCTAGGAATGGAAGAATTAAGAGGAAGATGGGCTATAGCCAAGCAATTGCATACCGGAAACACTGAAGCTGAAAAGAAAAAGTGAAAAACTGCATGCCAGTGAGAAGGATGAGATCTCTATGAAGAAAATTAGCAAAACAGGTGAAAGCCATGGCAATGGAAAACTAACAAACGTTGGGGGAAAGAAATTCAAGAAGACACAAGGAGAAAGAAGGAGATTCCAGGATCTAGGAATGGAAGCATCAACACACTTGAAACGTCCCTACCAGAGCAAGGAATCTCTGGATTCCATGCAATCCCAGTCAAAGTTGAAGCAATGTTTCCCACAGAGACAGAAGAGGGAATCCTAAAGTTTCTAGCCAGCAACGAGAGACCCTGACTAGGCAAAGGAATCCTCAGTAAAACGAAAAAAGCAGGACGTGGCACACTTTCCAATTTCAACATATAGGACGAAGCACTAGGTACCGAGACGGCACAGTCTGGGCCCCAAAACAGGCACACAGACCCATGCAACAGAATCGAGAACCTAGAGCCCAACTCAAACGTACATGGACAGCCCACTTTCGACCAGGGAGCCAAGAGGAGAGAGCGGAGAAAGGAGAGTCTCTACAATAAACGTTGCTGGGAAGCCTGCACAGCCACATGGAACACAACGAGAGTACACCATGATGTTACACCTGGCACACACACCACCTGAAATGGATCAAAGCCTTGAATGGCAGACTTGAAACCGTGAACCTCGTAGGAGAAGACCTAGGCAGAGTGCTCTTTGCCATCTGTCTGAGCCGCCTGTTTGGAAGAAGCAAGTCCGACTGGGCAAGGGCAACCAAGTAAACAAGAAACCAACGGGACCACATCAAATGCGGACGCTTCTGTCCAGTGAAGAAAACCATCGACTGAATACAAAGATAGCACAACTGGGAGAGGATGTTTGCAAACCCCACATCGGACAAGGGGTGAAAAGCCCAAAGATGCAATCAACTCGCACGTCTCCACAAGAAAAAAAACGGCAAGCCAATGAAAACCTGGGCAAAAGATGGAAACAGAGATTTCTGCCAAGAAGACCGAAAGAGGGCCAACGGGTGCATGAAAACTTGTTCACCATCATTAAGTCTCAGGCCAATGCAAATGCAAACTGCAAGGGCACAGCAGCTCACTGTGGTCAGAATGGCTATAAGGAACCAGACAGGAAGCAACAAGTGTCAGAGAGGAGGTGGAGAGAAGGGAAGCCTCCTGCACCGTTGCTGGGAGTGCAAACCGGTGCAGCCACTATGCCAAGCGGTGTGGAACTGCCTCAGAAGTTTAAGAATCCGTGTCCCATATGATCCAGCTATTCCTCTGCGGCGTGTTGATCCAAAGAACTCGGAAACACTACTGCATAGTGTTCAAGCAGAATCTGTGTAAAGACCGACGTCTATCACTGTGGATTATTCACTTGTGATTTCTGTTGGCGTTCCACTTGACAGGACCTTATTTTCTTTTCCATACTCCAATCGTCATGGTCTTTCTGAGATATCTCCCTTTGGTATGCTTATCAGTGCGTTCTCCTTCATTCCATGTTATGAATTTTGCATTTCTTTAATCACTTTAGGTTCTGTAGGCCGAAGTGTGAGTCCTTTCATGATTGTTGGGTGTTGTCTTGGAATTTTTACAGGTCACTTGTAGGAATCTTTGCTATCCTGATCGAGTTGACACTGTGCTCTGAGAACTCGTGGTTATCTTGGCTGGTTTGACATTCTGAGATCAGAAACTCCAGATTCGTGGGGGTCCCGGCAACCGAGTTCACGGACATTATGTTTCTGAGACAAGTTAGCAAAATCTGATGAACTCCTCTCTCCAGGTAACAGATTTTTCTGTCTCTTTTCTGGATTTGGGAAATTTCGAACTTAACCCCTGATCCTTGGGCGCTCCACCAGATTAGGTCTAGATACTGGCTTCCTTTATTTCCACAGGGTTTTCTATTGGTTTGACTTACATCCTCAGCTCTGGCATGTGTAGTTTTCTTTAAATATAATGGTAGTGTTCTAATTTTCAGCCAACCCCCTTCCATATGGTGTCAAAACACAGAGTGAGTACTCTTTCTACGGCAAGAGATAATGGGAGAGAATTTCATTGGAGTCCAACTGAGCATGCTAGCTTGGGGGGGGGCAGCCTTGACACAGGAATGAAGCCCTCTGGAAAAAGGTGCTTTTCAGCACACTTCCAGTGTCCTTCCAAACCAGCAGACATACTCAAAGAATGACAGGCGTGCATTTCTTCAAGTCTTCAAAGAGATGTCTTGGGACACATTAGCATGTACCCAGTGGGCCCCCATGACTCCAGAGCTGTGGAAAGGGAGACTTCTCTTCAAAGGATGCTAGGGGCGTATGATGGAGGCTTCGATTCTTCTCTTCAATGTCCTCAAGAGATCATTCTTGACTTTGGATTATGAGTAAGGCAGAAGGCCTACATAGGACTGATAAGCACCAAGTCCGGCCTCTTGTTTCAAATCAAGTTTCAAGGTTGAATCAGCACGGCCTCCCCATCTACTCCAGTAGATGACAATGTTATCCTCTCAGTGCTTGTCCCTCTATTAGCGCTTCTTCCCAGTGATTCCTTTCTTATCCCTTGAATCAGCGTCTCTTTGATCTCTTCAAGTTTCTGTGCCTGGTTCCTGTTGGGAAAAGCTGTTTCTGGGTATCTCTCACTTCACTATCACAGCCTAGGCAAATACTCGCCCTGGAAACATGCGGCCATCTTTGGTGACATGTTCACCGTGATGTCATAAACACCCTCGGATTTTTCTAAGTTATCCTGACAACGTCCATGCACACAGTGTTTGAGAGCCTTCTCATACCAGTCTGAAGACTCCATCTTTCCAGGTAGAATAGTTCTCCTTGTTCTGCATTTCTTATCAGTTTCTAAGATTCTCCTCGAACATTGAAAGGTCTACTACCTTCCCTCCAGAGACCGGTTTCTTTCCTTTAAGATTATCCTGGGTTTTACCTCTTACCTTTTGTGGATATGGCCAAATGGGTGGATTTTCCACAGAGAACGTCCTGGAGTCCCTCCCAAGTTGAATTTGCCCAGGCAATCCTCTGACTCGTGTGATCACCTGGCAGTCTGACAATTCCACTTTGTCGGGTCACATGTCTTCCTTCCTTCATCATTTGGGGACTTGTACCTGATACGTTCATAGATTGTAATATTCTCATGGTTCCTTTTCTGGTGCGTATTGATAAGTTCTCCTCACAATTTCTACTTCTTTATGATCTCTGTGCCGACCAGACCATGAAATCTGGATTTCCCATTGCTATTAATCTGATCCCCACCCATGATGCTAGGCGGCGATGCCCGGGCTGCCCAAGAGGAATATGGGCACTTACTTGCTACACCACAGCACCGGCCCTGAATTGGAATTTTGGAGCAATCTTTCGCTGAACTTGGGAAGAAGCTGGGCTTTTTTGACCATTCCTGAAGGTAATTAGTAGTGACCTCATAGAGGGTAACATTTTCCCTTGGCTCATGAGTTTAGCATGGAACACATTCTCTTTGTAGTATTCATCTTAATCTATTTGCAATGGTCGACCATTCTGTAGCATCATTAAGCATTTTGAGGAGCTTCACAATCCTTAGAAGTTCATCTCTCTAATCTCGTTCAGCATCTAAAGCTTTATGCCGGAAATATGCACGCCTTTTAGGATTTTTTTCTTTCCCTCTGGGAACCACCAATCCAAAGGGAAGGCTGGTATCCAAAGCTAGAATGCACAGTTTGGCAACAATGAAATTCTCTCCCCCATCCCTCGCCATAGAAGAGTATTGCTTATGGGCTTTGACACCATATGTGAGGAAGTTGACTGAAAATTAGAACATTACACTTATATTTAACGAAAAATAAACATGACAGAGATGACGATGTAAGTCAAACCTCTAACAAATCCTACAGAAATAAAGTAAACCAGCATCCAGACGTAGTCTACTGAAATGATCAAGGATCCAGGTTCCACTTAGAGCATTCCCAAATTCAGAGAAGAGACATAAAAATATCTTACCGGTAGGGATGAATTCATCAGATTTGTCTAATTTGTCTCGGAAACATTATGTCCATATGGTGGTTGCCAGGACAATCTAGAATTTGGAGATTCTGATCTCAGAATGTCAAACCAACCAAGATGACCTCGTGTTCTCAGTGCTCCACTGGACCTAGGCTAGGATAGCAAAGATTCCTTTAAGTGAACAATTGAAATTCAAAGACAATACCCAAAAATCACGAAAGCACACACACGTCGGCCTAGAGAACATATGGTGTGTAAAGAAATACAAAATTAATAACTTGAATGAAGGAGAAGGGACTGATAAGCATACGTATGGGATACAGCTGAGAAAGACTATGACAATTGATGTGGATTAAGGCCGCCCCAGCTCGAAGAGCCCAAGGTTATGTGTTGTACATGCAGAACTATATGACCCGGTGAATTTCTTTTGGTATGAATTAGAGGTGCCCCAGTGAGAGAAGCCCAGGTCATGCTCACCTACATGTCTATCTATATGGCCAGATTAGTATCTAATATTATATGACCACACAATAACCAGACCCCATCTGAACTGAAATCCTTTAATGACGTTTACATCATATTTTCTTTTTCCAGTCAAAATAAGTCATGTACCCATGACTCATAAAATTAGCCCTTCCCCTCAACTCAGGGCAGCAGGAGGAGCTCTGACTGCCCATGGGTCCTTTCCGCATTCAGCAGCAGCAGCAGCTCTTTGCTGCCCATGGGTCCTGTCCCCATGCAGCAACTCTTTACTGCCCATGGGTCCTGTCCCCATGTTATCCTGTAACGTTCTCTAAATAAAAGAGCACCACTTCCAGACGTTGAGAGTCCAAGAAATCTTTCAACTCTTCAGCTCGCTGAGCCTGCATCATATCTTGTGTCCTGTATGGGGAACTTGCTTCATCAGTTTTTGAGCTCGACTTCTGGTAAGTGCCCCTTTCTTCCTGGTGCCTCTCTCTTTTTCGAGGATGGATCTAAACTCACTTCTCCATCAGGAACTTTCTTGGTTAGCTCTATGCATCGATGTTTGCTGCCCATGGCTACTCTATGGGGCAAATCATGGCATTCAGCTTGAAGAGAATCAGTAGCTTAAGCCTCAGGGTGACGTAGCATGAATTAATCCATTCCTTCCTGAGTCTATCTCTAATATATAAATATTACCTGGGCATGCAGAGGCCACTTAAGTCATTAGGATGGTTGGCAATCTGCAAGACTCCGGTGGAAGGTTTCTTCTCCTAAGCCTGGATTGGGATACCTCCCATGGCAGCTGACCAGGCTCTGAACTGTGCAAATGTCCCAATCTGGAATCGAGTTCAAGGAAACTACCAAAGTCCAACCTTTGCTTGAGTATGGGAAACCCTTCTTCAGAGAATGACTCCAACACGCAATTGGGTAGAATGTCCCTCAGAGCGGCGGAAAATTCCTCACACTTTTTCTCCATTATGTTCTGTCTTAAACTTCTCCTTTTGTCTCGGGGACCATTCACCAGGCACCTATTACTGCCAGGCAGAATAGGAAAGATGTTCACCAGGCACCTGTTACTGCCAGGCATCTGAGGGAAGGTATACAAGAGATGCAATGCTGGCAGACACCCCCGTCACCCCTTGCTATAGGAACCCCACAGTAGGAACAACAGGTGGGATGCTGCTGTAGGTTCAGGGGGCATTTTCAAGGTAATGGACGTGTCTCTTTCATCTTTGTTAGAGATACAATGGCCATTTTCGTCTCCTTTTGAGCTTTGCAACTGGGAAACAAAGAAATCTTTCAAGAGTCAAGTCCTCCAACACTGGGAGCCCCAACTTTGGCTTTCTGGGCCTGATCACCCTGGCGACCCCAAGTAGGGTGCCCTCTGTTGGCGATTGACTCATTGAGTATTTTAGTCACCTACTGAGTTGGCTATGAGGGTAGGAAATCTGTGATTTTTTCTGTGAACAGTCGTGCTACGGTAGTGTGCCACAGCACGGGAACTGTTGTGTGACTGTTATCTTGAGAAGCCTCTGAGCGGCCATGAGGGTGAGGTCTGGTGTCTTCTTTTCCTTTCTTTGTTTTGGTCATCATCTCCTCTGTTGTCACCAAGTCGAGGTTAAGATCAGGCTGGACCTGATCAGAACCTGCACCTTCTGTGAAATCGAAAAGCTTGAAAACATTTTTCAGGGGACTTAACTCTCATCCCAGGTACTTGGAGCTCCAGGCCCCAGTCAGTTCCAGGCCTTTGTAGGCACTCCACCCTTCTCCACTCCACTGTCAGTCGCACACTGGCTTTACTGCCATGGGGAATGCCATAAGCATCCCCAGAGACTCACCACTCAGAATCATTCCAGCTAATTAGAAACACTTTCAATTGTCTGGGTTATGGCACAGAAACTGCAGCTGGGAGAAAGTTTGTGAGGTTTCTCTGTGCCTTTATGGTGCAGTTGGACAGGTAGATCAACCTAGAACGTCCTTCAAGTTACAGTCCAGTTTCTGAGAAATCAAGAGCAACCGTCCTTAGAAAGTCCTTGCAAGACTGGAAAGACAGTTCTAGAGGCAGCTCAGTTTCGAACTGGTTCCTTTATCATGAAAAGGATTATCATCCCCCCTCTCCAGGAACTACTATCTAGCCAATCACTCAGTCTTAAGACTCAAAAAAAAAAAAGAAAGAAAGAAAGGAGGGGAAAGGATAAATGGCCATAAGTGTGTCATTGCAAAAAGTATAGCATCTAGAGAGTCTTCTCCATAAGCATTAGTAAAAAGGCTCAAAATAAAGTTTGGATTCATAACTGGTGAGCTTTATATTATTGTACCTGATTCACGGCAGTAGCTTTTAAAACGATAGTTGTACAGTCTCTGTGTATGTGTGTCTATGTGTACGTTATACATGTGATATTTTTACCCCTGGATGATATGGCCAAAATAAAGATCTCTGTTTAGTTGGCTTAAAGTAAGTGCTTTCATAAATTCGAAATGTAGTAGAAATTAACTCGGTGCCTTTCAAAGTTAACATCATGTGAATTAACATTTGGTAAATGAAAGCTTCTTTAAGTTTGTTGGTTTGACTGAAAATAGTCTTGTTGTCAGAGTTGTCAGTATTTGCATAGGATGCAGGCATTCAGACTCGGTTTACTAGTCATATAAGTTCACGTTGTCTGTTAAATTTGTCAGCGAAATAATATATTTAAATGATGACCAGTTCTGTCTAATGCCTCATGAGGGTTTCGTAGGTAATCTGAACATAATTGTTGGAAACAAATTGTTTAAATACATAAAACTCATAAAAGTGAATACAATAACATTTATGGTCTCTATACTTGGGGGAAAAAACCAGCTTCAAATTCTTTTGGTAAAAATCTTGAATTTTGCCAAGTAAAGTTAAATAATAAATATCTGAATATCTGGATCATTTTTGGATAGGAAGAAACACTGAATCATTATTAATAAACATATCTAAGTTATCTACTTTTGGCTTCTTATGAAAGAGGCTAAAAGCGTGTGGGTGTATTAAAAAGCATGCCTTGTGTTTTGTTGTAAAGCGGCGTGTTTCTAAACTTATGAAGTGTTTAGAATACTGATAGAAAAGACAATCCATAATTGTTTACCTTTTTAGTGTTTACTAGGTCTGTTAAGGGTTAAAGTTCTAATTACCTTATGGAATTAAACCTACTGCAAATTACTAAGGAAAAGAGCTTTGTATTCAAGGAGGTTAAAATGGATGCTTTCAGTAAAAAAGGTATCAAGAATGGAAATATTTTTGTTTTATGGGTTAAGAAAGATAAATTTGTCGTGATGTACTAGAAAGGAAAAAACAAAGACTTTGGGTCAAATTCTGAAAACAAAAAAGAAAGTTGTAGAAGGTTTGTGAAGGAGAAATTCTGAAAGGAGTTTTATGCCTGGTCAAGTAGACTAACGTAAGTTCAATTAAGTGCATGAGTTTGAATGTTGAAAATAAGTAGGTGCAGAAATTCAAGTTTGGTTTTCTCTAAAAGGATACATTTTCTTGAACTTTTGATCTGCTCTTGGTAAAGAGGTCATAAAAGCTATTCCTTTGAGTAAGTCTACCTAAGAGACAAATCTGTTTTGTGAAAATAATGACTGAGGTCACTCTTAAGATTTTTGACTCTGTTATAACTTTGAATAGATACCCGAGCATTGCTTCACAGCGAGTGTTGCTTTCTATTTGAACAAGCATTTGAAAAGCTTTTGATATGTTTTGACAAGCTTCTCCCTCAAAAATATTCAAATGCTGAATGAAGGCTTTCTTTTGACCTGGTAGGCAGAAGAAAAATTACTCTGAGGATTTTTAGAGGGCCCCTGAGACTTCTCGAAGACATTTGCTCTCTCTTCCTATAAGAAGGAAGATATTAAACTAATTAGGCTTATTTGGTCTATTAAATTACATGGGAAACATTGTGAAATAAGTGATGATAGACTTCCTTAGGTGGTATAAGATGGGTAAATGTTATTAATATAGGTGTCTTAAAATTATATAGCATTCCTAAGAGTCTGATCTTTCCTGGTTAACAGTCATAAGTCCAATTATTATCAGCAAGTGTTATATGTCACTGAAGTAGCCAAGTTTCTTGGTCAATTGCCCTTTTGAGTCCTTTGTCCACTTCCAGGTAGTTGTTGTTTTACTCTGATGCTTTTTTCTTTTGCAAATATGCTTCATCTTCCGAGAAATTCCAGGAAAGGGTTCTGACACAAAGGTTCTAAACGACAGGCTTCTGATAAACTTTCAGATTGTAAAAATGAACGGAGTAAGAAATTACAGAATTCTAACAGAAACTAAGCTCATCGATCTGCTAACAGAAAACTCAGCTCAAGAATTCATTATACAGGACTGTGTGAACTGATGAGGATGGTTGTAATTTTTTAGAACTTCTGTTTGAAATATTGTTGAGTTTTGATGTGCTGTTTTGTTTTCTCGTAATGAAGGAAAGCTTTTTCTCTTTTCCCTTATGCTAACAATGACTCACAGCCATTTGGTGAAATTATACCTTCATGAACAAAACTGAAACATTTATCTTTTTCTCCCTACCTTATCCCTAAGGAATTTGGAAACACTTTGTCACTGAGTATGGTTATTTAGTGGCAATATTTGCATAAGTTCCATAAGAATCTGTTCTCCTTATAACAGGACACA
Source organism: Equus asinus (assembly GCF_041296235.1). NCBI lineage: Eukaryota > Metazoa > Chordata > Mammalia > Perissodactyla > Equidae > Equus > Equus asinus. The sequence continues at coordinate 4,364,746 of NC_091815.1, read as the reverse complement.
TTGGTTACACTACCAAGGCTTTGACTGGAATGTCATATTTGAAACATACAGGCTCAGATATGACAAGACAGCATTTCAGGAACAAAGATTGGACTTTCTGGAATACAGTCCCTAGGAAACATGGGCCTGGTACCTTGTTTACAGAGATTCTGGCAATCTTGCCCGGTCGCTAAGGAAGCTTGCTTATCTGCCAGATGCAAGGAACCTCCGAATATTTTGCTGGACCTCAAAGAGAACTCAACTCACATCTGTAGGTACTGCAGGCCAAATCTGATGGCAAGTCCTTGGCTTGGCTTTTCTGGCATCTAGAGGCCTTCACAGATCAATGTGAGATTACTCTCCCTGGGGCAGCCCCAGTTCATACTAGAAAAATATCCACCAGGTCATGTAGTTTGGCATGTAGGCCAGGTCACCTTGGGCTTCTCTAGCTTGGGCAGCATTAATCCACATCATAAACCACCCCTGAACCCATTATGACCGGAAATCTTTGGGGATATGAATGATGGTCAGTCTTCTGTAACTACTTCTGGCTGTACAAGGTCATAGAGCTGCCCCAAAATGTGGCCATAGGTACAGGTAGGAAGTTCAGTGGACCAGAAGTCTTCACTGGTGGAGTTCAAGGGTGACAAGTTGTACAGAGCCTCTGGAGACGAGAGAATCCTTTGACGAGAGGTGGTCCAGGAGGTGAAACATTTTTGACATGCTAAAGACAAACAACGAAAGAGACAACAAATTATAATAAGAAATACAAGCAGTATGTTTAACCCAATGAATAAGATTTTGAAGTACTGCAGAAACCTGGTCCTGACTAGGAGTTCAACCAGTCGTTTACAGTTAGGGTTGGTCACACATGGATTTAATTTGGTGGCTGGGATAGGAAGCCAGAAATATTTTGATGGTAGTCAGGAATATAGACACAACATTGTTTTTATAATGACACTGGTGCCCCCTTGTGCTGCTGTCAAGACATCCAGTGCCATTTGGATTTGGAGGACTGCCTTACACACTTGGGATACTTCTAAATTGAGCAGCAAAATGCTATGTTGTGTATCATTTAATGCCTTCATAGTAAATTTGTTTAGGACTTCCATGTGCAAGATGATATTTTCGATTCCTAATTGGGGAAGGAAAATTGCGGAAAGATGGTCATACCAGTGGAAGACAGAGTGGGTCCAGTGCTGTTGCAGGTTGGGTAGCTTAGCAGGAGGAGATATAGTAAATGTAGTTCTACCTTGCATCATCCAATCCATCCAGGTGGCAGCCAAGGTAATAAATTGGAGCCACATATCCACTGAGCACCGTTAGGGGCTAACCAAGGCATACTGGGCAGTCTATCCAAGTCAGTCCCAAACTAACCTGTATTTTTTTTTAAGGCTATGACATAAGAACACATATAAAAGGGATTTTTTTCCCAAGGTCAGCTGCTATTAGGCCATGTATCACAGGTGTGGTTGCTTTGTTCCCAACAGAGAGCGGCCTTTTACTGAGTTGCCCACTAGTAGGAGTGAACCAAATATACTCATCCCAAATTAGATATGGTCCATCCTGTGTGTATCGATAAGTTGGGGACTTTACTGTTGGAACTTGTTTTGTTTGATACACCTGTGACAAGGCAAATCTAGTTAGTATTTGGACAGTAGTATTGAAGGAAAATGTTTAATTGTGGCCAGGGAACTCCGAGGTGCCAGAGATAGACGGCCACAAGGAGACATTACGATTAGTAATAGATGAATCTTGCAGAAGAAAAGAGCTAGAATCTAGTATCCATGAATGGCTACTGTAGCTTCTACAGAAGCGTAATTTTCTGCTCTCTTAAATCATCCTCATTTTTACAAAACGTAGCCAAATTATGATTAACACGTTTGCAAATAAAGTGTAGTTTCAATACAACTTGCTCCAATTATTTACATAAGACCAGAAAGAATCGGAATTGCTTATACAGGTTTTTTAAAATCTGCTTTGCTGGAATTTTTTCTGAGGAGTCTCAGATTGAACTGTGAAGGCCTCTAGAGGCCAGAAAAGCCAAGCCAAGGACTTGCCATCAGATTTGGCCTGCAGTACCTACAGATTTGAGTGGCGTTGTCTTTGAGGTCCCCCAAAATATTCGGAGGTTCCTTGCACCTGCCAGATAAGCAAGATTCCTTAGTGACCGGGCAAGATTGCCAGAATCTCTGTAAACAAGGTACCAGGCCCATGTTTCCTAGGGACTGTATTCCAGAAAGTCCAATCTTTATTCCTGAAATGCTGTCTTGTCATATCTGAGCCTGTATGTTTCAAATATGACATTCCAGTCAAATCCTTGGGAATATAACCAATGTGTCCTGTTATAAGGAGAACAGATTCTTATGGAACTTATGCAAATATTGCCACGAAATGACCATACTCAGTAACAAAGGGCTTGACAATTCCTTAGGGATAAGGTAGGGAGAAAAAGGTAAATGTTTCAGTTTTGCTCATGAAGGTATAATTTCACTAAATGGATGTAAGTCATAGTTAGCATAAGAGAAAAGAGAAAAAGCTTTCCTTCATTACAAGAAAACAAAACAACACATCAAAACTCAACAATATTTCAAATAGAAGTCCTAAAATTTACAATCATCCTTACCAGTTCACACAGCCCTGCATAATCAGTTCTGGGGCTGAATCTTCTGTTAGTAGGTCGATGACCTTAGTTTCTGTTAGAATTCTGTAATTTCTCTACGCCGTTGAGTGTTACAATCTGAAAGTTTATCAGAAGCCTGTCGTTTAGAACCTTTGTGTCAGAACCCTTTCCAGGAATTTCCCAGAAGACGAAACATATTTGCAAAAGGAAAAAGAATCAGAGTAAAACAACATCTACCTGGAAATGGACAAAGGACTCAAAAGGGCAATTGCCAAAGAAACTTGGCTACTTCTGTGACATATTAAACTTCCAGATAATAAGTGGACTTATGACTGATAACCAGGACAGATCAGAATTTTAGGAATGCTATATAATTTTAAGACATCTATATTAATAACATTTACCCATCTAATAACACCTAAGAAAGTCTATCATTACTTATTTTACAATGATTCCCGTGCAATGTAATAGACCAAATAAGTCTAATTAGTTTAGTATTTTCCTCCTTATAGGAAGAGAGAGCAAATGTCTTTGAGAAGACTCAAGGGCCCTCTGAAAAGCCTCAGATAAATTTTTCTTCTGTCTATCAGGTCAAAAGACAGCCTTCATTTAGGATTTGAATATTTTTGAGGGAGTATCTTGTTAAAACATATCAAAAGCTTTTCAAGTGCTTGTTCAAATGTGAAACAACACTGACTGTGAAATATGCTCAGGTATCTATTCAAAGTGATAACAGAAATAGTCAATAATCTTAAGAGTGACCTAAGTCATTATATTCACAAAACAGGTTAGTCTCTTAGGTAGAGTTACTCAAAGGAATAGCTTTTATAACCTCTTTATCAAGAGCAGATCAAAAGTTCAAGAAAATGTACCCTTTTAGAGAAAACCAAATTTGAATTTCTGCAACTACTTATTATTAACATTCAAACTCATTCACTTAATTGAACTTACTTTGGTCTTCTTGACCAGGCATAAAACTCCTTTCAGATTTTCTTCTTCACAAACCTTCTAAAGCATTCTTTTATGTTTTCAGAATTTGTCCCAAAGTCTTTGTTTTTTCCTTTCTAGTACATCAGGACGAATTTATCTTCCTTAACCAATCAAACAAAAATATTTCCATTATTTATACCTTTTTTACTGAAAACGTACATTTTAACTTTCTTGAATACAGATCTCTTTTTCTTAGTAATTTCCTGTAGCTTTAATTACGTAGGTTAATTAGAACTTTTAACCCTTAACAGACCTACTAAACACTAAAAAGGAAAACAATTATGAATTGCCTCTTATATCAGCTTTCTGAACACTTCATAGATTTAGAAACACGCCACTTTACAATAAAACACAAGGCATGGATTTTCATACACCCACAGGCTTTTAGCCTCTTTAAGAAGAAGCCAAAAGTAGATAACTTAGATGTGTTTATTAATAATGTTTCAGTGTTTCGTCCTATCCAGAAATGATCCAGATATTCAGATTTTTATCATTTAACTTAACTCGGCAAAACTCAACATGGTTACCAAAAAGCATTTCGAAGCTGTTTTTCTTTCCCAAACTATACAGACCATAAAAGTTTTTGTACTCACTTTAATGAGTATTATCTATTTAAACCACTTGTTTCCATCAATTATGTTCAGATTACCTACTGAAACCTCATGAGGCCTTAGACAAAACTGGTCATCATTTAAAACTATTACTTTGCTGACAAATTTAGCAGACAACGTGAACTTATATGACTAGTAAACCCAGGCTGAATGCCTGCATCCCTATGCAAATACCGACATCCCTGACAGCAAGACTATTTTGAATCAGACCAACAAACTTAAACAGTCTTTCATTTACCAAAGGTTAATTCACATGACATTAACTTTGAAAGGCACTGAGTTAATTTCTACTGCATTTAGCATTTATGTAAACACTTACTATAAGCCAGCTAAACAGAGATCTTAATTTTGGTCATACCACCCAAGGCTGAAAATATCACATGTATAACCTACACATAGACACGCATACACAGAGACTGTACAACTACTGTTTTAAAAGCTACTGCCGTGAATCAGGTACAATGATATAAAGCTCACCAGTTATGAAGGTAAACTTTGTTTTGAGCCTTTTTACTAATACTTATGGAGAAGACCCTCGAGATGCTAGACTCTTTCAATGGCACCCTTATGGCCATTTCTCCTTTCACCTCCTTTCTTTTTGTCAGTCTTAAGAGTGAGTGATGGGCTAGATAGTAGTTCCTGGAGAGGGGGGATGATAATTCTTTTCATGATAAAGGAACTAGGTGGAATCTGAACTGCCTCTAGAGCTGTCTTTCCAGTCTTGCAAGGATTTTCTAAGGACGGTTGCTCTTGATTTCTCAGAAACTGGGCTGTAACTTGAAGGACGTTCTAGGTTGATCTACCTGTCCAACTGCACCAGAAAGGCACAGAGAAACCTCGCAAATTTTCTCCCAGCTGGAGTCTCTGGGGCATAACCCATACAATTGAAAGTGTTTCTAATTAGTTAGAATGACCCTGAGTGGTGAGTTTCTGGGGATGCTTATGCCATTCCCCATGGCAGTAAAGCCAGTGTGCGACTGGCAGTGGCCTGGACAAGGGTGCAGTGGCTACAAACACCTGGAACTGGCTGGAGGCCGGGGCTCCCAGTACCGGGGTTGAGAGTTAAGTCCCTTGCAAAATATTTTCAAGTTGTTCGATTTTACAGAATGTCCATGTTCTGGTCAGGTCCAGCCAGAACTTAAGCTCGACTTGGTGACAACAGATGACATGATGAGCAAAACAGAGAAAGGAAAAGAAGACAGCAGACCTCACCCTCATGGTTGCTCTCAGAGGGTTCTCAAGTTAAGAGTCACACAACAGTTCCCGTGCTGTGGCACACTACCGTAGCACGACAGTTCACAAAATTAATCACAGGTCTCCTACCCTCATGTCCAACTCAGTAGGTGACTAAACTACTCAATGAGTCAACCGCCAAGAGAGGGCACCCTACTTAGGGTCGCTGGGGTGATCAGGCCCAGAAAGCCATAGTTGGGGCTCCAGTGGTGGAGGCCTTGATCCTTGAAAGATTCCTTTGTTTCCCCAGTTGCAAAGTTCAAAAGGAGATGAAAATGGCCATTGTAACTCTAACAAAGATGAAAGAGACATGTCCATTACCTTGAAGATCACCCCTGACCCTACGGCAGCATCCTACATGTGGTTCCTACTGTGGGGTTCCTATAGCAAGGGGTGATGGGCGTGGCCCCCAGCGTTGCATCCCTTGTGTACCTTCTGTGGTATGCCTGGCAGTAACAGCTGCCTGGTGAACATCTTTCCTATTCTGCCTGGCAGTAATAGGTGCCTGTTGAATGGTCCCCAAGAGAAAAAGAGAATTTTAAGAGAGAACAGGATGGAGAAAAATAGTGTAGAATTTTCCACCGAGCTTGGGGACATTCTACCCAATTGCGTGTTGGAGCCATTCTCCGAAGAAGGGTTTCCCATATGCAACCAAAGGTTAGACTTTGGTACTTTCCTTGAACTGGAGTCCCGATTGAGACATTCACACAGTTCAGAGCATGGTCAGGTGCCATGGGAGGTATCCCAATCCAGCCTTAGGAAGAGAAACCTTCTAGGGGAGTCTTGCAGATTGCCGGCCATCCTAAGGACTTAAGTGGCCAACCCGTGCCCACCTAAAATTTGTATATTAGAGATAGAGTCAGGAAGGAATGGAGTAGTTCACTCTACATCGCCCTTAGGCTTAAGGTACTGATTCTCTTCAAGCTGAATGCCATGATTTGCCCCATAGAGTAGCCATGGGCAGCAAACGTGGATTCATGCAGCTATCCAAGAAAGTTCCTGATGGAGAAGTGAATTTAGATCCATCCTTGAAAAAGAGAGATGCACAACGAAGAAAAGGGCGCTTACCAGAAGTCGAGCTCACAAACCTATGAAGCAAGTTTTTGATATGGGCCACAAGATATGATATGGGCTTGGTGAGCTGAAAAGTCAAAAGAAAGATTTCTTGGACTCTCAAATTCTGGAAGTGGTGCTCTTTTATTTATAAAATGGTACAGGACAACATGGCGACAGGACCCATGGGCAGTAAATAGTTGCTGCATGGGGACAGGACCTATGGGCAGTGAAGAGCTGCTGCTGCTGCTGCATGGGGAAAGGTTCCATAGGCAGTCAGAGGTCCTGCTGCTGCCCTGAGTTGAAGGTAAGGGCTAATTTTATAATGCATTGGTATGTGACATTTTTATTGGAAAAAGAAAATATGATTTTAAATGTCATTAAATGATTTCAGTTCAGATGGGGTCTGGTTATTGTGTGGTCATATAGCATTAAATACGAATCTGGCCATATAGATAGGCATGTAGGTGAGCATGAAATGGGCTTCTATCACTGGGACACCTCTAATTCATACCAAAAAAAAAAAAAAAACAACTCACCGGGTCATGTAATTTGGTATGTAGGCCAGGTAACTTTGGGCTTTTCGAGCTGGGGCAGCCTTAATCCACATCATTCGTCATGGTCTTTCACAGATATCTCCCATAGATATTCTTATCAGTCTTTTCTCCTCCATTCCAAGTTATGAATTTTGTATTTCTTTATTCACCATATGTTCTCTAGGGGTCCAGATTTACGGCCTAAAACTTTGGAGGCTGAAAGAGATTAGAGAAGATGAACTTTCAAGGATTGGTAAACACCTCAAAATACTTAATGATGCTACAGAAAGGAAGACCATTACAAAGAGTTGAAGAAGAACATTACCCAGAGAACACGTTCTGTGCTAAACTCAGGAGCCAAAAGAAAAGGTTACAGTCCACAATGTTACTACTAATTACCATCACGAATAACCAAAGCAGGCCAACATCATCCCTAGTTCAGGCAAAAGTTTGATCCAAAAGTCCATTTCAGTGCTGGCCCTGTGGTGTACTGGGTATGTGCCCACGTTCTGCCTGGGCGGCCAGGGCTTCATTGGTTAGCACCACGGGTGTGGATCAGATTAGTAGCATTAGCAAATATAGATTTCACAGTATGGTGCGGAGAGACATCCTAAAGAAATCAAAATTTTGAAGAGACGTTATGAGTACACACCAGAAAAAGAACCGTGGGAATATTACAATCTATGAACGCATCAGGAACACTTCCCCAAATAATGAATGAAGGACAACATGTGACCTGCCAAAGTGGAATTGCCAGACTGCTAGGAGATGACATGATCATTGTACATCAGGGGATTGCCTGGGAAGTCATCTTGGGAGGGCCTCCGGCACTTTCTCTTGGGAAAGTCCACCCATTTGGCCTCATCCACAAAAGATAAGAGAGAAAACCCAGATTAATCCGAAAGGAAAGAAACCAGTGTCTAGAGGGAAGCTAGCAGACCTTTTCAAGTTTGAGGCAAAAGTTAGAAACCGACAAGAAATACATAACGACAAAAACTATCCTACCTGGAAAGGGGGAGTAATCAGACTGGGATGAGATGGTTCTGAAGAACTGTGTGCATGGAGGTCTTCAGGACAACTTCGAATTCTGAGGGTGTTTATGACATCACTGTAAATATGTCACCCAAGATGGCCACAGGTTTCCAGCCCGAGGATTGACATAGGCTAGGATATTCAAGTGAGGGATACTTAGAAACAGCTTTTGCCCACAGAGACGGGGCACAGAAAGTTGAAGAGATCAAAGATACTGTAATTCAAGGGATAAGACAGGAATCATTGTGAAGAAGCCATAATAGAGGGACAAGCACTGAGAGGAGAACATTGCCATCTCCTCACATCGAAGAGGAGGCCGTTCTGATTCAAGCTTGAAACTTGATTTGAAACAAGAGGCTGGAACTATGAGACCTATGTTGTCCTTCTGCCTCACTCATAATCCAAAGTCAAGAATGATCTCTTGAGGTCATTGTAGAGAAGAATCAAGGCCGCCGTCCTAGGCCACTAGCATTTTTTAAAGAGAAGTCTCACTTTCCATAGCTCTGGCATCACGGGTGCCCACTGGCTACATGCTAATGTGTCACAAGACACCTCTTTGAAGCCTGGAAGGAGTGGACCCCTGTCATGCTTAGGGTATGTCTCTTGGTTTGGAAGGACTCTAGAAGTTGATCAAAAGCACCCTTTTGCAGAGGGGTTCATTCCTTGGTGAATGCTGCACTCCAAGGCTAGAGTCCTAAGTTGGGATCAATGAGATTCTCTCCCCCTTCTCTTGCCGTAGAAGGAGTATTGATTATGTGTTTCAACACCACATGTAACGATGTTGGCTGAAAATTAGAATATTATCATTATATTTAAGGAAAAATAAACACGCCACAGGTGAGGATATAAATCAAACAAATAACAAACCCTGTGGAAACAAAGTAAGCCAGTATCTAGACATAATCTAGCAGAGCGTTCAAGGATCAGGGGTGAAGTTCGAACTTTCCACATCCAGAAATAGACAGAAGGATCTCTCACCTGGAAAGAGAAATTCATCAGATTCGTCTAATTTGTTGCGGAACCATTGTGTCCGTGAAGATGGTTGCCAGGACAGCCTCAAATCTGGAGTTTCTGATCTCAGAATCTCTAACCAAGGAAGATGCCCACATGTTCTCAGTGCTCAGTGTCACCTCGGCCAGGATAGCAGAGATTCCTTCAAGTGACCGATGGAAATTCAAAGACAACACCCAAAAATCACGAAAGCACTCACACAACGGCCAACAGAACATATTGTGATCAAAGAAATGCAAAATTTATAACTTGGAATGAAAAGGGAACACACTGATAAGCATATCGAAGGGAGATAGCTTAGCAATACCATGATGATTAGCCTATGGAAAAGAAAAAAAGGTCCCAGAAAATGTAAGGCAAACAGAAATCACAACTGAATAATCCACAGTGAAAGACGGCCGTGTTTAGACAGATTCTGCTTAAACGTTTGAAAGTCAGAAAAGTCACAACCCCAAAACCTGCAGTGAAGGTCAAACCTGGGCTAAATGGAATGGGAGAGTTCTGAGACTGCTCCAAGCGGGCTCTGAAACCTTGTGTCCATGAAGCTTGCTGGCACAGCACAGACACAATTCTCAGAAATCCTATGACATCACAGTGGACCAGGAAAACAACATGGCTTCATCTACACAGGGCCAGAGCTGGGCTCCAGTAGCATATTGAAGTCACATTCCAAAACAGCAGGTTGCCAATGGAACATGAAAGGGGCTGGCCACTGCTGAAGCTGTGAAGTCCGTGCCTTCTGGGTCCACAGCCTGTGGTCGTCCATTTGTGCTCTTGGGGTTGAACCTCCTCACCGCTGGTACAGCCATCCTGGGAGAGTCCTGGGAGGTAGTGTAGAGGCAGATGGGAAGTGACGTTAGACAGTGCTACTCTTGCTCAGCAAATACAGCAGCACGACCAGCAGATGTGAGCACTGCCATAAACTTCTGCCAAAACAGAACCAATTAAAAGTTGCAAAGAATAGAAAACTGAGCCTCAAAAAAAGAAGCATGTCACTAAGAATAATAAGATATCTAGGACTAACCTTCACTAAACAGGTGGAAACATTGTAAACCAATATTAGCAAAGCTTTGGCTAAAGAAATTCCAGAAGACACAACGAAACGGAAGACTATTCCGTGCTGTTGGAATGGAAGAACTAACACACTTGAAACGTCCATAGCGGATAGAGGAATCTGTGGATTCCAAGCAATCCCAGTCAAAGTTGCAGTGATCTTGCCCACAGAAATAGAAGAGAGAATAATAAAGTCTCTATCCAGAAGGAAAGGACCCTGAATACCCAAAGGAATCCTGAAGAAAATGAACAAAGCAGGACGTATCACACTTTCTGATTTGCACATATAGGACGAAGTGCTAGGAACCGGAACGGCACAGTCTGGGCCCAAAAACAGGCACACAAATCCATAGAACAGAATCGAGAGCCCAGAGGTCAACTCACGCATATATGCACATGCATACAAGCGCAACACATTTTCAACCAGGGAACCAAGAGTACACAGCGGAGAAAGGAGAGTCTCGACAAGAAACGGTGCTGGGAAGACTGCACAGCCAAATGTAACACAATGAGAGTAGAGCATGATGTTACTCTAGTCACACACACCACCTCGAAACGGATTAAAGACTTGAATGGAAGACTTGAAACCGGGAGACTTCTAGGAGAAAACCTAGGCAGCATGCTCGTTGCCATCTGTCTTAGCAGCCTATTTGGAAGAAGCGTGTGTGACAGGAATGGGCGACAAAGGAAACAGGCAGATGGGAAGCGACGTTAGACTGGGCCAGTCTTCCTCAGCAAATACAGCAGCATTGCCAGCCGATGTGAGCACAGCAGGAAACATCTGCCTAAATAAAACCAATCAAAAGTTGCAAAGGATAGAAAAACTGAACCTCAAAAAAAAAAAAAAAGCATGCTAGTAGAAAGAACAAGGTATCTAGGAATAACCTGTGCCAAACAGGTGAAAGCTATGTAAACCGAGAAGTAGCAAAGCTTTGGGGAAAGAAATTCCACAAGATACAAGGAAACGGAAGGGCATCAGTGCGCATGGAATGGAAGAAAACGAAGGAAGAATGAAGTATCATCACAATGATACCTTTCTTATCCCTGGAATCAGCATCTCTTTGATCTCTTCAAGTTTCTGTGCCTGGTTTCTGTTTGGAAAAGCTGTTTCTGGGTATCTCTCACTTGAGTATCCCAGCCTAAGCCAATCCTGGTACTGTAAACATGCAGCCATCTGGGGTGACACGTTCACTGTAATGTCATAAACACTCTCAGAATTAAAAGTTGTCCTGACAAGCTCCATGCACACAGTGTTTCAGAGCCGTCTCCTCCCAGCCTGACTACTCCCCCTTTGCAGGAAGGATAGTTTTCCTTGTTCTGGATGTGTTGTCGGTTTTCAACTTTGTCCTCTAACTTGCAAAGGTCTACTACATTCCCACAGACACCGGTTTCTTTCCTTTAAGATTATCCTGGGTTTTATCGCATATCGTTTGTGGATATGGCCAAATGGGTGGACTTTCCCCAGAGAAAGTCCTGGACTCCCTCCCAAGTTGACGTTGCCCAGGAAATCCTGTGATGCACAATGATCGTGTGATCTCATGGCAGTCTGACAATTCCACCTCGGTGGGTCACATATTTTCCTTCCTTCATGATTTGGGAAAGCGTACCAGATGCGTTCATAGACTCTAATATTCTCATGGTTCTTTTTCTGGTGAGTATTGATAAGGTCTCCTCACAATTACTGCTTCTTTATGATCTCTGTGCCAACCATACCTTGAAATCTGGATTTCCTAATGCTAGAAATCTGATCTTTACCCATGATGCTAGCCCCTGAAGCCCGGGCCACACAAGAGGAAGTTGGGCACTTACCTGCTGCACCACAGGGCCGGCAATGAATTAGACTTCTGCACCAACCTTTGGCCTGAACTTGGGAAGATGTTGGCCTGCTTCAATCATTCGTGAAGGGAATCAGTATTAACATCATGGAAGGTATTATTTTCCATTGGTTCATGAGTTTAGGACGGAACATGTTCTCTTGCTAGTATTCCGCTTCATCACTTTGCGAAGGTCTACCTTTCTGTAGCATCATTAAGCACTTTGAGGTGATTACCAATCCTTGGAAGTTCATCCTCTCTGATCTCTTTCAGCCTATAAAGCTTTAGGCCGTAAGTCTGCACCCCTTTTTGGAGTTTTGATTTTATGTGGATTGATTGCCGTAACCCTGCATTCTAACATGCTATGGCTTTCAGATCTACATCCTCATAGATTTAGACTTCTGAGTAGGTTACATCATCTTCACCACCGTAAGGCTAATTACAGGCTCTCACGATACTTGTGCCTAATCAACTCTTTCTCCCTCTGGCCCTCGCCTACTTTTCCTCTGGGAAGTACCAATCCCATGTCACATGCTACCTGTTTGTTGGTCCGTTTTTCCTCTTCTCCTGTACGTGAGATCCTGTGGTATTTGACCTTACCCCTGGCGCTTGTTTCAGTTCCTCTAGTACCCTCAGGAGCCATTCTGGTGGTCACAAATGGCTGGACTGCATCCATTCCGACAGCTGAATGCTATGCCACTGTGTGGCTATAGCCTATCTTCCTTCTCCATTCGTCCCTTGATGGGCATCAGGGAGGCTTCCAAGTCTTGGATATCGGGAGTCATGCTGTGGTGCACACAGCAGTGCACGGATCTCTGTGCATTACTGTTTCCATGATCTTTGGATATATACGTCACAGAGGAATAGCTGGATCATATGCTAGGTGGATTCTGAAACATTCTGAATTTTCACTCCTTTGTGTAGTGGCTGCATCGGCTCAAACTCCCACCTGCAGTGCAGGAGGCTTCCCTTCTCTCCACCTCCTCTCTGAAACATGTTGTTTCGTGTCTTCACCCTTATAGCCATTCTGACCACTGTGAGCTGCTATCTCATTGCACTTCGGATTAGCATTGGCCTCACACTTAATGATGAGGAACATGTTTTCATACAGCCTGTTGGCCATCTTTCTATCTTCCTGCGGGAAATGTGTGTTTCCATCTTTTGCCCAGGTTTTGTTGGGCTCATTGTTTTTTTTCCTGTGGAGATGTATGAGTTCACTGGATCTTATGGCTGTTCACCCCTTCTCCGATGTCTGTTCTGCAAACATCCTGTCGCAGTTGTTGTGCTGTCTTTGCATTGAGTCGATGGAGTCGTTGGCCGGGTAGAAGCTTCTGCGTTGGATGGAGTCACGCTTGTTTCTTGTTTCTTTTGTTGCCCTTACCCAGTCACACATGCTTCTTCCAAGTAGGCGGCTATGCCAGATGGCAAAGAGCAAGCTGCCTGCCTTTTCCCACATAAGTTTCACGGTTTCAAGTCTTCCATTCAAAGCTTTAATCCATTTCAATGTGGTATGTGTGCCTGGTGTAACATCATGGTCTAGTCTCATTGTGCCACTTGTGGCTCTGAAGTCTTCCCAGCACTGTTACTTTTCGAGACTCTCCTTTCTCTGCTGTCTCCTCTTGGCTCCCGTGTCGAAAATGGGCTTCCCATATATGTGGCAGTTGACTGCTGGGCTCAATTCTGTTCCATGGGTCTGTGTGCCTATTTTGGGGGAAAGGCTGTGCTGTACCGGTACCTAGCGCTTTGTCCTATATTTGGCAATGAGAAAGTGTGATACATGCTGCTTTGTTCGTTTTCCTCAGGATTCCTCTTCCTATTCAGGGTCCTTTGTTGCCACATAGAAACTTTAGTATTCTCTCTTCTATTTCTGTGGGAAAGATTGCTGCAACTTTGACTGGGACGACATGGAATGCAGACATTGCTTTTTCCAGTATGGATGCTTAAAGTGTGTTCGTTCTTCCATTCAAAGAACATGGAATAGACTTCCGTTTCCTTGTGTCTTGTGGAATTTCTTTGCCCAAAGCTTTGCTAGATTTCGGTAGACATAGCTTTCTCCTGTTTGGCCAATGTTATTCCTAGATGTTTTTTTTTTTCTTTTTACTGGCATGCTTTCTTTTTTGCTGTTCCTTTTTTCTATTCTTAGCAACATTTAATTGGTGTGTTTTGGCAGAAGTTTATGGCTGTGCTCACATCTGCTGGTCATGCTGCTGTATTTGCTGAGCAAGAGTAGCGCGGTATAACGTTGCTTCCCATATGCCTCTACACTGGGTCGCACGCCTGGCCCAGAACGGCTGGATGAGCGGTGAGGAGGCTCACCCCCAGGATTCCACGTGGCTGACCCTGGGATGCTGACACAGAATGCAGGGACTTCACGGCTGCCCCACTGGCTGGCCCCTTTCATGTTCCATTGGCAACCTGCAGTTGAGTGGAATGTACTTTAACATGTTACTTGAGCCCAACTCTGGCCCTGTGTAGATGAGGCCAGCTTCTTTTTCTGCACCACTGGGATGTCAGGGTATTTGTCAGAATCGTGTCTCTTTTCCAATCAGGCTTCGGGGACACAGGGTTTCCGAGCCCGCATGGAGCAGTCTCAGAACTCACCCTTCCCAGTTAGCACAGGTTTGACCTTCAATGCAAGTTTTGGGGTTGTGACTTTCTCCGACTTTTAAACGTTCAAGCAGACCTTAACTAAACACTGAAGTCAATCACTGTGGATTATTGAGGTGTGATTTCTGTTTGCCTTCCATTTTCTGGGAGCTTGCTTTCGTTTCCATAGTCTAATCGTCATGGTTCTGAGCTACCTCCCTTCGATATGCTTATCAGTGTGTTCTCCTTCATTTCAAGTTAGGAGTTTGGTATTTCTTTAATCACCATAGGTTCTGTAGGCTGATGTGTGAGTGCTTTCGTTACTGTTGGGTGTTGTCTTTGAATTTCCATCGGTCATTTGAAGGAATCTTTGCCATCCTAGCCTAGATCCAACTGAGTACTGAGTAAACGTGGTCATCTTGGTTGGTTCGATATTGTGAGATCAGAAACGCCATGTTTGAGGTTGTCCTGGAAACCACCTTCCCAGACACAATGGTTCCGAGACAAATTAGATGAATCTGATGGATTCCTCTCTCCAGCTGAGAGATCCTTCTGTCTCTTTTCTAGATTTGGAAAGTTCAGAACTTCACACCTGATCCTTGAACGTTCCACTAGATTACGTCTAGATACTGGCTTACTTTATTTCCACAGGTTTTGTTATTTGTTTAATTTACCTCCTCAGCTGTGGCATGTTTATATTCCTTTAAATAGAATGGTAATGTTCTAAGTTTCAGCAAACATCGTTATGTGTGGTGTCAAACACCTAATCAATACTCCTTCTATGGCAAGATAAGGGGGAGAGAATCTCATTGATCTCAACTGAGCACTCTAGCCTTGGAGGACAGCCTTCACACAGTAACAAAGCTTTCTGCAAAAGGGCGCTTTTGCGCACTCTTCCTGAGTCCTTCCAAACCAAGAGACATACCCCAAGCATGACAGGGGCCCATTCCTTCCAGGCTTCAAAGAGATGCCTAGTGACACATTACCATGTACCCAGTGGGTGTCTATGACACCAGAGCTATGGAAAGTGAGACTTCTCTTCACAGAATACTAGGGACCTAGGACCGAGGCCTCTATTCTTCACTTCAATGTCTTCAATAGATCATTCTTGACTTTGGATTATGAGTAAGGCAGAAGGCCAACATAGGTCTGATAAGCCCAAGGTCCGGCCTCTTGTTTCAAGTCAAGTTTCAAGCTTGAATCAGCATGGCCTCCCCATCGACTTGAGGAGATGGCAATGTTCTCCTCTCAGTGCTTGTCCCTCTGTTATCACTGCTTCCCTATGATTCCTTTCTTATCCATTGAATTAGCGTCTCTTGCATCTCTTCACGTTTCTGCGCCCAGATTCTGTTTGCAAAAGCTGTATCTGGGTATCTGTCACGTGAGTATCCAAGCCTAGGCCAATCCTCGGGCTGGAGACCTGCGGCCATCTTGGGTGACATGTTTACCGTGATGTCATAAACACCCTCAGAATTCTAAGCTGTCCTGAAAACCTCCATGCACACAGTTCTTCACGACCATCTCATACCAGTCTGAATACTTCCCCTTTCCAGGTAGGATGGTTTTCCTTGTTCTGGATTCTGTGTCTGTTTATAACTTTATCCTCGAACTTTGAAAGGTCTACTACAGTCCCGCTAGACACCAGTTTCTTTCCTTTCAGATTATCCTGGGTTTCATCTCTTATCATTTGTGGATGAGTCCAAATGGGTGGACTTTCCCCAGAGAAAGCCCTGGAGTCCCTCCCGAGATTGATTTTCCTGGTCAATCCTCTGATGCATAATGATCGTGTCATCTCCATTTCTACCTTGGCAGGTCACATGTTTTCCTTCCTTCATCATTCGGGGAGGTGTTCCTGATGCGTTCATAGATTGTAATATTCCCATGGTTCTTACTCGGATGTGTATTCATAACGTCTCTTCACAATTTCGACTTCTTTAGGATGTCTGTCTGCACCATACCGTGAAATCTATATTTGCTAATGCTACTAATCTGATCTGCACCCGTGATGCTCGCCGATGAAGCCTGTACCACCCAAGTGGAATGTGGGAACTTACCCAGTACACCACAGGGCCGGCACTGAATTGGATTCTTGGACCAACATTTTGCCTGAACTGGGGAAGATGTTGGCCTGCTTTATTTGTAAAGGTAATTAGTAGTAACATCATGGACGGTAACCTTTTCCTTTGGCTCCTGAGTTTAGCACGGAACATGTTCTCTTGGTAGAGTTGTTCTTCATCTCTTTGCCACTGTCTACCTTTCTGTAGCATTATTAAGCACTTGGAGGTGATTAACAATGCTTGGAAGTTCATCTTCTCTAATCTCTTTCAGCCTCCAAAGCTTTAGGCCATAAACCTGCTTGCCTTTTTGTAGTTTTGATTTTACATGAATTGATTGCCATAACCCTGCATTATAACACCCTATTGTTTTCAGATTTACAACCTCCTAGATTTAGACTTCTTTGTATGGTACATCATCTTCACCACCATAAGCCTAATGACATGCCCATACCACACACTGGTGCCTAACCAACTCTTTCTTCCACTGTCTTCTGCCACCGATTCTCTCTAGGAACCACCAATCCCTTGTCATGTGCTACCGGTTTGTTTCTCCTTATTTTACTCTTCTCCTTGTAAGTGAGATGCTACGGTACATGACTTTCTCCCTGGGGCTTCTTTCAGTGCCCCTCATACCCTCAGGAGCCATTCTGGTGTCACAAATGGCTGGACTGCACCCTTTCTTGCAGCTGAGTGCTATCCCATTGTGCGGCTATAGCCAATCTTCCTTCTCCATTCGTCCCTTGATGGGCCCCAGGGCGATATCCAAGTCCTGGACATCAGGATTAAGGCTGTGGTGAGCACAGCGGTGCAGGGATTCCTATGCGTTGGTGTTTCCAAGTTCTTCAGATAAATACGACACAGAGGAATAGCTGGATCATATGGTAGATGGATTCTGAAAGTTCTGCAGAAATTCCACACCGCTTTGCATAGTTCCCGCACCAACTTTCACTCCCACCAATGGTGCAGAAGGCTTCCCATCTCTCCACCTCCTCTCCGACACTTGTTTCCTGTCTTGTTCCTTATGGGCATTCTGACCACAATGTGCTGTTATCTCATTGCCATTTGGATTTGCATTGGCCTTAGACGTAATGATTATGAACATGTGTTCATACACCTGTTGGCCATCTTTCTATCTTATTTGGTAAAACTCTGTTTCCATCTTTTGCCCAGGTTTTAATGGGCTTGTTGTTTTTTCTCTTGTGTTGGCATGTGCGGTCGTTGGCTCTTTTGGCTATTCAGTCCTTCTCCGATGTGTGGTTTGAAACATCCACTCGCAGTTGTGCTGTCTTTGCATTGAGTGGATGGTTTCCTCGGCTGGGCAGAAGCTTCTGCGTTGAATGCAATCCCATTTGTTTCTTGTTTCGTGTGTTGCCCTTGCCCAGTCACACATGCTTCTTCCAAATAGGTGGCTATGCCACATGGCCATGAGCAAGGTGCCTGGTTTTCTACTAGAAGTTTCACGGTTTCAAGTCTTCCGTTCAAGGCTTTAATCTAATTCGAGGTGGTGTGTGAGCCTGATGTAACATCATGGTCTACTATCATTGTGTCACATATGGCTGTGCAGTTTTCCAGCACCTTTTCTTCTTGAGACTCTCCTTTCTCCACTGATCCTCTTGCCTTCCTCATTGCAAATGGGCTGTCCATATATGTGTGAGTTGACCTCTGGGCTCTCGATTCTTTTCCGTTGATCTCTGTGTCTGTTTTTGAGACCAGACTGTGCCGTTTCTCTACGTAGCACTTCGTCCTACATGTTGAAATCAGTACATGTGATATGTCCTGCTTTGTTCGTTTTCCTCAGGATTCCTTTGGGTATTCAGGGTCCCTTGTTGCTGGATAGAGACTTAAGGATTCTCTCATATTTCTGTGGGAAAGATTCTGCAACTTTGACTGGGATTGCATGGAATCCTGAGATTGCTTTATCCGTTATGGAGGTTTCAAGTATTTTAGTTCCTACATTCCTATAGCACGGAATACCCTTCCATTTGCTTGTGTCTTCTGGAATTTCTTTCCCCAAAGTTTTGCTAGTTTCCGATTTCCATAGCTTGCACCTGTTTGGCTAAGCTTATTTCTAGAGATCTTATTCTTTTTTTTCCTGAGGTTCGCCTTTTCTGTTCTTTTCAAGTTTTCATTAGTTTTCTTTCAGCTGATGTTTATGGCTGTGCTCAGATCTGCTGTCGATGCTGCTGTATTTGCTGAGGAATACTGACGCTGTCTGACGTTGCTTCCCAGCTGCCTCTACACTACCTCCTATGCCTCCCCGAGAATGGCTGGACCAGCGGTGAGGAGGTTCACCCCCAGAATTCTGCATGGCAAGCCCCGGGCTGCAGACCCAGAATGTGCAGACTTCACCACTGCACCACGGGCCAGCACCTTTCATGTTCCATTGGCAACCTGCAGTTGAGTGGAATGGGACTTGAATATGCTACTTGAGCCCAACTCGGGCACTGTGTAGATGAGGCCAGTTTGTTTTTCTTCTCCACTGTGATGTCAGAGGATTTGTCAGAATTGTGTCTCTGCTCTCCCTGCAAACTTCATAGACTCAGGTTTTCAGATCCTGATTTTAGCAGTCTCATAACTCACCCTTACCAGTTAGCCTAGGTTTGACCTTCGCTTGGGTTTTTGGGATTGTGACTTACTCTGACTTTCGAATGTTCAGAGTATGTCTAAAACTGACATCTTTCTTTATGTATTATTCATGTGTGATTTCTGTGTGCCTTCCATTTTCTGGGAACGTTTTTTATTTTCCGTGGTACAATCGTTGATATGGGCTCAGCGAGCTGAATAATCGAATGAAAGATTGCTTGGACTCTCAAGATCCTGCATTGGTGTTCTTTTATTGAGAGAACAGTACAGGCTAGCATGGGGACAGGACACATTAGCAGTGAAGAGCTACTGCTGCTGCTGCCTGGGGACAGGACCCATGGGTAGTCAGGGCTCCTGCTGCTGCTCTGACTGGAGGGTTAGGGCTAATTTCATAAGGCATGGGTATATGACTTATTTTTACTCGAAAAAGAAATAATGATGTAAAATGTCTTTAAATGATTTCAGTACAGATGGGGTCTGGCCATTTTGTTGTCATACTTTTAGATACGAATCTGGCCATATAGATCAGCATGTAAGTGAGAATGCCCTGGGCTTCTTGCCCTGGGGCAGCCCTAATTCATACCGTAAAAAAATCCACTGGGTCCTATAGTTTGGCATATATTCCAGGTCACCTTCAGCTTCCCTAGCTGGGGAAGCCCGGATCCACATCATAAAACCTCCCTGAACCTATTTGCACTGGAAATCTTTGGGGATATGGATGATGGTCAGTCTTCTGTGACTACTTCTGGCTGTACAGGGTCATAGAGCTGTCCCTAAATGGGGCCATAGGTACACTTAGGCAGTTTAGTGGACCAGAAGGCTTGCCCCATTGAGTTCAAGCCTGACAAGTTATACAGATCCTCTGGAGATGAGAGAGTCATTGACAAGAGGTGGTCCAGGAAGTGAAACATTTTTGACATGCATAAGACAAACAATGAAACAGACAACAAAATATCATAAGAAATACAAGCAGTATGTTTAACCCAATGAATAAGGTTTTGAAGTAGTGCAGAAACCTTGTCCTGACTAGGAGTTCAACCAATCATTTAGATTTAGGGTTGGTCAGACATGGATTTAATTTGGTGGCTGGGATACCAAGCCAGAAATATTTTGATGGTAGTCAGGAATATAGACACAACATTCAGTTTTTATAATGGCATAGGTGCCCCCTTGTGCTGCTGTCAAGACATCCAGATCAATTTGGATTTGGAGGACTGCCTTACACACTTGGGATACTTCTAAATTGAGCAGCGAAATGCTATGTTGTGTATCATTTAATGCCTGCATACTAAATTTGTTTAGGACTTCCATGTGCAAGACGACACTTTCGATTCCCAATTGGTGAAAGAAAGTGCGGAAAGATGGGCATACCGATGGAAGACTGGGCTGGCCAAGTGCTGTTGCAAGTTGGGTAGGTTAGCAGGAGGAGATATAGTAAATATAGTTCCACCTTGCATCCAGACAAAGCCTAGAGTGCATCGTCCAATCCATGCAGGTGGTAGCCAAGGTCATAAATTGGAGCCACGTATCCACTGAGCACCGTTAGGGGCTAACCAATGCGTGTTGAGCCATGTATCCCAGTCAGTCTGAAACCAATCAGTATTTTTTTTAAGGCTATGATATGAGAACACATATAACAGGGATTTATTCCCATAGGTCGAGTGCTATAAGGCCATGTATCACAGGGGTGATTTTTTTCCCCAAAAGAAAGTGGCCTTTTACTGAGTTGCCCACTAGTAGGAGTGAACCAAATATATTCATCCCAAATTAGATATGGTCCATCCTGTGTGTATCGATAAGTTGGGGACTTTACTGTTGGAACTTGTTTTGTTTGATACACCTGTGACAAGGCAAATCTAGTTAGTATTTGGACAGTAGTATTGAAGGAAAATGATTGATTGTGGCCAGGGAACTTCCAGGTGTCAGAGGTAGATGGCCACTGGGAGACATTAATATTAATAATACATGAATATTGCGGAAGAAAAGAGCTAGACTCTAATATCCATGAATGCCTACTATAGCTTCTAAAGAAACATAATTTTTTCTCTCTTAAATCACTCTCATTTTTACAAAACATAGTCAAATCAGGATTAACGTGTTTGAAAATCAAGTGTAGTTTCAATACAACTTGCTCCAATTATTTACATAAGAGCAGCAAGAATAGTAATTGTTCATACAGGCTTTGTTAAATGTGCTTCGCTGGATCTTTTCCTGCAGAATCTCAGATTGAACTGTGAAGGCCTCTAGAGGCCAGAAAAGCCAAGCCAAGGACTTGCCATCAGATTTGGCATGCAGTACCTACAGATTTGAGTGGTGTTCTCTTTGAGGTCTCCCCAAATATTCGGAGGTTCCTTGCACCTGCCAGATAAGCAAGCTTCCTTACTTACCGGGTAAGATTGCCAAAATCTCAGTAAACAGGGTACCAGGTCTGTGTTTCCCAGTGGCTGTATTCCAGAAAGTCCAATCTTTGTTTCTGAAACGCTGTCTTGTCATATCTGAGGCTGTGTGTTTCAAATATGACATTCCAGTCAAAGCCTTGGTAATATAACCAATGTGTCCTGTTATAAGGAGAACAGATTCTTATGGAACTTATGCAAATATTGCCACGAAATGACCATACTCAGTCACAAAGGGTTTCCAACTTCAGGAGGGATAAGGTAGGCAGAAAAAGATAAATGTTTCAGTTTTGCTCATAAGGGTATAATTTCACCAAATGGCTGTAAGTTATAGTTCACATAAGAGAAAAGAGAAAAAGATTTCCTTCATTATGAGAAAACAAAACAACACATCCAAACTCAACATTATTTCAAACAGAAGTCCTAAAAATTTATAATCGTCCTAATCAGTGCACACAGTCCTGTATAATCAATTCTTGAGCTGAATCTTCTGTTAGCAGATCGATGAGCATAGTTTCTGTTAGAATTCTGTCATTTCTTACTCCGTTCAGTTTTACAATCTGAAGGTTTATCAGAAACCTGTCGTTTAGACTCTTTGTGTCAGAATCCTTTCCAGGAATTTCTAGGAAGTTGAAACATATTTGCAAAAGGAAAAAGCATCAGAGTAAAACAACAACTATCTGCAAATGGACAAAGAACTCAAAAGGGCAATTGGCAAAGAAACTTGACTACTTCTGTGACATGTAACACTGCCAGATAATAAGTGAACTTATCACTGACAACCAGGGCAGATCAGAACTTCAGGAATGCTATCTAATTTTGGGACGTCTATATTAATAACATTTACCCATCAAATACCAGCTAAGAAAGTCTATTGTCGCTTATTTCACAATGTTTCCCATTTAATTTAATAGACCAAATAAGCCAAATTACTTTAGCATTTTCCTCCTTGTAGGAAGAGAGAGCAAATTTCTTTGAGAAGTCTCAGGGACCCTCTGAAAATCCTCAGAGTAATCATTCTTCTGTCTACCAGGTCTAAAGAACGCCTTCATTCAGGATTTGAATATTTCTGAGGGAGAAGCTTGTCACAACATATCAAAAGTTTTTAAAATGTTGTTCAAATAGCAAACAACACTCACTGTGAAACAATGCTCAGGTATCCATTCAAAGTGATAACAGAAAGAGTCAAAAATATTAAGAGTAACCTCAGCCATTATTTTCACAAAACAGATTTCTCTCTTAGGTAGACGTACTCAAAGGAACAGCTCTTACATCCTCTTTACCAAGAGCAGATCAAAAGTTCAAGAAAATGTATACTTTTAGAGAAAAACAAATTTGAATTTCTGCACCTACTTATGTTTCACATTCAAACTCATTCACTTAATTGAACTTACTTTAGTCTACTTGACGAGGCATAAAACTCACTTCAGAATTCCTCCTTCACAAACCTTCTACATCTTTCTTTTTCATTTTCAGTACTTGTCCCAAAATCTTTCTTTTTTCCTTTCTAGTACATCAGGAGCAATTTATCTTTCTTAACCCATCAAACAAAAATATTTCCATTCTTTATACCTTTTTTACTGAAAACATACATTTTAACTTCCTTGAATACAGAGCTCTTTTGCTTAGTAATTTCCAGTAGCTTTAATTCCATAGGTTAGTTAGAACCTTTAACGCTTAACGGACCTAGTAAACACTAAAAAGGTAAACGATTATGAAATGTCTTTTACATCAGCATTCTAAACACTTCACAACTTAAGAAACATGACACTTCACAATAAAACACAAGGCATGCTTTTTGATACAACCAAACGCTTTTAGCCTCTTCAATAAGAAGCCAAAAGTAGATAACTTAGATATGTTTAACAATAATGTGTGAGAGTTCCGTTCTATCCAAAAGTGACCCGCATATTCATCTTTTTATCATTTAACTTAACTTGGCAAAACTCAAGATTGTTACCAAAAAGGATTTCAAAGCTGTTTTTTTCCCCAAATATACAGACCATAAAAGTTATTGTACTCACTTTTATGAGTTTTATGTATGTAAACCATTTGGTTCCAACAATTATGTTCACATTACTACGAAAGCCTCATGAGGCATTAGACAAAACTGGTCATCATTTAAATATATTATTTTGCTGACAAATTCAACAGACAACGTGAACTTATATGACTAGTAAACCGAGTCTGAATGCCTGCATCCTATGCAAATACTGACAACTCTGACAAGAAGACAATTTTCAATGAAACCAACAAACTTAAAGAAGCTTTCATTTACCAAAGGTTAATTCACGTCACGTTAACTTTGAAAGTCACTCTGTTAATTTCGACTACATTTAGAATTTAAGAAAGCACTTACTTTAAGCCAACTAAACAGAGATCTTAATTTTGGCCAGACCATCCAGGGGTTAAAATATCACACGTATGATGTACACATAGACACATATACACAGAGACTGTACAAATATTGTTTTAAAAACAACTGCCATGAATCAGGTACAGTAATATAAAGCTCACCAGTTACAAATCAAAACTTTGTTTTGAGCCTTTTTACTAATACTTATGGAGAAGACCCTCAAGAAGCTAGACTTTTTGCAAGGGCACACTTATGGCCATTTATCCTTTCCCCTCCTTTTTTTTTTTCAGTCTTAAGAATGAGTGATATGCTAGATAGTAGTTCCTGGAGAGGGGGTAAGATAATCCTTTTCATGGTAAAGGAACAAGGTGGAATCTGAACTGCCTCTAGAACTGTCTTTCCAGTCTTGCAAGGATTTTCTAAGGACGGTTGCTCTTGATTTCTCAGAAACTGGACTGTAACTTGAAGGACGTTCTAGGTTGATCTACCTGTCCAACTGCACCAGAAAGACAGAGAGAAACATCACACATTTTCTACCAGCTGGAGTTTCTGGGGCATAGCCCATAAAATTGAAAGTGTTTCTAATTAGTTAGAATGACCCTGAGTGATGAGTCTTAAGGGACGCTTATCTCATTCTCCACGGCAGTAAAGCCAGTGTCTGACTGACAGTGAAGTGGAGAAGGGTGGAATGCATACAAAGGGCTTGAACTGGCTGGAGACCGGGGCTCCCAGTACCCGGGTTGAGAATGAAGTTCCTTGCAAAAGGTTTTCAAGTTTTCTGATTTTACAGAAGTTCCAGGTTCTGGTCAAGTCCAGCCTCAACTTAACCAAGACTTGGTGACAACAGAGGACATGATGAGCAAAACAAAGAAAGGAAATGAAGACATCAGACCTCACCCTCATGGCCACTCCCAGAGGGTTATCAAGAGAAGACTCACTCAACAGTTCCCATGCTCGGGCGCACTACTGTAGCATGACAGTTCACAGAATAACTCACAGGTCTGCTACCCTCATAGCCAACTCAGTAGGTGACTAAAACACTCAATGACTCACCCCCCAAGAGAGAGCACCATACTTGGGCTTTCCGGGGTGATCAGGCCCAGAAATGCCAAGTTTGGGCTCCCAGGGGTGGAGGCCATGACTGTTGACAGATTTCTTTGCTTCCCTGTTGCAAAGCTCAAAAGGAGACGCAAAACACCATTGCAACTCTAAGAAAGATGAAAGAGAGAGGTCCATTACCTTGAAAATCCCCCCTGAACCTGTGGCAGCATCCTACCTGTCATTCCTACTGTGGGGTTCCTATAACAAGGGGTGATGGGTGTGTCCCCCAGCATTGCCTCCATTGCATATCTTCCCTGGTATGCCTGGAAGTTACAGGTGCCTGGTGAACATCTTTCCTATTCTGCCTGGCAGTAATAGGTGCCTGGTGAATGGTCCCCAAGAGAAAGGGAGAAGTTCATGAGAGAACAGGATGGAGAAAATTAGTGAGGCATTTTCCGCCGCTCTGGGGGACATTCTACCCAATTGCTTGTTGGAGGCATTCTCCGAGAAGGGCTTCCCATACGCAACCAAAGGTTAGACTTTGGTACTTTCCTTGAACTGGAGTCCCAATTTGGACATTCACACATTTCAGAGCATGGTCAGGTGCCATGGGAGGTATCCCAATACAACCTTAGGAAAGGAACCTTACAGGGGAGTCTTGCAGATTGCTGACCATCCTAATGACTTAAGTGGCTGACCCGTGCCCACCTAAAATTTGTATATTAGAGATAGAGTCAGGAAGGAATGGAGTAATTCACTCTACATCGCCCTTAGGCTTAAGGTAGTGATTCTCTTCAAGCTGAATGCCATGATTTGCCCCATAGAGTAGCCATGGGCAGCAAACGTGGATTCATACAGCTATCGAAGACAGTTCCTGATGGAGAAGTGAATTTAGATCCATCCTTGAAAAAGAGAGATGCACAACCAAGAAAAGGGCACTTACCAGAAGTTGAGCTCAGAAACCAATGAAGCAAGTTCCCGGTAGGGGGGCCACAATATATGATGGTGCGTCAGCGAGCTGATGAGTCAGAAGAAAGATTTCTTGGTCTCTCAAGGCCTGGCAGAGGTGATCTTTTATTTAGAGAACGGTACAGGATAACATAGGGACAGGACCCATGGGGAGTAAAGAGTTGCTTTATGGGGACAGGACCTATGGGTAGTGAAGAGCTGCAGGCATGGGAACTGGAACCACGGGCAGTGAATAGCTGCTGCTGCTGCATGGGGAAAGGAGCCATGGGCAGTCAGATGTCCTGCTGCTGCCCTGAGTTGAGGGTAAGGGCAAATTTTATAAGGCATGGGTACGTGACATTTTTACTGGAAAAAGAAAAGATGATGTAAAAAGCCATTAAATGACTTCAGTACAGATGGAGTCTGGTTATTGTGTGGTCGTATAACATTAGATACCAATTTGGCCATATAGATAGGCCTGGAGGTGAGCATCACCTGGGCTTCTCTCACTGGGGCACCTCTAATTCATACCAAAAGAAATTCAACGGGTCGTATGCTTTGAAATGTAGGCCAGGTAACCTTGGGCTTTTCGAGCTGGGGCAGCCTTAATCCACATCAATCGTCATTGTCTTTCTCAGCTATCTCCCATAGATACGCTTATCAGTCCGTTCTCCTTCATTCCAAGTTATGAATTTTGTGTTTCTTTAATCACCATATGTTCTCTAGGCTGATGCGTGAGTGTTTTCATGATTGTTGGGCATTGCCTTTGAATTTCCATCTTTCACTTGAAGGAATCTTTGCTATCCTAGCCTAGGTCCAACTGAGCACTGAGAACACGAGGTGATCTTGGTTGGTTTGACATTCTGAGATCAGAAACTCCAAATTCTAGGTTGTCCAGGCAACCACCTTATGGACATAATGTTTCTGAGACAAATTAGAGAAATCTGATGAATTCCTGTCTCCAGGTAAGATATTTTTATGTCTCTTTTCTAAATTTGGGAAGGCTGGAACTTGACCCTGGATCCCTGGTCCTCCTAGTAGATTACATCTAGATACTGCTTTACTTTATTGCTGTAGGGTTTATAAGTTGTTTGATTTACACCCTCAGCTCTGGCATGTTTATTTTTCATTAAATATAAGTGTAATGTTCTAATTTTCAGCCAGCTTCCTCACATATGCTGTCAAAACACATAGTCAATAATCTTCTATGGCCAGAGATGGGAGAGAATTTCACTGGTGCCAAACTGAGCACTCTAGCTTTGGATGTCAGCCTTCACTTTGGATTGGTGATTCCCAGAGGGAATGAAAAAATCCAAAAAGGCGTGCTGATTTGGGGCATAAAGGATTTGAGGCTGAAAGAGATTAGAGAAGATGAACTTCCAAGGACTGTGAATCTCCTCCAAATGCTTAATGATGCTACAGAAAGTAGACCATTGCAAATAGATTATGGGGAATACTATGAAGAGAATGTGTTCCATGCTAAACAGATGAACCAAGGGAAAATGTTACCGTCTATGATGTTACGAGTAATTACATTCACGAATAATCACAGCAGGCCATCTTCTTCCCAAGTTCATGAAAAATATGGGTCCACAAGTAAAATTCAGGGCCAGCCATGTGTTCAGGAGGGTAAGTGCCCACATTCCTATTGGGTGGCCTGGGATTCATGGATTTGCATCACTGGTGCTGATCAGATTAGTAACGTTGGGAAAGATAGATTTCATGGTATGGTGTGTACAGAGATCACAAAGAAGTCGAATTTGTGAGCATACATTACAGATAGGCAATAGGAAAAAAACATGAAAATATTGCAATCTATGACACATCTGGTACACTTCCCTAAATACAGACTGAAGGAAGTGATGTGACCTGCATAGGTAGAATTCGTGGACTGCATGAGATGACACGATCATTGCACATCAGAGGCTTGAGTGGGCAACTTCAACTTTGGATGGACTCCAGGACTTTCACTGGGGAAAGTCTACACATTCGGCCATATTCACAAAATGTAACAGATAAAAACCAGGATAAACTTAAAGTAAAGAAACCATGTCTAGAGAGAATGTAGTAGACATTTAAAAGTTCAAGGATAAAGTTAGAAACCCACAAGAAATCCAGGAAATGCAAAACTATTCAAGCTGGAAAGGGAGAGTAGTCATGTGCATAGAAGATGCTGGGACAACTTAGAAGTTTGAGGGAGTTTATGACATCACAGTGAACATGGCACCCAAGATGGCCTCATGGTTATAGTCTGAGGATTGTCCTAGCCTATGATACTCAAGTTAGAGATACCCAGAAGAGAATTTAAAAACAGAAACCAGGCACTGAAACTTGAAGAGAGAGAATACACGCTGATTAAAGGGGTAAGAAAGAAGTCATTGTGAGGAAGCAATAATAGGGGGAAAGCGCTGAGTGGAGAACATTGTAATCTACTCAAGTGTATGGGGAGGCCATGCTGATGCAAGCTTGAAACTTGATTTGAAACCAGAGGCTGGACTTGGGGCTTATCAGACCTACATTGTCCTTCTGCCTTAATCATAATCCAAAATTAAGAATGATCTCCTGAAGACAGGGTAGACAATGATTGATGCTTCCTTTCCTAGGCCCCTAGCATTCATTGAAGAGAAATCTCACTTTCCATGGCTCTGGCATTACAGAGGCCCATTGGGTACATGCTAATGTGTCACAAGATATCTCTTTGAACCCTTGAAGGAATGGACCCCCGTCATGCTTCGTGTATGTCCCATTGTTTGACAGAGCTCCAGACTTGTGCTGAGAAGCACCCTATTCCAGACGGATTCGTTGCTTTGTGAGGGCTGCCCTACCAGGCTAGTATGCTTGGTTTGGCTTCAATGAAATTCTCTCCCTGTATCTCTTGAAGTAGAATGATTATTAATATCGTGTATTGACAGCATATGTAAGGAGGTTGGCTCAAAATTA
Source organism: Equus asinus (assembly GCF_041296235.1). NCBI lineage: Eukaryota > Metazoa > Chordata > Mammalia > Perissodactyla > Equidae > Equus > Equus asinus. The sequence continues at coordinate 4,335,904 of NC_091815.1, read as the reverse complement.
GAACATTACAATTATGTTTATAGAAAAATAAACATGCCAGAGCTGAGGATGTAAATCGAACAAGTAAAACACTCTATAGAAATATAGTAAGCCAGTATCTAGACGTAATCTAGTGGAACACTCAAGGATCAGGAGTAAACTTCGAAACTTCCCAAATCCAGAAATGAGACAGAAAAGTATCTTACCTGGAGCGGAGTTCATCAGATTTCTCTAATATGTCTCTGAAACATAATGTCCGTGAAGGCGGTTGCTAGCACAACCTCGAATCTGGAGTTTCTGATTTCAGAATGTCAAAGCAACCAAGACGACCACGTGTTCTCAGGTCTCAGTGTCACCTCGGCCAGGATAGCAGTTTCCTACAGGTGACCGATGGACATTCCAAGACAACACGCAACAATCACGAAAAGACTCAGACCTCGGCATACAGAACATATGGTGATTACAGAAATACAAAAGTCATAGCTTGCAATGAAGGAGAACGGACTGATAAGCATATTGAAGAGAGATAGGTCAGAAAGACCATAACGATTAGACTTTGGAAAAGAGGAAAAACTCCCTGAAAATGGAAGGTCAATAGAAATCACATCTGAATAATAGACAGTGAAAGACTTCAGTCATTAGACAGACTCTGACTGGACCTTTGAAAGTCCGAGAAAGTCACAACGCCAAAAACTGCAGCAAAGGTCAAACCTGGACTAACTGGGAAGGGTGAGTTATGGGACTGCTCCACGCGGGCTCTGAAAGCCTGCATCCACGAAGCTAGACTGGACAGCAGACACACGATTCTGACAAATCCTCCGACATCACAGAGGGCCAGAAAAAGAAGCTGGCCTCATCTACACAGGGCCAGAGGTGGGCTCAAGTAGCATATTCAAGTCATGTCCCACTCCACTGCAGGTTGCCAATGGAACACGAAAGGGGCCGGCCAGAGGGTAAGTGGTGAAGTCCGCGCATTCTGGTTTGGGAGCCCAGCTTCAGCCACATAGAATCCTGCAGGTGAGCATCCTCACGGCTCGTCCAGCCATTCTGGGGCAGATGTGTGAGGTAGTGTGGAGGTAGATGGGAAGCGACATTAGACTTCTCCACTCTTCCACAGCAAATAGAGCAGCATGGCCCGCAGATATGAGCGCAGCCATAAACTTCTGCCAAAACAAAGCCAATCGAACGTTGCAAAGAATTGAAAAATTGAACCTCACAAAAGAAAGCATGCCAGTAAGAAGTAAAAGATATCTAGCAATAACCTTGGCCAAACAGGAGAAAGCTATGGAAACCGAAATCCAGCAAAGATTCTGGGGAAGAAACTCCAGAAGACACAAGGAGACGGAAGGCTATTCCGTGTTCTTCGAATGGAAGAACTAACACACTTGAAGCGTCCATACCGCATAAAGCCATCTCTGGATTCCATGCAGTCCCAGTCAAAGTCGCAGCACTATTTCCCACAGAAATGGAAGAGAGAATCCTAGAGTTTCTATCCAGCAGCAAAGGACACTGAATAGCCAAAGGAATACTGAGGGAAACGGACAAAGCAGCAGGCATCGCACTTATTGATTTCCAGATATAGGACAAAGTGCTAGGTACGGAAACAGCACAGCCTGGCGCCCAAAAGAGGCACACAGACCCATGGAACAGAATCGACAGCCAAGAGGTCAACTGAAACACATATTTACAGCCCATTTTCGACCAGGGAGCCAAGAGGAGACAGCAGAGAAAGGAGAGTCGCGACAAGAAATGGTGCTGGGAAGACAGCACAGCCAAATGGAACACCGTGAGAGTAGACCGTGATGTTACACCAGGGACACACATCACCTCGAAATGGATTAAAGCCTTGAAAGGAAGACTTGAAAACGTGCAGCTTCTAGGAGAAAACGCAGGCAGCTTGCTCTTTGCCATCTGGCTTAGCCACCTGTTTGGAAGAAGCATGTGTGACCGGGCAAGGGAAACAAAGGAAACAAGAAACAAGCGGGACTCCATCCAACGCAGAAGCTTCTGCCCAGACAAAGACACCATCGACTGACTGCAAAGACTGTGCAACAACTGACAGCAGATGTTTGCAAACCGCACATCGGAGAAGGGGTGAACAGCCATAAGATCCAATGAACTCATACGTCTTCACAGGAAAAAAAACAGTGAGCCCAATAAAACCAGGGCAAAAGATGGAAACAGACAGCTCTCCCAGGATGATAGAAAGATGGACAACAGGCTGTATGAAAACATGCTCATCATCGTTAAGTCTCTGCTCAATGCGAATATGAACGGCACTGAGATAGCAGCTCACAGCTTTCAGAATGGCTATAAGGATGAAGACAGGAACCAACAAGTTTCAGAGAGGAGGTGGAGAGAAGGCAAGCCTCCTGCACTGCTGATGGGAGTGTAAACCGGTGCAGCCACTACGCGAAGTGGTGTGGAATTGCCTCAGAATTTTCACAATCCATCTACCACATGATCCAGGTATTCCTCTGTGGCGTATATATCCAAAGATCTTGGAAATACTAATGCACAGAGATCCGTGCATTGCTGTATTCCCCACAGCCTTACTCCTGATATGCAACATTTGGAAGCCTCCCTGATGCCCATCAAGGGACAAATGGAGAAGGAAGATGGGCTATAGCCACACAATGGCATAGCACTCAGCTGTAGGAACACATGCTCCTGAGGGTATCAGGGGAACTGAAACAAGCACTGGGGTAAGGTCAAATACCACAGGATCTCACGTACAAGGAGAAGAGGAAAAATGGACCAACAAACAGGTAGCAGGTGACATAGGATTGGCAGTTCCCAGAGGGAAAGTTGTCGGGGGACGGAGGGACAGACTTGATTAGGCACAAGTGTGTGGTGAGGGCCTGTAATTAGGCTTACGCTGGTGAAGATGATGTAGCCTACACAGAAGTCTAAATCTATGAGGATGTAGATTTGAAAGCTATAGGATGTTAGAATGCAGGGTTACGGAAATCAATTCACATAAAATCAAAACACCAAAAAGGGGTGCAGATTTACGGCCTAAAGCTTTGGAGGCTGAAAGACATTAGAGAAGATGAACATCCAAGGATTAGCATTCGCCTCCAAATGCTTAATGATGATACAGAAAGGTAGACCTTTGCAAAGAGATGAAGAGGAATACTACCAAGAGAACATGGTCCGAGCCAAATCATGAATCAACGGAAAATGTTACCGACCCTGATGTTACTACTGCTTCCCTTCACGAATGATCGAAGCAGGCCAACATCTTCCCAAATTCAGGCCAAAGGTTGGTCCAAAAGCCCAATTTGGGGCCGGGCTGTGGTGTAGCAGGTAAGTGCCCACATCCGCTTGAGCGGCCTGGGCTTCACCGGCTAGCATCACACTTGGGGATCAGATTACTAGCATTAGGAAATACAGATTTCAAGGTCTGGTGGTCACAGAGATCATAAAGAAGTAGAAATGGTGAGGAGACCTTATCAGTATGCACCAGAAAAAGATCCACGAGAATATTACAATCTATGAACGCATAAAGAACACTCCCCCAAATGATGAAGGAAGGAAAACATGAGACCTGCCAAGGTGGAATTGTCAGACTGCTAGGAGATCACACGATCAGTGTGCATCAGGGGAATGCCTGGGCAACTTCAACATGAGAGGGCCTCCCGGACGTTCTCTGGGGAAAGTCCACCCATTTGGCCATATCCACAAAAGATAAGAGATAAAACCCGGGATAAGCTTAAAGGAAAGAAACCGGTGTCTAGAGGGAACGTAGTAGACCCTTCAAGTCCTTGGAGAAAGTTAGAAACCGACAAGAAATCCAGAGGAAGGAAAACTATCCTACCTGGAAAGAGGACTAGTCAGATTGGGATGAGACGGCTCTGAAACACTGTGTGCATTGAGGTTGTCAGGACAACTTAGAATCTGAGGGTGTTTATGACATCACGGTGAACATGTCACCCAAGATGGCCGCATGTTTACAGTCCGAGGATTGGCCTAGTCTAGGACACTCAAGTGAGAGATACCCAGAAACAGCTTTTCCAAACAAAAACTTGAAAGGATCAAACAGACTCTGATTCAAGGGAGAAGAAAGGAATCATTGGGAACAAGCGATAATAGATGGACAAGCACTGAGAGGAGAACATTGTCACCTACTCAAGTAGATGGTGAGGTCGTGCAGATTCAATCTTGGTACTTGATTTGAAACAAGAGGCCAGACTTGGGGCTTATCAGACCTACATTGTCCTTCTGCCTTACTCATAATCCAAAGTACAGAAAGATATCTTGGGGACGTTGAAGAGAAGAATCGAGGACTCCTTTCGTAGGCCCCTAACATCCTTTGAAGAGAACTCTACCTTTGCATAGCTCTGGCCTCACGGTGGCCCACTGGCTACATGCTAAGGTTTCCCAAGAGATCTCTTTGAAGCCTTGAAGGCATGGACGCCTGTCATGCTTGGGGTATGTAGCTTGGTTTGGAAGGGCTCTAGAAGTGTGCTGAAAAGCACCCTTTTCCAGAGGGCTTCATTCCTGTGTGAAGGCTGACCTCCCAGGCTACAGTGCTCAGTTGGGCTCCAATGAAATTAACTCCCCCATCTCTTGCCGTAGAAGGAGTACTGATTCTGTGTTTTGACACCATATGGAAGGAGGTTGACTGAAAACTAGAACATTACCATGATATTTAAAGAAAAATACACACGCCAGAGCTGAGGATGTCAATCAAACAGTAACAGACTCTGTAGAAATAAAGTAAGCCAGTATCTAGATGTAATCTAGGGGAGCGTTCAAGGTTCAGGGCTGAACGTCGAAACTTCCCAAATCCAGGGAAAGAGACGGAAGGATTTCTCACCTGGAGAGAGGAATTCATCAGACTCATTGAATTTGTCTCAGAACCATTGTGTCCGTGAAGGTGGTTGCCAGGACAACGTCTAACCTGGAGTTTCTCATCTCACAATGTCAAATGAACCAAGATGGACACGTGTCCTCAGTTCTCAGTTGGACGTAAGCTAGGATAGCAAAGATTCCTTCAACTGACAGATGGAAATTCAAAGACAACATCCAACAATCACCAAAGCACCCACACGTTGGCCTACAGAACATATGGTGATTAAAAAAATACAGAATTCCTAACCTAGAATGAAGGAGAACCCACTGATAAGTATATCGAAGGGAGAGAGATCAGAAAGACCACTACGATTAGACTAAGGAAAGAAAACAAGCTCCCAGAAAATGGAAGGCAAACAGAAATCACACCTGAATACTCCACAGTGAATGAAGTCAGTGTTTACAAAGAGTCTGCTTGAACGTTTGAAAGTCCGAGAAAGTCACAACCCCAAAATTTGCAGTGAATGTCAAACCTGGGCTAACTGGGAAGGGTGAGTTCTCAGACTGCTCCAAGCTGGCTCTGAAACCCTGTGTCCATGATGCTTGCTGGGACAGCAGAGACCCAATTCTGACAAATCCCAGTGGACCGGAAAAACAACGTGGCCTCGTCTACACTGGACCAGACTTGGGCTCAAGTAGCATATTCAAGTCACATTCCACTCAACTACAGGTTACCAATGGAACACGAAAGGGGCCGGCCAGTGTTGCATAGGTGACGTCCATGTGTTCTGTGTCGGCAGCGTGTGGTTGGCTGCATGGAATTCTGGGGGTGAGCCTCCTCACCGCTCGTGCAGCCTTTCTGGGGCAGGCGCCCGAGGTAGTGTAGAGGCAGATGGGAAGCGACGTTAGACAGGGCCAGTCTTCCTCAGCAAATGCGGCAGCATTGCCAGCAGATATGAGCACAGCAATAAACATCTGCCTAAACAAAACAAATTAAAATTTGCAAATGATAGAAAAACTGAACCTCAAAAAAAAAATAAAATAATGCTTTAGAAGATTCAGGTATCTAGGAATAACCTGAGCCAAACAGGTGAAAGCTATGTAAACCGAGAAATAGCAAACCTTTGGGAAAGAAATTCCAAAGGACACAGGGAAACGGAAGGGAATTCAGTGCTGTTGGAATGGAAGAAAACGAAGAAAGCATGAGGTATCATCACAATGATTCCTTTTTCATGCCTTGGATCAGCGTCTCTTTGGTCTCTTCAAGTTTCTGTGCCCGGTTTCTGTTTGGAAAAGCAGTTTCTGGGTATCTCTCACTTGATTCTGCTACCCTAGGCCAATCCTTGGACTGTAAACATGTGGCCATCTTGGGTGACATGTTCTCCGTGATGTCATAAACACCCTCAGAATTCTAACTTGTACTGACAACCTCCATGCGCTCAGTGTTTCCGAGCCATCTCATACCAGTCTGACTACTCCTGTTTTCCAAGTAGGATAGTTTTCCCAGTTCTGGATTTCTTGTCGGTTTCTAACTTTCTCCTCGAACTTTGAAAGGTCTACAACATTCCCTCTAGACACGGGTTTCTTTCCATGAAGATTATTCCCGGTTTTCTCTCTTATCTTTTGTGGATGTGGCCAAAAGGGTGGACCTTCCCCAGAGAAATTCCTGGAGCTCCTCCCAAGTTGAATTTGCCCAGGCAATTCTCTGATGCGCAATGAGCGTGTCATCTCCTAGGAGTCTGACAATTCCACCTGGGCAGGTCACATGTTTTCCTTCCTTCATCATTTGGGAAATTGTACCTTATGCATTCATAGGTTGTAATATTCTCAGTGTCCATTTTCTGGTGTGTATTGAAAATGCCTCCTCAGAATTTCTACTTCCTTATGATCTGTGTGCCCACCATACTGTGAAATCTGTATTTCCTAATGCTAGTAATCTGATCTGCAACCCTGATGATAGCCGGTGAAGCCCGGGCCGCCCAATCAGAACTTGGGCACTTACCTGCTACACCACAGGGCCGACCCTGAATTGGGCTTTTGGACAATACATTGGCCTGATCTTGGGAAGATGTTGGCCTGCTTCGATCATTCATGAAGGCAGTTAGTAACATCATGGACGGTAGCATTTTCCGCTGGTTCATGAGTTTAGCATGGAACACGTTCTCTTGGTAGTGTTCCTCTTTGTCTCCTTGCAATGGTCTACCTTTCTGTAGCGTCCTTAAGCATTTTGAGGTGATTACCAATCCTTCGAAGTTCATCTTCTCTAATTTCTTACAGACTCCAAAGCTTTAAGCCGTGAACCTTAACGTCTTTTGGGAGTTTTGATTTTACGTGAATTGTTTGCCATAACCCAGCATTATAACATCCTATACCTTTCAGATCTACATCCTCATAGATTTAGACTTCTGTGTACGTTACATCATCTTCACCACCGTAAGCCTAATTACAGGCCCTCACCACACACTTGTGTCAAATCAACTATTTCTCCCTCTGGGCCCCGCCTCCTTTCCCTCTGGGAACCTGAAATCCCATGTCACGTGCAACCTGTTTCTTGGTCCTTTTTTTCCTCTTCTCCTTGTAAGTGAGACCCTATGGTATTTGACCTTCCCTCTGGGGCTTGTTTCCATGCCCCTAAAACCCTCAGGAGCCATTCTGTTGGTCACAAATGGCTGGAATGCATCTGTTCCTGAAGCTGAGTGATATGCCGTTGTGTGGCGATAGCCCATCTTTCTTGTCCATTCGTCCCTTGATGGGCACCAGGGAGGCTGCCCTGTCTTCGATATCGGGAGTAAGGTTGTGGTGAGCACAGCGGTGCATGGATCTCTGTGCATTAGTGTTTCCAAGATCTTTGGATATATATGCCACAGAGGAATACCTGGATCATGTGGTAGATGGATTCTGAAAATTCTGAGGCAATTCCACACCACTTCGCGTAGTGGCTGCACCGGTTTACACTCCCACCAGCAGTGAAGGAGGCTTCCCTTCTCTCCACCTCCTCTCTGAAACTTGTTGGTTCCTGTCTTCATCCTTATAGCCATTCTGACCACTGTGAGCTGCTATCTCAGTGCCGTTCGTATTTGCATTGAGCAGAGACTTAATGATGATGAGCATGTTTTCATACAGCCTGTTGTCCATCTTTCTATCTTCCTGGGAGAGCTGTCTGTTTCCATCTTTTGCCCAGGATTTATTTGGCTCTTTGACTTTTCTCCTGTGGAGACGTATGACTCCATTGCATCTTTGGCTATTCACCCCTTCTCCGATGTGTGGTTTGCAAACCTGCTGTCGCAGTTGTTGTGCTGTCTTTGCACTGAGTCGATGGTGTTGTTGGCTGGGAAGAATCTTCTGTGTTGGATGGAGTCCCGCTTGTTTCTTGTTTCCTTTGTTGCCCTTGCCCAGTCACACATGCTTCTTCCAAATAAGCGGCCAAGCCAGAAGGCAAAGAGCAAGCTGCCTGCGTATTCTCCTCGATGTGTCACGGTTTCAAGTCTTCCATTGAAGGCTTTAATCCATTTCGAGGTGGTGTGTGTGCCTGGTGTAACATCACGGTCTACTCTCATTGTGTTACATCTGGCTGTGCAGTCTTTCCAGCACCATTTCCTGTCTAGAGTCTCTTTTCTCCGCTTTCTCCTCTTGGCTCCCTGGTCGAAAATGGGCTGTCCATAGATGTGTGAGTTCATTTCTGGGCTCTCAATTCTGTTCCATGCAGCTGTGTGCCTCCTTTGCAGGCCAGGCTGTGCTGTTTTGGTACCTAGCTCTTCGTCCTACATGTGCAAGTAAGAAAGTGTGATAATTGCTGCTTTGTTCGTTTTCCCCAGGATTCCTTTTGCTATTCAGGGTCCTTTGTTGCTGGATAGAAACTTTAGGATTCTCTCTTCTATTTCTGTGGGAAAGATTGCTGCAACTTTGACTGGGACTGCATGGAATCCAGACATTGCTTTGTCGACAAAAATAATCCGTAAGCAATCTGTAAATGAAAATTTGGGGGAGTTTATTCTGAGCTTCAATCTGAGGATTATAACCCGGGGCCTTTCTACCCAAAGGAAGAAAGAGCATCAGAGAAGTGGGGTGCACAGACTGGTTGTATTCCCCTCATAGAGGATGTTTCACATAGGATTGAAATGTCCCATTTACAATAGTCGCAAGACTGCTCTGTTGGCACAGCGATTGATGGAAATAGCAGGTAGGTCTTCTGTCTCAGTGCACACAGTAGACTGGCAGTCTGTGGTCTCCAGCTGACTGGTCACAGGTGAGCTGGGTGGTCAAAGGTGAGTGCAGCAATCAGTTCCTAGCCTAGGGAGAAATGCTTATCCCTAAAGAAATGCTAATGTGGGGGGAAGTTGCACCTTTATCTCAAGGGCCATAGGAAATGTCTAAGCAGATATGCAATGCATGCTAAATAGCCATAGTCAGGCCCTTTTGGAAAAAACAAAATCAGGCCGAATTAGGTCTATACCAAATGGCTTCCTCATATAGTCCAATATATCCAATTGCTTCCCATTTTTACTTGAGCTTTATGCCGTATGGACGTTTCAAGTGTGTCCCTTATTGCATTCGAAGTGCACTGAATAGCCTTGCGTTTCCTTGTGTCTTGTGGAATTTCTTTCCCCAAAACTTTGCTAGTTTTTGGTTTCGATCGCTTTCTCCTGTTTGTCCAAGGTTATTCACAGGTATCATTTTCTTCTCACTGGCATGGGTTTTTTTTGAGATTCAGCTTTTCTATTCTTTGCAACTTTTAATCAGTTTTGTTTGGCAGAAGTTTATGGCTGTGCTCAAATCTGCTGGCCGTGCTGCTCTCTTTGCCGAGGAAGAGTGGCGCTGTCTAACATCGCTTCCCATCTGCCTCCACACTAGCTTGCACGCCTGTCCCAGAATGGCTGGACGAGCGTTGAGGAGGCTCACACCCAGGATTCCACGCGGCCGACCCTGGCCTGCCGACCCAGAACACGTGGACTTCACCACTGGCCCACTGGCTGGACCCTTTCGTGCTGCATTGGCAACCTGCGGTTGAGTGGAATGTGACTTGAATATGCTACTTGAACCCAACTCTGGCACTGTGTAGATGAGGCCAGGTTGTTTCTGTGGCCCACTGTGATGTCGGAGGATTTTTCAGAATCGTGTCTCTGCTATCCAGTCTAGCTTGGTGGACACAGGGTTTCACAGCACGCGTGGAGCAGTCTCATAACTCACCCTTCCCAGTTAGGCCAGGTTAGACCTTCCCTGCAGTTGTTGGGGTTGTGACTTTCCCGGACATTCAATCGTTCAAGCAGAGTCTGTCTAAAGACTGACATCTTTCACTGTGGATTATTGAGGTGTGATTTCTTTTGGCCTTCCATTTTATGGGACCCTGTTTTCTTTTCCATGTTCTAATCGTCATGTTCTTTATGAGCTTGTCCTTTGACATGCTTATCAGTGCGTTCTCCTCTACTCCATTTTAGGAATTTTGCATTTCTTTAATCACCATATGTTCTGTAGGCCAAGGTGTGAGTCCTTTCGTGATTGTTGGGTGTTGTCCTGGAATTTTCATCGTTCACTTGAGGGAATCTTTGCTATCCCAGCCTAGATCCAACTGAGCACTGACTACACGTGGTCATCTTGGTTCGTTTGACATTGTGAGATGATAAACTCCAGGTTCGAGGTTATCGTGGCAACCACTTTCATGGGCCCAATGCTTCTGACACAAATTAGATGAATCTGATGAATTCCTCTCTGCAGGTGAGAAACCTTCTGTCCCTTTTCTGGATTTGGGAATTTTCGAGCTTGACCACTGATCCTTGAACTTTCCACTAGATTACATCTAGATACTGGCTTACTTTATTTCTACAGGGTTTGTTATTTGTTTGATTTACATCCTCAGCTGTGGCACGTTTATTTTTCTTTAAGTATAATGGTAATGTTCTAATTTTCTGCCATCCTCTCTACGTGTGGTTTCGAAACACATTATCAATACTCCTTCTACGGTAAGAGATATGGGGAGAGAATCTCACTGATCCCACTGAGCCCTGTAACCTGGGAGGCCAGCCTTCACAAAGGATGGAAGCCCTCTGCAAAAGGGTACTTTTCAGCACACTTCTAGAGCCCTTCCAAACCAAGAGACATACCCAAGCATGGCAGGGGTCCATTCCTTCAGGGCATCAATGAGCTCTCTTGTGAAATATTGGCATATACCCAGTGGGCCCCTGTGACTTGAGAGCTGTGGAAAGTGAGAATTCTCTTCAAGAATGCTAGAGGCCTCGGAAAGGAGGCCTCGAGTCTTCTCTTCAATGTCCTCAATTGATCATTCTTGACTTTGTATTATGGGTAAGGCAGAAGGACAACGTAGGTCTGATAAGCCCCGGGTCTGGCCTCGTTTTTCAGAACACATTTCCAGCTTGAATCAGCATGGCCTCCCTAGACTTCCGTAGATGACAATGTTGTCCTCTGAGTACTTGACCCTCTATTGTCTCTTCTTCCCAATGATTCCTTTCTCATCCCTTGAATTAGCGTCTCTTTGATGTCTTCAAGTTTCTGTGCCCGGTTTGTGTTTGGAAAAGCTGTTTCTGTGTACCACTCACCTGAATATCCTAGCCCAGGTCAATCCTAGAGCTGGAAACCTATGGCCAACTTTGGTGACGTGGTCACCGTGATGTCATAAACACGCTCAGAATTCTAAGTTGTCCTGACAACCTCCATGCACACAGTGTTTCAGAGCCATCTCATACCAGTCTGACGACTCCCCCTTTCCAGGTGCGATAGTTTTCCTTTTTCTGGACTTCTTGTCGGTTTCTAACTTTATCCTCGAACCTTGAAAGTTCTACTACATTCCTTCTAGACAGTGGTTTCTTTCCTTTAAGATAGTCCTGGGATTTATCTCTTATCTTTTGTGGATGTGGCCAAATGTGTGGACTTGCCCCACAGAAAGTCCTGGAGTCCCTGCGAAGCTGAAGTTACCCAAGCAATCCTCTTATGTGCAATGATCATGTCAACTCATAGCAGTCTGGTGTTTCCACCTTGGCAGGTCAGATGTTTTCCTTCCTTCATCATTTGGGGAAGTGTACCTGATGTGTTCATAGATTGTAATATTCTCATGGTTCATTTCCTGGTGTGTATTCATAAGGTATCCTCACAATTTCTACTTCTTCATGATCTCAGTCGGCACCATACCTTGAAATCAATATTTCCTAATGCTCCTAATTGGATCTGTACCTGAGATGCCAGCCTTCCAGTCCCAGGCCGCCCAAGAGGAACATGGACACTTACCCACTACACCAGAGGGCTGGCCCTTAATTGGACTTTTGGACCAACCTTTGGCTTGAACTTGGGAAGATGGTCTGCATTGATTATTCGTAAAGGTAATTAGCAGTAACATCGTGGACAGCAACATTTTCAGTTGGCTCAGGAGTTTAGCACGGGTCATGTTCTGTTGGTAGTGTTCCTCTTCATCTCTTTGCAATGGTCTACCTCTATGTTGCATCAGTAAGCATTTCGAGGTGATTATCAATCCTTTGAAGTTCATAATCTCTAAACTCTTTCAGCCTGCAAACTTTATCCCTTAAACCTGCTTGCCTTTATGGAGTTTTGATTTTAGGTGAATTGATTTCCATAACCTAGCATTAGAGAATCCTATAGCTTTCAGATTTACATCCTCATAGATTTAGACTTCTGTGTATGCTACATCTTCTTCCCCACAGTAAGCCTAATTACAGGCGCACACCCCACAATTGTGCCTAATCAACTCTTTCTCCCACCATCCACTGCCACCCGTTCCCTCTGGGAACCACCAATCCCATATCACGTTCTACCTGTTTGTTGGTCCTTATTTTAATCTTCTGCTTGTAAGTGAGATGCGATGGTATTTGATTTCTCCCTTGGGCTTGTTTCAGTTCCACTCCCACCCTCAGGAGTGATTCTGCAGTCACAAATCGCTGGACTGCACTGTTTCTTACAGCTGAGTGTTTTGCCTTTGTGTGGATATAGCCCAACTTCCCTCTCCATTGGTCCTTTGATGGGCACCAGGGCGGCTTCCAAGTCGTGGATATTAGGAGTAAGGTTGTGGTGAACATAGTGGGGCACGGATCTGTGTGCATTAGTGTTTCGCAGTTCTTTGGATAAACACGCTGGAGAGGAATAGCTGGATCATAAGGTAGATGGATTTGGAAATTTCTGAGGCAATTTCACATGGCTATGCCTAGTGCCCTCACCAGTTTGCACTCCTACCAGAGGTGCAGGACTCTTCCCTTCTCTCCACCTTCTCTCTGACACTTGTTGTTTGCTGTTTTTTCCTTATAGCCATTCTGAACACAGGGAGCTGTCATCTCATTGCCGTGAGGATTTTGTGTTGGCCTTATACTTAATGGTGTTGAACATCTGTTCATACAGCTGTTGGCCACCTTTCTGTCTTCTTGGGGTAAATCTCTGTTTCCATCTTCTGCCCAGTTTTAATGGGGTTGTTGTTTTTTCACTTGTGGAGACGTGTGGTTTGAAACATCCTCTCTCTGTTGTTGTGCTGTCTTTGCATTGAGTGGACGGTTTCCCCAGCTGGACAAAAGCTTCTATGTTGGATGGAGTCCTGCTTCTTTCTTCTTTTCTTTGTTGCCCTTGCCCAGTCACACATGCTTCTTCCAAATAGGCGGCTACCCCGGATGGCAAAGAGCAAGCTGCCTGTATTTTCTCCTAGAATTTTCACTGTTTCAAGACTTCCGTTGAAGGCTTTAATCCATTTCGAGATGGTGTGTGTGCCTGGTGTAACATCATGATCTACTCTTATTGTGTTACATGTGGCTGTGCAGTCTTCCCAGCACCATTTATTTTAGAGACTCTCCTTTCTCCACTGTCTCCTCTTGCCTTCCTCATTGCAAATGCGCTGTCCATATATGTCTGAGTTGACCCTTGTGTTCTCCATTCTGTTCCATTGGGCTTTGTGCCTGTTTTTGGGACCAGGCTGTGCTGGTTCGGTACCAAGCGCTTCGTCCTACATGTTGAAATCAAAGTGTGATACATCCTCCTTTGTTCGTTCTCCTCAGAATTCCTTTGGGTATTCAGGGTCCCTTGTTGCTGGATAGAGACTTTAGGATTTTCTCTTCTATTTCTCTGGGAAAGATTGCTGCAAATTTGACTGGGATTGCATGCAACCCAGAGATTGCTTTATCCATTGCGGACGTTTCAGGTGTTTCAGATCTTACATGACTAGAGCACAGAATACCCTTCTGTTTCTTTGTGTTTTCTGGAATTTCTTTCCCTAAAGCTTTGCTAGTTTTCGGTTTCCATAGCTTGCACCTGTTTGTCTAAGCTTATTCCTAGAAATCTTATTCTTCTTACTTGCATGTTTTTTTCCAGAGGTTCAGTTTTTCTATTCTTTGAAAGTTTTCATTGGTTTTGTTTTGGCAGATGTTTATGGCTGTGCTCACATCTGGTGGTGATGCTGTTGTATTAGCTGGGCAAGAATAACGCTGTCTGACGTTGCTTCCCATCTGCCTCTACACTATCTTGGACGCCTGCCCCAGAATATCTGGACCATCGGTGAGGAGGTTCACCTCCAGGATTCTGCATGGTCTGCCCTGGATGCCGACCCAGAATTTGTGGACTTCACCACTGCACCACTGGCCAGCACCTTTCATGTTCCATTGGAAACCTGCATTTGATGTGGAATGTGAGTTGAATATGCTATTTGGGACAAATCTTGCACTGTGTAGACGGGGCCAGTTTGTTTTTCTTCTCCACTGTGATGTCAGAGGATTTCTCAGAATTGTGTCTCTGCTATGACAGCAAACATCATCGACACAGGTTTTCAGAGCCAGATTTTAACAGTCTCATAACTCACCCTGGCCAGTTAGCCTAGGTTTGACATTTGCTACAGTTTTTGGGTTTGTGACTTTCTCTGTCTTTCGAACGTTCAGGGAATGTCTAAAACGGAGATCTTTCATTGTGGATTATTCAGGTGTGATTTCTGTGTGTCTTCCATTTTCTGGGACGGTTTTTTGTTTTCCATGTTATAATTGTTGATATGGGCTCAGCGAGCTGAAGACTTGAATGAAAGATTTCTCGCACATTGAAGGTCTGGCACTGGTGCTCTTTTATTTAGAGAATAGTATGGGATAGCATGGGGACAGGACCCATGGGTAGTGAAGAGTTGCTGCTGCTCCCTGGGGATGGTGCCCATGAGCAGTCAAACCTCCTGCTGCTGCCCTGAGTTGAGGGTTAGTGCTAGTTTTATAAGTCATGGGTACATGATTTATTTTTACTGGTAAAAGAAATGATGTGGTAAAATGTCTTTAAGTGATTTCAGTGCAGACAGGGTCTGGTTATTGTGCAGTCATATAACTTTAGATACGGATCTGGCCCTGTAGATCAGCATGTAGCTGAGGATGCGCTGAGCTTCTCACCCTGAGTCAGCCCTATTCCACCTGCTCATATAGTTTGGCATGTAAGCCAGATCACCTTGGGCTTCCCTAGCTGGGGCAGCCTTAATACATATCATAAACACCCCCTGAACCCATTTGGACTGGAGAGGTTTGGGGATATGGACGATGGTCAGTCTTCTGTAACTACTTATGGCTGTACAAGGTCACAGAGATGTCCCTAAATGGGGTCATAGGTACAGGTAGGATGTTCAGTGGACTGGAAGGCTTCACCTGTGGAGTTCAAGGCTGACAAGGTATACAGAGCTTCTGGAGACGAGAGAATCATTTGACGACAGGTGGTCCAGGAGGTGAAACTTTTTTCACATGCGGAAGACAGACAATGAAACAGACAACAAACTATAGTAAGAAATACAAGCAGTATGTTTAACCCAATGTATAACGTATTGAAGTAGTGCAGAAACCTGGTCCTGACTTGGAGTTCAACCAATCGTTTGGAGTTAGGTTTGATAAGACATGGATTTAATTTGGTGGTTGGGATAGGAAGCCAGAAATATTTTGACGGTAGTCAGGAATATAGACACAACATTCAGTTTTTATAATGGCATAGGTGCCCCCTTGTGCTGCTGTCAAGACATCCAGTGTCATTTGGATTTGGAGGACTGCCTTACACATTTGGGATACTTCTAAATTGAGCAGCGAAATGCTATGTTGTGCATCATTTAATGCCTTCATAATAAATTTGTTTAGGACTTCCATGTGCAAGACGACACTTTCGATTCCTAATTAGGGAAGGAAAATTGCAGAAAGATGGTCATACCAGTGGACGACAGACCTGGTTCAGCGCTGCTGCAGGTTGGGTAGGATAGCAGGAGGAGATGTAGTAAATGTAGTTCTACCCTGCATCCAGACAAAGCCTAGTGTGCATCGTGCAATCCACTTAGGTGGCAGCAAAGGCCATAAATTGGAGCCGCATAGCCACTGAGCACCATTAGAGACTAACCAAAGCATGCTGGGCTGTCTATCCAAGTCAGTCCCAAACCAATCAGTACTTTTTTAAGACTATGATATGAGAACACATATAACAGCGAATTTTTCCCATAGGTCGGCTGTTATTAGGCCATGTATCACAAGTGTGATTGGTTTGTTCTCAACAGAGAGTGACCTTTTACTGAGTTGACCACTAGTAGGTGTGAACCAAATACATTCATCCCAAATTTCATATGGTCCATCCTGTGTGTATCCATAAGTTGGGGACTTTCCCTTTGGAACTTGTTGTTTAGGATCCACCTGTGACAAGGCAAATCTAGTTAGTATTTGGGGAGTAGTTTTAAAGGAAAATGTTTGATTGTGGCCAGGGAACTCGCAGGTGTCAGACATAGATGAGCACAAGGAGACATTACGATTAGTAATAGATGAATCTTGTGGATGAAAAGAGCTAGAATCTAATATCCATGAATGCCTACTATAGCTTCTACAGAAACATAATTTTTTCTCTCTTAAATCACCCTCATTTTTCAAAAGATAGCCAAATCAGGATTAACAGGTTTGCAAGTAAAGTGTAGTTTCAATACAACTTGCTCCAATTATTTACATAACAGCTACAAGAATAGCAATTTTTTGTACAGGCTTTTTAAAGTATGCTTTGGTGGAAATTTTTATGAGGAATCATAGATTGAACTGTGAAAGCCTCTAGAGGCCAGAAAAGCCAAGCCAAGGATTTGCCATCAGATTTTGCCTGCAGTACTTACAGATTTGAGTGGAGTTTTCTATCAGGTCCCCCAAAGTATTCGGAGGTTACTTGCAGTTTCCAGATAAGCACGCTTCCTTACTTAACGGGTAAGATTGCCAGAATCTCTATAAACAAGGTACCGGGCCCGTGTTTCTGAGTGGCTGTATTCCAGAAAGGCCAATCTTTGTTCCTGAAATGCTGTCTTGTCATATCTGAGCCTGTATGTTTCAAATATGACATTCCAGTCAAAGCCTTGGTAATGTAACCAATGTGTCCTGTTATAAGGAGAACAGATTCTTTTGGAACTTATGCAAATATTGCCACGAAATTACCGTACTCAGTAACAGAGGGTTTGACATTTCCTTAGGGATATGGTAGGGAGTAAAACATAAATGTTTCAGTTTTGCTTATAAAGGTATAATTTCACCAAATTGCTGTAAGTCAAGGTTAGCATAAGAGAAAAGAGAAAAAGATTTCCTTCATTGTGAGAAAACAAAACAACACATCAAAACTCAACATTTCAAACAGAAGTCCTAAAAAATTATAATCGTCCTCATCAGTTCACACAGTCCTGTATAATCAATTCTTGAGCTGAATCTTCTGTCAGCAGATCGAGGAGCTTAGTTTCTGTTACAATTCTGTAGTTTCTTACTCAGCTCAGTTTTACAGTCTGAAAGTTTATCAGAAACCTGTAGTTTAGATCCTCTGTGTCAGAATCCTTTCCTGGAATATCTCAGAAGATGAAACATATTTGCAAAAGAAAAAAGCAGCAGAGTAAAACAACAATTATCTGCAAATGGACAAAGGACTCAAAAGGGCAATTGACAAAGACACTTGGATACTTCTGTGACATATGACCCTTCCAGATAATAAGTGGACTTATGACTGATAACCAGGACAGATCAGAATCTTAGGAATTCTATATAATTTGAAGACATCTATATTAATAACATTTACACATCTAATACCACCTAAGAATATCTATCACTTGTTTCACAATGTTTCTCATGTAATTTAATAGAAAAAATAAGCCTAATTAGTTTAATGTTTTCCTCCTTACAGGAACAGAGACCAAATTCTTTGAGAAGTCTCAGGGGACCTCTGAAAATCCTCAGAGTAATTTCTCTTCTGTCCACCAGGTCAAAAGAAAGACTTCATTCAGGATTTGAATATTTTTGAGGGAGAAGCTTGTCAAAACATAGCCAAAGTTTTTAAAATGCTTCTTCAAATAGGAAACAACACTCACTGTGAAACAATGCTCAGGTATCTATTCAAAGTGATGACAGAAAGAGTCAAAAATCTTAAGAGTGACCTCAGTCATTATTTTCACAAAACACATTTCTCTCTTAGGTAGACTTACTCAAGGGAACAGCTTTTATAACCTCTTTATCAAGAGCAGATCCAAAGTTCAAGAAAAAGTTTCCTTTTAGAGAAAACTAAATTTCAATTTCTGCACCTAATAATGTTACACATTCAAACTCATTCACTTAATTGAACTTACTTTAGTCTACTTGAGTAGGCATAAAACTCCTTTCAGAATTTCTCCTTCACAAGCATTCTACAACTTTGTCCCAAAGTCTTTCTTTTTCCTTTCTAGTACGTCATGACAAATTTATGTTTCTTAACCTATCAAACAAAAATATTTCCATTCTTTATACATTTTTTACTGAAAACATCCATTTTAACTTCCTTGAATACAGAGCTCTTTTGCTTATTAATTTCCAGTAGCTTCAATTCCATAGGTTAATTAGAACATTTAAACCTTAACAGACCTAGTAAACACTAAAAATGTAAACAATTATGAATTGTCTTTTATATCAGCATTCTAAACACTTCATAAATTTAGAAACGTGGTACTTTACAACAAAACACAAAGCATGCTTCTTAATACGCCCAAACGCTTTTAGCCTCTTCACTAAGAAGCCAAAATCAGATAACTTAGCTATGTTTATTAATAGTGTTTCAGTGTTTCATCCTATCCAAAAATGACCCAGATATTCAGATTTTTATCATTTAACTTAACTTGGCAAAACTCAAGATTGTTACCAAAAAGAATTTCGAAGCTGTTTTTTTCCCCAAGTATACAGACTGTAAAAGTTATTGTGAGTTTTATGTATTTAAACCATTTTTTTCCGACAATTATGTTCAGATTACCTACGGAAACCTCATGAGGCATTTGAAAAAACTGGTCATCGTTTACAGCTATTATTTTGCTGACAAATTTAACAGACAACGTGAACTTATGTGACTAGTAAACCCAGGATGAATGCCTGCATACTATGCAAATAGGACAACTCTGACAAGAAGACTACTTTCAATCAAACCAACAAACTTAAACAAGTTTTCATTTACCATAGGTTAATTCACATCACGTTTACTTTGAAAGGCACTGAGTTAATTTCTACTACATTTAGAATTTAAGTAAGCACTTACTTTAAGCCAACTGAACAGAGATCTTAATTTTGGCCATAGCATCCAGGATAAAAGTATCACACCTATAACATACACATAGCCACACATACAGAGAGACTGTACAACCATCGTTTTAAAAACTACTGCTGTGAGTCAGGAACAATAATATTAAGCTCACAAGTTATGAATCCAAACTTTGTTTTGAGCCTTTTTACTAATACTTATGGAGAAGACCTTTGACATGCTAGACTTTTGGCAAAGGCACACTTATGTTCATTTATCCTTTCCCCTCATTTTTGTTTTTCAGTCTTAAGAATGAGTGTTGGACTGGACAGTAGTTCCTGGAGAGGGAGGATGATAATCTTTTTCATGATAAAGGAACTAGGTGCAATCTGAACTGCCTCTAGAGCTGTCTTTCCAGTCTTGCAAGGATTTTGTAAGGACAGTTGCTCTTGATTTCCCAGAAAATGGACTGTAACTTGAAGGTCCTTTTAGGTTGATCCACCTGTCCAACTGCACCATAAAGGCACAGAGAAACCTCGCAAATTTTCTCCTAGTTGGAGTTTCTGGGGCATCACCCATACAATTGAAAATGTTTCTAATTAGTTAGAAGGATTCTGAGTGGTGAATCTCTGGGGATGCTTACGGCATTCCCCATGGCAGTAAAGCCAGTGTCTGACTGACAGTGGACTGGAAAAGGGTGCAGTGCCCACAGAAGCCGGGAACTGGCTGGAGGTCAGGGCTCCCAGCAGCCGGGTTGAGAGTTAAGTCCCTTGCAAAATGTTTTCAAGTTTTTCGATTTTACAGAAGGTCCAGGTTCTGGTCAGGTTCAGCCTGAACTTAAGCTCGACTTGGTGACAACAGACTACATGATGAGCAAAACAAAGAAAGGAAAAGAAGACACCAGACCTCACCCTCATGGCCACTCCCAGAGGGTTATCAAGATAAGAGTCACACAACAGTTCCCGTGCTGGGGCACACTACCCTAGCACGAGAGTTCACAGAATAAATCACAGGTCTGCTACCCACATAGCCAACTCAGTAGGTGACTAAAATCCTCAATCAGTCATCTGCCAAAAAAGGGCACCCTACTTGGTGTTGCCGTGGTGATCAGGGTAGAAAGCCAAAGTTGGGGTTCCCAGGCGTGGAGGCCTTCACTCTTCAAAGATTCTTCTGTTTTCCGGTTGCAAAGCTCAAAAGGAGATGAAAATGGCCCGTGTAACTCTAACAAAGATGAAAGAGACACGTGAATTTCCTTGAAAATCCCCTGTGAACCTAGGGCAGCATCCCACCTGTCGTTCCTAATGTGGGGTTCCTATAGCAATGGGTGATGGGGAACTCCACCAGCATTGCATCCCTTGTATACCTTCCCTCGGATGCCTGGCAGTAACAGGTGCCTGGTGAACATCTTTCCTATTCTGCCTGGCAGCAATAGGTGCCTGGTGAATGGTCCCTGAGAGAAAAGGAGAAGTTTAAGAGAGAACAGGATAGAGAAAAATAGTGAGGAACTTTCCGCCGCTTTGGGGGACATTCTACCCAATTGCGTGTTGGAGCCATTCTCCGAGAAGGGTTTTCCATACTCAACCAAAGGTTAGACTTTGGTACTTTCCTTGAACTGGAGTCCCGATTGAGACATTCACACAGTTCAGAGCATGGTCAGGTGCCATGGGAGGTAGCACAATACAGCCTGAGGAAAAGAAACCTTCCACGGGAGTCTTGCAGATTCCCGTCCATCCTAATGACTTAAGTGGCCAACCCGTGCCCACGTAAAATTTATATATCAGAGATAGAGTCAGGAAGGAACGGATTAATTCATTCTACATCACCCTTAGGCTTAAGGTACTGATTCTCTTCAATCCGAATGCCATGATTTGCCCCACAGAGTAGCCATGGGCAGCAAACGTGGATTCATACAGCTATCCAAGAAAGTTCCTGATGGAGAAGTGAATTTAGATCCATCCTCGAAAAGGAGAGAGGCACAAGGAAGGAAAGGGCATTTACCAGAAGTCAAGCTCACAAACCTATGAAGCAAAATCCCCGTACGGGCCACAAGATATGATGCGGGCTTGGCGAACTGAAGAGTCAAAAGAAAGATTTGTTGGACTCTCAAGGTCTGGCAGTGATGCTCTTTTATTTAGAGAACGGTACAGGATAGCATGGGGACAGGACCTATGGACAGGGAAGAGCTTCAGGCATGGGGACAGGACCCATGGGCACTAAGGAGTTGCTGCATGGGGACAGGACCCATGGGCAGTCACAGCTCCTGCTGCTGCCCTGAGTACAGGGTAAGTGCTAATTTTATAAGCATAGTTACGTGACTTACTTTTGCTGGAAAAACAAAAGATGATGCAAAATGTCATGAAATGATTCCAGTTCAGTTGGGGTCTGGTTATTGAGTGGTCGGATAACATTAGATACGAATCTGGCCATATAGATAGGCATGTAGGTGAGCATGACCTGGGCTTCTCTCACTGGGGCACCTCTAATTCATACCAAAAAAATGATTCACTGCGTCATGTGGTTTGGCAAGTAGGCCAGGTAACCTTGGGATTTTCGAGCTGGGGCAGCCTTAATCCACATCAATCGTCATGGGCTTTCTCAGCTATCTCCCATAGATATGCTTATCAGTCCGTTCTCCTTCATTCAAGTTATTAATTTTGTATTTCTTTCATCACCATATGTTCTCCAGCCTGATGTATGAGTGATTCCCTGATTGTTGGGTATTGTCTTTGAATTTCAATCGTTCACTTGAAGTAATCTTTGCTAAGCTAGCCTAGGTCCAACCGAGCACTGAGAACACGTGGTCATGTTTGTTGGTTTGACATTCTGAGATCAGAAACTCTAAATTCTAAGTTGTCCTGGCAACCACCTTATGGACATAATCTTTCTGAGACAAATTAGACAAATCTGATGAATTCCTCTCTCCAGGTAAGATATTTTTATGTCTCTTTTCTGAATTTTGGAAGGCTCGAACTTGAGTCCGGATCCCTGATCGTTCAGGTAGATTATGTCTAGATACTGGTTTACTTTATTTCTGTAGGATTTGTTAGTTGTTTGATTTACATCCTCTGCTCTGGCGTGTTTATTTGTCATTAAATATAAGTGTAATGTAATTTTCAGCCAACTTCCTCATTATGGTGTCAAAACACATAATCAATACTCTTCTATGGCAATCCATTGGGGGAGAGAATTGCACTGGGTCCACTGAGCATTCTACTTTGGATGGCATCCTTCACTTTGGATGTGAGGTTCCCAGAGGGAAAGAAAAAATCCAAAAAGGCATGCATATTTGTGGCAAAAAGCTTTTGAGTCTGAAAGACATTAGAGAAAATAAACTTCCAAGGATTGTGAATCTCCTCCAAATGCTTAATGATGATACAGAAAGGTAGACAATTTCAAATAGATTAAGAGGAGTACTACGAAGAGAACGTGTCCCGTGCTAAACTCATGAACCAAGGGAAAATGTTACCGTCTATGAGGTTACTACTAATTACCTTCATGAATAATCACAGCAGGCCAGCTTCTTCCCAAGTTCAGGCAAAAAACTGGTCCCAAAGTAAAATTCAGGGCCAGCAATGTGTTCTGGTGTGTAAGAGTCCGTGTTACTAGTGGGCGGCCTGGGATTCATGGATTCGTATGACACGTACGGATCACATTAGTAACATTAGGAAAGATAGGTTTCATGGTATGGTGCAGACAGAGATCATAAATAAGTGGAAATTGTGAGCATACCTTATAGATATGCACCAGGAAAAAAACATGAAAATATTGCAATCTATGACACATCTGGTACACTTCCCTAAATACAGAGGGAAGAAAGTGATGTGACCTGCATAGGTGGAATTGTCAGCCTGCACGAGATGACACGATCATTGCACGTCAGAGGATTGCCTGGGCAGCTTCCACTTGGGAGGGACTCCAAGACTTTCACTGGGGAAAGTCTAAACACTCGGCCATATCCACAAAATGTAACAGATAAAACCCAGGATAAACTTAAAATAAAGAAACCAGTGTCTAGAGAGAATGTACTAGACATTTAAACGTTCAAGGATAAAGTTAGAAACCGACAAGAAATCCAGGAAATGGAAAGGGTGAGTGTCAGAGTGGTATGAGATGGCTCTGAAACACTGTGTGCAAGGAAGACGCCGGGACAACTTAGAAGTTTGAGGGTGTTTATGACACCACAGTGAACCTGTCACCCAAGATGCCCTCATCTTTATAGTCTGAGGATTATCCTGGGATACGATACTCAAGTGAGAGATACCCAGAAAAGAATTTAAAAACAGAAACCAAGCACTGAAACTTGAAGAGATAGAATAGACGTTGATTAAATGGGTAAGAAAGAAGTCATCGTGATGAAGCAATAATACAGGGACAATCACTGAGTGGATACCATTGTCATCTACTCAAGTATATGGCGAGGCCATGCTGATTCAAGCTTGAAACTTGATTTGAAACCAGAGGCTGGACTTGGGGCTTATCAGACGTACAAATTCTCCTGCCTTAATCGTAATCCAAAATCAAGAATGGTGTCCTGAGGACATTGTAGAGAAGGATTGATGCCTCCTTTCCTTTGCCTCTAGCATTAATTGAGGAGAAGTCTCACTTTCCATAGCTCTGGCATTACGGAGGCCAACTGGGTACATGCTAATGTGTCACAATACATCTCTTGGAACCCATGAAGGAATGGAACCCGTCATGCTTCTAGTAAGCCTCATTTTTTGGCAGGGCGCCAGAAGTGCGCTGAGAAACACCCTTTTCCAGATGGCTTCGTTGCTTTGTGAGGGCTGCACTGCCAGGCTAGTGTGTTCACTTTGGCTCCAATGAAATGCTCTCCCCCTATCTCTTGGAGTAGAATGATTATTGATAACGTGTATTGACACCATATGTAAGGAGGTTGGCTCAAAATTAGAACATTACCATTATCTTTATAGAAAAATAAACATGCCAGATCTGAGAATGTACATCAAACAACACACCCTATAGAAATAAAGTAAACCAATATCTACACGTAGTCTAAGGGAACGTTCAACGATCGGTGGTCAAGTTCGAAACTTCCCAAATCCAGGAATGAAAGAGAAAAGTACCTTCCCTGAAGCGGATTCATCAGATTCATCTAATTTGTCTCAGATACATTATGTTCATGAAGGAGGTTGCCATGACTACCTATGGTTTGGAGTTTAAGATCTCAGGAGGTAAGACCAAGCAAGATGATCACGTGTTCTCAAGCTCACTTTGACTTAGGCTAGCATGATAAAGATTGCAACAAGTGACCAATGTAAATTCAAAGACAACACCCAACAATGAAAAGCACTCACACGTAGGCCTATAGAACATAGGGTGATTATAGAAATAGAAAATTGATACCTTGGGATGAAGGAGAACTGACTGACAAGCATACCATAGGGAGAAATCTGAGAAAGACCATGATGATTATACTATGGAAAGCAAAATGGGCTCAGAAAAGGGAAAGCAAACACAAATCACACTTGAATAATCCACAACGAAAGATGTCAGACGTTAGACAGACTATGCTTGAACTTTTGAAAGTCAGAGAGTGTCACAAACCAAAAAACTGCAGTGAGGTAAAACCTGGGCTACCTGGAAAGGGTGAGAATGAGACTGCTCCAAACGTGCTCAGAAACACTTTGTCCATGAAGCTTGCTGGGACAGCAGAGACACAATTTTGACAAATTGTTTGACTTCGCAGTCAAAATGCAAACTGGCTACGTCTACTCAGTGCCAGACCTGGGCTGAAGTAGCATATTTAAGTCACATTATACTGAAATGCAGGCAGCCAAGGGAATATGAAAGGGGCCGGCCAGTGGAGAATTGGGGAAGTCCGTGCATTCTGGGTCGGAAGCCTGGAGTTGACAGGGTGGAATACTGGGGGTAAACCTCTTCACCGCTGGCCAAACCATTCTGTGGCAGGCATGGGAAGGAGTGTAGAGGCAGATGAGAAGTGACGATAGACAGGGCCACTCTTCCTTAGCAAATATAGGAGCACTGTCATCAGATGTGAGAACAGCGATAAACTTCTGTCAAAAGGAAGCAAATTAAAAGTTGCAAAGAATAGGAAAATTGAACCTCAAAAAAAAATGCCTGTGAGAAGATTTAGATACCTAGGAACAACCTCTCCCCAACAGGTGAAAGCTCGGTAAATCGAAAAGTAGCAAACCCTGTGGAAAGAAATGGGAGAAGACACAAGGAAGCGGAAGGATATTCCATGCTCTTGAAATGGAAGAATTAACACACTGGAAACCTCCACTCCGGATAAAGCAATCTCTAGATTACATGAAGTCCCAGGCAAAGTTGCAGCTATATTTCTCACAGAGATAGAAGCGAGCATCCTAAAGTTTACATCCAGCAACAAAAGACCACGGATGGCCAAAGGAATCCTGAGGAAAACGAACAAGGCTCAATGTATCACACTTTCTGATTTCAACATATAGGATGAAGAAATAGGATTGGAAATGGCGCAGGCTGGGATGAAAACAGACACACAGAACCATGGAACACAATCGAGAGCCCAGAGGTATACTCACACATACATGCACAGCCCATTTTCGACCACGGAACCAAGAGGAGACAGTGGAGAAAGGAAAGTCTCTACAATGAACGGTGCTGGGAAGACTGCAGAGCCTCATGTAAGACAAGGAGCATAGACCACGGTGTTACACCAGGCACAAACACCAACACAAAATGGATTAAAGTTTTGAATGTAAGACTGCAAACCACGAGACTTCTGTAAGGAAACCTAGGCAGCATGCTATTTGACATCTGTATTAGCCTCCTATAAGTAAGATGCATGTCTGCTTGGGCAAGGGCAACAAGGGAAACAAGAAAGAAATGGGACTACATCAAATGCAAAAGCTTCTGCCCAGCCAAGGAAACCATCGACTCAATGCAAAGACAGTACAACCACTGGGAGAGGATGTTTGAAAACCACACATAGGTGAATGGGTGAATAGCCAAAAGATGCAGTGAACTCATATGTGTCCACAAGAGAAAAATAAATAAGCCCATTAAAACCTGGGCAGTAGGTGGAAACAGAGATTTCACCCAAGAAGATATAGAGATGGCCAACAGGTGTATGAAAACATGTTAATCATCATTAAGACTCAGGGCAATTGAAATCCAAATGGCAGTGAGATAGCAGCTCACTGTGGTCTGAATGACTATAGGTAAAAAGTCAGGAAACAAGTGTCAGAGAGGAGCTGCAGAGATGGGAAGACTCCTGCAGTGCTGCTGTGAGTGTAAGCTGGTGCAGCCACGACGCAAATCAGTGTGGAATTGCCTCAGACATGTCAGAATCCATCTACCATATGATCCAGCTATTATTCAGTGGCGTGTTTATCCAAAGAACTTGGAAGAAGTCGTGCACTGATATCTGTGCACCCCTGTGTTCACACTGGCCTTACTCCCGTGATCCAAGACTTGGAAGCCGCCCTGATGCCCATCAAGGCAGAAGGACGAATAGAGAAAGAAGATTGGAGAAGGAAGCTGGGCTTTATGAACACAATGGCATATCTCTGAGCCATAACAAAGGAGAGAATCCAGCCATTAGTGACCAGAAGGATGGCTCTTGAGGGTTTTATTGGAAGTGAAACAGCTCACAGGGAGAAACTCAAATACCGCAGGAGCTCACTTACAAGGAGAAGAGACAAACAAGGACCAACAAACTGGAAAGCTTTGCGGAAAGAAATTAAAGAAGACACAAGGAAACGGAAATGTATTCCACGCTCTTCGAATGGAAGAACGGACACACTTGAAAGGTCCATATTGGATAAAGCAATCTCTTGATTCCACGCAAGCCCCATCGAAGTTTCAGCAATCTTTCCCACAGAAATAGAAGACAGAATCCTAAAGTTTCTATCCAGCAACAAAGGAGCAGGAAAGGCCAAAGGAATCCTGAGGAAAACGAACAACTCACCAAGTACCACATTTTCGAATTTCCACATATAGGACGAACTGCTAGGTACCGAAACGGCAAAGGCTGGCCACAAAGAGAGGCACACAGACACAAGGAACAGAATCGAGAGCCCAGAGGTCAACTCCCACATACATGGACAGCCCAGTTTAGACCAAGGAGCCAAGAGGAGACAGCAGAGAAAGGAGAGTCTCGAAAAGAAACGATGCTGGGAAGACTGCACAGCCACATGTAACACAATGAGAATAGACCATGATGTTACACCAGCCACACACACCACCTCAAAATGGATTAAGGCCTTGAATGGAAGACTTGAAACCATGCAACTTCTAGGACAAAACGCAGGCAGCTTGCTCTTTGCCATCTGGCTTAGCCGATTATTTGGAAGAAGCATATGTGACTGGGCAAGGGCAACAAAGGAAACAAGAAAGAAGCGGGACTCCATCCAATGCAGAAGCTTCTCAACAGCCAACGACTCCATCGACTCAATGCAAAGACAGCACAACAACTGTGACAGGCTGTTTGCAAACCACACATCGGACATGGGGTGAATAGCCAAAATACCAATGAACTCATATGTCTCCACAATAAAAAAACAACGATCCCCATAAAACCTGGGCAAAAGATGGAAACAGATATTTCTCCCAGGAAGATAAAAGATGGCCAACAGGCTGTATGAAGACATGTTCATCATCATTAAGTCTTTGGCAATGCAAATACGAACGGCAATGAGATAGCAGCTCACAGTGGTCAGAGTGGCTATAGGGATGAAGACAGGGAACAACAAGTCTCGGAGAGGAGGTGGAGAGAAGCAAAGCCTCCTGCACTGCTGGGGGGAGTGTAATCAGGTGCAGCCACTACCCAAAGTGCTGTGCAATTGCCTTAGAATTTTCAGAATCCATCTACCATATGATCCAGCTATTCCTCTGTGGCATATATATCCAAAGAACTTGGAAACACTAATGCTCAGAGATCCATGCAGCACTGTGTTCACCACAGCCTTATTCCCAATATCCAAGACTTGGAAGCCTACGTGGTGCCCATCCAGTGACGAATGGAGAAGGAAGACGATCTATAGCCACACAATGGCCAATCTTCGGACTGTATAGATGTGGCCATCTTGGGTGACATGTTCATAAACACCCTCAGAATTCTAAGTTGTCCTGACAACCTCCATGCACACAGTGTTTCAGAGCCATCGCATACCAGTCTGACCACTCCCCATTTCCAGGTAGGATAGTTTTCCTTGTTCTGGATTTCTTGTCGGTTTCTAACTTTCTCCTCAAACTTTGAAAGGTCTACTACATTCCCTCTACACACCAGTCTCTTTCCGTTACGATTATCAAAGATTTTATCTCTTATCTTTTGTGGGTATGGTGAAATGGGTGGACTTTCCCCAGAGAAAGTCATGGACTCCCTCCCAAGTTGAAGTTGCCCAGGCAATCCCCTGAGGCACACTTATCGTGTCATCTCCTAGCAGTCTGACAATTCCACCAAGCAAGTCACATGTTTCCGTTGGTTCATGAGTTTAGCACGGAACATGTTCTCTTCCTAGTGTTCCGCTTCATCTCTTTGCAAAGCTCTACCTTTCTGTAGCATCATTAAGCATTTTGAGGTGATTACCAATCCTTGGAAGTTCATCTTCTCTAATCTGTTTCAGCCTCCAAAGGTTTAGGCAGTAAATCTGCACCCCTCTTTAGAGTTTTGATTTTATGTGAATTGATTGCCGTAACCCACCATTCTAACATCCTATAGCTTTTCACATCTACATTCTCATAGATTTAGACTTCTGTGTAGGTTACATCATCTTCACCACTGTAAGCCTAATTACAGGCCCTCACAACACACTTGTGCCTAATCAACTCTTTCTCGCTCAGACCCCCGCATCCATTTCCCTTTGGGAACTACCAATCCCATGTCACGTCCTACCTTTTTGTTGCTCCGTTTTTCCTCTTCTCCTTGTACGTGAGATCCTGTGGTATTCAACCTTATCCCTGGGGCTTGCTTCAGTTCCCCTAAGACGCTCAGGAGCCATTCTGGTGGTCACAAATGGCTGGACTGCATCCATTCCTACAGCTGAGAGTTATACCATCGTGTGGCTATAGCCGATCTTCCTTCTCCATTCATATCTTGATGGTCACCACGGAGGCTTGCAAGTCTTAGATATCGGGAGTAAGGTTGTGGTGAACACAGCAGTGCATCGATCTCTGTGCATTAGTGTTTCCATGATGTTTGGATATATACGCCACAGAGGAATAGACGGATCATATGGTAGGTGGATTCTGAAATTTCTGAGGCAATTCCACACCACTTTGCATAGTGGCTGCACCAGTTCACATTCCTACCAGCAGTGCAGGAGGCTTCCTTTCTCTCCACCTCCTCTGTGAAACTTATTGTTTCCCGTCTTCATCCTTATAGCCATTCTGACTGCCGTGTGCTGCTATCTCATTGCCGTTCAGATTTGCATTGACCAGAGACTTAATGATGATGAACATGTTTTCATACAGCCTGTTAGCTATCTTCCTATCTTCCTGGGAGAAATGTCTGTTTCCATCTTTTGCCCAGGTTCTATTGGGCTCGTTGTTTTTATTCCTGTGAAGATGTATGAGTTCATTGAATCTTTTGGCTACTCACCCCTTCTCCGATGTGTGGTTTGCAAACAGCCTGTCACAGTTGTTGTGCTGTCTTTGCATTGCGTCGATGGAGTCGTTGGCTGGGCAGAAGCTTCTGCATTGGGTGGAGTCCCGTTTGTTTCTTGTTTCCTTTCTTGCCCTTGCCCACTGACACATGCTTCTTCCAAATAGGCAGCCAAGCCAGATGGGAAAGAGCAAGCTGCCTGGGTTGTCTCCTAGAAGTTGCATGGTTTCAAGTATTCCATTCAAGGCTTTAATCCATTATGAGGTCGTGCGTATGTCTGGTGTAACATCATGGTCTACTCTCATTGTGTTACCTGTTGGTGTGCAGTCTTCTCAGCACCGTTTCTTGAGGAGACTCTCCTTTCTCCACTTTCTCCTCTAGGCTCACTGTTTGAAAATGTGCTGTCAGTAGATGTGTGAGTTGACCTCCAGGCTCTCGTTCTGTTGCATGAGTCTGTGTGCCTATTTTGGGGCCCAGGCTGTGCTGTTTCCGTACCTAGGGCTTCATCCTATATGTTGAAATCAGAAAGTGTGATACTTGCTGCTTTGTTCGTTTTCCTGAGGATTCCTCTGACTATTCTGGGTCCTTTGTTGCTGGATAGAAACTTTAGGATTCTGTCTTGTATTTCTGTGGCAATGATTGTTGCAACTTTGACTGGGACTGCATGCAATCCAGACACTGCTTTATGCGGTATGGACGTTTGAAGTGTTTTCGTTCTTCCCTTGGAAGAGCACGGAATAGCCTTCCGTTCCCTTGTGTCTTCTGTAATATCTTCGCCCAAACTTTTACAAGTTTTCTGTTTCCATAGCTTTCTGCTGTTTGGCCACGTTTATTCCTAGATATCTTTTTCTTCCTACTGGCATGCTTTCTTTTTTGAGGTTCAGTTTTTCTATTCTTTGCAACTTTCAATGGGTTTTGTTTTGACAGAATTTATGGCTGTGCTCACATCTGCTGGCCATGCTGCTGCATTTCCTGAGGAAGAATGGCGATGTCTATCGTCGCTTCCCATCTGCCTCTACACTACCTCAGACGCCTTCCCCAGAATGGCTGGACGAGCGGTGAGGTGGCTCACCCCCAGGATTCCACATCGCCGAACCTGGGCTGCTGAACCAGAATGTGCGGACTTCACCATGGCCCCATTGGCTGGACCATTTCATGTTCCATTGGCAACCTGCAGTTGAGTGGATTGTGACATGAATATGCTACTTGTGCCCAACTCTGGCCCTGTGTAGATGAGGCCAGCTTGCTTTTCTGGCCCACTGTGATGTTGGGTGATTTGTCAGAATCGTGTCTCTGCTGTCCGGTCTAGTTTTGTGGACACAGGGTTTCAGAGTCCGTGGGGAGCAGTCTCATAACTCACCCTTCTCATTTAGGCCAGGTTTGACCTTTGCTGCTGTTTTTGGCGTTGTGACTTTCTCTGACTTTCAAATGTTCAAACAGAGTGTGTCTAATGACTGACGTCTTTCACTGTGGATTAGTCAGCTTTGATTTCTGTTGGCCTCCATATTCCGGGATACTTTTTTCTTTTCTATAGTTTATTTGTTATGGTCTTGTTGAGATATCTCCTTTCGATTTGCTTATCAGTGCGTTCTCCTTCTTTCCAAGTTAGGAGTTTTGTATGTCTTTAATTACCATAGGTTCTGTAGCCCGACGTGTGAGTCATTTCGTGATTGTTGGGTGTGGTCTTGGAATTTCCATCGGTCACTTGTAGGAATCTTTGCTATCCCGGCCCAGGTGACACTTAGCCCTGAGAACACATGGTCGTCTTGGTAGGTTTGAGATTCTCAGATTAGAAACTCCAGATTCAAGGTTGTCTGGGCAACCACCTTCACAGACATTATGTTACTGAGAGAAATTAGAGAAATCTGATGAATTCCTGCCTCCAGGTAAGTGATTTGTCTGTCTCTTTAATGGATTTGGGAAGTTTCAAACTTGACCCCTGATCATTGAATGCTCCAACAGATTACGTCTGGATACTGGGCTTACTTTATTTCTACATGGTTTCCTATTGGTTTGATTTTCATTCTGAACTTTGGCAGGTGTATTTTTATTTAAATATAACGGCAACGTGCTAATTTTCAGCAAACCTCCTTCCATATGTTGTCAGAACAAGGAATCAATACTGTTTCCATGGCAAGAGGTGGGGGAGAGAATTTCATTGGAGCCCAACTGAGCACTGTAGCCTGGGAGGGCAGACTTCACACAGGAACGAAACCCTCTCAAAAAGGGTGCTTTTAAACACACTTCTACAGCCCTCCAAACCAAAGGACCCACCCCAAGCATGACAATCATCCATTCCTTTAAGTCTTCCAGAGATGTCTTGGGACACATTAGCATGTACCCAGTGGGACCCAGTGACGCCAGAGCTATGCAAAGGGAGACCTCTCTTCAAAGAATGCTAGGGGCTTAGAAAAGGAGGCCTCAATTCTTTTCTTCAATGTCCTCAAGAGATCATTCTTGACTTGGGATTATGAGTAAGGCAGAAGGACAACGTAGTTCTGATAAGCCCCAAGTCCAGCCTCTTGTTTCAAATCAAGTTGCAAGCTTCAATCAGCACGGCCTCCATATCTACTTGAGTAGATA
Source organism: Equus asinus (assembly GCF_041296235.1). Taxonomy (NCBI): domain Eukaryota; kingdom Metazoa; phylum Chordata; class Mammalia; order Perissodactyla; family Equidae; genus Equus; species Equus asinus. The sequence goes on along the minus strand of NC_091815.1, from coordinate 4,303,500 downwards.
ACAATGTTCTCTTCTCAGTTCTTGCCCCTCTAGTATCCCTTCTTCCCTATGATTCCTTTCTTATCCCTTGAATCAATGCCTCTTTGATCTCTTCAAGTTTCTGTGTGCGGTTTCTGTTTGGAAAAGCTGTTTCTGGATATCTCTCACGTGGGTATCCTAGCCAGGGCAATCCTCGGACTCTAAACTTGCTGCCATCTTGGGTGACACGTTCACCGTGACGTCATAAACACCCTCAGAATTCTAAGTTGTCCTGAAAACCTCCAGGCACACAGTGTTTCAGAGCCAACTCATATCAGTCTGACGACTCCACCTTTCCAGGTAGGATAGTTTTCCTTGTTCTGGATTTCTTGTCAGTTTCTAACTTTCTTGTGGAACTTGAAAGGTATCCTACGTTCCTTCTACCCACCAGTTTCTTTCCTTTAAGATTATCCCTTGTTTTATATCTTATCCATTGTGTATATGTCCAATTGGGTGGACTTTCCTCAGAGAAAGTCCTGGAGGCCCTCCCAATTGGAAGTTGCCCAGGCAATCCCCTGATGCACAATGATCGTGTGATCTCCTAGCAGTCTAAAAATTCCACTTGGCAGGTTACATGTTTTCCTTCCTTCATCATTTGGGGAAGTGTTCCTGATGCGTTCATAGATTGTCATATTCTCATGGCTCTTTTTCTGATGCATATTGTTAAGGTCTCGTGACAATGTCTACTTCTTATGATCTCTGTGCCCACCATACCTTGAAATCTGTATTTCCTAATGCTAGTAATCTGATCTGCACCCCTGATGCTAGCTGGTGAAGCCCGGGCCGCCCAAGTGGAACGTAGGAACCTGCCTGCTACATCACAGGGCCGGCCCTGAATTGGACTTTTGGACCAACCTTACCTGACCTGTGAAGATGTTGGCCTGCTTCCATCATTCGTGAAGGGAATCAGTAGTAACATCATGAACGGTAACGTTTTCTGTTGGTTCATGAGTTTAGCATGGAACATGTTCTCTTGGTAGTATTCCTCTTCATCTCTTTGCAAAGGTCTACCTTTCTGTAGCATCATTGAGCATGTTGAGGTGATTACCAATACTTGGAAGTTCATCTTCTCTAACCTCTTTCTGTCTCCAAAGCTTCCGGTTGTAAATCTGCATCCCTTTTGGGAGTTCTGGTTTTATGTGAATTGATGTCGTAACACAACATTATAATAACCTATAGCTTTCAGATCTACATCCACATAGATTTAGACTTCAGAGTAGGTTACATCATCTTCACCAACGTACAACCTAATTACTGTCCCTAACCACACACCAGTGCCTAATCAACACTTTCTTTCTCTGGCCACTGCCCCACTTTCCCTCTGGGAAATGCCAATCCATTGTCATGTTATACTTGTTTGTTGGTCCGTTCTTGCTCTTCTCCTTGTGCATGAGATCCTATAGTATTTGACCATACTCCTGGGGCTTCTTTCAGTTCCCCCAATACCCTCAGGAGCCATTCTGGTGATCACAAATGGCTGGCCTGAATCCGTTCCTATAGCTGAGTGCTATGCCTTTGTGTGGCTATAGCCCATATTCCTTCTCCATTCATCCCTTGATGGGCACCAGGCAGGCTTCCAAGTCTTGGATATCTGGAATAAGGCCAGGTTAAATAGAGGTGTCCACTGATCTCTGTGTATGAGTGTTTCCACATTCTTTGGATAAACACACCACAGATGAATTGCTGGATCATATGGTAGATGTATTCTGAAATGTCTAAGGCAACTCCTCACCGTTTTGTGTCGTGGCTGCACCTGTTTACACTCCCTCCAGCAGTGCAGGAGACTTCTCTTCTCTCCACTTCCTCTCTGAAACTTATTTCCTGTCTTCATCCTTATAGCCATTCTGACCGCCGTGATCTGCTATCTCATTGCCTTTCAGATTTGCACTGACCAGAGACTTAATGATGATGAACATGTTTTCATACACCCTGTTGGCCATCTTTCTATCTTCCTGGGAGAAATCTCTGTTTCCAGCTTTTGCCCAGATTTTAATGGGGCTTCTTTTTTTTTTCTTTTGGAGCCGTATGAGTTTATTGGATCTTTTGGCTATTCACCCCTTCACCAATGTGTGGTTTGCAAACATCCTCTCCCAGTTGTGCTGTCTTTCCATTGCATCAATGATTTCCTTGGCTATGCAGAAGCTTTTGTGTCTGATGTAGTCCCATTTGTTTCTTGTTTCCTTTATTGCCCTTTCCCAGACAGACATGCTTCTTCCACATATGAGGCTAAGACAAATGACAAAGAGCACCCTACCTACGTTTTCTTCCAGAAGTCTCATGGTTTCCAGTGTTACATTCTAGACTTTAATCCATTTCGAGTTGGTGTTTGTGCCTGGTGTAACACCGTGGTTTACTCTCCTTGTCTTACATGAGACTGTGCACTCTTCCCAAAACTGTTTATTGTAGAGACTTTCCTTTCTCCACTGTCTCCTCTTGGCTCCGTGGTCGAAAATGGGGTGTCCATATATGTGTCCCTTTACCTCTGGGCTCTTGATTCTGTTCCTTGGTTCTGTTTCTCTATTTTGCATCCCAGCCTGCGCTGCTTCCATTTCAATTTCTTCATCCTATATGTTGAAATCAGAAAGTGTGATACATTGAGCTTTGTTCTTTTTCCTCAGGATTCTTTTGGCTATTCGGGGTCTTTTGTTGCTGGATGTAAACTTTAGGATGCTCGCTTCTATCTCTGTGAGAAATATTGCTGCAACTTTGACTGGCACTGCATGGAATCAAGAGATTTCTCTATGCGGTGTGGACATTTCAAGTGTGTTAATTCTTCCATTTCAAGAGCATGGAATATCCTTCCGCTTCCTTGTGTCTTCTCCCATTTCTTTCTGCAAATGTTTGCTAGTTTTCTATTTACAGAGCTTTCACCTGTTGGGGTGAGGTTATTCCTAGGTATCTTATTCTTCTTACTGGCATCCTTTCTCTTTTTTATTGAGGTTCAATTTTCCTATTCTTTGTAACTTTTAATTTGTTTCCTTTTGAAAGAGATTTATCACTGTGCTCACATCTGCTGGAAATGCTCCTGTATTTGCTGAGGAAAAGTGGCCCTGTCTAACGTCGCTTCTCATCTGCCTCTACATTATCTCCCTCACCTGCCCCAGAATGGCTGTACCAGTGGTGAGGAGGTTTACCCCCAGGATTCTACCCTGCCAACTCCTGGCTGCCGACGCAGAATGCGCAGACTTCCCCAATTCTTTACTGACCAGCCCCATTCATGTTCCCTCGGCAACCTACATTTGAGTGGAATGTGAGTTAAATAGGCTACTTCAGCCCAATTCTGGCACTGAGTTGATGTAGACGGTTTGTATTTTTGCTCAACTGTGATGTCAGAGAATTTGTCATAATTGTGTCTCTGCTCTCCCGGCAAGCTTCATGGACACAGGGTTTCATAGGACATTTGGAGGAGTCTCATACCCACACTTTCCAGGTAGCACAGGTTTTACCTCGCTGCAGTTTTTTGGTTTGTGTCACTTTCTGACTTTCAAAAGTTCAATCAGAGTCTGTCTAAAGCCTGACATCTTTCGTTGTGGAGTATTCAGGTGTTATTTGTGTTTGCCCTCCCTATTCGGAGCCCATTTTGTTTTTCCATAGTATAATCATCATGGTCTTTCTCAGATTTCCCCCTTTGGTATGCGTGTCAGCCAGTTCTCCTTCATCCCAAGGTATCAATTTTCTGTTTCTTTAACCACCCTATGTTCTATAGGCCTACGTGTGAGTGCTTTTCATTGTTGGGTGTTGTCTTTGAATTTACATTGGTCACTTGTAGCAGTCTTTACCATGCTAGCCTTGGTCAAAATGAGCACTGTGAACACGTGTTCATCTTGGTTGGTCTGACGTTCTGAGATCTTAAACTCCAAATTCTAGTTTGTCATGTTAACCTTCTTCATGAACATAATGTACCCGAGACAAATTAGACAGATGTGATGAATTCCGTTCCAGGTAAGATACTTTTCTGTCTCATTCCTGGATTTGGGAAGTCTCGATCTTGACCCCTGATCCTTGAACGTTCCACTAGATTATGTCTACCTACTGGCTTACTGTATTTCTATAAGGTGTGTTATTTGTTTGATTTACAACCTCAGCTATGACATGTTTATTTTTCTATAATGATAATTGTAATGTTCTAATTTTCAGACAACCTCCTTTCACATGGTGTCAATACACGCCATCAGTAATCATTCTAGTCCAAGAGATAGGGGGAGTATTTCATTGGAGCCAAACTGAGCACACTAGCCTGGTAGGGCATCCCTCACAAAGCAACGAAGCCCTCTGGAAAAGGGTGCTTTTCAGCACACTTCTGGAGCCCTGCCAAACAATGCGACATATCTGGAGCTTGATGGGGGTCTAGTCCTTCAAGGGTTCAAAGAGATGTATTGTGACACATTAGCATGTACCCAGTGGGCCTCCGTAAAGCCAGTGCTATGGAAAGTGAGACTTCTCTTCAATGAGTGCTAGGGGCATAGGAAGGGAAGCATCGATCCTTCTCTACAATGTCCTCAGGAGATCATTCTTGATTTGGGATTATGATTAAGGCAGAAGGACAACGTAGGTCTGATAAGACCCAAGTCCAGCCTCTGGTTTCAAATCAAGTTGCAAACTTCAATCAGCACGGCCTCCACATCTACTTTAGTAGGTAACAATGTTCTCCACTCAGTGCTTGTCTCTCTGTTATTTATTGCTTCTTCACAATGACTTCTTTCTTATCCCTTTAATCAGCGGCAATTCTAACTCTTCAAGTTTCAGTGCTGGTTTCTGTTTTTAAATTCTTTTCTGGGTATCTCTCACTTTAGTATCGTAGCCTAGGACAATCCTCAGACTATAAAGATGAGGCCATCTTGGGTGACATGTTCACTGTGATATCATAAACACCCTCAAATTTCTCAGTTCTCCTGGCATCTTCCATGCACACAGTATGTCAGAGCCATCTGATATCAGTCTAACTACTCACCCTTTCCAGCTAAGATGGTTTTCCATTTCCTGGATTTCTTGTCTGTTTATAACTTTATCTTTGGACTTTTAAATATCTACTACATTCTCTCTAGACACTGAATTCTTTAGTTTAAGTTTATCCTTGGTTTTATCTGTCACATTTTGTGGATATGGCCAAATATGTAGACTTTCCCCAGAAAAAGTCCACGAGTCCCTCCCAAGTTGAAGTTGCCCGGCCAATCCTCTGATGTTCAATGATCGTGTCATCTTGTGCAGTCCGACAATTCCACCTATGCAAGTCACATCACTTCCTCCATTCTGTATTTGAGAAGTCTACCAGATGCGTCATAGATTGCAATATTTTCATGTTGTTTTCCTGGTGCATATCTATAAGGTATGCTCACAATTTCCACTTATGTATGATCTCTGCCCGCACCATACCATGAAATCTATCTCTCCTGATGTTACTAATCTGATCAGCACCCATGATGCGAATCCATGAGTCCCAGGCCACAGACTAGGAACGTGGGCTCTTACACACCAGAACACATGACTGGTCCTGAATTTTACTTTTGGACCAATCTTTTGCCTGAACTTGGGAAGAAGCTGGCCTGCTGTGATTATTCGTGAAGGTAATGAGTAGTAACCTCACAGAAGGTAACATTTTCCCTTGGTTCATGAGTTTAGCATGGAACACGTTGTCTTTGTAGTATTCTTCTTAATATATTTCCAATGGCCTACCTTTCTGTAGCATCATTAAGCATTTGTAGGAGATTCACAATCCTTGAAAGTTTATCTTCTCTAATCTCTTTCAGCCTCAAAAGCTTTATGCCGTGAATCTGCACAGCTTTTTGGATTTTTTCTTTCCCTCTGGGAACCACCAATCCAAAGTGAAGGCTGCCATCAAAGCTAAAATGCTCTGTTTGGCCCCAATGAAATTCTCTCCCCCATCTCTTGTCATAGAAGAGTATTGATTATGTGGTTTGCCACCATATGTGAGGAAGCTGGCTGAAAATTAGAACATTACACTTATATTTAACGAAAAATAAACATGCCAGAGCTGAGGATGTAAAGCAAACAACTAGCAAACCCTACAGAAATAAAGTAAACCAGTATATAGACGTAATCTACTGGAACAATGAAGGATCAGATGTCAAGGTCTAGCCTACCCAAATTCAGAAAAAAAGACATAAAAATATCTTACCTGGAGAGAGGAATTCATCAGATTTGTCTAATTTGTCTCGGAAACATTATGTCCATAAGGTGGTTGCCAGGACAAACCAGAATTTGGCATTTCTGATCTCAGAATGTCAAACCAACCAAGATGACCTCATGTTCTCAGTGCTCAGTTGGACCTAGTCCAGGATAACCAAGATTCCTTCAAGTGAACGATGGCAATTCAAAGACAAAACCCAACAATCATGAAGGCACTCACACATCAGCCTAGAGAACATATGGTGATTAAAGAAATACAAAATTCCTAACTTGGAATGAAGGAGAACACACTGATGAGCATATCTATGGGAGACAGCTGTGAAAGACCACGAGGATTGATGTGGATTAAGGCTGCCCCCATTCGAAAGCCCAAGGTTAGCTGGTGAACATGCAGAACTATAGGACCCGTTGAATTTCTTTTGGTATGAATTAGAGGTGCCCCAGTGAGAGAAGCCCAGGTCATGCTCACCTACATGCCTATCTATGGGGCCAGTTTTGTATCTAGTGTTATATGACCACACAATAAGAAGAACCCATCTGAACTGAAATCATTTAATGACTTTTTACATCATCTTTTCTATTTCCAGGAAAAATAAGTCACGTACCCATGACTGATAAAATTAGTCCTTAACCTCAACTCCAGAAAGCAGCAGGAGCTGTGACTACCCATGGGTCCTTTCCCAATGCAGCAGCAGCAGCTCTTCACTGCCCATAGGTCCTGTCCCCATGCTATTCTGTATCACTGTCTAAATAAAAGAGCACCACTGCCAGACCTTGAGGGTCCAAGAAATCTTTCTTTCAACTCTTGAGCTTGCCGACCATGCATCATATCTTGTGGCCCGTATGGGGAACATGCTTCATCGGTTTGTGAGCTCGAATTCTGGTAAGTGCCCTTTTCTTCCTTTTGCCTCTCTCTTTTTCGAGGATGGATCTAAATTCACTTCTCCATCAGGAACTGTCTTGAATAGCTGTATGAATTCATGTTTGCTGCCCATGGCTACTCTATGGTGCAAATCTGGCATTCATCTTGAAGAAAATCAGTGGCTTAAGCCTAAGAGTGATGTAGAATGAATTAATCCATTCCTTCCTGACCCTATCTCTAATATATAAATTTTACGTGGGAACAGGTCAGCCATTTAAGTCATTAGGATGGTTGGCAATCTCCAAGAATCCCGTGGAAGTTTTCTATTCCTAAAGCTGGATTGAGATACCTCCCATTACACTTGACCATCTGAACTGTGTGAATGTCCCAATCGGGACTGCAGTTCAGGGAAAGTACCGAACTCTAACCTTTGGTTGAGTATTGGAAACCCTTCTTCGGAGAATGGCTCCAATACACAATTGGGTAGAATGTCCCCCAGCGTGGCGGAAACTTCTTCACTACTTCTCTCCATCATGTTCTCTCTTAAACTTCTCCTATTCTCTTGGGGACCACTCACCAGGCACCTATTACTTCCAGGCAGAATAGGAAAGATGTTCATCAGGCACCTGTTACTGCCAGGCATACCAGGGAAGATATCCAAGGGATGCAAGTCTGGGGGACACCCCCATCACCCCTTGCTATAGGCACCCCACAGTAGGAACAACAGGTAGGATGCTACCCTAGGTTCAGGGGGGATTTTCAAGGTAATGGACCTGTCTCTTTCATCTTTCGTAGAGTTACAACGGCCAATTTCGTCTCCTTTTGAGCTTTGCAACCGGGAAACAAAGAAATCTTTCAACAGTCAAGTCCTCCAATACTGGGAGCCCCAACTTTGGCTTTCTGGGCCTGATCACCCCAGTGACCCCAAGTAGGGTGCCCTCTGTTGGCGGTTGATTCATTGAGTATTTTAGTCACCTACTGAGTTGGCTATGATGTTAGGAGACCTGTGATTTATTCTGTGAACTGTCGTGCTAGGGTAGTATGCCCCAGCATGGGAACTGTTGTGTGACTTTTATCATGATAACCCTCTGGGAATGGCCATGAGGGTGAGGTCTGGTGTTTTCTTTTAATTTCTTTGTTTTGCTCATCATGTCCTCTGTTGTCACCAAGTCGAGCTTAATTTCAGGCTGGACTTCAGCAGAACCGGGACCTTCTGTAAAATCGAAAAACTTGAAAATATTTTGAAAGGGACTTAACTCTCAACCCGGGTACTGGGAGACCCGGCCTCCAGCATGTTCCAGGCCTCTGGAGGCACTGCACCTTTGTCCAGTACACTGTCAGTCCTACACTGGCTTTACTGCCATGGGGAATGACGTAAGCATCCCAAGAGACTCACCACTCAGGGTCATTTTAACTAATTAGAAGCACTTTCAATTGTATGGGTATGACCCAGAGACTCCAGGTGGGAGAAAATTTGAGAGGTGTCTCTGTGCCTTTATGGTGCAGTTGGACAGGTAGATCAACCTAGAATGTCCTTCAAGTTACAGTCCAGTTTCTGAGAAATCAAGGGCAACTGTCCTTAGAAAATCCTTGCAAGACTGGAAAGACAGCTCTAGAGGCAGTTCAGATTCCACCTACTTCCTTTATGATGAAAAGGATTCCCATCCCCCCTCTCCAGGAACTACTTTGTAGCCCATCATTCATTCATAAGACTGAAAAAAAAAAAAAGAGGGGAAAGGATAAATGGTCATAAGTGCACCCTTGCAAAAAGTCTACTATCTCGAGGGTCTTCTCCATAAGTATTAGTAAAAAGGCTCAAAACAAAGTGTGGATTCATAACTGGTGAGATTTATATTATTGTACCTGATTCACAGCAGTAGTTTTTAAAACAATGGTTGTACAGTCTCTGTCTATGTGTGTCTATGTGTACATTATACGTGTGATATTTTTACCCCTGGATGGTATGGCCAAAATTAAGATCTCTGTTTAGTTGGCTTAAAGAAAGTGCTTACATAAATTCTAATGTAGTAGAAATTAACTCAGTGCCTTTCAAAGTTAACGTGATGTGAATTAACCTTTGGTAAATGAAAGCTTGTTAAAGTTTGTTGGTTTGATTGAAAATTATCTTGTTGTCAGAGTTGTCAGTATTTCCATAGGATGCAGGCATTCAGCATGGGTTTTCTAGTCATATAAGCTCACTTTCTTAAATTTGTCAGCAAAATAATAGCTTTATATGATGACCAGTTTTGTCTAATGCCTCATGAGTTTTCTGTAGGTAACCGGGACATAATTGTTGGAAAAAATGGTTTAAATACATAAAACTCATAAAAGTGAGTACAATAACTTTTATGCTCTGTATACTTGTTGAAAAACCAACAGCTTCGAAATTTTTCTGTGTAACAATCTTGAGTTTTGCAAAGTTAAGTTAAATGATAAAAAGATGAATATGTGGGTCATTTTTGGATAGGCTGAAACACTGAATCATTATTAATAAACATATCTAAGTTATCTACTATGGGCTTCTTCTTGAAGAGGCTAAAACCGTTTGGGTGTATTAAAAAGCATGCTTTGTGTTTTATTGAGAAGTGGCATGTTTCTAAAGTTATGAAGTGTTTAGAATGCTGATATAAAAGACAATTCATAATTATTTACTTTTTTAGTGTTTAGTAGATCTGTTAAGGCTTAAAAGTTCTAATTAACTTATGGAATTAAAGCTACAGGAAATTAATAAGGAAAAGAGCTCTGTATTCAGGGAAGTTAAAATGTATGCTTTCAGTAAAAAAGGTATAAAGAATGGAAATATTTTTGTTTGATGGGTGAAGAAAGATAAATTGCTCCTAATGTACTAGAAAGGAAAAAAGAAAGAGTTGTTGACAAATTCTGAAAACGAAAAAGAAAGTTGAAGAAGATTTGTGAAGTAGAAATTCTGAAAGGAGTTTTAGGCCTACTCAAGTAGACTAAAGTAAGTTCAATTAAGTGAATGAGTTTGAATGTGTAACAATATTAGGTGCAGAAATTCAAATTTGGTTTTCTCTAAAATGATACTTTTTCTTGAACTTTGGATCTGCTCTTGATAAAGAGGTTATAAAAGCTCTTCCTTTGAGTAAGTCTACCTAAGAGAGAAATGTGTTTTGTGAAAATAATGACTGAGGTCACTCTTAAGATTTTTGACTCTTTCTGTCATCACTTTGAATAGATACCTGAGCATTGTTTCACAGTGAGTGTTGTTTCCTATTTGAAGAAGCATTTTAAAAACTTTGGATATGTTTTGACAAGCTTCTCCCTCAAAAATATTCAAATCCTGAATGAAGTCTTTCTTTTGACCTGGTGGACAGAAGAGAAATTACTCTGAGGATTTTCAGAGGGCCCCTGAGACTTCTCAAAGAAATTTGCTCTCTCTTCCTGTAAGGAGGAAAACATTAAACTAATTAGGCTTATTTTTTCTATTAAATTAAAGGGGAAACTGTGAAACAAGTGATGATAGATATTCTTAGGTGGTATTAGATGTGTAAATGTTATTAATATAGATGTCTTCAAATTATATAGCTTTGCTAAGATTCTGATCTTTCCTGGTTATCAGTCATAAGACCGCTTATTATCTGGAAGGGTCATATGTCACAGAAGTATCCAAGTGTCTTTGTCAATTGCCCTTTTGAGTCCTTTGTCCATTTGCAGATAGTTGTTGTTTTACTCTGATGCTTTTTTCTTTTGCAAATATATTTCGTCTTCCAAGATATTCCTGGAAAGGATTCTGACACAGAGGATCTAAACTACAGGTTTCTGATAAACTTTCACATTGTAAAACTGAGCTGAGTAAGAAACTACAGAATTGTAACAGAAACTAAGCTCCTCGATCTGCTAAGGACAGATTTAGCTCAAGAATTGATTATACAGGACTGTGTGAACTGATGAGGACGATTATAATTTTTTAGGACTTCTGTTTGAAATATTGTTGAGTTTTGATGTGTTGTTTTGTTTTCTCATAATGAAGGAAATCTTTTTCTCTTTTCTCTTATGCTAACTTTGACTTACAGCCATTTGGTGAAATTATACCTTTATGAACAAAACTGAAACATTCATCTTTTTCTCTGTACCTTATCCCTCGAGAATTTGGAAACCCTTTGTGACTGAGTATGGTCATTTCGTGGCAATATTTGCATAAGTTCCATAAGATTCTGTTCTCCTTATCACAGGACACATTGGTTATATTACCAAGGCTTTGACTGGAATGTCATATTTGAAAGATACAGGCTCAGATATGACAAGAAAGCATTTCAGGAACAAAGATTGGACTTTCTGGAATACAGCCACTCAGAAACACGGGCCTGGTACCATGTTTACAGAGATTCTGTCAATCTTACCCGTTAAGTAAGGAAACGTGCTTATTTGGCAGGTGCAAGTAACCTCCAAACACTTTGGGGGACCTGAAAGAGAACTCCACTCAAATCTGTAAGTACTGCAGGCAAAATCTGATGGCAAATCCTTGGCTTGGCTTTTCTGGCCTCTAGAGGCTTTCACAGTTCAATCCGAGATTCCTCATACAAATGTCCAGCAAGGCATACTTAAAAAAGCCTCTATAAACAATTGCTATTCTTGTAGCTGTTATGTAAATAATTGGAGCAAGTTGTATTGAAACTACACTTTACTTGCAAACCTGTTAAACATGATTTGGCTATCTTTTGTAAAAATGACGGTGATTTAAGAGAGAAAAAGTTATGTTTCTGTAGAAGCTATAGTAGGCATTCATGGATAATAGATTCTAGCTCTTTCTTCTGCAAGATTCATCTATTACTAATCATAATGTCTCCTTGTGCTCATCTATGTCTGACACCTGCGAGTTCCCTGGCCACAATCAAACATTTTCCTTTAAAACTTCCCCCCAAATACTAACTAGATTTGCCTTGTCACAGGTGGATTAGAAACAACAAGTTCCAAAGGTAAATTACCTAAATTATCGATACACACAGGATGGACCATATGAAATTTGGGATGAATGTATTTGGTTCACTCCTACTAGTGGTCAACTCAGTAAAAGGTCACTCTCTGTTGAGAACAAACCAATCACACTTGTGATACATGGCCTAATAACAGCCGACCTATGGGACAAATTTGCTGTTATATGTGTTCTCATATCATAGTCTTAAAAAAGTACTGATTGGTTTGGGACTGACTTGGATAGACAGCCCAGGACGCTTTGGTTAGTCCCTAATGTTGCTCAGTGGCTATGCGGCTCCAATTTATGGCCTTGGCTGCCACCTAAATGGATTGCACGATGCACACTAGGCTTTGACTGGATGCAAGGTAGAACTACATTTACTACATCTCCTCCTGCTAACCTACCCAACTCCAGCAGCGCTGAACCAGCTCTGTCTTCCACTGGTATGACCATCTTTCCGCAATTTTCCTTCCCCAATTAGGTATCAAAAGTGTCGTCTTGCACATGGAAGTCCTAAACAAATTTATTATGAAGGCATTAAATGACGCACAACATAGCATTTCGCTGCTCAATTTAGAAGTATCCCAAATGTGTAAGGCAGTCCTCCAAATCCAAATGGCACTGGATGTCTTGACAGCAGCACAAGGGGTCACCTATGCCATTATAAAAACTGAATGTTGTGTGTATATTCCTGACTACTGTCAAAATATTTCTGGCTTCCTATCCCAACCACCAAATTAAATCCATGTCTTATGAACCCTAACTCTAAATGATTGGTTGAACTCCAAGTCAGGACCAGGTTTCTGCACTACTTCAATACGTTATACATTGGGTTAAACATACTGCTTGTATTTCTTATTATAGTTTGTTGTCTGTTTCATGTTTGTCTTCCACATGTGAAAAAAGTTTCACCTCCTGGACCACCTCTCGTCAAATGATTCTCTCGTCTCCAGATGCTCTGTATACCTTATCAGCCTTGAACTCCATAGGTAAAGGCTTCCAGTCCACTGAACTTCCTACCTGTACCTATGACCCCATTTAGGGACAGCTCTGTGACCTTGTACAGCCATAAGTAGTTACAGAAGACTGACCATCGTCCATATCCCCAAACCTCTCCAGTCCAAATGGGTTCAGGGGGTGTTTATGATGTGGATTAAAGCTGCCCCAGCTAGGGAAGCCCAAGGTTATCTGGCCTACATGCTAAACTATATGAGCCAGTGGAATTAGAGCTGACTCAGGGAGAGAAGCCCAGGGCATAATCACGTACATGCTTATCTATATTGCCAATTCCGTATCTAAAGTTATATGACTGCACAATAACCAGACCCCATCTGAACTGAAATCATTTAAACACATTTTACCACATCATTTCTTTTTCCAGTAAAAATAAATCATGTACCCATGACTTATAAAACTAGCACTAACCCTCAACTCAGGGCAGCAGCAGGAGCTTTGACTGCTCATGTGTCCCATCCCCAGGGAGCAGCAGCAACACTTCACTACCCATGGGTCCTGTCCCCATGCTATCCTGTACTATTCTCTAAATAAAATAGCACCAATGCCAGACCTTGAATATCCGAGAAATCTTTCATTCGAGTCTTCAGCTCGCCAAGCCCATATCAACAATTATACCATGGAAAACAAAAAACCGTCCCAGAAAATGGAAGACACACAGAAATCACACCTGAATAATCCACAATGAAAGATCTCCGTTTTAGAAATACCCTGAACGTTCGAAAGACAAAGAAAGGCACAAACCCCAAACCTGCAGCAAATGTCAAACCTAGGCTAAATGGTAAGGGTGAGTTATGAGACTGCTAAAATGTGGCTCTGAAAACCTGTGTCAATGAAGTTTGCTGTCATAGCAGAGACCCAATTCTGAGAAATCCTCTGACATCACAGTGGAGAAGAAAAACAAACTGGCCTCGTCTACACAGTGCAAGATTTGTCCCAAATAGCATATTCAACTCACATTCCACATCAAATGCAGGTTTCCAATGGAACATGAAAGGTGCTGGCCAGTGGTGCAGTGGTGAAGTCCACAAATTCTGGATCGGCACCCAGGGCAGACCATGCAGAATCCTGGAGGTGAACCTCCTCACCGATGGTCCAGATATTCTGGGGCAGGATTCCAAGGTAGTGCAGAGGTAGATGGGAAGCAACATCAGACAGCGTCATTCTTGCCCAGCTAGTACAGCAGCATAGCCACCAGATGTGAGCACAGCCATAAACATCTGCCAAAACAAAACCAATGAAAAGTTTCAAAGAATAGGAAAACTGAACCTCTGGAAAAAAAACATGCAAGTAAGAAGAAGAAGATTTCTAGGAATAAGCTTAGACAAACAGGTGCAAGCTATGGAAAACAAAAACTAGCAAAGCTTTAGGGAAAGAAATTCCAGAAAACACAAGGAAACAGAAGGGTATTCCATGCTCTAGGAATGTAAGATCTAAGACACCTGAAACGTCCGTAATGGATAAAGCAATCTCTGGATTGCATGCAATCCCAGTCAAATTTACAGCAATCTTTCCCACAGAAATAGAAGAGAAAATCCTAAAGTCTCTATCCAGCAACAAGGGACCCCGAATAACCAAAGGAATTCTGAGGAGAACGAACAAAGCAGGACGTATCACACTTTGATTTCAACATGTAGGACGAAGTGTTTGGTACCGAACCAGCACAGCCTGGTCCCAAAAACAGGCACAAAGAGCAATGGAACAGAATGCCGAACCCAAGGGTCAACTCACACATATATGGAGAGCATATTTGCAATGAGGAAGGCAAGAGGAGACAGTGGAGAAAGGAGAGTCTCTAAAATAAATGGTGCTGGGAAGACTGCACAGCCATATGTAACACAATAAGAGTAGATCATGATGTTACACCAGGCACACACACCACCTCGAAATGGATTAAAGCCTTCAACGGAAGTCTTGAAACAGTGAAACATCTAGGAGAAAACACAGGCAGTTTGCTCTTTGCCATCTGGGGTAGCCGCCTATTTGGAAGAAGCATGTGTGACTGGGCAAGGGCAACAAAGAAAAGAAGAAAGAAGCAGGACTCCATCCATCGTAGAAGCTTCTGTCCAGCGGGGAAACCGTCCACTCAATGCAAAGACAGCATGACAACAGGGAGAGGATGTTTTAAACCACACATCTGAGAAGGGCTGAATAGCCAAAAGACGCAATGACCACACACGTCTCCATAAGAGAAAAAGCAATCCCATTAAAACCTGGGCAGAAGATGGAAACAGAGACTTACCCCAAGAGACAGAATGGTGGCCAACAGCTGTATGAACACATGTTCAACACCATTAAGTATAAGGCCAACACAAAATCCTCACGGCAATGAGATGACAGCTCCCTGTGTTCAGAATGGCTATAAGGAACAAAACAGGAAACAAGTGTCAGAGAGAAGGTGGAGAGAAGGGAAGAGTCCTGCACGACTGGTGGGAGTGCAAACCGGTGAGGGCACTAGGCATAGCCATGTGAAATTGCCTCAGAAATTTCCAAATCAATCTACCATATGATCCAGCTATTCCTCTCCAGCGTGTTTATCCAAAGAACTGCGAAACACTAATGCACACAGATCCGTGCCCCACTATGTTCACCACAGCCTTACTCCCGATATACAAGACTTGGAAGCCGCCCTGGTGCCCATCAAAGGACCAATGGAGAAGGAAGTTGGGCTATATGCACACAAAGGCAAAACACTCAGCTGTAAGAAAGAGTGCAGTCCAGCGATTTGTGACAGCAGAATCACTCCTGAGGGTGGAAGGGGAATTGAAACAAGCCTAAGGGAGAAATCAAATACCATCGCATTTCACTTACAAGCAGAAGATTAAAATAAGGACCAACAAACAGGTAGAACGTGATATGGGATTGGTGGTTCCCAGAGGGAACGGGTGGCAGTGGACGGTGGGAGAAAGAGTTGATTAGGCACAAGTGTGGGGTGTGAGCCTGTAATTAGGCTTACTGTGGGGAAGAAGATGTAGCATACACAGAAGTCTAAATCTATGAGGATGTAAATCTGAAAGCTATAGGATTTTCTAATGCTAGGTTATGGAAATCAATTCACCTAAAATCAAAACTCCATAAAGGCAAGCAGGTTTAAGGGATAAAGTTTGCAGGCTGAAAGAGTTTAGAGATTATGAACTTCAAAGGATTGATAATCACCTCGAAATGTTTAATGATGCAACATAAAGGTAGACCATAGCAAAGAGATGAAGAGGAACACTACCAACAGAACCTGACCCGTGCTAAACTCCTGAGCCAACTGAAAATGTTGCTGTCCACGATGTTACTGCTAATTACCTTTACGAATAAACAATGCAGACCAACATCTTCCCACGTTCAAGCCAAAGGTTGGTCCAAAAGTGCACTTCAGGGCCAGCCCTCTGGTGTAGTGGGTAAGTGTCCGTGTTCCACTTGGGCGGCCTGGGACTGGCAGGCTGGCGTCGCAGGTGCAGATCCGATTAGGAGCATTAGAAAATATAGATTTCAAGGTATGGTGCCGACAGAGATCATAAAGAAGTAGAAATTGTGAGGATACCTTATGAATACACACCAGGAAATGAACCATGAGAATATTACAATCTATGAACACATCAGGTACACTTCCCCAAATGATGAAGGAAGGAAAACCTCTGACCTGCCAAGTTGGAAACACCAGACTGCTATGAGTTGACATGATCATTGCTCATCAGAGGATTGCTTGGGTAACTTCAGCTTCGTAGGGACTCCAGGACTTTCTGTGGGGAAAGTCCACACATTTGGCCACATCCACAGAAGATAAGAGATAAATACCACGACTATCTTAAAGGAAAGAAACCACTGTCTAGAAGGAATGTAGTAGAACTTTCAAGGTTCGAGGATAAAGTTAGAAACCGACAAGAAGTCCAGAAAAAGGAAATCTATCACACCTGGAAAGGGGGAGTCGCCAGACTGGTATGAGATGGCTCTGAAACACTGTGTGCATGGAGGTTGTCAGGACAACTTAGAATTCTGAGCGTGTTTATGACATCACGGTGACCACGTCACCAAAGTTGGCCATAGGTTTCCAGCTCTAGGATTGGCCTGGGCTAGGATATTCAAGTGAGAGGTACACAGAAACAGCTTTTCCAAACACAAACCGGGCACAGAAACTTGAAGACATCAAAGAGACGCTAATTCAAGGGATGAGAAAGGAATCATTGGGAAGAAGAGACAATAGAGGGTCAAGTACTCAGAGGACAACATTGTCATCTATGGAAGTCTGGGGAGGCCATGCTGATTCAAGCTGGAAATGTGTTCTGAAAAACGAGGCCGGACCCGGGGCTTATCAGACCTACGTTGTCCTTCTGCCTTACCCATAATACAAAGTCAAGAATGATCAATTGAGGACATTGAAGTGAAGAATCGAGGCCTCCTTTCCTATGCCACTAGCATTCTTGAAGAGAATTCTCAATTCCCACAGCTCTCAAGTCACGGGGGCCCACTGGGTATATGCCAATATGTCACAAGAGAGCTCATTGAAGCCTTGAAGGAATGGACCCCTGCCATGCTTGGGTATGTCTCTTGGTTTGGAGGGGCTCTAGAAGTGTGCTGAAAAGTACCCTTTTGCAGAGGGCTTCCATCCTTTGTGAAGGCCGGCCTCCCAGGCTACAGGGCTCAGTGGGATCAGTGAGATTCTCTCCCCATATCTCTTATGGTAGAAGGAGTACTGATTATGTGTTTCCATACCACATGTAGAGAGGATGACAGAAAATTAGAACATTACCATTAAATTTAAAGAAAAATAAACATACCACAGCTGAGGATGTAAATTAAACAAATAACAAACCCTGTAGAAATAAAGTAAGCCAGTATCTAGACGTAATTTAGTGGAAAGTTCAAGGATCAGTGGTCAAGCTCGAAACGTCCCAAATCCAGAAAAGGGACAGAAGGTCTCTCACCTGCAGAGAGGAATTCATCCGATTCATCTAATTTGTGTCAGAACCATTGGGCCCGTGAAAGTGGTTGCCACGATAACCTCGAACCTGGAGTTTATCATCTCACAATGTCAAACGAACCAAGACGACCTCGTGTAGTCAGTGCTCAGTTGGATCTAGGCTAGGATAGCAAAGATTCCCTCAAGTGAATGATGGAAATTCCAGGACAACACCCAGCAATCACGAAAGGACTCACACCTTGGCCTACAGAACATATGGTGATTAAAGAAATACAAAATTCCTAAAATGGAGTGAAGGAGATCGCACTGATAGGCATGTCAAAGGACAAGCTCATAAAGAACATGATGATTAGACCATGGAAAAGAAAACAGGGTCCCATAAAATGGAAGGCCAACAGAAATCACACCTCAATAATCCACAGTGAAAGATGTCAGTCCTTAGACAGACTCTGCTTGAACGATTGAAAGTCCGGGAAAGTCACAACGCCAAAAACTGCAGGGAAGGTCTAACCTGGCCTAACTGGGAAGGGTGAGTTATGAGACTGCTCCACGCGTGCTGTGAAACCCTGTGTCCACCAAGCTAGACTGGACAGAGGAGACACTATTCTGAAAAATCCTCCGACATCACAGTGGGCCACAGAAACAACCTGGCCTCATCTACACAGGGCCAGAGTTGGGTTCAAGTAGCATATTCAAGTCACATTCCCCTCAACCGCAGGTTGCCAATGGAGCACGAAAGGCTCCAGCCAGTGGGCCAGCGGTGAAGTCCACGTATTCTGGGTCGACAGGCCAGCGTCGGCCACGTGGAATCCTGGGGGTCAGCCTCCTCAATGATCGTCCAGCCATTCTGGGTCAGGCGTGCAAGCTAGTGTAGAGGCAGATGGGAAGCGATGTTAGACAGCGCCACTCTTCCTCAAAAAAGAGAGCAGCACGGCCAGCAGATTTGAGCACAGCCATAAACTTCTGCCAAACATAACCAATTAAAAGTTATAAAGAATAGAAAAGCTGAACCTCAAAAAAAACCCATGCCAGTGAGAAGAAAATGATATCTGCGAATAACCTTGGACAAACAGGAGAAAGTGATGGAAACCAAAAACTAGCAAAGTTTTGGGGAAAGAAAATACACAAGACACAAGGAAATGCAAGGCTATTCCGTGCCATTCGAATGCAACAACGGACACACTTGAAACGTCCATACGGCATAAAGCTGACAAATAAAAGTGGGAAGCAATTGGATATATTGGACTATATGAGGAAGCCATTTGGTATAGACCTAATTCGGCCTGATTTTGTTTTTTCCAAAAGGGCCTGACTATGGCTATTTAGCACGCATTGCATATCTGCTTAGACATTTCCTATGGCCCTTGAGATAAAGGTGCAACTTCCCCCCACATTAGCATTTCTTTAGGGATAAGCATTTCTCCCTAGGCTAGGAACTGATTGCTGCACTCACCTTTTACCACCCAGCTCACCTGTGACCAGTCAGCTGGAGAGAACAGACTGCCACACTACTGGGTTCACTGAGACAGAAGACCTACCTGCTATTTCCATCAATCGCTGTGCCAACAGAGCAGTCTTGCGACTATTGTAAATGGGACATTTCAATCCTATGTGAAACATCCTCTATGAGGGGAATACAACCAGTCTGTGCACCCCACTTCTCTGATGCTCTTTCTTCCTTTGGGTAGAAAGGCCCTGGGTTATAATCCTCAGATTGAAGCTCAGAATAAACTCCCCCAAATTTTGATTTACAGATTGGTTATGGATTAATTTTTGTCGACAAAACAATGTCTGGATTCCATGCAGTCCCAGTCAAAGTTGCAGCAATCTTTCCCACAGAAATAGAAGAGAGAATCCTAAAGTTTCTATCCAGCAACAAAGGACCCTGAATAGCAAAAGGAATCCTGGGGAAAACGAACAAAGAAGCAATTATGACACTTTCTTACTTGCACATGTAGGACGAAGAGCTAGGTACAAAAACAGCACAGCCTGGCCTGCAAAGGAGGCACACAGATGCATGGAACAGAATCGAGAGCCCAGAAATCAACTCACACATCTATGGACAGCCCATTTTCGACAAGGGAGCCAAGAGGAGAAAGCGGAGAAAAGAGACTCTAGACAGGAAATGGTGCTGGAAAGACTGCACAGCCAGATGTAACACAATGAGAGTAGACCGTGATGTTACACCAGGCACACACACCACCTCGAAATGGATTAAAGCCTTGAATGGAAGACTTGAAACCGTGACACTTCGAGGAGAAAACGCAGGCAGCTTGCTCTTTGCCATCTGGCTTGGCCGCCTATTTGGAAGAAGCATGTGTGACTGGGCAAGGGCAACAAAGGAAACAAGAAACAAGCGAGACTCCATCCAACACAGAAGATTCTGCCCCGCCAACGACACCATCAACTCAGTGCAAAGACGTCACAACAACTGCGACAGCAGGTTTGCAAACCACACATCGGAGAAGGGGTGAATAGCCAAAAGATCCAATGAAGTCATACGTCTCCACAGGAGAAAAAACAACGAGCCAAATAAATCCTGGGCAAAAGATGGTAACAGACATTTCTCCCAGGAAGATAGAAAGATGGCCAACAGGCCGTATGAAAACATGCTCATCATCATTAAGTCTCTGCTCATTGCAAATACGAACTGCACTGAGATAGCTCACAGTGGTCAAAATGGCTATAAGGATGAAGACAGGAACCAACAAGTTTCAGAGAGGAGGTGGAGAGAAGGGAAGCCTCCTTCACTGCTGGTGGGAGTGTAAACCAGTGCAGCCACTACGCGAAGTGGTGTGGAATTGCCTCAGAATTTTCAGAATCCATCTACCACATGATCCAGGTATTCCTCTGTGGCATATATATGCAAAGATCTTGGAAACACTAATGTACAGAGATCCATGCACCGCTGTGCTCACCACAACCTTACTCCCGATATCGAAGACAGGGCAGCCTCCCTGGTGCCCATCAAGGGACGAATGGACAAGAAAGATGGGCTATCGCCACACAACGGCATATCACTCAGCTTCAGGAACAGATGCATTCCAGCCATTTGTGACCAGCAGAATGGCTCCTGAGGGTTTTAGGGGCATGGAAACAAGCCCCAGAGGGAAGGTCAAATACCATAGGGTCTCACTTACAAGGAGAAGAGGAAAAAAAGGACCAAGAAACAGGTAGCACGTGACATGGGATTTCAGGTTCCCAGAGGGAAAGGTGGCGGGGCCCAGAGGGAGAAATACTTGATTTGACACAAGTGTGTGGTGAGGGCCTGTAATTAGGCTTACGGTGGTGAAGATGATGTAACGTACACAGAAGTCTAAATCTATGAGGATGTAGATCTGAAAGGTATAGGATGTTATAATGCTGGGTTATGGCAAACAATTCACGTAAAATCAAAACTCCCAAAAGACGTTAAGGTTCACGGCTTAAAGCTTTGGAGTCTGTAAGAAATTAGAGAAGATGAACTTCGAAGGATTGGTAATCACCTCAAAATGCTTAAGGACGCTACAGAAAGGTAGACCATTGCAAGGAGACGAAGAGGAACACTACCAAGAGAACGTGTTCCATGCTAAACTCATGAACCAGCAGAAAATGCTACCGTCCATGATGTTACTAACCGCCTTCACGAATGATCGAAGCAGGCCAACATCTTCCCAAGATCAGGCCAATGTTTTGTCCAAAAGCCCAATTCAGGGTCGGCCCTGTGGTGTAGCAGGTAAGTGCCCAAGTTCTGATTGGGCGGCCCGGGCTTCACCTGCTATCATCAGGGTTGCAGATCAGATTACTAGCATTAGGAAATACAGATTTCACAGTATGGTGGGCACAGAGATCATAAAGAAGTAGAAATTCTGAGGAGGCATTTTCAATACACACCAGAAAATGGACGCTGAGAATATTACAACCTATGAATGCATAAGGTACAATTTCCCAAATGATGAAGGAAGGAAAACATGTGACCTGCCCACGTGGAATTGTCAGACTCCTAGGAGATGACACACTCATTGCGCATCAGAGAATTGCCTGGGCAAATTCAACTTGGGAGGAGCTCCAGGAATTTCTCTGGGGAAGGTCCACCCTTTTGGCCACATCCACAAAAGATAAGAGAGAAACCCGGGGATAATCTTCATGGAAAGAAACCCGTGTCTAGAGGGAATGTTGTAGACCTTTCCAAGTTCGAGGAGAAAGTTAGAAACCGACAAGAAATCCAGAACTGGGAAAACGATCCTACTTGGAAAACAGGAGTAGTCAGACTGGTATGAGATGGCTCGGAAACACTGAGCGCATGGAGGTTGTCAGTACAACTTAGAATTCTGAGGGTGTTTATGACATCACGGTGAACATGTCACCCAAGATGGCCACATGTTTACAGTCCAAGGATTGGCCTAGGCTAGCAGAATCAAGTGAGAAATACCCAGAAACAGCTTTTCCAAACAGAAACCGGGCACAGAAACTTGAAGAGACCAAAGAGACGCTGATCCAAGGCATGGGAAAGGAATCATTGTGATGATACCTCATGCTTTCTTCATTTTCTTCCATTCCAAGAGCACTGAATTCCCTTCCGTTTCCTTGTGTCCTCTGGAATTTCTTTCCCAAAGGTTTGCTATTTCTCGGTTTACATAGCTTTCACCTGTTTTGTGCAGGTTATCCCTAGATTACTTGTTTTTCTTTCTAGCATGCTTTTTTGTTTTTTGAGGTTCAGTTTTTCTATCATTTGCAACTTTTAATTGGTTTTGCTTAGGCAGATGTTTATTGCTGTGCTCATATCTGCTGGCAATGCTGCCACATTTGCTGAGGAAGACTGGCCCTGTCTAACGTCGCTTCCCATCTGCCTCTACACTACCTCGGACGCCTCCCCCAGAAAGGCTGCACGAGCGGTGAGGAGGCTCACCCCCAGAATTCCATGCAGCCAACCACACGCTGCCGACACAGAACACGCGGACGTCACCTATGCAAAACTGGCTGGCCCCTTTCGTGTTCCATTGGCAACCTGCAGTTGAGTGGAATGTGACTTGAATATGCTACTTGAGCCCAAATCTGGTTCTGTGTAGACGAGGCCAGGTTGTTTTTCCGGTCCACTGGGATTTGTCAGAATTGGGTCTCTGCTGTCCCAGCAAGCATCATGGACACAGGGTTTCAGAGCCAGCTTGGAGCAGTCTGAGAACTCACCCTTCCCAGTTAGCCCAGGTTTGACATTCACTGCAAATTTTGGGGTTGTGACTTTCTCGGACTTTCAAACGTTCAAGCAGACTCTTTGTAAACACTGACTTCATTCACTGTGGAGTATTCAGGTGTGATTTCTGTTGCCTTCCATTTTCTGGGAGCTTGTTTTCTTTCCTTAGTCTAATCGTAGTGGTCTTCCTGATCTCTCTCCCTTCGATATACTTATCAGTGGGTTCTCCTTCATTCTAGGTTAACAATTCTGTATTTTTTTAATCACCATATGTTCTGTAGGCCGACGTGTGGGTGCTTTGGTGATTGTTGGATGTTGTCTTTGAATTTCCATCTGTCAGTTGAAGGAATCTTTGCTATCCTAGCTTATGGCCGACTGACTACTGAGGACACGTGTCCATCCTGGTTCATTTGACATTGTGAGATGAGAAACTCCAGGTTAGACCTTGTCCTGGCAACCACCTTCACGGACACAATGGTTCCGAGACAAATTCGATGAGTCTGATGAATTCCTCTCTCCAGGTGAGAAATCCTTCCGTCTCTTTCCCTGGATTTGGGAAGTTTCGACGTTCAGCCCTGAACCTTGAACGCTCCCCTAGATTACATCTAGATACTGGCTTACTTTATTTCTACAGAGTCTGTTACTGTTTGATTGACACCCTCAGCTCTGGCGTGTGTATTTTTCTTTAAATATCATGGTAATGTTCTAGTTTTCAGTCAACCTCCTTCCATATGGTGTCAAAACACAGAATCAGTACTCCTTCTATGGCAAGAGATGGGGGAGTTAATTTCATTGGAGCCCAACTGAGCACTGTAGCCTGGGAGGGCAGCCTTCACACAGGAATGAAGCCCTCTGGAAAAGGGTGCTTTTCAGCACACTTCTAGAGCCCTTCAAACCAAGCCACATACCCCAAGCATGACAGGCGTCCATGCCTTCAAGGCTTCAAAGAGATCTCTTGGGAAACCTTAGCATGTAGCCCGTGGGCCCCGTGAGGCCAGAGCTATGCAAAGGTAGAGTTCTCTTCAAAGGATGTTAGGGGCCTACGAAAGGAGTCCTCGATTCTTCTCTTCAACGTCCCCAAGAGATCATTCTGTACTTTGTATTATGAGTAAGGCAGAAGGACAATGTAGGTCTGATAAGCCCCAAGTCTGGCCTCTTGTTTCAAATCAAGTTCCAAGATTGAATCTGCACGACCTCACCATCTACTTGAGTAGGTGACAATGTTCTCCTCTCAGTGCTTCTCCATCTATTATCGCTTGTTCCTAATGATTCCTTCTCCTTTGAATCAGAGTCTGTTTGATCCTTTGAAGTTTTTGTTTGGAAAAGCTGTTTCTGGATATCTCTCACTTGAGTGTCCTAGACTAGGCCAAGCCTCGGACTGTAAACATGCGGCCATCTTGGGTGACATGTTCACCGTGATGTCATAAACACCCTCAGATTCTAAGTTGTCCTGACAACCTCAATGCACACAGTGTTTCAGAGCCGTCTCATCCCAATCTGACTAGTCCCCGTTTCCAGGTAGGATAGTTTTCCTTGCTCTGGATTTCTTGTCGGTTTCTAACTTTCTCCAAGGACTTGAAGGGTCTACTACGTTCCCTCTAGACACCGGTTTCTTTCCTTTAAGCTTATCCCGGGTTTTATCTCTTATCTTTTGTGGATATGGCCAAATGGGTGGACTTTCCCCAGAGAACGTCCGGGAGACCCTCTCATGTTGAAGTTGCCCAGGCATTCCTCTGATGCACACTGATCGTGTGATCTCCTAGCAGTCTGACAATTCCACCTTGGCAGGTCACATGTTTTCCTTCCTTCATCATTTGGGGAACTGTTCCTTATGCATTCATAGATTGTAATAGTCACGTGGATCTTTTTCTGGTGCGTACTGATAAGGTCTCCTCACCATTTCTACTACTTTACGATCTCGGTGACCACCAGACCTTGAAATCTGTATTTCCTAATGCTAGTAATCTGATCCGCATGCGTGATGCTAGCCTGTGAAGCCCGGGCCGCCCAAGTGGATGTGGGCACTTACCTGCTACACCACAGCCCGGCCCCAAATTGGGCTTTTGGACCAACCTTTGGACTGAAATTGGGAAGATGTTGGCCTGCTTCGATCATTCGTGAAGGGAAGCGGTAGTAACATTAGGGTCAGTAACATTTGCCATTGATTCATGATTTGGCTCGGACCATGTTCTCTTGGTAGTATTCCTCTTCATCTCTTTGCAAAGGTCTACCTTTCTGTATCATCATTAAGCATTTGGAGGGGATTGCTAATGCTTGGATGTTCATCTTCTCTAATCTCTTTCAGCCTCCAAAGCCTTAGGCCGTAAATCTGCACCCCTTTTTGGTGTTTTGATTTTATGTGAATTGATTTCCTTAACCCTGCATTCTAACATCCTATAGCTTTCAAATCTACATCCTCATAGATTTAGACTTCTGTGTAGGCTACATCATCCTCACCAACGTAAGCCTAATTACAGGCCCTCCCCACACTTGTGCCTAATCAACTCTTTGTCCCTCCGTCCCCCGCCCCCATTTCCCTCTGGGAACTGCCAATCCTATGTCACGTGCTACCTGTTTGTTCCTCTTCTCCTTGTACGTGAGATCCTGTGGTATTTGACCTTACCCCAGGGCTTGTTTCACTTCCCCTGCTACCCTCAGGAGCCATTCAGGTGGTCACAAATGGCTGCACTGCATGTGTTCCTACAGCTGAGTGCTATGCCATTGTGTGGCTATAGCCCATCTTCCTTCTCCATTCGTCCCTTGATGGGCATCAGGGAGGCTTCCAAATGTTGCATATCGGGAGTAAGGCTGTGGGGAATACAGCGATGCACGGATCTCTGAGCATTAGTGTTTCCAAGATCTTTGGATATATATGCCACAGAGGAATACCTGGACCATGTGGTAGATGGATTCTGAAAATTCTGAGGCAATTCCACACCACTTCGCGTAGTGGCTGCACTGGTTTACACTCCCACCAGCAGTGCAGGAGGCTTGCCTTCTCTCCACCTCCTCTCTGAAACTTGTTGGTTCCTGTCTTCATCCTTATAGCTATTCTGACCACTGTGAGCTGCTATCTCAGTGACGTTCGTATTTGCATTGAGCAGAGACTTAATGTTGATGAGCATGTTTTCATACAGCCTGTTGGCCATCTTTCTATCTTCCTGGGAGAGCTGTCTGTTTCCATCTTTTGCCCTGGTTTTATTGGGCTCGCTGTTTTGTTTCCTGTGAAGACGTATGAGTTCATTGGATCTTATGGCTGTTCACCTCTTCTCCGATGTGTGGTTTGCAAACATCTGCTGTCAGTTGTTGCACAGTCTTTGCATTCAGTCGATGGTGTCATTGGCTGGGAAGAAGCTTCTGCGTTGGATGGAGTCCCGCTTGTTTCTTGTTTCCTTTGTTTCCCTTGCCCGGTCACACATGCTTCTTCCAAACAGGTGGCTAAGCCAGATGGCAAAGAGCAAGCTGCCTGCGTTTTCTCCTAGAAGCTGCAGGTTTTCAAGTCTTCCGTTAAAGGATTTATCCATTTCGAGGTGGTGTGTGTCCCTGGTGTAACATCAAGGTCTACTCTCACGGTGTTCCATGTGGCTGTGCTGTCTTCCCAGCACCATTTCTTGTCGAGACTCTCCTTTCTCTGCTGGCTTCTCTTGGCTCCCTGCTCGAAAATGGGCTCTCCATATGTGTGTCAGTTGACCTCTGGGATCTCGATTCTGTTCCATGGGTCTGTGTGCCTCTTTTGGGAGCCAGGCTGTGCTGTTTCCATACCTAGCACTTAGTCCTATATCTGGAAATCAATAAGTGTGATGCCTGCTGCTTTGTCCGTTTTCCTCAGTATTCCTTTGGCTATTCAGTGTCCTTTGTTGCTGGATAGAAACTCTAGGATTCTCTCTTCAATTTCTGTGGGAAATAGTGCTGCGACTTTGACTGGGACTGCATGGAATCCAGAGATGGCTTTATGCGGTATGGACGCTTCAAGTGTGTTAGTTCTTCCATTCGAAGAACACGGAATAGCCTTCCGTTTCCTTGTGTCTTCCAGAGTTTCTTCCCCAGAATCTTTGCTAGATTTCGGTTTCCATAGCTTTCTCCTGTTTGGCCAAGGTTATTGCTAGATATCTTTTACTTCTTACTGGCATGCTTTCTTTTTTGAGGTTCAATTTTTCAATTCTTTGCAATGTTCGATTGGCTTTGTTTTGGCAGAAATTTATGGCTGTGCTCACATCTGCGAGCCGTGCTGCTGTATTTGCTGTGGAAGAGTGGAGCTGTCTAATGTCACTTCCCATCTACCTCTACACTACCTCACACATCTGCCCCAGAATGGCTGGACGAGCCGTGAGGATGCTCACCTGCAGGATTCCATGTGGCCGAAGCTGGGCTCCCAAACCAGAATGCGCGGACTTCACCACTTCCCCACTGGCTGGTCCCTTTCGTGTTCCATTGGCAACCTGCAGTTGAGTGGGATGTGACTTGAATATGCTACTTGAGCCCACCTCTGGCCCTGTGTAGATGAGGCCAGCTTCTTTTTCTGGCCCTCTGTGATGTCGGAGGATTTGTCAGAATCGTGTGGCTGCTGTCCTGTCTAGCCTCGTGGATGCAGGCTTTCAGAGCCCGCGTGGAGCAGTCCCATAACTCACCCTTCCCAGTTAGTCCAGGTTTGACCTTCGCTGCAGTTTTTGGCGTTGTGACTTTCTCGGACTTTCAAACGTCCAGTCAGAGTCTGTCTAATGACTGAAGTCTTTCACTGTGTATTATTCAGATGTGATTTCTATTGGCCTTCCATTTTCAGGGATTTTTTCTCTTTTCCAAAGTCTAAACGTTATGGCCTTTCTGACCTATCTCTCTTCAATGTGCTTATCAGTCCGTTCTCCTTCATTGCAAGCTATGACTTTTGTATTTCTGTAATCACCATATGTTCTGTATGCCGAGGTCTGAGTCTTTTCGTAATTGTTGCATGTTGTCTTGGAATTTCCATCAGTCACCTGTAGGAAACTGCTATCCTGGCCGAGGTGACACTGAGACCTGAGAACATGTGGTCGTCTTGGTTGCTTTGACATCCTGAGATCAGAAACTCCAGATTCGAGGTTGTGCTGGCAACCGCCTTCACGGACATTATGTTTCCGAGACATATTAGAGAAATCTGATGAACTCTGCTCCAGGTAAGATACTTTTCTGTCTCATTTCTGGATTTGGGAAGTTTCGAACTTTACTCCCGATCCTTGAGTGTTCCACTAGATTACGTCTAGATGCTGGCTTACTATATTTCTATAGAGTGTTTTACTTGTTCGATTTACATCCTCAGCTCTGGCATGTTTATTTTTCTATAAACATAATTGTAATGTTCTAATTTTGAGCCAACCTCCTTACATATGCTGTCAATACACGATATTAATAATCATTCTACTTCAAGAGATACTTGGAGAGAATTTCATTGAAGCCAAACCAAGCATACTAGCCTGGTAGGGCAGCCCTCACAAAGCAACGAATCCGTCTGGAATAGGGTGCTTCTCAGCACAATTCTGGAGGCCTGTCAAACAATGGGACATACACGAAGCATGACGGGGGTCCATTCCTTCAAGGGTTCAAAGAGATTTCTTGTGACACATTAGCATGTACCAAATGGGCCTCTGTAATGCCAGAGCCATGGAAAGTGGTACTTCTCTTCAATGAATGCTGGGGCATAGGAAAGGAAGCATCAATCATTGTCTACTGTGTCCTCAGGAGATCATTCTTAATTTTGGATTATGATTAAGGCAGAAGGACAATGTAGGTCTGATAAGCCCCAAGTCCAGCCTCTGGTTTCAAATCGAGTTTCAAGCTTGCATCAGCATGGCCTCCCCATACACTTGAGTAGATTACAATGTTCTCCACTCAGCGCTTTCCCCCTATTATTGCTTCCTCACAATGACTTCTTTCTTACCCCTTTAATCAGTGTGTATTCTCTCTCTTCAAGTTTCAGTGCCTGGTTTCTGTTTTTAAATTCTCTTCTGGGTATCTCTAACTTGAGTATCGTAGCCTAGGACAATCCTCAGACTATAACCATGAGGCCATCTTGGGTGACATGTTCACTGTGATGTCATAAACTCCCTCAAACTTCTAAGCTGTCCCAGCATCTTCTATGCACACGACTACTCTCCCTTTCCATCTTGAATAGTTTTCCATTTCCTGGATTTCTTGTGTGTTTCTAACTTTATCCTTGAACTTTTAAATGTCTACTACATTCTCTCTAGACATGGTTTCTTTACTTTAAGTTTATCCTGGTTTTTATCTGTTACATTTTGTGAATATGGCCGAATGTGTAGACTTTCCCCAGTGAAAGTCCTGGAGTCCATCCAAAGTTGAAGTTGCCCACTCAAGCCTCTGATGTGCAATGATCGTGTCATCTCATGCAGTCCGCCAATTCTACCTATGCAGGTCACATCACTTCCTTCTGTCTGTATTTAGGGAAGTGTACCAGATGTGTCACAGATTGCAATATTTTCATGTTTTTTTCCTATTGCCTATCTCTGATGTATGCTCACAATTTCGACTTCTTTGTGATCTCTGTACACACCATACCATGAAACCTATCTTTCCCAACGTTACTAATCTGATCAGCACCAGTGATGGGAATCCATGAATCCCAGGCCACCCAATAGGAATGTGGGCACTTACACTCCTGAACACATGGCTGGCCCTGAATTTCACTTGTGGACCCATATTTTTCATGAACTTGGGAAGAAGATGGCCTGCTGTGATTATTCGTGAATGTAATTACTAGTAACATCATAGACGGTAACATTTTCCCTTGGTTCATCTGTTTATCAGGGAACACATTCTCTTCATAGTATTCCCCATAATCTATTTGCAATGGTCTACTTTCTGTAGCATCATTAAGCATTTGGAGGAGATTCACAGTCCTTGGAAGTTCATCTTCTCTAATCTCTTTCAGCCTCAAATCCTTTATGCCCCAAATCAGCACGCCTTTTTGGATTTTTTCATTCCCTCTGGGAATCACCAATCCAAAGTGAAGGCTGACATCCAAAGCTAGAGTGCTCAGTTTGGCACCAGTGAAATTCTCTCCCATCTCTGGCCGTAGAAGATTATTGATTATGTGTTTTGACAGTATATGTGAGGAAGTTGGCTGAAAATTAGAACATTACACTTATATTTAACGAATAATAAACATGCCAGAGCTTAGGGTGTAAATCAAACAACTTACAAACCCTACAGAAATAAAGTAAAGCCGTATCTAGATGAAATCTACCAGAAGGACCATGGATCCAAGGTCAAGTTCCAGCCTTCCCAAATTTAGAAAAGAGACATAAATATATCTTACCTGGAGACAGGAATTCATCAGATTTCTCTAATTTGTCTCAGAAACATTATGTCCATAAGGTGGTTGCCTGGACAACCTAGAATTTGGAGTTTCTGATCTCAGAATGTCAAACCAACCAAGATCACCTCGTGTTCTCAGTGCTCAGTTGGACCTAGGCTAGGATAGCAAAGATTCCTTCAAGTGAACGATGGAAATTCAAAGGCAATGCCCAACAATCATGAAAACACTCACACATCAGCCTAGAGAACATATGGTGATTAAAGAAATACAAAATTCATAACTTGGTATGAAGGAGAACAGACTAATATGCGTATCTATGGGAGATAGCTGAGAAAGACAATGACAATTGATGTGGATTAAGGCTGCCCCAGCTCGAAAAGCCCAAGGTTACCTGGCCTACATGTCAAAGCATATGACCCGGTGAATTGTTTTTGGTATGAATTAGAGGCGCCCCAGTGAGAGAAGCCCAGGCGATGCTCACCTACATGCCTATCTATATGGCCAAATTCGTATCTAATGTTATACGACCACACAATAACCAGACTCCATCTGTACTGAAGTCCTTTAATGGCTTTTTACATAATCTTTTCTTTTTCCAGTAAAAATGTCACGTACCCATGTCTTATAAAATTTGCCCTTACCCTCAACTCAGGGCAGCGGCAGGACATCTGACTGCCCATGGCTCCTTTCCCCATGCAGCAGCAGCAGGTATTCACTGCCCGTGCGTCCAGTTCCCATGCCTGCAGCTCTTCACTACCCATAGGCCCTGTCCCCAGGAAGCAAATCTTTACTCCCCATGGGTCCTGTCCCTATGTTATCCTGTACCATTCTCTAAATAAAAGAGCACCTCTGCCAGGCCTTGAGAGACCAAGAAATCTTTCTTACGACTTATCAGCTTTCTGACCCACCATCATATATTG
This sequence comes from Equus asinus, assembly GCF_041296235.1. NCBI lineage: Eukaryota > Metazoa > Chordata > Mammalia > Perissodactyla > Equidae > Equus > Equus asinus. The sequence goes on along the minus strand of NC_091815.1, from coordinate 4,272,215 downwards.
TGGGCCCCCTAAGGGGAACTTGCTTCATTGGTTTCTGAGCCCAACTTCTGGTAAGTGCCCTTTTCTTCCTTGTGCCTCTGTCTGTTTCGAGGATGAATCTAAATTCACTTCTCCATCAGGAACTGTCTTGGATAGCTGTATGAATCCACGTTTGCTGCCCATGGCTACTCTATGGGGCAAATCATGGCATTCAGCTCGAAGAGTTTCAGTACCTTAAGCCTAAGGGCGATGTAGAGTGAATTACTCCATTCCTTCCTGACTCTATCTCTAATATACAAATTTTAGGTGGGCACGGGTTGGCCACTTAAGTCATTAGGATGGTCAGCAATCTGCAAGACTCCCTTGGAAGGTTTCTCTTCCTAAGGTTGGATTGGGATACCTCCCATGGCACCTGACCATGCTCTGAACTGTGTGAATGTCCCAATTGGGACTCCAGTTCAAGGAAAGTACCAAAGTCTAACCTTTGGTTGCGTATGGGAAGCCCTTCTCGGAGAATGCCTCCAACACGCAATTGGGTAGAATGTCCCCCAGAGCGGCGGAAAATGCCTCACTAATTTTCTCCATCCTGTTCTCTCTTGAACTTCTCCCTTTGTCTTGGGGACCATTCACCAGGCACCTATTACTGCCAGGCAGAATAGTAAGGATGTTCACCAGGCACCTGTAACTTCCAGGCATACCAGGGAAGATATGCAATGGAGGCAATGCTGGGGGACACCCCCATCACCCCTTGTTATAGGAACCCCACAGTAGGAATGACAGGTAGGATGCTGCCACAGGTTCAGGGGGGATTTTCAAGGTAATGGACCTGTCTCTTTCATCTTTCTTAGAGTTGCAATGGCGATTTTCGTCTCCTTTTGTGCTTTGCAACAGGGAAGCAAAGATATCTGTCAACAGTCATGGCCTCCACCCCTGGGAGCCCAAACTTGGCATTTCTGGGCCTGATCACCCCAGAAAGCCCAAGTAGGGTGCCCTCTCTTGGGGGTTGACTCATTGAGTGTTTTAGTAACCTACTGAGTTGGCTATGAGGGTAGCAGACCTGTGATTTATTCTGTGAACTGTCATGCTACAGTAGTGTGCCCCAGCACGGGAACTGTTGTGTGAGTCTTCTCTTGATAACCCACTTTGAGCGGCCATGAGGGTGAGGTCTGATGTCTTCATTTCCTTTCTTTGTTTTGCTCATCATGTCCTCTGTTATCACCCAGTCTTGGTTAAGTTCAGGCTGGACTTGACCAGAACCTGGAACGTCTGTAAAATCGGAAAACTTGAACACCTTTTGCAAGCAACTTCCTTCTCAACCCGGGTACTGGGAGTCCCGGCCTCCAGCCAGTTCAAGCCCTTTGTATGCATTCCACCCTTCTCCACTTCACAGTCAGTCGGACACTGGCTTTACTGCCGTGGGGAATGAGATAAGCATCCCTTAAGACTCATCACTCAGGGTCATTCTAACTAATTAGAAACACTTTCAATTGTATGGGTTATGCCCCAGAAACTCCAGCTGGTAGAAAAATGTGTGATGTTTCTCTCTGCCTTTCTGGTGCAGTTGGACAGGTAGATCAACCTAGAACGTCCTTCAAGTTACAGTCCAGTTTCTGAGAAATCAAGAGCAACCGTCCTTAGAAAATCCTTGCAAGACTGGAAAGACAGTTCTAGAGGCAGTTCAGATTCCACCTTGTTCCTTTACCATGAAAAGGATTATCTTCCCCCCTCTCCAGGAACTACTATCTAGCATATCACTCATTCTTAAGACTGAAAAAAAAAAATGGAGGGGAAAGGATAAATGGCCATAAGTGTGCCCTTGCAAAAAGTCTAGCATCTTGAGGGTCTTCCCCATAAGTATTAGTAAAAAGGCTCAAAACAAAGTTTTGATTTGTAACTGGTGAGCTTTATATTATTGTACCTGATTCATGGCAGTAGTTTTTAAAACAATAGTTGTACAGTCTCTGTGTATATGTGTCTATGTGTACATTGTACGTGTGATATTTTAACCCCTGGATGGTCTGGCCAAAATTAAGATCTCTGTTTAGTTGGCTTAAAGTACGTGTTTTCTTAAATTCTAAATGTAGTCGAAATTAACAGAGTGACTTTCAAAGTTATCGTGACGTGAATTAACCTTTGGTAAATGAAAGCTTGTTTAAGTTTGTTGGTTTCATTGAAAATTGTCTTCTTGTCAGAGTTGTCAGTATTTGCATAAGATGCAGGCATTCAGACTCGGTTTACTAGTCATATAAGTTCATGCTGTCTGTTAAATTTGTCAGCAAAATAATAGCTTTAAATGATGACCAGTTTTGTCTAATGCCTCATGAGGTTTCCGTAGGTAATCTGAACATAATTGTTGGAAACAAATGGCTTAAATACATAAAACTCATAAAAGTGAGTACAATAACTTTTATGGTCTGTATACTTGGGGAAAAAAACAGCTTCGAAATCCTTTTTGGTAACAATCTTGAGTTTTGCCAATTTAAGTTAAATGATAAAAAGATGAATATGCGGGTCACTTTTGGATAGAACGGAACACTCACACATTATTGTTAAACATATCTAAGTTATCTACTTTTGGCTTCTTAGTGAAGTGGCTAAAAGCGTGTGGGTGTATCAAAAAGCGTGCCTTGTGTTTTATTGCGAAGTGGCATGTTTCTTAAGTTGTGAAGTGTTTAGAATGCTCATATAAAAGACATTTCATAATTGTTTACCTTTTTAGTGTTTACTAGGTCCGTTAAGCGTTAAAGGCTCTAACTAGCCTATGGAATTAAAGCTACTGGAAATTACTAAGCAAAAGAGCTCTGTATTCAAGGAAGTTAAAATGTATGTTTTCAGTAAAAAAGGTATAAAGAATGGAAATATTTTTGTTTGATGGGTTAAGAAAGATAAATTGCTCCTGATGTACTAGAAAGGAAAAAAGAAAGACTTTGGGACAAGTACTGAAAATGAAAAAGAAAGATGTAGAAGGTTTGTGAAGGAGGAATTCTGAAATGAGTTTTATGCCTGCTCAAGTAGACTAACGTAAGTTCAATTAAGTGAATGAGTTTGAATGTGAACCATAAGTAGGTGCAGAAATTCAAATTTGGTTTTCTCTAAAAGAATACATTTTCTTGAACTTTTGATCTGCTCTTGACAAAGAGGTTATAAAAGCTGTTCCTTTGAGTAAGTCTACCTAAGAGACAAATCTGTTTTGTGAAAATAATGGCTGAGGTTACTCTTAATATTTTTGACTCTTTCTGTTATCACTTTGAATGGATACCTGAGCATTGTTTCACAGTGAGTGTTGTTTGCTATTTGAACAACACTTTAAAAACTTTTGATATGTTGTGACAAGTTTCTCCCTCAAAAATATTCAAATCCTGAATGAAGGCGTTCTTTAGACCTGGTAGACAGAAGAATGATTACTCTGTGGATTTTCAGAGGGTCCCTGAGACTTCTCAAAAAATTTGCTCTCTCTTCCTACAAGGAGGAAAATGCTAAAGTAATTTGCTTTATTTGGTCTATTAAATTAAATGGGAAACATTGTGAAATCAGTGACAATAGACTTTCTTAGCTGGTATTTGATGGGTAAATGTTATTAATATAGACGTCTCAAAATTAGATAGCATTCCTAAAATTCTGATCTGCCCTGGTTATCAGTGATAAGTTCACTTATTATCTGGCAGTATTATATGTCACAGAAGTAGTCAACTTTCTTTGCCAATTACCCTTTTGAGTTCTTTGTCCATTTGCAGATAGTTGTTGTTTTACTCTGATGCTTTTTCCTTTTGCAAATATGTTTCAACTTCCGAGAAATTCCTGGAAAGAATTCTGACACAAAGAGTCTAAACGACAGGTTTCTGATAAACCTTCAGATTGTAAAACTGAATGGAGTAAGAAATGACAGAATTCTAACAGAAACTATGCTCATCGATCTGCTGACAGAAGATTCAGCTCAAGAATTGATTATACAGGACTGTGTGCACTGATTAGGACGATTATAAATTTTTAGGACTTCTGTTTGAAATATTGTTGAGTTTGGATGTGTTGTTTTGTTTTCTCATAATGAAGGAAATCTTTTTCTCTTTTCTCTTATGCTAACTATAACTTACAGCCATTTGGTGAAATTATACCTTTATGAGCAAAACTGAAACATTTATCTTTTTCTGCCTACCTTATCCCTCCTGAATTTGGAAATCCTTTGTGACTGAGTATGGTCATTTCGTGGCAATATTTGCGTAAGTTCCATAAGAATCTGTTCTCCTTATAACAGGACACATTGGTTATATTACCAAGGCTTTGACTGGAATGTCATATTTGAAACACACAGCCTCAGATATGACAAGACAGCATTTCAGGAACAAAGATTGGGCTTTCTGGAATACAGCCACTCGGAAACACAGGCCTGGTACCTTGTTTACTGAGATTTTGGCAATCTTACCCGGTAAGTAAGGAAGCTTGCTTATCTGGCAGGTGCAAGGAACCTCCGAAAATTTGGGGAGACCTCAAAGAGAACACCACTGAAATCTGTAGGTACTTCAGGCCAAGTGTGATGGCAAGTCCTTGGCTTGGCTTTTCTGGCCTCTAGAGCCCTTCACAGTTCACTCCGAGATTCCACAGGAAAAGATCCAGTGAAGCACATTTAAAAAAGCCTGTCTGAACAATTACTATTCTTGCTGCTCTTATGTAAATAATTGGAGCAAGTTGTATTGAAACTACACTTGATTTGCAAACCCGGTAATCCTGATTTGGCTATCTTTTGTAAAAATGAGAGTGATTTAAGAGAGAAAAAATTATGTTTCTGTAGAAGCTATAGTAGGCATTCATGGATATTAGATTCTAGCTCTTTTCTTCTGCAATATTCATGTATTATTAATAGTAATGTCTCCTTGTGGCCATCTACCTCTGACACCTGGAAGTTCCCTGGCCACAATCAAACATTTTCCTTCAATACTACTGTCCAAATACTAACTAGATTTGCCTTGTCACACTTGGATCATACAGAACAAGTTTCAAAGGTAATGTCCCCAACTTATTAATACACACAGGATGGACAATACAAAATTTGGGATGAATATATTTGGTTCACTCCTACTAGTGGGCAACTCAGTAAAAGGCCACTTTCTTTTGAGGAAAAATAATCACCCCTGTGATACATGGCCTTAAAGCACTCGACCTATGGGAAAAAATCCCTGATACGTGTGTTCTCATATCATAGCCTTAAAAAAAATACTGATTGGTTTCAGACTGACTGGGATACATGGCTCAACACGCATTGGTTAGCCCCTAATGGTGCTCAGTGGATATGTGGCTCCAATTTATGACCTTGGCTACCACCTGCATGGATTGCATGATGCACTCTAGGCTTTGTCTGGATGCAAGGTGGAACTACATTTACTATATCTCCTCCTGCTAACCTACCCAACTTGCAACAGCCCTTGACCAGCCCTGTCTTCTGCTGGTATGACCATCTTTCCGCAATTTTCTTTCACCAATTAGGAATCAACTTTTGTAGCATATTCAAGTCTTGCCCATGGAAGTCCTAAACAAATTTACTATGAAGGCATTAAATGATACACAACATAGCATTTCACTGCTCAATTTAGAAGTATCCCAAGTGTGAAAGACAGTCCTCCAAATCCAATTGGCTCTGGATGTCTTGACAGCAGCACAAGGGGGCACCTGTGCCATTATAAAAACTGAATGTTGTGTCTATATTCCTGACTACCATCAAAATATTTCTGGCTTGGTGTCCCAGCCACCAAATTAAATCCATGCCTGACCAACCCTAAATCTAAATGATTGGTTGAACTCCTAGTCAGGACAAGGTTTCTGCACTACTTCAAAACCTTATTCATTGGGTTAAACATACTGCTCGTATTTCTTATGATATTTTGTTGTCTCTTTCATTGTTTGTCTTATGCATGTCAAAAATGTTTCACTTCCTGGACCACCTCTTGTCAATGACTCTCTCATCTCCAGAGGATCTGTATAACTTGTCAGGCTTGAACTCAATGGGGCAAGCCTTCTGGTCCACTAAACTGCCTAAGTGTACCTATTGCCCCTTTTAGGGACAGCACTACGACCCTGTACAGCCAGAAGTACTCACAGAAGACTGACCATCATCCATATCCCCAAAGATTTCCAGTCCAAATGGGTTCAGGGAGGTTTTAGGATGTGGATCCGGGCAGCCCCAGCTAGGGAAGCTGAAGGTGACCTGGACTACATGCCAAACTATATGACCCAGTGGATTTTTTTATGGCATGAATTAGGGCTGCCCCAGGGCAAGAAGCCCAGGGCATTCTCACCTACATGCTGATCTATATGGCCAGATTCGTATCTAACAATATGACAACACAATGTCCAGACCCCATCTGTACTGAAATCATTTAAAGACATTTTACATCATTATTTCTTTTTTGAGTAAAAATAAGTCATATACCCATGCCTTATGAAATTAGCCATAACCCTCTAGTCAGGGCAGCAGCAATAGCTCTGACTACCCATGGGTCCTGTCCCCAGGCAGCAGCAGCAGTAGCTCTTCACTGCTAATGTGTCCTGTCCCCATGCTATCCTGTACTGTTCTCTCAATAAAAGAACACCAATGCAGGATCTTGAGAGTCCAAGCAATCTTTCATTCAAGTCTTCAGCTCGCTGAGCCCATATCAACGATTCTACCATGGAAAATAAAAAACGGTCCCAGAAAATGGAAGGCACACAGAAATCACACATGAATAATACATAAAGAAGGATGTCAGTTTTAGACATACTCTGAACGTTCGAAAGTCGGAGTAAGTCACAATCCCAAAAACCCAAGCGAATGTCAAACCTAGGAAAACTGGTAAGGGTGAGTTATGAGACTGCTAAAATCAGGCTCTGTAAGCCTGTGTCTATGAAGTTTGCAGGGACAGCAGAGACACAATTCTGACAAATCCTCTGACATCACAGTGGAGGAGAAAAACAAACTGGCCTCATCTACACAGTGCCCGAGTTGGGCTCAGGTAGCATATTCAAGTCACATTCCACTCAACTGCAGGTTGCCAATGGAACATGAAAGGTGCCGGCCCGTGGTGCAGTGGTGAAGTCTGCACGTTCTGGATGGCCATGCGGAATCCTGAGGGTGAACCTCCTCACCGCTGGTCCAGCCATTCTCGGGGAGGCATGGGAGGTAGTGTAGAGGCAGCTGGGAAGCAACGTCAGACAGCGTCAGTATTCCTCAGCAAATACAGCAACATCGACAGCAGATCTGAGCACAGCCATAAACATCAGCCAAAACAAAACTAATGAAAACTTGAAAAGAACAGAAAAAGCAAACCTCAGGAAAAAAAGAATAAGATCTCTAGAAATAAGCTTAGCTAAACAGGTGCAAGATATGGAAATCGGAAACTAGCAAAACTTTGGCGAAAGAAATTCCAGAAAACACAAGCAAATGGAAGGGTATTCCGTGCTATAGGAATGTAGGAACTAAAATATTGAAACCTCCATAACGGATAAAGCAATCTCTGGATTCCATGCAATCCCAGTCAAAGTTGCAGTATCTTTGCCACAGAAATATAAGAGAGAATCCTTAAGTCTCTATCCAGCAACAAGGGACCCTGAATACCCAAAGGAATCCTGAGGAAAACGAACAAAGCAGGACATGTCACATTTACTGATTTCAACAAGTAGGACGAAGTGCTACGTACCAAAGCAGCACAGTCTGGTCTCAAAAACAGACACAGAGATCAACGGAAAAGAATCGAGAGCCCAGAGGTCAACTCACACATATATGGACAGCCCATTTGCAACGAGGAAGCCAAGAGGATCAGTGGAGAAAGGAGAGTCTCAAGAAGAAAAGGTGCTGGAAAAATGCACAGCCATATGTGACACAATGAGAGTAGACCATGATGTTACATCAGGCTCACACACCACCTCGAATTAGATTAAAGCCTTGAACGGAAGACTTGAAACCGTGAAACTTCTAGTAGAAAACCAGCACCTTGCTCATGGCCATGTGGAATAGCCGCCTATTTGGAAGAAGCATGTGTGACTGGGCAAGGGCAACACACGAAACAAGAAACAAATGGGATTGCGTCCAACGCAGAAGCTTCTGCCCAGCCGAGGAAACCATCCACTCAATGCAAAGACAGCACAACTGCGCGTGGATGTTTCAAACCACACATCGGAGAAGGACTGAATAGCCAAAAGAGCCAACGACCGCACATCCCAACACAAGAGAAAAAACAACAAGCCCATTAAAACCTGGGCAAAAGATGGAAACAGTTTTACCAAATAAGATAGAAAGATGGCCGACAGCTGTATGAACACATGTTCATAATCATTACGTGTAAGGCAAATGCAAATCTAAATGGTAATGAGATAACAGCACATTGTGGTCAGAATGCCCATAAGGAACAAGACAGGAAACAACAAGTGTCGGAGAGGAGGTGGAGAGAAGGGAAGCCTCCTGCACCGTTGGTGGGAGTGTAAGCCGGTGCAGGAACTACGCAAAGCGGTGTGGAATTTCTGCAGAAATTTCAGAATCCATCTACCATATGATCCAGCTATTCCTCTGCGGCGTATTTCTCCGAAGAACTTGGAAACACCAACGCATAGGAATCCCTGCACCGCTGTGTTCACCACAGCCTTATTCCTGATGTCCAGGACTTGGATATCGCCCTGGGGCCCATCAAGGGACAAATGGAGAAAGAAGATTGGCTATAGCCGCACAATGGGATAGCACTCAGCTGCAAGAAAGGGTGCAGTCCAGCCATTTGTGACACCAGAATGGCTCCTGAGGGTATGAGGGGAACTGAAAGAAGCCCCAGGGAGAAAGTCAAGTACCGTAGCATCTCACTTACAAGGAGAAGAGTAAAATAAGGAGAATCAAACAGGTAGCACATGACAAGGGATTGGGGGTTCCCAGAGGGAATCGGTGGCAGAAGACAGTGGAAGAAAGAGTTGATTAGGCACCAGTGTGTGGTATGGGCATGTCATTAGGCTTACGGTGGTGAAGATGATGTACCATACAAAGAAGTCTAAATCTAGGAGGTTGTAAATCTGAAAACAATAGGGTGTTATAATGCAGGGTTATGGCAATCAATTCATGTAAAATCAAAACTACAAAAAGGCAAGCAGGTTTATGGCCTAAAGCTTTGGAGGCTGAAAGAGATTAGAGAAGATGAACTTCCAAGCATGGCTAATCACCTCCAAGTGCTTAATAATGCTACAGAAAGGTAGACAGTGGCAAACAGCTGAAGAACAACTCTACCAAGAGAACATGTTCCGTGCTAAACTCAGGATCCAAAGGAAAAGGTTACCGTCCATGATGTTACTACTAATTACCTTTACAAATAATCAAAGCAGGCCAACATCTTCCCCAGTTCAGGCAAAATGTTGGTCCAAGAATCCAATTCAGTGCCGGCCCTGTGGTGTACTGGGTAAGTTCCCACATTCCACTTGGGTGGTACAGGCTTCATTGGCGAGCATCACGGGTGCAGATCAGATTAGTAGCATTAGCAAATATAGATTTCACGGTATGGTGCAGACAGACATCCTAAAGAAGTCGAAATTGTGAAGAGACGTTATGAATACACATCAGAGTAAGAACCATGGGAATATTACAATCTATGAACGCATCAAGAACACTTCCCCAAATGATGAAGGAAGGAAAACATGTGACCTGCCAAGGTGGAAATGGAGATGACACGATCATTACGCATCAGAGGATTGACCAGGAAAATCAATCTCGGGAGGGACTCCAGGGCTTTCTCTGGGGAAAGTCCACCCATTTGGACTCATCCACAAATGATGAGAGATAAAACCCAGGATAATCTGAAAGGAAAGAAACTGGTGTGCAGCGGGATTATGGTAGACCTTTCAAAGTTCGAGGATAAAGTTATAAACAGACACGGAATCCAGAACGAGGAAAACTATCCTACCTGGAAAGGGGAAGTAGTCAGACTGGTATGAGATGGTCGTGAAGAACTGTGTGCATGGAGGTTTTCAGGACAGCTTAGAATTCTGAGGGTGTTTATGACATCACGGTAAACATGTCACCCAAGATGGCCGCAGGTCTCCAGCCCGAGGATTGGCCTAGGCTTGGATACTCAAGTGACAGATACCCAGATAAAGCTTTTGCAAACAGATCTGGGCACAGAAACGTGAAGAGATGCAAGAGACGCTAATTCAATGGATAAGAAAGGAATCATTGGGAAGAAGTGATAACAGAGGGACAAGCACTGAGAGGAGAACATTGCCATCTTCTCAAGTCGATGGGGAGGCCATGCTGATTCAAGCTTGAAACTTGACTTGAAACAAGAGGCCGGACCTTGGGCTTATCAGACCTATGTTGGCCTTCTGCCTTACTCATAATCCAAAGTCAAGAATGATCTCTCGAAGACATTGAAGAGAAGAATAGAGGCCTCGGTCCTAGGTCCCTAGTATTCTGTGAAGAGAAGTCTCACTTTCCATAGCTCTGGCGTCATAGGCACCCACTGGGTACATGGTAATGTGTCACTAGGCATCTCTTTGAAGCCTGGAAGGAATGGGCCCCTGTCATGCTTGGGGTATGTCTCTTGGTTTCGAAGGACTCAGGAAGAGTGCGCAAAAGGACCCTTTTGCAGAAAGCTTCGTTACTGTGTGAAGGCTGTCCTCCCAGGCTAGAGTGCTCAGTTGAGATCAATAAGATTCTCTCCCCCATCTCTTGCCGTAGAAGGAGTATTGATTAGGTATTTGACACCACGCATAACGATGTTTGCTGAAACTTAGAACATTACCATTCTACTTAAAGGAATATAAGCATGCCAAAGCTGAGGAGGTAAATTAAACAAATAACAAAACCTGTGGAAATAAAGTAAGCCAGTATCTAGACGTAATCTAGTGGAGCCTTCAAAGATCAGGTGTGAAGTTCTGAACTTTCCAAATCTAGAAAAGAGACAGAAGGATCTCTCACCTGGAGAGAGGAATCCATCAGACTCATCTAATTTGTCTCGGAACCATTGTGTCTGTGAAGGTGGTTTCCAGGACAACCTCAAACATGGGGTTTCTGATCTCACAATATCGAACCAACCAAGATGACCACGTTTACTCAGTGCTCAGTTGGATCTAGGCTAGGATGGCAAAGATTCCTTCAACTGACCGATGGAAATTCAAAGACAACACCCAACAGTAACGAAAGCACTCACACATCAGCCAACAGAACTTATGGTGATTAAAGAAATACCAAACTCCTAACTTGAAATGAAGGAGAACACACTGATAAGCATATCGAAGGGATATAGCTCAGAACCATGACGATTAGACTATGGAAACGAAAGCAAGCTCCCAGAAAATGGAAGGCAAACAGAAATCACACCTCAATAATCCACAATGATAGACTTCAGTGTTTAGTTAGGGTCTGCTTGAACGTTTGAAAGTCCGAGAAAGTCTCAACCCCAAAACTTGCATTGAAGGTCAAACCTGGGCTAACTGGGAAGGGTGAGTTCTGAGACTGCTCCACGCGGGCTCTGAAACCCTGTGTCCCCGAAGCCTGATTGGAAAAGAGACACGATTCTGACAAATACTCCGACATCACAGTGGTCCAGAAAAAGAAGCTGGCCTCATCTACACAGGGCCAGAGTTGGGCTCAAGTAACATGTTAAAGTACATTCCACTCAACTGCAGATTGCCAATGGAACATGAAAGGGGCCAGCCAGTGGGACAGCCGTGAAGTCCCTGCGTTCTGAGTCGGCAACCCAGGATCGTCCACATGGAATCCTGGGGCTGAGCCTCCTCACCGCTCATCCAGCCGTTCTGGGCCAGGCGTGTGACCCAGTGTAGAGGCATATGGGAAGCAACGTTATACCACGCTACTCTTGCTCAGCAAATACAGCAGCATGGCCAGCAGATGTGAGCACAGCCATAAAATTCTGCCAAAACAAACCAATTGAATGTTGCTAATAATAGAGAAAAGGAACGGCAAAAAAGAAAGCATGCCAGTAAAAAGAAAAAAAAATCTAGGAATAACATTGGCCAAACAGGAGAAAGCTATGTCTACGGAAATCTAGCAAAGCTTTGGGCAAAGAAATTCCACAAGACACAAGGAAACGGAGGTCTATTCCATGTTCTTTGAATGGAAGAACGAACACACTTTAAGCATCCATACCGCAAAAAGCAATGTGTGCATTCCATGTCGTCCCAGTCAAAGTTGCAGAAATCTTTCCCACGGAAATAGAAGAGAGAATACTAAAGTTTCTATGTGGCAACAAAGGACCCTGAATAGGAAAAGGAATCCTGAGGGAAATGAACAAAGCAGCATGTATCACACTTTCTGATTGCCAAATATAGGACAAAGTGCTAGGTACCGGTACAGCACAGCCTTTCCCCCAAAATAGGCACACAGACCCATGGAACAGAATTGAGCCCAGCAGTCAACTGCCACATATATGGGCAGCCCATTTTCAACACGGGAGCCAAGAGGAGACAGCAGAGAAAGGAGAGTCTCGAAAAGAAACAGTGCTGGGAAGACTTCAGAGCCACAAGTGGCACAATGAGACTAGACCATGATGTTACACCAGGCACACATACCACATTGAAATGGATTAAAGCTTTGAATGGAAGACTTGAAACCGTGAAACTTATGTGGGAAAATGCAGGCAGCTTGCTCTTTGCCGTCTGGCATAGCCGCCTACTTGGAAGAAGCATGTGTGACTGGGTAAGGGCACCAAAAGAAGCAAGAAACAAGCGTGACTCCATCCAACGCAGAAGCTTCTACCCGGCCAACGACTCCATCGACTCAATGCAAAGACATGACAACAACTGCGACAGGATGTTTGCAGAACAGACATCGGAGAAGGGGTGAACAGCCATAAGATCCAGTGAACTCATACATCTCCACAGGAAAAAAAACAATGAGCCCAACAAAACCTGGGCAAAAGATGGAAACACACATTTCTCCCAGGAAGATAGAAAGATGGCCAACAGGCTGTATGAAAACATGTTCCTCATCATTAAGTCTGAGGCCAATGCAAATCCGAAGTGCAATGAGATAGCAGCTCACAGTGGTCAGAATGGCTATAAGGGTGAAGACACGAAACAGCAAGTTTCAGAGAGGAGGTGGAGAGAAGGGAAGCCTCCTGCACTGCAGGTGGGAGTTTGAGCCGATGCAGCCACTACACAAAGGAGTGAAAATTGAGAATGTTTCAGAATCCACCTAGCATATGATCCAGCTATTCCTCTGTGACGTATATATCCAAAGATCATGGAAACAGTAATGCACAGAGATCCGTGCACTGCTGTGAGCACCACAGCCTTACGCCCGATATCCAAGACTTGGAAGCCTCCCTGATGCCCATCAAGCGACGAATGGAGAAGGAAGATGGGCTATAGCCACACAGTGGCATAGCATTCAGCTGTCGGAACGGATGCAAGTCCAGCCATTTGTGACCACCAGAATGGCTCCTGAGGGTACTAGAGGAACTGAAGCAAGCACCAGGGGTAAGGTCAAATACCACAGGATCTCACGTACAGGAGAAGAGGAAAAACGGACCAACAAACAGGTAGCATGTGACATGGGATTGGTACTTCCCAGAGGAAAAGTAGGCGAGGGCCAGAGGGAGAAAGAGTTGATTAGGCACAAGTATCGTGAGAGCCTGTAATTAGCCTTACGGTGGTGAAGATGATGTAACCTACTCAGAAGTCTAAATCTATGAGGATGTAGATCTGAAAGCCATAGCATGTTAGAATGCAGGGTTATGGCAATCAATCCACATAAAATCAGAACTCAAAAAGGGGTGCAGACTTACGGCCTAAAGCTTTATAGGCTGTAAGAGATCAGAGAGGATGAACTTCCAAGGATTGGTAATCACCTCAAAGTGCTTAATGATGCTACAGAAAGGTAGACCTTCGCAAAGTGATGAAGCGGAATACTAGCAAGAGAACATGTTCCATGCTAAACTCATGACCCAATGGAAAATAATACCTTCCATGATGTTACTACTGATTTCATTCACGAATGATTGAAGCAGGCCAACATCTTCCCAAGTTCAGGCCAAAGGTTGGTGCAGAAGTCTAATTCATTGCCGGCCCTGTGGTGCAGCAGGTAAGTGCCCAACTTCCTCTTGCGTGGCCCGGGCTTCAGGGGCTAGCATCATGGGTACAGATCAGATTTCTAGCATTAGGAAATCCAGATTTCAAGGTATGGTTGGCACAGAGATCATAAAGAAGTAGTAATTGTGAGGAGACCTTATCAATACTCACCAGAAAAAGAACCATGAGAATATCAGAGTCTATGAACGCATCTGGTACGCTTTGCCAAATCATGAAGGAAGGAAAATATGTGACCCACCAAGGTGGAATTGTCAGCCTGCCATGAGATCACACGATCATTGTGCATCACAGGATTTCCTGGGCAACGTCAACTTGGGAGGGAGTCCAGGACTTTCTCTGGGGAAAGTCCACCCATTTGGCCATATCCACAAAAGATATGCAATAAAACCCAGGATAATCTTAAAGGAAAGAAACCGGCGTCTAGAGGGAATGTAGTAGACCTTTCCAAGTTAGAGGACAAAGTTGAAAACCGACAACACATCCAGAACAAGGAAAACTATCCTTCCTGGAAAGGGGGAGTAGTCAGGCTGGGAGGAGACGGCTCTGAAACACTGTGTGCATGGAGCTTGTCAGGACAACTTTTAATTCTGAGAGTGTTTATGACATTACAGCGAACGTGTCACCCCAGATGGCTGCATGTTTACAGTACCAGGATTGGCTTAGGCTGGGATACTCAAGTGAGAGATACCCAGAAACAGCTTTTCCAAACAGAAACCAGGCACAGAAACTTGAAGAGATCAAAGAGATGCTGATTCCAGGGATAAGAAAGGTATCATTGTGATGATACTTCATTCTTCCTTCGTTTTCTTCCATTCCATGCGCACTGATGCCCTTCCGTTTCCTTGTATCTTGTGGAATTTCCTTCCCCAAAGCTTTGCTACTTCTCGGTTTACATAGCTTTCACCTGTTTGGCACAGGTTATTCCTAGATACCTTGTTCTTCCTACTAGCATGCTTTTTTTTTTTTTTTTGTGAGGTTCAGTTTTTCTATCCTTTGCAACTTTTGATTGGTTTTATTTAGGCAGATGTTTCCTGCTGTGCTCACATCGGCTGGCAATGCTGCTGTATTTGCTGAGGAAGACTGGCCCAGTCTAACGTCGCTTCCCATCTGCCTGTTTCCTTTGTCGCCCATTCCTGTCACACAAGCTTCTTCTAAATAGGCTGCTAAGACAGATGGCAACGAGCATGCTGCCTAGGTTTTCTCCTAGAAGTCTCATGGTTTCAAGTCTTCCATTCAAGTCTTTAATCCGTTTCGAGGTGGTGTGTGTGACTAGTGTAACATCATGCTCTACTCTCATTGTGTTACATTTGGCCGTGCAACTTCCCCAGCACCGTTTCTTGTCGAGACTCTCCTTTCTCCGCTGTGTATTCTTGGTTCCCTGGTTGAAAATGTGTTGTGCATGTATGCATGTGCATATATGTGTGAGTTGACCTCTGGGCTCTCGATTCTGTTCCATGGATTTGTGTGCCTGTTTTTGGGCCCAGACTGTGCCGTTTCGGTTCCTTGCGCTTCGTCCTATATGTGGAAATCAGAAAGTGTGATACGTCCTGCTTTGTTCATTTTCTTCAGGATTCCTTTTGGTATTCAGGGTCTTTTCCTTCTGGATAGAGACTTTATTATTCTCTCTTCTATTTCTGTGGGAAAGATCACTGCAACTTTAACTGGGATTGCTTGGAATCCACAGATTCCTCTATCTGCTATGGACGTCTCAAGTGTGTTAGTTCTTCCATTCCAACAGCACGGAATAGTCTTCCGTTTCGTTGTGTCTTCTGGAATTTCTTTAGCCAAAGCTTTGCTAGTATCGGTTTACAATGCTTCCACCTGTTTAGTGAAGGTTGGTCCTAGATATCTTATTATTCTTAGTGACATGGTTCTTTTTTTGAGGCTCAGTTTTTCTATTCTTTGCAAATTTTAATTGGTTCTGTTTTGGCAGAAGTTTATGGCAGTGCTCACATCTGCTGGTCGTGCTGCTGTATTTGCTGAGCAAGAGTGGCACTGTCTAACGTCACTTCCCATCTGCCTCTACACTATCTCCCAGGACTCTCCCAGGATGGCTGTACCAGCGGTGACGAGGCTCAAACCCAAGAGCACAAATGGACGACCACAGGCTGCAGACCCAGAAGGCACGGACTTCACAGCTTCAGCAGTGGCCAGCCCCTTTCATGTTCCATTGG
Source organism: Equus asinus (assembly GCF_041296235.1). Classification (NCBI taxonomy): domain Eukaryota; kingdom Metazoa; phylum Chordata; class Mammalia; order Perissodactyla; family Equidae; genus Equus; species Equus asinus. The sequence continues at coordinate 4,256,016 of NC_091815.1, read as the reverse complement.
CAACCTGCTGTTTTGGAATGTGACTTCAATATGCTACTGGAGCCCAGCTCTGGCCCTGTGTAGATGAAGCCATGTTGTTTTCCTGGTCCACTGTGATGTCATAGGATTTCTGTGAATTGTGTCTGTGCTGTGCCAGCAAGATCCATGGACACAAGGTTTCAGAGCCCGCTTGGAGCAGTCTCAGAACTCTCCCATTCCATTTAGCCCAGGTTTGACCTTCACTGCAGGTTTTGGGGTTGTGACTTTTCTGACTTTCAAACGTTTAAGCAGAATCTGTCTAAACACGGCCGTCTTTCACTGTGGATTATTCAGTTGTGATTTCTGTTTGCCTTACATTTTCTGGGACTTTTTTTCTTTTCCATAGGCTAATCATCATGGTATTGCTAAGCTATCTCCCTTAGATATGCTTATCAGTGTATTCCCTTTTCATTCCAGGTTATAAATTTTGCATTTCTTTGATCACCATATGTTCTGTGAGCCGTTGTGCGAGTGCTTTTGTGTTTGGTGGGTGTTGTCTTTGAATTTCCATTGGTCACTTGAAGGAATCTCTGCTATCCTGGCCGAGGTGACACTGAGCACTGAGAACATGTGGTCATCTTCCTTTGTTAGAGATTCTGAGATCAGAAACTCCAGATTTGAGGCTGTCCTGGCAACCATCTTCACGGACACAATGGTTCTGCAACAAATTAGACGAATCTGATGAATTTCTCTTTCCAGGTGAGAGATCCTTCTGTCTATTTCTGGATTTGGAAAATTCGAACATCACCCCTGATCCTTGAACGCTCTGCTAGATTATGTCTAGACAGTGGCTTACTTTCTTTCCACAGGGTTTGTTATTTGTTTGATTTATATCCTCACCTGTGGCATGTTTATATTTCTTTACATATAATGATAATGTTCTAATTTTCAGCCAACATCCTTACATCTGGTGTTGAAACACATAATCAATACTCCTTCTACGGCAAGAGAAGGGGGAGAGAATCTCATTGATCCCAACTTAGGACTCTAGCCTTGGAGTGCAGCATTCACCAAGGAATGAACCCCTCTGCAAAAGGGTGCTTTTGATCAACTTCTAGAGTCCTTCCAAACCAAGAGACATACCCCAAGCATGACAGTTGTCCATTCCTTCCAGGCTTCAAAGAGGTGTCTTGTGACACATTAGCATGTAGCCAGTGGGCACCCGTGATGCCAGAGCTATGGAAAGTGAGACTTCTCTTTAAAAAATGCTAGTGGCCTAGGACGGCGGCCTTGATTCTTCTCTACAATGACCTCAAGAGATCATTCTTGACTTTGGATTATGAGTGAGGCAGAAGGACAACATAGGTCTCATAGTTCCAGCCTCTTGTTTCAAATCAAGTTTCAAGCTTGAATCAGAACGGCCTCCTCTTCGACTTGAGGAGATGGCAATGTTCTCCTCTCAGTGCTTGTCCCTCTATTATGGCTTCTTCACAATGATTCCTGTCTTATCCCTTGAATTACCGTATCTTTGATCTCTTCAACTTTCTGTGCCCTGTTTCTGTGGACAAAAGCTGTTTCTGAGTATCCCTCACTAGAATATCCTAGCCTATGCCAATCCTCGGGCTGGAAACCTGTGGCCATCTTGGGTGACATGTTCACCGTGATGTCATAAACACCCTCAGAATTCGAAGTTGTCATGATGACCTCCATGCACAGAGTTCTTCAGAACCATCTCATCCCAGTCTGATTACTCCCCCTTTCCAGGTAGGATAGTTTTCGTCGTTATGTATTTCTTGTCGGTTTCTAACTTTCTCCTCGAACTTGAAAAGGTCTGCTACCTTCCCTCTAGACACTGGTTTCTTTCCTTTCGTATTAATCTGGGTTTTCTCTCTTATCTTTTGTGGATGAGGCCAAATGGGTGGACTTTCCCAAGAGAAAGTGCCGGAGGTCCTCCCAAGATGACTTTTCCCAGGCAATCCTCTGATGCGCAATGATCGTGTCATCTCCTAGCAGTCTGACAATTCCACTTTGGCAGGTCACATATTTTCCTTCCTTCATTATTTGGGGAAGTGTTCCTGATGCGTTCATAGATTGTAATATTCCCATGGTTCCTTTTCTGATGGTAATCATAACGTCTCTTGAAAATTTCGATTTCTTTAGGATGTCTGTCCACACCATACCGTGAACTCTATATTTGCTAATGCTACTAATCTGATCTGCACCCGTGGTGCTAGCCAATGAAGCCCTGGCCGCCCAGGCAGAATGTGGGCACATACCCATTACACCACAGGGCCGGCACTGAAATGGACTTTTGGATCAAACTTTTGCCTGAACTAGGGATGATGTTGGCCTGCTTTGGTTATTCATAACGGTAATTAGTAGTAACATTGTGGACTGTAACCTTTTCCTTTGGCTCCTGAGTTTAGCATGGAACGTGTTCTCTTGGTAATGTTCCTCTTCATCTCTTTGTAATGGTCTTCCTTTCTGTAGCATCATCAAGCATTTTGAGGTGATTACCAATCCTTGAAAGTTCATCTTCTCTAATCTCTTTCAGCCTCCAAAGTTTTAGGCCGTAAATCTGGACCCCTAGAGAACATATGGTGATTAAAGAAACACAAAATTCATAACTTGGAATGAGGGGAGAAAAGACTGATAAGAATATCTATGGGAGATAGCTGTGAAAGACCATGACGAATGATGTGGATTAAGGCTGCCCCAGCTCGAAAAGCCCAAGGTTACCTGGCCTACATACCAAACTACATGACCCGGTGAGTTTTTTGGGTTTTTTTTGGCATTAATTAGAGGTGTCCCAGTGATAGAAGCCCATTTCATGCTCACCTACATGCCTATCTATATGGCCAGATTGGTATTTAATGCTATATGACCACACAATAACCAGACCCCATCTGAACTGAAATCATTTAATGACTTTTAACATCATATTTTCTTTTTCCAGGAAAAATGTCTCGTACCAATGCATTATAAAATTAGCCCTTACCTTCAACTCAGGGCAGCAGCAGGACCTCTGACTGCCCATGGAACCTTTCCCCATGCAGCAGCAGCAGCAGCTTTTCACTGCCCATAGGTCCTGTCCCCATGCAGCAACTATTTACTGCCCATGGGTCCTGTCGCCATGTTGTCCTGTACCATTCTATAAATAAAAGAGCACCACTTCCAGAATTTGAGAGTCCAAGAAATCTTTCTTTGATTCTTCAGCTCACCAAGCCCATATCATATCTTGTGGCCCATATAAAAACTTGCTTCATAGGTTTGTGAGCTCGACTTCTGGTAAGTGCCCTTTTCTTGGTTGTGCATCTCTCTTTTTCAAGGATGGATCTAAATTCACTTCTCCATCAGGAACTTTCTTGGATAGCTGCATGAATCCACGTTTGCTGCCCATGGCTACTCTATGGGGCAAATCACGGCATTCAGCTTGAAGAGAATCAGTACCTTAAGCCTAAGGGCGATGTAGAGTGAATTACTCCATTCCTTCCTGACTCTATCTCTAATATACAAATTTTAGGTGGGCACGGGTTGGCCACTTAAGTCCTTAGGATGGCCGGCAATCTGCAAGACTCCCCTGGAAGGTTTCCTTTCCTAAGGCTGGATTGGGATACCTCCCATGGCACCTCACCATGCTCTGAACTGTGTGAATGTCTCAATCGGGACTACAGTTCAAGGAAAGTACCAAAGTCTAACCTTTGGTTGCATATGGGAAACCCTTCTTCAGAGAATAGCTCCAACACGCAATTAGGTAGAATGTCCCCCAGCTCAGAGGAAAATTCTACACTATTTTTCTCCATGCTGTTCTCTCTTAAACTTCTCCTTTTCTCTTGGGGACCATTCAACAGGCTCCTATTACTGCCAGGCAGAATATGAAAGATGTTCACCAGGCACCTGTTACTGCCAGGCATACCACGGAAGGTACACAAGGGATGCAATGCTGGGGGCCACGCCCATCACCCCTTGCTATAGGAACCCCACAGTAGGAACCACATGTAGGATGCTGCCGTAGGGTCAGGGGTGATCTTCAAGGTAATGGACATGTCTCTTTCATCTTTGTTAGAGTTACAATGGCCATTTTCATCTCCTTTTGAACTTTGCAACTGGGGAAACAAAGGAATCTTGCAAGGATCAAGGCCTCCACCACTGGAGCCCCAACTTTGGCTTTCTGGGCCTGATCACCCCAGCGATCCTAAGTAGGGTGCCCTCTCTTGGCGGTTGACTCATTGAGTAGTTTAGTCACCTACTGAGTTGGCTATGAGGGTAGGAGACCTGTGATTTATTTTGTGAACTGCCGTGCTACGGTAGTATGAAACAGCACAGGAAGTGTTATGTGACTCTTATCTTGAGAACGCTCTGAGAGCAACCATGAGGGTGAGGTCTGGTGTCTTCTTTTCCTTTCTCTGTTTTTCTCATCATGTCATCTGTTGTCACCAAGTCGAGGTTAAGTTCTGTCTGGACCTGACCAGAACATGGACCTTCTGTAAAAACGAACAACTTGAAAATATTTTGCAAGGACCTTAACTCTCAACCCGGGTACTGGGAGCCCCGGCCTCCAGCCAGTTCCAGGTGTTTGTAGCCACTGCAGCCTCCTCCAGTCCACTGCCAGTCACTCACTGGCTTTACTGCCATGGGGAATGCCATAAGCATCCCCAGAGACTCACCACTCAGGGTCATTCTAACTAATTAGAAACACTTTCAATTGTATGGGTTATGCCCCAGAGACTCCAGCTGGGAGAAAATTTGCAAGGTTTCTCTGTGCCTTTATGGTGCAGTTGGACAGGTAGATCAACCTAGAACGTCCTTCAAGTTACAGTCCAGTTTCTGAGAAATCAAGAGCAACTGTCCTTAGAAAATCCTTGCAAGACTGGTAAGACAGCTCTAGAGGCAGTTCAGATTCCACCTAGTTCCTTTATCATGAAAAGAATTATCATCCCCCCTTCTCCAGGAACTATTATCTAGCCCATCACTCACTCTTAAGACTGACAAAAAGAAAGGAGGGGAAAGGAGAAATGGCCATAAGTGTGCCAATGAAAGAGTCTAGCATCTTGAGGGGCTTATCCATAAGTATTAGTAAAAAGGCTCAAAACAAAGTTTGGATTCATAACTGGTGAGCTTTATATTATTGTACCTGATTCACGGCAGTAGCTTTTAAAACAGTAGTTGTACAGTCTCTGTGTATGCGTGTCTATGTGTAGCTTATACATGTGATATTTTCAGCCTTGGGTGGTATGACCAATATTAAGATCTCTGTTTAGTTGGCTTATAGTAAGTGTTTACATAAATGCTAAATGCAGTAGAAATCAACTCAGTGCCTTTCAAAGTTAATGTCATGTGAATTAACCTTTGGTAAATGAAAGACTGTTTAAGTTTGTTGGTCTGATTCAAAATAGTCTTGCTGTCAGGGATGTCGGTATTTGCATAGGGATGCAGGCATTCAGCCTGGGTTTACTAGTCATATAAGTTCACGTTGTCTGCTAAATTTGTCAGCAAAGTAATAGCTTTAAATGATGACCAGTTTTGTCTAAGGCCTCATGAGGTTTCAGTAGGTAATCTGAACATAATTGATGGAAACAAATGGTTTAAATAGATAATACTCATTAAAGTGAGTACAAAAACTTTTATGGTCTGTATAGTTTGGGAAAGAAAAACAGCTTCGAAATGCTTTTTGGTAACCATCTTGAGTTTTGCCGAGTTAAGTTAAATGATAAAAATCTGAATATCTGGGTCATTTCTGGATAGGACGAAACACTGAAACATTATTAGTAAACACATCTAAGTTATCTACTTTTGGCTTCTTCTTGAAGAGGCTAAAAGCGTGTGGGTGTATTAAAAACCATGCCTTGTGTTTTATTGTAAAGTGGCGTGTTTCTAAATTTATGAAGAGTTCAGAATGCTGATATAAAAGACAATTCATAATTGTTTTCCTTTTTAGTGTCTAATAGGTCTGTTAAGGGTTAAAAGTTCTAATTAACCTACGTAATTAAAGCTACAGGAAATTACTAACAAAAAGAGCTCTGTATTCAAGGAAGTTAAAATGTACGTTTTCAGTAAAAAAGGTATAAGTAATGGAAATATTTTTGTTTAATTGGTTAAGGAAGATAAATTCGTCCTGATGTACTAGAAAGGAAAAGACAAAGACTTTCGGACAAATTCTGAAAACATAAAAGAAAGCTTTAGAAGGTTTGTGAAGAAGAAAATCTGAAAGGAGTTTTATGCCTGGTCAAGAAGACTAAAGTAAGTTCAATTAAGTGAATGAGTTTGAATGTTAAAAATAAGTAGGTGCAGAAATTCAAGTTTGGTTTTCTCTAAAAGGATACATTTTCTTGAACTTTTGATCTGCTCTTGATAAAGAGGTTATAAAAGCTATTCCTTTGAGTGAGTCTACCTAAGAGACAAACCTCTTTTGTGAATATAATGACTTAGGTCACTCTTGAGATTATTGACTCTTTCTGTTATCACTTTGAATAGATACCTGAGCATATTTCACAGTGAGTGTTGTTTCACATTTGAACAAGCATTTGAAAAGCTTTTGATATGTTTTGACAAGATTCTCCCTCAAAAATATTCAAATCCTAAATGAAGGCTGTCTTTTGACCTGGTAGACAGAAGAAAAATTAATCTCAGGATTTTCAGAGGGCCCTTGAGACATCTCAAAGACATTTGCTCTCTCTTCCTATAAGGAGGAAAATACTAAACTAATTAGACTTATTTGGTCTATTACATTGCACGGGAATCATTGTAAAATAAGTAATGATAGACTTTCTTAGGTGTTATTAGATGGGTAAATGTTATTAATATAGATGTCGTAAAATTATATAGCATTCCTAAAATTCTGATCTGTCCTGGTTATCTGTCATAAGTCCACTTATTATCTGAAAGTTTAATATGTCACAGAAGTAGCCAACTTTCTTTGGCAATTGCCCTTTTGAATCCTTTGTCCATTTCCAGGTAGTTGTGTTTTACTCTGATTCTTTTTCCTTTTGCAAGTATGTTTCATCTTCTGAGAAATTCCTGGAAAGTGTTCTGACAAAAAGGTTCTAAACGACAGGCTTCTGATAAACTTTCAGATTGTAAAACTGAACGGAGTAAGAAATTACAGAATTCTAACAGAAACTAAGTTCATCAGTCTATTACCAGAAGATTCAGCCCCAGAACTGATTATGCAGGACTGTGTGAACTGATAAGGATGATCGTAATTTTTTAGGACTTCTATTTGAAATATTGTTGAGTTTTGATTTCTCGTAATGAAGGAAAGCTTTTTCTCTTTTCTCTTATGCTAACTATGACTTACAGCCATTTGGTGAAATTATACCTTCATGAGCAAAACTGAAACATTTACCTTTTTCTCCCTACCTTATCCCTAAGGAATTGTCAAACCCTTTGTTACTGAGTATGGTCATTTCGTGGCAATATTTGCATAAGTTCCATAAGAATCTGTTCTCCTTATAACAGGACACATTGGTTATATTACCAAGGCTTTGACTGGAATGTCATATTTGAAACATACAGGCTCAGATACGACAAGACAGCATTTCAGGAACAAAGATTGGACTTTCTGGAATACAGCCACTTGGAAACATGGGCCTGGTACCTTGTTTACAGAGATTCTGGCAATCTTGCCCGGTCACTAAGGAATCTTGCTTATCTGGCAGGTGCAGGGAACCTCCGAATATTTTGGGTGACCTCAAAGACAATGCCACTCAAATCTGTAGGTACTGCAGGCCAAATCTGATGGCAAGTCCTTGGCTTGGCTTTTCTGGCCTCTAGAGGCCTTCACAGTTCAATCTGAGACTCCTCAGAAAAAATTCCAGCAAAGCAGATTTTAAAAAACCTGTATAAGCAATTCCGATTCTTTCTGCTCTTATGTAAATAATTGGAGCAAGTTGTATTCAAACTACACTTTATTTGCAAACGTGTTAATCATAATTTGGCTATCTTTTGTAAAAATGAGGATGATTTAAGAGAGCATGGCCTCCCCATAGACTTGAATAGATGACAACGTTCTCCTCTCAGTGCTTGTCCCACTATTCTCTCTTCTGGCCAAGGATTCCATTCTTATCCCTTGAATCAGAGTCTGTTTGACGTCTTCCAGTTTCTGTGCCAGCTTTCTGTTTGTCAAAGCTGTTTCTGGGTATCTCTGCCTTTCATAGCCCAGCCTAGGCCAATCCTCAGACTGTAACCATGCAGCCATCTTGGGGGACATTTTCACCGTGATGTCATAAACGACCTCAAAATTCTAACTTGTCCTGACAACCTCCATGCACACAGAGTTTCAGAGCCATCTCAGACCAGTCTGACTGGTCACCCTTTCCAGGTAAGATAGTCGTCCTTTTTCTGGATTTCTTGTCGGTTTCTAACTTTCTCCTTGAACTTTGAAAGGGCTGCTACATTCTCTCTAGACACTGGTTTCTTTCCAGTATAAGATTATCCTTGGTTGTATCTCTTATATCTTGTGTAGATGGCCAAGTGGGTGGACCATCCCCAGAGAAAGTCCTGGACTCCCTCCCAAGTTGAAGTTGCCCAGGCAATCCTCTGATGTGCAATGATCGTGTCATCTCCTAGCACTCTGCTAATTCCACCTTGGCAGGTCACGTGTCTTCCTTCCTTCTTACTTTGGGGAAGTGTACCAGATGCGTTCATTGATTGTAATATTCTCATGGAGCTTTTTCTGGTGCGAATTGATAACGTATCCTCAGAATTGCTACTTGTTTATGATCTCTGTCCACACCGAACCATGAAATCTGTATTTCCTAACACTGCTAAAGTGATCTGCACCCGTAATGTGAAACAGTGAGGCCCGGGCCGCCCAAGTGGAAGGTGGGCCCTTACTCCACCACAAAGCAGGCCCTGAATTCTTATGTCGGACCAACCTTTTGTCTGAACTTGGGAAGACGTGGGCTTGTTGGGATTATTCGTGAAGGTGATTTCTATTAACATCATGGACGGTAACATTTTCCCTTGGTTCATGGGTTTAGCATGCATCATGTTCTGTGGGTAGTAATCCTCTTCATCTATTTGGAATGGTCTAACTTTCTGTAGAATCAATAAGAATTTTGAGGTGATTTTCCATCCTTGGAAGTTCACCTTCTCTAAACGCTTTCAGCCCCAAAAGCATTATGCCGTCATTCTGGACCCCGTTTTAGATTTTGATTTTAGGTGAATTTATTGCCATAAACCTGCATTAGAACATCCTATATCTTTCAGATTTGCATCCTCATTGGTTTAGACTTCTGTGTAGGTTACATCATCTTCACCAGCTAAAGCTGAATCACAACCCCTCGCCGCACATTGGTGTCTCATCATTGATTGTAATATTCTCATGGAGCTTTTTCTGGTGCGAGTTGATAACGTATCCTCAGATCGTGTCTCATCATCTCTTTTACCCTCCACCACTACCGCGCTCTGCATCTGGGAACTCCCAATAAAATGTCCCATGCCACCTGTTGGTTAGTGCTTGCTTTTTCTTTTCCTTGTAAGAGAGATCCTTACGGTATATGACGTTCTCCCTGGGGCTTGTTTCACTTCCCATAAAATCCTCACAGCCATTCTGGGTGTCACAAAAGGCTGAAATGCAACCTTTGCTCCAGCTGAGTGGTAAGCATTGTGTGGGTATAGCCCATCTTCCTTATGCATTTTTCCCTTGCTGGGCACCAGGGCGGCTTTCAAATCTTGGATAGCGGGAGTAAGGCTGTTGTGAAATCAGCAGTGCATGTCTCGTTATGAGGTAGTGTTTCTAAGCTCTTTGGACAAACATGCCTCAGAGGAACAGCTGGATCATATGGGACATGGATTCTTAAATTTCTGAGGCAGTTCCACAACGCTTGCCATAGTGGCTGCACCGGTTTCCACTCCCACTTGCAGTGCAGGAGATTTCCCTTCTCTCCACCTCCTCTCTGACACTTCTTATTTCCTGTCTGCTTCCTTCTAGCCATTCTGACCACAGTGAGCTGCCATGTCCTTGCAGTTTGGATTTGCATTTTCCTGAGACTTGATGGTGAACAAGTTTTCATGCACCTGCTGGCCCTCTTTCTATCTTCTTCAGAGAAATCTCTGCTTCCATCTTTTGACCAGGTTTTCATTGGCTTGTTTTGTTTCTTGTGGAGACTACTGAGTTGATTTTATCTTTGGGTTTTTCACCCCTGGTCCGATGTGTGCATTGCAAACATCCTCTCCCAGTTGTTGTGTTGTCTTTGCATTGAGTCGATGGTTTCCTTGACTGGCAGAAGTGTGTGCATTTGATGTGGTCCCATTTGTTTCTTGTTTACTTTGTTGCCCTTGCCCAGTCCGACATGCTTCTCCCAAATACGCGGCTCAGACAGATGGCAAAGAGCACTCTGCCTAGGTCTTCTCCTACAAGGTTCACGGTTTCAAGTCTGCCATTTAAGGCTTTAATCCATTTCAGGTGGGGTGTGTGCCAGGTGTAACATCATGGTGTACTCTCGTTGTGTTCCATGTGGCTGTGCAGGCTTCCCAGCACCGTTTATGGTAGAGACTCTCCTTTCTCCGCTGTCTCCTCTTGGCTCCCTGGTCGAAAATGGGGTGTCCATGTACGTTTGAGTTGGGCTCTGGGTTCTCGATTCTGTTGCATGGGTCTGTGTGCCTGTTTTTGGGCCCAGACTGTGCCTTCTCGGTACCTAGCGCTTCGTCCTCTATGTTGAAATCAGAAATTGTGACACGTGCTGCTTTGTTCGTTTTCCTGAGGATTCCTTTGCCTATTCAGGGTCTGTTGTTGCTGGCTAGAAACTTTAGGATTCTCTCTTCTTCTCTGTGGCAAATACTGCTGCAATTTTGACTCGGATTGCATGGAATGCAGAGACTCCTTTCTGCGGTATGAACCATTCAAGTGTGTTAATGCTTCCATTCCTAGATCCCTCAATATCTTTTTTTCTTGTGTCTTCTTGAATTTCTTCCCCCAAAGGTTTTCTAGTTTTTGAATTAACATAGAATTCACCTGTTTTGCTAAGGTTCTTCACGGAGATCCTATTCTTCGTAATGGCAAGCTCCTGGTTTTTTTTTCTTAGCTTCAGTTTTTCTATTCTTTGCAACTTTTAATTGGTTTTGTTTTGGCAGAAGTGCATTGCTGTGCTCACATCTGCTGGCAATGCTCCTGTATTTGCTGTGGAAGTCTGGCCCTGTCTAACGTCCCTTCCCATCTGCCTCTACACTACCTTGGACGCCTGCACCAGAATGTCTGAAGCAGTGGTGAGGAGACCCAAACCGAGGATTTCACCCAGCCCATACAGGGCCACAGACCCAGAAGGTGCCCACCTCACAGTGCACCACCGGCCGGCCCCTTTCATGTTCGGTGGCAACGTGCAGTTGAGTGCAATGGGAGTTAAATATATTAGTGAGCCCAACTCTAGCACTGTGTAGATGATGCTAGTTGTTTTTCTGGTCCATTGTGATGTCAGAGGATTTGTCATAATTGTGTCTCTGAGGTCCAGCATGCTTCATGGATACAGGTTTCAGAGCCTGCTTGGAGCAGTCTCATAACTCACCCTTCCCAGTTAGCCCATGCTTGACCTTCACTGACATTTTTTGGCTTGTGAATTTCTCTGACTTTCAAACGTTCAAGCAGAGTCTGTCTAAAGACGGACATCATCTTTCATTGTGGATTATTCAGGTGTGATTTCTGTTCACCTTCCATTTTCTGGGTCCTCTTTTTCTTTTCCATAGTATACTCGTCATGGTCTTTCTTAGCTATCTCCCTTAGACATGCTTATCAGTCCGTTCTCCTTCATTCCAAGTGATTAAGTTTGTATTTCTTTAATCGCTGTATGTTCTCTAGTGCGAGGTGTGAGTGCTTTCGTGACTCTTGGTTGTTGTCTTTGAATTTGCACCGGTCACTTGTAGGACTCTTGGCTATCCTAGCCTAGGTCAAACTAAGCACTGAGAACACGTGGTCATCTGGGTTGGTTTGACATCCTGAGGTCAGAAACTCCAAATTCGAGGTGGTCCTGGCAACTCCCTTCACGGACACAATGTTTCCAAGACAAATTAGACAAATCGGATGAATTCCACTCTCCAGGAAAGATATTTTTCTGTCTCTTTTCCGGATTTGGGAAGTTTCGAACTTGACCCCTGATCCTTGAACGTTCCCCTAGATTCCATCTAGATACAGGCTTACTTAATTTTTATAGGGTGTGCCATTTGTTTGCCCTACATCCTCTGCCCTGGCCTGTTTATTTTTCTAGAAACACAATTGTAAAGTTCTAATTTTCGTGCAACTTCCTTACATATGGTGTCAAAACACATAATCAATAATCCTTCTACGGCAAGAGGTAGGGTGAGAGAATTTCATTGGAGCTAAACAGATCACTCTAGCCTGGGAGGGCAGCCTTCACAATGGAACGAAACCCTCTGGAAAAGAGTGCTTTTCAGCACACTTATAGAGCCCTTCCAAACAAAGAGACATACCCCAAGCATGACAGGCCTCCATTCCTTCAAGGCTTCCAAGACATCTCTTGGGACACATTAGCATGTGCCCAGTGGGCCCACGTGACACCAGAGCTACGGAAAAAGAGACTGACCTTCAAAGAATGCTATGGGCCTCGGAAACAAGGCATCGATTCTTCTCTTCAATGTCCTCAAGACATCTTTCTTGACTTTGCATTATGCTTAAGGCACAAGGGCACTGTAGGTGTGATGAGCCCCAAGTCCGGCCTCTTGTTTCCAATGAAGTTGCAAGCTTGAATCACCATGACCTCCCCATAGACTTGAATAGATGACAATGTTCTCCTCTCAATGCTTGTCCCTCTATTCTCGCTTCTGGCCTAGGGTTCCTTTCTTATCCCTTGAATCAGACTCTGTTTTATCTCTTCTAGTTTATGTGCCTGCTTTCTGTTTGACAAAGCTGTTTCTGGGTATCTCTCCCTTTAAAAGCCTAGCCTAGGCCAATCCTCAGACAGCAACCATGCGGCCATCCTGGGGGACATGTTCACCGTGATGTCATAAACAACCTCAAAATTCGAAGTTGTCCTGACAACCTCTGTGCACACAGAGTTTCACAGCCATCTGAGACCAGTATGACTTCTCACCCTTTCTAGGTAGGATAGTTTTCCTTTTTCTGCAATTGTTGTCAGTTTCTATCTTTCTCCTTGAACTTCGAAAGGGCTCCTACATTCTCTCTAGACACTGGTTTCACTCCGGTAAGATTATCCTGGGTTTTATCTCTTATATCTTGGGTAGATGGCAAAATGGGTGGACCTTACCCAGAGAAAGTCCTGGACTCCCTCACAAGTTGAAGTTGCCCAGGCAATGTTCTGATGCGCAATGATCATGTCATCTCGTAGCACTCTGCCAATTCCACCTTGGCAGGTCACATGTTTTCCTTCCTTCTGCCTTTGGGAAGTGTACCAGATGCTTCCATAGATTGTAATATTCTTATGGTTCCTTTTCTTGTGCGTATTGATAACGTATCCTCACAATTGCAAATTATTTATGATCTCTGCCCGCACCGTACCATGAAATCTATATTTCCTAACACTACTAATGTGATATGCACTCGTAATGTGAAACAGTGAGGCCCGGGCCGCCCAAGCGGAACGTGGGCACTTACCTGCTCCACCACAGGGCCGGACCTGAATTGTACTTTTGGACCAACCTTTTGCCTGAACTTGGGAAGACGTGGGCCTGTTTGGATTATTCATGAAGGAGATTAGTAATAACATCATGGACGGTAACATTTTCAGTTGGTTCATGGGTTTAGGACTGATCATGTTCTCTTCGCAGTATTCCTCTTCACCTATTTGGAATGGTCTGCCTTTCTATAGCATCTGTAAGCATTTTTAGGTGATTTTCCATCCTTGGAAGTTCACCTTCTCTAATCTCTTTCAGCCCCCAAAGCTTTACGCTGTCTAACTGGACCTCTTTTAGGATTTTTGATTTTAGGTGAATTTATTGCCATAACCCTGCATTAGAACATCCTAAATCTTCCAGATTTACATCCTCATTGCTTTAGACTTCTGTGTGGCTTACATCATCTTCACCAGTGTAAGCCTAATCAGAGGTCCTCACCACACAGTTGTGCCTGATCATCTCTTTCACCCTTCCTCACTGCCTCTTTTTGCCTCTTGGAACCCGGAATCCAATGTCCAGTGCCACCTGTTCATTAGTGCTTGCTTTTTCTTCTCCTTGTAAGTGAGATCCTACGGTATTTGGCTTTCTTCCTGGGACTTGTTTCACTTCCGCTAAAACCCTCACAGCCATTCGGGTGGTCAGAAATGGCTGGATTGCATACTTTGTTCTGGCTGAGTGGTACGCCATTCTGTGGGTATAGCCCATCTTCCTTCTCTATTCGTCCCCTGCTGTGCCCCAGGTCGGTTTCCAACTCTTAGATAGCAGGAGTAAGTCTGTGATGAACTCAGAGGGTGCACATGTCCTTATGCGGTAGTGATTCCAAGTTCTTTGGATAAACACGTCGCAGAGGAATAGCTGGATCATATGGGACATGGATTCTTCAATTTCTGAGGCTGTTCCACACCGCTTGGCATAGTGGCTGCACCGGTTTATACTCCCACCAGCAGTGCAGGAGGCTTCCCTTCTCTCCACCTCCTCTCTGACACTTGTTGCTTCCTGTCTGCTTCCTTATAGCCATTCTGACCACAGTGAGCTGCCATGCCCTTGCAGTTTGGATTTGCATTGGCCTTAGACTGAATGATGGTGAACTAGTTTTCATGCACCTGTTGGCCCTCTTTCGATCTTCTTGGGAGAAATCTCTGTTTCCATCTTTTGACCAGGTTTTCATTGGCTTGATTTATTTCTTGTGGAGATGTGTGAATTGATTGTATCTGTGGGCTTTTCACCCCTTGTCTGATGTGTGGTTTGAAAACATCCTGTCCCAGGTGTTGTGCTGTCTTTGCATTGAGTCGATGCTTTCCTTCACTGGGCAGAAGCGTCTGCATTTGACGTGGTCCCGTTTGTTTCTTGTTTCCTTTGTTGCCCTGGCCCAGTCAGATATGCTTCTGCCAAATAGGCGGCTCTGATGGCAAAGAGTACTCTGCCTAGGTCTTCTCCTACAAGGTTCACAGTTGCAAGTCTGACATACAGGGCTTTAATCCATTTCAGGCGGTGTGTGTGCCAGGTGTAACATCATGGTGTACTCTCATTGTGTTCCATGTGGCTGTGCAGGCTTCCCAGCACCGTTTATTGTAGAGACTCTCCATTCTCCGCTGTCTCGTCTTGGCTCCCTGGTCGAAAATGGGGTGTCCATGTACGTTTGAGTTGGGCTCTGGGTTCTAGATTCTGTTGCATGGGTCTGTGTGCCTGTTTTTGGGCCCAGACTGTGCCGTCTCCGTACCTAGTGCTTCGTCCTATATGTTGAAATCGGAAAGTGTGCCATGTCCTGCTTTTTTCGTTTTCCTGAGGATTCCTTTGCCTATTCAGGGTCTCCTGTTGCTGGCTAGAAACTTTAGGATTCCCACTTCTGTCTCTGTGGGAAACATTGCTGCAACTTTGACTGGGATTGCATGGAATCCAGAGATTCCTTTCTCTGGTATGGACGTTTCAAGTGTGTTAATGCTTCCATTCCTAGAACCTGGAATCTCCTTCTTTCTCCTTGTGTCTTCTTGAATTACTTTCCCTCAACAATTGTTACTTTTCGATTGACATGGCTTTCACCTGTTTTGCTAAGGTTCTTCATAGAGATCTTATTCTTCTCACTGGCATGCAGTTTTTTTTTTTTCTTTTCAGCTTCAGTGTTTCTATTCTTTGCAACTTTGAATTGGTTTTGTTTTGGCAGAAGTGCATCACTGAGCTCACATCTGCTGGCAATGCTCCTGTATTTGCTGCAGAAGTCTGGCCCTGTCTAAAGTCCCTTCCCATCTGCCTCTACACTACCTCAGACGCCTGCCCCATAATGACTGAGGCAGTGGAGAGGACGATCAACCACTTCATTCCACCCGGCCCACACTGGGACACCAAACCAGAAGGTGCTGACCTCGCCGGTGAACCACCGGCTGGCCCCTTTCATGTTCCATTGGAAACCTGCAGTTGAGTGCAGTGGAACTTGAATGTGCTACTTGAGCCCAACTTTGGCACTGTATAGATGAGGCCACGAAGTTATTCAGGTCCACTGTGATGTGAGAGGATTTGTTGTAATTGTGTCTCTGCTGTCCTGGCAATCTTCATGGACACAGGGTTTCAGAGCCCGCTTGGAGCAGTCTCATATCTCTCCCTTCCCAATTAGCCCAGGTTTGACCTTCACTGCAGTTTGTTGGCTTATGAATATCTCTGAGTTTACAACGTTCAAGTAGAGTCTGTGTAAGGCCTTACATCTTTCATTATGAATTGTTCAGGTGTGACTTCTGTTCGCCTTCCATTTTCTGTCACCTTTTTTTCTTTTCGACAGTATAATCGTCATGGTCCTTCTCAACTATCTCCCTTAGATATGCTTATCAGTCCATTCTCCTTCAGTCCAAGTGATTAATTTTGTATATCTTTAATCACCGTATGTTCTCTAGGACGAGATGTGAGTGCTTTCATGATTCTTGGTTGTTGTCTTTGAATTTGCACCAGTCACTGCCAGGACTCTTTGCTATCCTAGCCTAGCTCACACTAAGCACTGAGACCACATGGTCATCTGGGTTGGTTGACATCCTGAGATCAGAAACTCCAAATTCGAGCTGGTCCTGGCAACCCCATTCAGGGACATACTGTTTCTGAGACAAATTAGAGAAATCTGATGAATTCCTCTCTCAGGAAAGAAATTTTTTCTTCTCATTTCTGGATTTTGGATGTTTCGAACTTGATCCCTGAATCCTTGAACTTTCCCTTAGAATGTGTCTTCATAGGGGCTTACTTTAATTCTCTAGAGTGTGCCATTACTTTGCCTTACATCCTCAGCCCTGGAATGTTTATTTTTCTTGAAACAGACTTGTAATGTTCTAATTTTGAGCCAACTTCCTCACATATGGTGTCAAAACACATAATCAATAATCCTTGTACAGAAAGAGTTAGGGGGAGACAATTTCATTGGAAGCAAAGTGAGCACTCTAGCCTGGGAGGTCAGCCTTCACAAAGGAATGAAGCCCTCTGGAAAAGGGTGCTTTTCAACACACTTGTAGACCGCTTCCAGAAAAGGAGACATACCCACAGTGACAGGGCTCCATTCCTTCAAGGCTTCCAAAACATCTCTTGGGACACATAAGTATGTACCCAGTGGAAACCCGTGACGCCAGAGCTATGGAAAGTGAGACTGATCTTCAAAGAATGCTAGGGGCCTAGGAAAGGAGGCATCAATTCTTTTCTTCAATGTTTGGAACAGATAATTCTTGACTTTGCCTTATGCTTAAGGCAGAAGGACACTATGTCCGTGAAGGGGGTTGCCAGGACCTCCTCGAATTTGGAGTTTCTGATCTCAGGATGTCAAACCAACCCAGATGACCACGTGTTCTCAGTGCTTAGTTTGACCTATGCTAGGATAGCAAAGATTCCTACAAAGACCAGTGTAAATTCAAAGACAACAACCAAGAGTCACGAAAGCACTCACACCTCGGACTAGAGAACATACGGTGATTAAAGAAGTACAAAATGAATCACTTGGAATGAAGGAGAACGAACTGATAAACATGTCTAAGGGAGATAGCTGAGAAAGACCATGACGAGTATATTATAGAAAAGAAAAATGTCCCTGAAAATGGAAGGCGAACAGAAATCACACCTGGATAATCCACAACGAAAGATGATGTCAGTCTTTAGACAGACTCTGCTTGAATGTTTGAAAGTCACAGTAATTCACAAGCCAAAAAGCAGCGAAGGTCAAACCTGGGCTAACTGGGAAGGGCGAGTTATAAGACTGCTCCAAGGGGGCTCTGGAACCCTGTGTCCATGAATATTGTTGGGATAGCAGAGACACAATTATGACAAATCCTCTGACATCACAGTGGAAACAAAAAACAACCTGGCCTCATCTACACAGTGCCAGAGATGGGCTCAAGTACCATATTCAAGTCCCACTGCACTCAACTGCAGGTTGCCAATGGAACATGAAAGGGGCCAGCCGGTGGTGCAGCAGTGAGGTCCGCACCTTTTGGGTCAGTGGCAGGGGTTGGGCCGGGTGGTATCCTGGGGGTGAGCCTGCTCACCACTGCTTCAGTTATTCTGGGGCAGACGTCAGAGGTGATGTAGAGAGAGATGAGAGGGCATGTTAGATAGTGCCAGACTTAAACAGCAAATACAGGAACATTGCCAGCAGATGTGAGCTTAGTGATGCACTTCTGCCAAAGCAAAATCAGTCAAAATTTGCAAAGTATAGAAAACCTGAAACTGGAAGAAAAAACAACAGCTTGCCAGTTAGGCGAACAAATCTCTATGAAGAACCTTAGCAAAACAGGTGAAGCTATGTCAATCGAAAACTAGCAAGCGTTTGGTGAAAGATGTTCAAGAAGACACAAGGAGAAAGAAGGAGATTCCAGGATCTAGGAATGGAAGAATTAGCACATTTGAAACGTCCATACCAGAGAAAGGAATCTCTGGATTCCATGCAATCCCAGTCAAAGTTGCAGCAATATTTGCCACAGAGATAGAAGAGAGAATCTTAACGTTTCTAGGCAGCAACAACAGACCCTGAATAGGCAAAGGAATCCTCAGGAAAACGAAAAAAGTAGGACGTGGCACACTTTCTGATTTCAATATAGAGTGCGAAACTTTAGGTAACAAAACGGCATAACCTGGGCCCCAAAACAGGCACACATACCCATGCAGCAGGATCGAGAACCCAGAGCCCAACTCAAACGTACATGGACACCCCATTTTCGACCAGGGAGCCAAGAGAAGACAGTTGAGAAGGGAGAGTCTGTACAATAAATGGTGCTGGGAAGCCTGTACATCCACACGGAACACAACGAGAGAAGACCATGATGTTACACCTGGCACACACACCATGTGAAATGGATTGAAGCCCTTAATGGCAGACTTGAAACTGTGAAACTTGTAGCAGAAGACCTAGGCAGAATGCTCTATTCCATCTGTCTGAGCCACCTATTTGGAAGAAGCATGTCTGACTGGGCAACGGAAACAAGAAACAAACGGGACCACATCAAATGCACACGCTTCTGCCCACTCAAGGAAACCATCGACTCAATGCAAAGACAGCACAACACCTGGGAGAGGAAGTTTGCAAACCACAAATCGGACAAGGGGTGAAAAGCCCAAAGATACAATGAACTCGCACGTCTCCACAAGAAAAAAAACAACAAGCCAATGAAAACCTGGGCAAAAGATGGAAACAGAGATTTCTCCGAAGAAGATCAAAAGAGGGGTAACAGGTGCATGAAAACTTGTTCACCATCATTGAGTCTCAGGAAAATGAAAATCCAAACTGCAAGGACATAGCAGCTCACTGTGGTCAGAATGGGTATAAGGAAGCAGACAGGAAACAACAAGTGTCAGAGAGGAGGTGCAGAGTAGGGAAGCCTCCTGCACTGCTGCTGGGAGTGTAAAACTGTGCAGCCAGTATGCCAAGTGGTGTGTAACTGCCTCTGAAATTTAAGAATCCATGTCCCATATGATCCAGCTATTCCTATCAGGCGTGTTTATCCAAAGAACTCGGAAACACTACCACATAAAGACATGTGCACAGCTGATTTCACCACAGCCTTACTCCCACTATCCAAGACTTCTAAGCCACACTGGTGCCCAGCAAGGGACGAATGAAGAAGGAAGATGGGCTCTAGCCACACAATGTCATACCACTCAGCCGGAACAAAGGAGGCAATCCAGCCATTTGTGACCACCAGAATTGCTGTGAGGGTTTTAGGGGAAGTGAAACAAGCTCCAGGGACAATGTCAAATACCGTAAGATCTCACTTACAAGTAGAAGAAAAAGAAAGCAATAACCAATATGTGGCACGGGATATTTGTGCCTTCCCAGAGGCAAAGCAGTGCTGTGGAGAAGGGTGAAAGATATGTTTAGGCACAAGTATGGGGTGAGGGTTTGCAATTCGGCTTACAATGGTGAAGATGATTTAACCTACACAGAAGTCTAAATCGATGAGGATTTAAATCTGGAAGATATAGGATGTTCAACTGCAGTGTTACGGCAATAAATTCACCTAAAATCACGAATCCAAAAAGGTTTCCAGAATGACGGCATAAAGCCCTGGGGACTGAAAGAGATAGGAGAAGGTGAACTTCCAAGCATGGAAAATCACCTCCAAATGCGTACTGATGCTACAGAAAGGTAGACTGTTCCAAATAGATGAAGAGGAATACTACCAAGAGAAGATGATCAGTCCTAAACCCATGAACGACGGGAAAAGGTTACCATCCAGGATGTTACAACTAATCACCTTCATGACTAATCCAAAAAGGCCCACGTCTTCCCCCTTCAGGCAAAAGGTTGGTCCAACAGGAGAATTCATGGCTGGCCCTGTGGTGCAGCGCGTAAGTGCCCACGTTCCGCTTGTGTGGCCTGGGCCTCACTCCTTCACATCACGGGTGCCGATCACATGAGCAGTTTTAGGAAATATAGATTTCATGGTACGGTGCAGACAGGGATCATATATAAGTAGCAATTGTGAGGATATGTTATCAATACACACCAGAAAAAGTACCATGAGAATATTACAATCTATGAACGCATCTGGTACACTTCCCCAAAGGAAGAAGGGAGGAAAACATGTGACCTGCTAAGGAGGAATTGCCAGAGTGCTAGAAGATGACATGATCATTGCACATCAGAGGATTGCCTGGGCAACTTCAACTTGGGAGGGAGTCCAGGACTTTCTCTGGGGAAGGTCCTCCCACTTGGCAATCTACACAAGATATAAGAGATACAACCCAGGATAATCTTACAGGAAAGAAACCAGTGTCTAGAGAGAATGTAGCAGGCCTTTCAAAGTTCAAGGAGAAAGTGAGAAACCCTACAAGAAATTCAGAAAAAGGAAAACTATCCTACCTGGAAAGGGTGAGGAGTCACACTGGTCTGAGATGGCTCTGAAACTCTGTGTGCATGCAGGTTGTCAGGACAACTTCGAATTTTGAGGTTGTTTATGACATCATGGTGCACATGTCCCCCAAGATGGCCGCATGGTTACAGTCTGAGGATTGGCCTAGTCTAGGCCATTAAAGAGAGAGATACCCTGAAACAGCTTTGAAAAACAGAAAGCGGGCACAGAAACTGGAACAGAGAAAACAGACTCTGATTCAAGGGATAAGAAAGGAATCCTTGGCAAGAAGCGAGAATAAAGGGACAAGCTCTGAGAGTAAAACATTGTCATCTATTCCAGTCTATGGGGAGGCCATGCTGATTCAAGCTTGCAACTTGATTGGAAACAAGAGGCCAGACTGGGCCTTTTGAGACCTACAGTGTCCTTCTGCCTTAAGCATAATCCAAAGTGAAGAATGATGTCTTGAGCACATTGAAGAGAAGAATCGATGCCTCCTTTCCTATGCCCCTAGCCTACTTCAAAGATCAGTCTCACTTTCCATAGCTCTGGCGTCACGAGGGACCATTAGTTACATGCTAATGTGTCCCAAGAGATGTCTTGGAAGCCTTGAAGGAATGGAGCCCTGTCATGCTTAGGGTATGTCTGTTTGTTTGGAAGTGCTCCACAAGGGTGCTAAAAATCAGCATTTTCCAGAGGGCTTTGTTTTTTGTGAAGGCTGCCCTCCCAGGCTGGAATCCTCAGTGTGGCTCCAATGACATTCTCTCCCTTCACCTCTTGCCGTAGAAGGATTATTGATTATGTGTTTTGACACCATATGTAAGGACGTTGGCTGAAAATTAGAACATTACAATTCTGTTTCAAGAAAAATAAAGAAGCCAGGCCTGAGGATGTAAGGCAAAGTTCACTCCCTATAGAAATAAAGTAAGCCCTTATCTAGACGGAATCTAGGGGAACGTTCAAGTGTCAGGGGTCAAGTTTGAAACTACCCAAATCCAGAAAACGAGAGAAAAATATCTTTTCTGGAGAGAGGAATTCATCATATTTGTCTAATTTGTCTCGGAAACATTATGTTCATGAAGGGTGTTGGCAGGACCCCCGTGAAATTTGGAGTTTCTGATCTCAGGATGTCAAAAAACCCCAGATGACCACTTGTTCTCCGTGCTTAGTTTGACAAACGCTAGAATAGCAAAGATTCCTACGAGTGACAAGTGCAAATACAAAGACAACAACCAAGAATCACGAAAGGACTCACACCTCGCCCTAGAGAACATACGGTGACTACAGGAATGCAAAATTAACCACTTGGAATGAAGCAGAACACACTGATAAGCATGTCTAAGGGAGATAGCTGAGAAAGACCATGACGATTATACTATGGAAAAGAAAAAAAAGGTCCCAGAAAATGGAAGACAAACAGAAATCACACCTGAATAATCCACAATGAAAGATGTGCATCTTTAGACAGACTCTGCTTGAACGTTTGAAAGTTAGAGAAATTCACAAGCCAAAAAACGGCAGTGAATGTCAAACCTGGGCCAAGTGGCAAGCATGAGTCATGAGACTGCTCCAAGCGGGCTCTGAAACCCTGTGTCCATGGAGCTTGCTGGGACAGCAGAGACACAATTATGACAAATCCTCTGACATCACAGTGGACCCGAAAAACAACCTGGGCTCATCTATACAGTGCCACAGTTGGGCTCAAGCAGCACATTCAAGTCCCATTTCACTCAACTGCCGGTGGCCAACGGAACATGAAAGGGGCTGGCCGGTGGTGCAGCTGTGAGATCTGCACCTTCTGGGTCCGTGTCACCTGGTGGTCCGGTTGGAATCATGTGGGTGAGCCCCCTGACCACTGCTTCAGTAATTGTAGGGCAGGAATCCGAGGTATTGTAGAGGTAGATGGGAAAGGACTTCAGACAGGGCCAGACTTCCACAGCAAATACAGGAGCATTGCCAGCAGATGTGAGCTCAGTGATGTACTTCTGCCGAAACAAAACCAATTCAAAGTTGCAAAGAATAGAAAAACTGAAGATAAAAAAAAGAAAAAAATACAGCTTGCCAGTACGAAGAATAACATCTCTATGAAGAACCTTAGAAAAACAGGTGAAAGCTATGTTAATTCAAAAACTAGCAAACGTTTGGGGAAAGAAATTCAAGAAGACACAAGGAGAAAGAAGGATATTCCAGGATCTAGGAATGGAAGAATTAACACACATGAAACGCCCATACCTGAGTAAAGGAATCTCTGGGTTGCATGCAATCCCAGTCAAAGTTGCAGCAATACTTGCCACAGAGATAGAAGAGAGAATCCTAATGTTTCTAGCCAGCAACAAGAGACCCTGAATAGGCAAAGGAGTCCTCAGGAAAACGAAAAGCAGGACGTATCACACTTTCTGATTTCAACATATAGGACGAAGCGCTAGGTAACGAAACGGCACAGTCTGGGCCCAAAAACACGCACACAGACCCATGCAACAGAATCGAGAACCCAGAGCCCAACTCAAAAGTGCATGGACAGCCCCTTTTCGAGCAGGGAGCCAAGAAGAGACAGAGGAGAGAGGAGAGTCTCTACAATAAATGGTGCTGGGAAGGGTACACAGCCACATGGAATACAATGAGAGTAGACCATGATGTTACACCTGGCACACACACCACCTCGAAATAGATTAAAGCCTTGAATGGCAGACTTGAAACTGTGAACCTTGTAGGAGAAGACCTAGGCAGAGAGCTCTTTGCCATCAGTCTGAGACGCCTAGATGGAAGAAGCATGTCTGACTGGGCAAGGGCAACAAAGGAATCACGAAACAAACGGGACCACATCAAATGCACACGCTTGTGCCCAGTCAAGGAAACCTTCCACTCAATGCGAAGACAACACAACAACTGGGAGAGGATGTTTGCAAACCACACATCAGACACGGGGTGGAAAGCCCAAAGATACAATCAACTCGCACGTCTCCACTAGAAAAAAACAAGAAGCCAATGAAAACCTGGGTAAAAGATGGAAACAGAGATTTCTCCCAAGAAGATCAAAAGAGGGCCAGGAGGTGCATGAAAACTTGTTCACCATCATTAAATCTCAGGCCATGCAAATCCAAACTGGAATGACAAAGCAGCTCACTGTGCTGAGAATGGTTATAAGGAACCAGAAGGAAAACAGCAAGTGTCAGAGGGGAGATGGCAGAAGGGAAGCCTCCTGTACTGCCGGTGGGAGAGTAATCCGGTGCAGCCACTATGCCAAGAGGTGTGGTGCTGCCTCAGAAGTTTAAGAATAGATGTGAGATATGATCCAGCTATTCCTCTGCGGCCAGTTTATCCTAAGAACTCGGAAACACTACAGCATAAAGACATGTGCACCGCTGGGTTCAGCATAGCCTGACTCATGCTATCCAAGACTAGGTAGCCACCCTGGTGCCCAGCAAGGGACGAAGGCAGAAGGAAGATGGGCTATAGCCACACAATGGCATACCACTCAACCAGAACAAAAGATGCAATCCAGCCATTTGTGATCACCTGTATAGCTGTGAGGGTTTTCGGGGAAGTGAAAGAAGCCCCAGGGAGAATGTCAGATACCATAGGATCTCACTTACAAGGAGAAGAAAAAGCAAGCAGTAACCAACAGGTGACAGGGGACATTTGATTGGACATTCCCAGAGACAAAGCAGGGTGGTGTGGGAGGGTGAAAGAGATGATTAGGCACAAGATTGCAGTTAGGGCCTGCCATTAGGCTTATGCCACTGAAGATGATGTAACCTACACAGAAGTCTAAATAGATGAGGATGCAAATCTGAAAGTTATAGGATGTTCTAATGCAGGGTTATGGCAATAAACTCACCTAAAATCAAAAATCCAAAAAGAGGTCCAGAATGACGGCATAAAGCTTTGGAGGCTGAAGAGATTAGAGAAGGAGAACTTCCAAGGATGGAAAATCACCTCAAAATGCTTACTGATGCTACAGAAAGCTAGATCATTCAAAACAGTTGAAGAGGAATACTACCGAGAGAACATGATCAGTCCTAAAACCATGAACCAAGTGAAAATGTTACCGTCCATGCTGTTACTACTAATCACCTTCAGGACTAATCAAAACAGGCCAAGGACTTCTGAAGTTTAGGCAAAAGGTTGGTCCAAAAGAACAATTCAGGGCCAGCCCTGTGGTGGACTGGGTAAGTGCCCACATTCCCCTTGGGCCCCGGGCCTCACTGTTTCACATCACGGGTGCAGATCACATTAGCAGTGTTAGGAAATATAGATTTCATGGTACGTTGCAGACAGGGATCATAAAATAAGTACCAATGGTGAGGTTACGTTATCCATACGCACCAGAAAAAGAACCGTGAGGCTTCTACAATCCATGAACGCATCTGGTACACTTCCCCAAAGGAAGGAAGGAAAACATGGGACCTGCCAAGGTGGAATTGGCAGAATGCTAGGAGATGACACGATCATTGCGCATCAGAGGATTGCCCGGGCAACTTCAACTTGGGAGGGAGTCCAGGACTTTCTCTGGGGAACGTCCACCCACTTGGCCATCTACATAAAATGTAAGGGATAAAACCCAGGATAATCTTACATGACAGAAACCACTGTCTAGAGAGAATGTGGCAGGCCTTTCAAAGTTCGAGGAGAAAGTCAGAAACCGACAAGAAATCGAGAAAAAGGAAAACTATCCTACCTGGAAAGGGTGAGGAGTCACAGTGGCCTGAGATGGCTCTGAAATTCTGTGTGCACGCAGGTTGTCAGGACAACTTCGAATTTTGAGGTTGTTTATGACATCACGATGAACATGTCCGCCAAGATGGCCACATGGTTACAGATTGAGGATTGGCCTAGGCTAGGCTATTAAAGGGAGAGATGCCCAGAAACAGCTTTGAAAAACAGAAAGCGGACACAGAAACTGGAAGACATAAAACAGACTCTGATTCAAGGGATAAGAAAGGAATCCTTGGCAAGAAGCGAGAATAGAGGGACAAGCACTGAGAGGAGAACGTTGTCATCTATTCAAGTCTATGGGGAGGCCATGCTGATTCAAGCTTGCAACTTGATTGGAAGCAAGAGGCCGGACTTGGGCCTTATCAGACCTACATTGTCCTTCTGCTGTAAGCATGATCCAAAGTCAAGAATGAGGTCTTGAGGACGTTGAAGAGACGAATCGATGCCTCCTTTCCTAAGCCCCTGGCATTCTTTGAAGATCAGTCTCACTTTCCATAGCTCTGGCGTCACGGGACCCCACTGGCTGCATGCTAATGTGTCCCAAGAGATGTCTTGGACGCCTTGAAGGAATGGACCCCTGTAATGCTTAGGGTATGTCTCTTTGTTTGGAAGTGCTCTACAAGGGTGCTGAAAAGCACCCTTTTCCACAGGGCTTCGTTCCTTCATGAAGGTTGCCCTCCCAGGCTAGAGTACTCAGTTTGCCTCCAATGCAATTCTCTCCCCCACCTCTTGCCGGAGACGGATCATTGATTATGTGTTTTGACACCATATGTAAGGAAGTTGGCTGAAAATTAGAACATTACAATTCTGTTTAAAGAAAAACAAACAGGCCAGGGCTGAGGATGTAAGGCAAACAAATGGCACAGCCTATAGAAATAAACTAAGCCTGTATCTAGACGGAATCTAGGGGAACGCTCAAGGATCAGGGGTCAAGTTTGAAACTTCCCAAATGCGGAAAAGAGACAGAAAAATATCTTTCCTGTAGAGAGGAATTCATCAGATTTGTCTAATTTGTCTTGGAAACATTGTGTCCGTGAAGGGAGTTGCCAGGACCACCTCGAATTTGGAGTTTCTGACCTCAGGATGTCAAACCAAAACAGATGACCATGTGTTCTCAGTGCTTAGTTTGACCTAGGCTAGGACAGCAAAGACTCCTTCAAGTGACCGGTGCAAGTTCAAAGACAACAACCAAGAGACACGAAAGCACTCACACCTCGGCCTAGAGAACATACGGTGATTGAAGAAATGCAAAATTAATCACTTGGAATGAAGGAGAACGAACTGATAAGCATGTCTAAGAGAGATAGCTGAGAAGTACCATGACGATTATTCTATGGAAAAGAAAACAAGATCCCAGAAAATGGAAGGCAGACAGAAATCACACCTTGATAATCCACAATGAAAGATGATGTCAGTCTTTAGACAGACTCTGCTTGAACGTTTGAAAAGCAGAGAAATTCACAAGTCAAAAGATGGCAGCTAAGTGGGAAGGGTGAGTTATGAGACAGCTCCGAGCGGGCCATGAAACCGTGTGTCCATGAAGCTTGCCTGGACAGCAGAGAGATGATTATGACAAATCCTCTGACATCACAGTGGACCCGAAAAACAACCTGGCCTCATCCACACAGTGCCAGAGTTGGGCTCAAGTAGCATATTCAAATCCCATTGCACTCAACTGCAGGTTGCCAATGGAACATGAAAGGGGCCGGCCGGTGGTGCAGCGGTGAGGTCCGCACCTTCTGGGTCTGTGGCCCGGGGTGAGCCGGGTGGACCCTCAGGGTGAGCCTGCTCACCACTGCTTCAGTCATTCTGGGGAAGGCGTCCGAGGTAGTATAGAGGCAGATGGGAAGGGACGTTAGACAGGGCCAGACTTCCACAGCAAATACAGGAGCATTGCCAGCAGATGTGAGCTCAGCGATGCACTTATGCCAAAACAAAACCAATTCAAAGTTTCAAAGAATAGAAAAACTGAAGCTGAAAAGAAAAAATGAAAAACTGCATGCCAGTGAGAAGAATAAGATCTCTATGAAGAAACTTAGGAAAACATGTGAAAGCAATGTCAACCGAAAAGTAACAAACGTTGGGGGAAAGAAATTCAAGAAGACACAAGGAGAAAGAAGGAGATTCCAGGATCTAGGAATGGAAGAATCAACACACTTGAAACGTCCATACCAGAGAAAGGAATCTCTGGATTCCATGCAATCCCAGTGAAAGTTGCAGCAATGTTTCCCACAGAGACAGAAGAGAGAATCCGAAAGTTTCTAGCCAGAACAAAGAGACTCTGAATAGGCAAACAAATCCTCAGGAAAACGAACAAAGCAACACGTATCACACTTTCTGAATAAAACCTATAGGACAAAGCACTAGGTACCGAAATGGCACAGTCTGTGACCAAACACAGGCACACAGACCCATGCAACAGAATCGAGAGCCCAGAGCCCAACTCAAACGTACATGGACAGCCCATTTTCGGCCAGGAAGCCAAGAGGAGACAGTGGAGAA
Source organism: Equus asinus (assembly GCF_041296235.1). Classification (NCBI taxonomy): domain Eukaryota; kingdom Metazoa; phylum Chordata; class Mammalia; order Perissodactyla; family Equidae; genus Equus; species Equus asinus. The sequence continues at coordinate 4,227,949 of NC_091815.1, read as the reverse complement.
AGCAGAGTGTCTAAAATAAACGGTGCTGAGAAGCCTGCACAGCCACATGGAATACAATGAGAGTAGACTATGATGTTACACTTGGCACACACACCACCTAGAAATGGATTAAAGCCCTGAATGGCAGATTTGAAGCCGTGAAACTTGCAGGAGAAGACCTAGGCAGAGTGCTCTTTGCCATCTGGCTGAGCCACCTATTTGGAAGAAGCATGTCTGACTGGGCAAGGGCAACAGGGAAACAAGAAACAAACGGGACCACATCAAATGCACACGCTTCTGCCCAGTCAAGGAAACCAGTGACTCAATGCCAAGACAGCACAACAACTGGGAGAGGATGTTTGCAACCCACACATCGGACAAGGGGTGAAAAGCCGAAAGATACATTCAACTCCCACGTCTCCACAAGAAAAACAAGCCAATGAAAACCTGGGCAAAAGATGGAAACAGAGATTTCTCCCAAGAAGACCAAAAGAGGGCCAACAGGTGCATGAAAACTTGTTCACCATCATTAAGTCTCAGGCCACTGCAAATGCAAACTGCGAGGACACAGCAGCTCACTGTGGTCAGAATGGCTAGAAGGAAGCAGAAACGAAACAAGTGTCAGAGAGGATCTGGAGAGAAGGGAAGCCTCCTGTACTGCTGGTGGGAGTGTAAACCGGTGCAGTCAGTACTCCAAGCACTGTGGAACTGCCTCAGAAATTGAAGAATCCATGTCCCATATGATCCAGCTATTCCTGTGTGTCGTGTCTATCCAAAGAACTCGGAAACACTACTGCATAAAGACATGTGCACCACTGAGTTCACCACAGCCTTACTCCCTCTATCCAAGACTTGGAATCCGCCCTGGTGCCCAGAAAAGGACGAATTCAGTAGGAAGATGGGCTATACCCACACAATGGCATACCTCTTAGCCGGAACAAATGATGTAATCCAGCCATTAGTGACCACCAGAATGGCTGTGAAGGTTTTAGGGGAAGTGAAACAAGCCCCACGGAGAAAGTCAAATACTGTAGGATCTCACTTACAAGGAGAAGAAAAGACAAGCAGTAACCAACTATTGGCACGGGACATTTGATTAAGGGTTACCAGACGCAAAGCGGGGAGGTGGGGTAGGGTGAAACAGATGATTAGGCACAAGTGTGTGGTAAGGGCCTGTGATTCAGCTTACTCTGGTGAAGATGATGTAACCTACACAGAAGTCTAAACCGATGAGGATGCAAATCTGAAAGATATAGGATGTTCTATTGCAGTGTTATGGCAATAAATTCACCTAAAATCAAAAATCCAAAAAGGGGTTCAGAATGAGGGCATAGAGCTTTGGGGGCTGAAAGAGATTAGAGAAGGTGAACTTCCAAGGATGGAAAATCACCTCAAAATGCTTACTGATGTTACAGAAAAGTAGACCATTCCAAAAAGAGGAAGAGGAATGCTTCCAAGAGAACATGATCCGTCCTAAACCCATGAACCAACGGAAAATGCTACCATCCATGATGTTACTACTAATCACCTTCGCGAATAATCCAAACAGACTCACGTGTTCCCAAGCTCAGGCAAAGGGTTGGTCCAAAAGTACAATTCAGGGCCGTCACTGTGGTGGAGCGGGTAAGTGCCGACATTCCGCTTGGGCGGCCAGGCCCTCACTGTTTCACATCACGGATGCACATCACATTAGCAGTGGTAGGAAATATAGATTTCATGGTACGGTGTGGACAGAGGTCGTAAATAAGTAGCAATTGTGAGGATACCTTAGCAATACGCGCCAGAAAAAGATCCATGAGAATATTACAATCTATGAAGGCATATGGTACACTTCCCCAAAGGAAGAAGGAAGGAAAACATGTGACCTGCCAAGGTGGAATTGGCAGAGTGCTACGAGATGACACGATCATTGCGCATCAGAGGATTGCCTGGGCAACTTCAACTTGGGAGGGAGTCCAGGACTTTCTCTGGGGAACGTCCACCCACTTGGCCATCTACCCAAGATATAAGACAAACAACCCAGGATAATCTTACAGGAAAGAAACCAGTGTCTAGAGAGAATGTAGCAGGCCTTTCAAAGTTCGAGGAGAAAGTGAGAAACCGACAAGAAATCCACAGAAAGGAAAATTATCCTACCTGGAAAGGGCGAGTAGTCGGACTGGTCTGAGATGGCTCTGAAAGTCTGTGTGCATGGAGGTTGTCAGGCCAACTTAGAATTTTGAGGTTGTTTATGACAACACGGTGAATATGTCGCCCATGATAGCCACATGGTTACAGTCTAAGGATTGGCCTAGGCTAGGCTATTAAAGGGAGAGATACCCAGAAACAGCTTTGACAAACAGAAAGCAGGCACAGAAACTGGAAGAGATGAAACAGACTGTGAATCAAGGGATAAGAAAGGAATCCTTGGCAAGAAGCGAGAATAGAGAGACAAGCACTGAGAGGAGAACGTTGTCATCTATTCAAGTCTATGGGGAGGCCATGCTGATTCAAGCTTGCAACTTGATTGGAAGCAAGAGGCCGGACTTGGGCCTTATCAGACCTACATTGTCCTTCTGCTGTAAGCATGATCCAAAGTCAAGAATGATGTCTTGAGGACGTTGAAGAGAAGAATAGATGCCTCGTTTCCTAGGGCCCTGGCATTCTTTGAAGATCAGTCTCACTTTCCATAGCTCTGGCGTCACAGGGGCCCACTGGGTACATGCTAATGTGTCCCAAGAGATGTCTTGGAAGCCTTGAAGGAATGGACCCCTGTCATGCTTGGGGTATGTCTCTTTGTTTGGAAGGGCTCTACAAGTGTGCTGAAAAGCACCCTTTTCCAGAGGGCTTCATTCCTTTGTGAAGGCTGCCACCCAGGCTGGAGTGCTCAGTTTGGCTCCAATGAAATTCTCTCCCGGTACCTCTTGCTCTAGAAGGATTATTGACTATGTGTTTTGACACCATATGTAAGGAAGTGGGCTGAAAATGAGAACATTACAATTCTGTTTGAAGAACAATAAACATTCCAGGGCTGAGGATGTAAGGCAAAGAAATGGCACAGCCTATAGTAATGAGGCAAGCCCGTATCTAAAAGGAATCTAGGGGAACATTCGAGGATCAGGGGTGAAGTTCGAAACTTCCCTAATCCAGAGAAGTGACAGAAAAAAATCTTTCCTGTAGAGAGGAATTCATCAGATTTGTCTAATTGGTCCCAGACACATTGTGTCCCTGAAGGGAGTGCCAGGACCACCTCGAATTTGGAGTTTCTGATCTCAGGATGTCAAACAAACCCAGAGGACCACTTGTTCTCAGTGCTTAGTTTGACCTAGGCTAGGATAGCAAAGATTCCTACAAGTGACCGGTGTAATTTCAAAGACAACATCCAAGAGTCCTGAAAGCATTCATGCCTTGGCCTAGAGAACATATGGTGATTCAAGAAATGCAGAATTAATCACTTCGAATGAAGGAGAACGGACTGATAAGCATGTCTAAGGGAGACAGCTGAGAAAGACCATGACGATTATACTCTGGTAAAAAAAAAAAAAAAAAGGTCCCAGAAAATGGAAGCCGAACAGAAATCACACCTGAATAATCCACAATGAACGATGATGTCAGTCTTTAGACAGACTCTGGTTGATCATTTGAAAGTCAGAGAAATTCACAAGCCAAAACACGGCAGTGAATGTCAAACCTGGGCTAACTGGGAAGGATGAGTTATGAGACTGCTCCAAGCGGGCTCTCAATCCCTGTGTCTATGAAGCTTGCCGGGACAGCAGAGACACAATTATGACGAATCCTCTGACAGCACAGTGGACCCGAAAAACAACCTGGCCTCATCTACACAGTGTCAGAGTTGGGCTCAAGTAGAAATTTCAAGTACCACTGCACTCAAGTGCAGGTTGCCATTGGAAGAGGAAAGGGGCTGGCCGGTGGTGCAGAGGTGAGGTCCGCACCTTTTGTGTAAGTGGCCCGGAGTGGGCTGGGTGGAATTATGGGGCTGAGCCTCCTCACCACTGCTTCAGTCATTGTGCGGCAGCCGTCTGAGGTAGTGTAGAGGCAGATAGGAAGGGAGGTTAGACAGGGCCAGACTTCCACAGCAAACACAGGAGCATTATCAGCAGATGTGAGGACAGCAATACAATTCTGGCAAAACAAAACCAATTGAATGTTGCAAAGAATAGAAAAACTGAAGCTAAAAAAAAAAAAAACAGCTTGCCAGTGAGAAGAATAAGATCTTTATGAAGAACCTTAGCAAAACAGGTGAAAGCTATGTCAATCTAAAACTAGCAAACGTTTGGGGAAAGAAATTCAAGAAGACACAAGGAGAAAGAAGGATATTCCAGGTTCTAGGAATGGAAGAATTAGCACACTTGAATCGTCCATTCCGGAGAAAGGAATCTCTGAATTCCATGCAATCCCAGTCAAAGTTGCAGCAATATTGGCCACAGAGATAGAAGAGAGAATCTGAAAGTTTCTAGCCAGCAACAAGAGACCCTGAATAGGCAAAGGAATCCTCAGGAAACAGAACAAAGCAGGACGTGTCACACTTTCTGATTTCAACATATACAACGAAGCGATAGGTACCGAAATGTCACAGTCTGGGCCCAAAAACAGGCACGCAGACCCATGTAACATAATCGACACCCCAGAGCCCAAGGGAAACGTACATGGACAGCCCATTTTGGACCAGGGAGCCAAGAGGAGACAGCGGAGAATGGAGAGTCTCTACAATAAAGGGTGCTGGGAAGCCTGCACAGCCACATGGAACACAATGAGAGTACACCATGATCTTACACCTGGCACACACACCACCTGATATGGATTAAAGCCTTGAATGGCAGACTTGAAACCGTGAACCTTGTAGCAGAAGACCTAGGCAGAGTGCTCTTTGCCATCTGTCTGAGCCGCCTGTTTGGAAGAAGCAAGTCCAACTGGGCAAGGGCAACAAATGTAACAAGAAACAAACGGGACCACATCAAATGCACAGCCTTCTGCCCAGTCAAGGAAACCATCGACTCAATGCAAAGACAACACAACAACTGGGAGAGGATGTTTGCAATGCACACATAGGACCAGGGGTGAAAACCCCAAAGATACAATCAACTCACACGTCTCCACAAGAAACACAACAAGCCAATGAAAACCTGGGCAAAAGATAGAAACAGAGATTTCTCCCCAGAAGATCGAAAGAGGGCCAACAGGTTCATGAAAACTTGTTCACCATCATTAAGTCTCAGAACAATGCAAATCCAAACTGCAAGGACATGGCAGCTCACTGTGGTCAGAATGGCTATAAGGAAGCAGACAGGAAACAACAAGTGTCAGAGAGGAGGTGGAGAGAAGGGAAGCCTCCTGCACTGCTGGTGGGAGTGTAAACCGGTGCAGCCAGTACTCCAAGCGGTGTGGAACTGCCTCAGAAATTGAAGAATCCATGTCCCATATGATCCAGCTATTCCTCTGTGGTGTGTTTATCCAAAGAATTTGGAAACACTAACGCATAAAGACATTTGCACCACTGAGTTCAGCACAGCCTTACTGCCGCTGTCCAAGACTTGGAAGCCGCCCTGGTGCCCAGCAAGGGACTAATGGAGAAGGATGATGGGCTATAGCCACACAATGGCATACCACTCAGCCAGAACAAGGTATGCAATCCAGCCATTTGTGACCACCAGAATGGCTGTGAGGGTTTTAGGGGAAGTGAAACAACCCCAAGGGAGAAAGTCAAAAAGGTAGGATCTCACTGACAAGGAGAAGGAAAAGCAAGCGCTACCCAACAGGTGGCACGGGACAATTGATTGGGGGTTCCCAGAGGCAAAGCGGGGCAGTGGGGGAGGGTGAAAGAGATGATGAGGCACAAGGGTGTGCTGAGGACCTGTGATTCGGCTTAGGTTGTTGAAGATGATGTAAGCTCGAAAGAAGTCTAAATCGATGAGGATGCAAATCGGAAAGATATAGGATGTTCTAATGCAGGGTTATGGCAATAAATTCACCTAAAATCAAAAATCCAAAAAGGGGTCCAGCATGACGGCATAAAGCTTTGGGGGCTGAAAGAGATTAGAGAAGGTGAACTTCCAAGGATGGAAAATCACCTCAACATGCCTACTCATGCTACAGGAATGTAGACCATTCCAAATAGGTGAAGAGGAATACTACCAAGAGAACATGATCCGTCCTAAACCCATGAACCAACGGAAAATGTTACCGTCCATGATGTTACTAGTAATCACGTTCATGAATAATCCAAACAGGCCCACGTCTTCCCAAGTTCAGGCAAAAGTTTGGTCCAAAAGTCCAATTCAGGGCCGGCCCTGTGGTGGAGCAGGTAAGTGTCCACGTTCCGCTTGGGCACCCCGGCCTCACTCTTTCACAACACGGGTGCAGATCACATTAGCAGTGTTAGGAAATATAGATTTCATGGTAATATGAGGACAAGGATCATAAATAATTTGCAATTGTGAGGATAAGTTATCAAAACACACCAGAAAAAGAACCATTAGAATATTACAATCTATGAACGCATCTGGTACACTACCCCAAAGGAAGAAGAAAGGAATACATGTGACCTGCCAAGGTGGAATTGGCAGAGTGCTAGGAGATGACATGATCATTGCACATTGGAGGATTGCCTGGGCAACTTCAACTTGGGAGGGAGTCCAGGGTTTTCTCAGGGGAAGGTCCACCCACTTGGCCATCTACACAAGGTATAAGAGATACAACCCAGGATAAGCTTACAGGAAAGAAACCAGTGTCTAGAGAGAATGTAGCAGGCCTTTCAAAGTTCGAGGAGAAAGTTAGAAACCGACAAGAAATCTGGAAAAATGAAAACTATCCTACCTGGAAAGGCTGAGGAGTCAGACTGGTCTGAGATGGCTCTGAAACTCTGTGTGCATAGAGGTTGTCGGGACAACTTAGAATTTTGAAGTTGCTTATGACATCACAGTGAGCATGTCCACCAAGGTGTCCGCATGGTTACAGTCTGAGGCTTGGCCTTGGCTAGACTATTAAAGGGAGAGACACCCAAAAACAGCTTTGATAAACAGAAAGTGGACACCAAAACTGGAGGAGATAAAACAGACTCTGATTCAAGGGATAAGAAAGGAATCCTTGGCAAGAAGCGAGAATAGGGGGACAAGCACGGACAGGAGATCATTGTCATGTATTCAAGTCTATGGGGAGGCCATGTTGATTCAAGCTTGAAACTTGATTGGAAACAAGAGGCCAGACTTGGGGCTCATGTGACCTACTTTGTCCTTTTGCCTTAAGCATAATCCAAAGTCAAGAATGATGTCTTGATGACATTGAAGTGAATAACCGATGCCTGCTTTCCTAGGCCCAGGGCTTTCTTTGATGATCAGTCTCACTTTCCATACCTCTGGTGTCACTGGGGCCCACTGGGTACACGCTAATGTGTTCCAAGAGATTTCTTGGAAAGCTTGAAGGAATGGACCCCTGTCATGCTTGGGGTATGTCTCTTTGTTTGAAAGGGCTCTACAAGGGTGCTGAAAAGCACCCTTTTGCAGAGGACTTAGTTCCTTTTTGAAGGCGGCCCTCCCAGTCTGGAGTGCTCAGTTTGGCTCCAATGAAATTCTCTCCCCCTACCTCTTGCCGTATAAGTATTATTGACTATGTGTTTTGACACCATATGTAAGGAAGTGGGCTGAAAATTAGAACATTATAATTGTGTTTCTAGAAAAATAAACAGGCAAGGTCTGAGGATTTAAGTCAAACAGATGGCACAACCTATAGAAATAAGGTCAGCCCGTATCTAGACGGAATCTAGGCGAACGTTCAAGGATCGGGGGTCAAGTTCGAAACTTCCCAAATCCAGAAAATAGACAGAAAAATATCTTTCCTGGAGAGAAGAATTCATCAGATTTGTCTAATTTGTCTCGGAAACATTGTGTTCATGAAAGGGGTTGCCAGGACCACCTCGAAGTTGGAGTTTCTGATCTCAGGATGTCAAACAAACCCAGAAGACCA